>NW_024387492.1:2157500-2757500 GCF_900408965.1 Simochromis diagramma
AGAAATTCAAACAGTCAGCAGAGCGAGGAGGTGAATGTAGAGGTCACATATGTAAGAGGAGCTTGCACCTATAGTAGAGGTTATATGTATGTGTGTGCAGATGTGTGCATCTAGGATAAACTGCTGTTGCTGAGGTGTGAGAGCCCATGTCAAACATTTCTCTCTCTCTCACTGTTTTCACTCATGAAATCTAGACAAGACTGAATCTGGACGTCGCCTACTGGTTTGGGCTCAGCTGCATTAGCCAGTGATGAAAGATAAAGCAGTTCCGCACATGGCCACTAGAGGCTCATTCCCAATAACATGTCAGTCCCCTTGGATCTCCATGTTAAAATGTCCCGATTTACAGTCTGATACAAACAGCTGTTTTGGTTTGTATATCACATTTATGCTTATGTTGTTTTTAATAACATACAATTTAATTCTTATTTAAGCTTAAAGTTTGCACCAGGTGTCACCTCAGCTAATCCAGCCCACTGAATTTGCTGTGTTTGTGCCTTTTCGACGATAATTAGCAAAATAATGAGTCTTACAGTGTTACCACCAGACTAAGAACTTTGAGTTCTACTTTGTTCGTGTGTTACTTAAAACTAATTAGTAGATATCAGTGTTTGTTTGTTGTTTATGGAAGCAGCTTGCTAGCCAAACCTGCCATCTAGGTCAGTGGTCCCCAACCCCCGGGCCACGGACCGGTACTGGTCCTCGAGTCGTTTGGTTCCGGGCCGCGCGAGTTGAGGCTCGGGTGTGAAATTGATGGTTTTCAGGGTTTTTATCGTTAACTCTGTTTCCCTGGGTCTTTCCCGTGTTGTAGTTGTGTGTCTTATTTTGAAAGAAATATTCACACGTTACCATAGCAACCAGAGAGCATTAAGGGGCAGAGAGGAGGATGTTACTCTCAATGTTGTTGGCGCATTTCAGGAGGACGCTGCTAATAAAGTTACACAATTACACAGTGAATTCATGTTTATTATTTACAAAATAGCACAGTTTTTGTCTCGGTCGTATCATTTTATTTTGTTGTATTTATCCGTGACACAAGGCCAGTGACTTTGTTCATCTTTTATGCACAGTCTGTTATCGAGGCAAGTTTAAAGCAGGCTGACACACAGCAACCAGCCGTTTGTGATGAGGTTTCAAACAGAGCCGCCTGCTCTGCTCTCACATCGGCACACACGGACAAGCTATTCGAGAACTGATGCATTAAAGATTGTTTACCGTCCACCGAACGTACGCGTCTGCTCGATAACGTCGTGAAAAGTTTAGGGTGCGTATGAAGACACGGCTTCTCTGCCCTGCTTTCCCAGAGTGGTAGATCCCTTCTGATGCATGATCTACCACTCTGTGGCATGTGGAAAGGGAACCGTTGCTATGGTAACCCAAAGCCTGACTGGAACGAGAGGTGGGGAGGAGAAAGGGTGGGTGCGTGTCAACCCGGGGAGACCACTGCCCACACGCACACATCCATGCAGCGAGTGATCAAGATTACAAAAGAGACTCTGTGCAGGGACTTACTTATAAGGTTATGGAGAGCAGAGCTGGAGATATCAGGGGCAGAGCCGCGCTAACAGGAGTCAATAAGATTACTGTGGACACAGGCGGCCAGAGAGAGGCAGCAGACGCACACTTACAATGACAAAATCGTGTGTGTGTGTGTGTGTGTGTGTGTGGCAACATGAACCAAATATACAAGATTGCTTTCCACATGGGGGGGGACTTGTATGTTTTAATGAGCTTGTGGTTCTCGAGGCAAATTAAATTTCTGCTCATAACATCGATCATAAATTTACTGTATGGGCTGAGATTTAACCCCCCTCCTCCCAAAAATGCTTCAGCTGCAGTGTATTGATGGCTTGATGTTCACAGTCACACCTTAACAAATGTTTCTGCGGCAGACAAAAGGAAACAGCAGGTCATCGTTTGCGAAACACAAACTGACCCCAGAGATGAAAATGACAGCTGTTCCAGTGAACTGGGATGACTGTGGTGAGCAGCCAGCCTTGAATAATGAGAGCTTTTGGATCAGATGTACGCTCTTCTTTTCTCTTCTCTTCAAAGTGTATAATCTGTGTAGAAACTATATATAGATTCACATAAATTACAATTAAAGCTTAAAACCTGTTTAGATCTTCCTTCTGGTCTGCCACAGTCCAGTCTGAGTAGGAAACCAGAGACAAGACTTTGGCCTTGGTGGAAAATCTGAAATGGCTTAAGAAACAAATTATCATGTGGAACTTCTTAATGTTTGTCTTAAATCTGAAATGTTTTTCCAGCTGAGGCATTGTTGTAAACTAGAAAAAGTTCTAGTATATACTTAAACACCCTGAATACTAAAAAGCTTCTCTCTTTTTTACATTATTTCTCCAGCATCTTGATTGCAGGTTAGCTGTAAAAGTTTACTTTGTCTACCCTTAGTTTACAATCTCTTTCATAATTACAAATTAAAACCATATGTCGAAATTTCACAGACCTGAGTCACTGCGTGATTCATTGGGGAAGATGTTTTTATCGCTGTATTACTGAAAGTTAGATGACTGTTTTTAAACAGCACTTTTAATCACTTTTCTTTATTATGATGATCAGCTGGTTCTTATATAGCATTTTTCTACACTAGCTGATGACTCAGAGCGCTTTATACAACATGCTTCAATCACCCAAGCACTATTTTTTATCCTTAAGTGATTTAACCGTAACACATACTCGCACACTGATGGATGCATCGGAGAGAAACTTGGGGTTAGTAACTTGCCCGAGGATATTTGGCATGCAGACTGGAGCAGCCATGGACTGAACCACCAGCCTTCTGACTAGTAGCTGTTCTACCTCCTTAGTATTTTTAACCCAGTGCTGTATTTACATTTATTCTTTCAGTGATTACTTTGGTTATATTAGCTATCTCTTTTATCTATTCTTCATGATTTGTGGTTAGCTCGGCGTTTTCATTCTTTATAGTTTTGTATATAAGAATTTTTGGGGCAGCTGGAAAACACTTTGCATAAACGCCTGTTCTACACACATAAAAGTGACTTTATTTGAAAGACTGAAGCTTCTTAAATGTTGTCAACTGTCTGTACTTTAAATATGAAGCTACAGCTAGCAGCCAGTTAGCTTGGTGTAGCGTGAAGAGAGGAAAGAAAAGCTAACAGTCAGGGTGGTTCTCTTTAAAGTTAATATAAACTGTCTGCCACCAGACAGCAACTTTTAGGAAATCAAAAATAAATGAATATATATCATATTTTTTGTTGTTTAAGTGTTTCTATCTTATGCTAAACTGAGCTAATTTAAGCTAACTAGCGCTGCACTGCAGCGCTACGTTTACCATACAATCACGAGAATAATATCAATCTTCTTACGTAACTCTCAGCAAAAAGGAGCAACTAAGCTAATTTCCATACATTAGCTGCACACACACGATATTAAAATATCAAGGTGAAAGGCTGGACGTTTTTCTGCCTGCTGTTAGATTGGCTCAGGTTTGTAAGCCGTAACCTTCGTCTGTCACTACAGATTTTTAGGCCCAAGTTGTTCCGAAGCCAGTCCATTTCCACGACCGTGTGTTTCAGGATGTTGTCTGTGTGGGTTTCTTTCTCCAGTGACCTCTCTGTATTCTGCACCAGTCACATCATGCTTCAATGTGGTGACCACATTAGCGAGGTGATTAGCAGCACCTGTCTTTGCCAGTAGAAAAGCTTGGCTTTCCAGACATGAGAATTCAATCTTTGTCTCATTAGTCTGCAGAAAGTATCGTTTGGTAAACTCCAGGTGGGCTTGCCATATGCCTGTTTTTTCAGCGGAGTAAAATGGCACTTAGGCAGAGTGCCGCAGAGTCGTCCTTCTGGTGGGTTCTTTAGTTTCTTTGAAAATTGGTTTGCGTGACCACTGGCTACACTTCCTCCTCCCTGACCAAGGCTTTTCTTGCCTAGACCAGATGGACGACTGTTGGAAGACAAACTTCTTCCACAACAATAGAGCTCGCTGCCCAACGCAGTCAGATGTCGCAGGTCTGCTGAGGGTTCTTTGAGCTTCTTACTGTGGCGTTAACACTGATCTGTTGAGCTACTAGTTCACCTTCAAGTTTAATGCTAATGATGGAAGTCTTATAGGCCATTTGTCATGTGATCAAGTAGTTAAAAGTTAGTTGAAAAAGTCATGATAACTATTATATTCATGTCTGACACAAAGAAATGGAAGTCTTGTTGCCTAGATAACCACTGAATGTATTTGCCACACAGCCATTAATCAGTAAAAGACTTTCTTCACTGAATAAAGTTTGAAGGTAAAAAAAAATAAAGAGTCATTGAATGTCTTTATTTAACCTTTATTTATACACAAAGTCTCATTTACAAGAGAGACCTGTTCAGGCTTCAGGTTCAGATGAAACGGGGAAAAAAGTGAAATTTAATGACGGTTTCATAAAATAGACACTGAATCATTTTTATCTGCAGCTTTAATTTCAAAATACTAACCCGCTTTGGAAAATGTTGTTTTCTGACATTTGAGACGAACCAATAAAAAAGATCAGCAGATAAATTGGTAACGTAAAAAGATGTGAATTTGTCCCGTTTTTCTCCCTCAAAAAATAGATTTACTTGGTTATTTTAACACTTGGGTTCGAAACAGATGTGCCTTTCAGATTTTCAGATCTGCGGTTTCCCCCTTTGCGTTCCAGCGGCTGCTGTATCAGGCAGGCTGGATTTGGCCGTGCCCAGCGGTCGTTGGTAATTGAATGATTTGCAGCGGCCTTAACTCATTTATGACTCTTTCCTGCTCAATTTAACCTTGCCTCGCTCATCAATATTGCCCCGTTGGCCTCCTCGAATGGACAGTGGATGCTCATCGAGCTGCTCCCGGGTCTCGTGGAGGTCGGATCTGAGAGGTTTTTGTTTTTTAGGAGCTTCTTCTGTTGCTGTCTTTTTTTTTTTTTTTATCCCTCCGCTCGTCACTGAAACTGATTCGTGTCTTGCGTGTAACTGATGTTCCATCTGCTCTCTCTTTCAGTTCCTCGAGGTGTGATCCAAAATGGCGCCCGTGTCAGGAGCCAGGCCCTCTTCCCTGTTATCAGACCCTTACCTGTAAGCCCTGTGGGGAGCAGAACCTCGGCCATAAGGTGGGTAAACTTTGCTCCTGCTGCCTTCAAACGTATAATTAACACCAGCGGGGGCTGCACAGACGCATTCCCTCTCCCACAGACACGCCTGCACCTACATGCAGTGGCACAAAGCTCGGGGAGCTCCCAAATTTTCCACTGATAGTTTACATAATTACATCTTTATTGTGCTCGAAAGTCAGAGGCGTTCACACGCTTCCCGCCGTGCACGACGTTTCATCCAGGTGTGTTTATATAATGGCCTCTCGCAGACACACAAACACAAACAGGTTTATTAGAGGGAGAGGCCTCGTGATTCAAAGAACATTGGGAGCATGCACGGACATGCACATCCATCACAGGAGCACGAGAGTATGATGGCCTGCACTGCATAATGAATTAAACATACCCGAAAGGCTCACTAAAGGTTTGCAGTGAATATTTGATCACTGTAAGGGAGTGCATGTTTTTCTTATGAGATATTAATATGCTCACGCTCTCATTCTGGGGGGAGGGGGGGATGTCCGGGGGGACAGGGCACGCTGCTGAAGCTACTTTTTGATTTATGGGTTGTCAGGATTACCCCCCACCCCACGCCGTCCTTTGACGCTTTACAGCGAAAAGTGTCTCCCGACTAATAGAGCAAAATGCACGTCGCAGTGTAACGAGGACGAACAGTTAAACGGCCTCGCCGCAGAATCGTCACCGTCGAGGCGCTCTGACTTTAGAGTTCGCAAGGTTCTTTATGTGCTGAGCAACCTTCCAGACAATGGGTGCTGCTAAAAATGCACCGTGTCATTGGGGTGGGGGGCGCAAAGGTGGCAATCTGAAAATGAGGCAGCTCGTTTCTGAAAAGGAAGGCTGAGTCTTTGTGAAATACGGGCTTTTATCTGACCTCAGAAATATGCGCATGAGGCCCGAGGGAGCTATTTGTGGCTGATAGATTAGAACCTGAACTTTTTTTCTAGTAAAGCAGAGAAGCTTGAGTGTCAGTGGAGTGGAGCAGGTCCAGGCAGGCAGCCCGCCTGGCAGTGTGACAGCACGAGTAACGTTATTCTCTCCCGCTCTGTGTCCTCGATCCATACAGATCATCCCTGGGCGATTATCTAAGCCGAGGACAGGACAGCCCAACCTGCTACTCTCCTCCGCCCTGCGGCGAGGACCTCCAGGACGACCACACTTACAGCACCGCCAAATCCCCCAGCAGGCTGTGCTCCTCCCAGGTCACCTCCCCTTCCTCCCCCGTGGACGACGACGACATTATCGCCGTGGAAATCCAATCAGACGTCAAACCCGAGCCCCGGGAGATCCCACTGGACTCTCACGTCACCACTGCCGCCACCACCACTACCTACATTTCCCAGCAGCCCCCGCGCGGACAGAGACGTAGTTTGGGGGGAGCCGGGACTCTGGCTGGGAGCAGTTTGCCCTGGACCAAAAGCCGAGCGAGAGGCATTAGTGACACGCTGCCGCTGAAGAAGCGGCGCGCGGCGACGGTGGAGAAGCCGCCGGAGAGCGACGACGAGGAGATGAAAGAGGCGGCGGGATCGCTGCTCCACCTGGCGGGGGTTAGAGCCTGCCTCAACAACATCACAAACCGCACCGCCAAGGGCCAGAAGGAGCAGAAAGAGGCCCTGAGAAACTAAGACACACACACATAGAACAAAGCATAGACACACACACAGACGGCTTATAGCTCCAAGCACACACACACAGATTTACACACACACACACACAACTAGGTCAACAGGTAACATTACTACAGCATTAGTCTCAACGGACACTTGTCATCTCCCTCTATCTATCTGCAGGGCATTAGGTGAATCCTACTTATTTGTGGCAATATCAAAAATCTATGTTTTCCTACATGTTCAGCAACACTAAACATCGATGGGTATTTCTCATATGTCTTTGTTGGTTTTTTGTTGTTTAAAAAGGGGATGAAAGCCATAAAAAAAGGAAAAAACAAAAGCACGTTTTGTCACTAATTTGGACGAGCGCGACAAAACCGAGTCACGTTGCCGGGAGGGGGAGGGCGGGAGCTGATGATGGCTGTTTGTCTTACCTGTTTGTTTCTATGTGAATCTGTAGCAATCTTGCAGTGATGCCGGCAAAGGCGGGTCGGCCGCCCGCCGGCATCACTCTCCTACATCCACGAGCACAAATGTGAGACTGTGCCAAAGATAAGCGACCAGGTTGCTTCATGTAGCCGATACGACAGCTGACAAGAAAAAAAACAAACACAAAAAAAGTTCAAAGATGGCGTAGTAGAGCTAACGAGAGAGAGCGAGTGACCTTAAGTGTGGAAATAAATGTAAAACCCAATGTGATATATATTCATGCACTTATTTTACGCCACTTATAATAAAAAGCATCATGGGTAAAGACATGGTTTATTTCAAGAGCACTCATAGTATTTAAGAATAAATATATTAAAATTTAAAAAAAAAAAAAGGTCATGTTTTATCACCATAGAGACGGATAGCGTGCCGGGTCTGAGGCAATATCTCCTTCATTTTGTTGTTGTTGTTGCATAATGTAAAACCTCCTCCCTCCACCCCCTCGTACTTCTCTCCATTAGACGACGTAGACACCTGGTATAGATATCATAGCTGCCAGTAGCTGCCACCACCTTCCTCTTCATTTGACAAAGAACTATATACATGAACTGTGGGTTTAGGTTTCTGTTTGTGTCTGTTTACCCTCACTCTACCCTCATAAAGATATAAGCAATTTGCCCCTGTGCGGGCAACTCTGTAAAAAGGTTAGAAAATATTTTATTTTTTTCCTTTTTCTTAATTGAAGCAATTTGACCTGCAGGACTTTCTCAGTTATATTGCATGGGTGCTTGTAAATAAGATAAAAAGCAAATCTTTTTTATTCAAAGATCATGTAAGATAAACGATGTATTTAGCATGAAGCATGACTTATTTTCATATAAACCTTGATCCTAGAGGAAAGAAAAAAAAAGTTTTGCCGCCAATTCTTATACCCGTGATTATATTGGAGATTTTTCTTTTCTTTTTTTTTTTATTTCGTCTCCTTGTTTTTCTGAGCGGGCTTTCAAAGACACGTCTTCAGGGAGGAAACGTGGGAGATCACTCTGCAATTAGAGGCCCAAAGGACGCCACCTCTGGGCTTCGGGTTCAGGCTTATAACGTAGGCCAGCTGAAACACCTCTTGGGGGGGTGGGCTTACGACAACTTCTGCCTGTACAGTGATTTCTTTTATTTTTTTTAATTTAATTGTTTTAGGTGTTCAATGTTAAACCCGGTGTTATCCCAGAACACGTCTGTGGAGTGTGTGCGTTTGTGTGCCCAGGAACACACACCCTTTAACATCGTGCCTGCCTGCCTGCCCTCAGTACCTCTGTTGTCACGACAGAACCTGTCTTTATTTATAACAGTATTGTTTTTACTTTTACTTCAGTGTGTAAATGTACGCGTGTCCTTCCTCTCCATCGGCATTGTTCGGTGTAAATGTTTGAAATCGGAAAGGGGCGCGGGAGACCTTGTAGATGCCCTCATATCTCCGAGAAAAGAAAAAAAAAGACGACATGGGAAGGGGACGTTTCTTTTCTCTGATTTACAGACAGTATTTTTAACCCCAGGTGCATCATGGCTAAAACGGGAATGCGCGCACAAGTATTATCCGACCCTCGTCTGCGTATAAAATAAAGCCGCTTTTTAGGTGAAAACGTAGGCTGGGCTTTGGCTGTAGCAGCAGAGCCAGACGGGGGAGAGGTGGGGTGGGGGTTTGTTTGAGCTGAAGAGACGTTGAACGATCGTCAGCGAGCCAAGCGGGAGGAAAACAAATGCATGCCCCCATCCACCGGCACAGTCTTTCGCCACCTGTAGCATGCATCACTGGCCTTGCATTTTGTGTGGTACCCATAAAGAGAAAAAAGAAAAAAAAGGGGGGGGGGTAAAGGAGACACTGTTAGTGTTGTCGTTGTGTGCCATCTGTCTGTCGTCTGATGTGTGTCCGAGTGCTCCCGGGTCAAGCACTCTGCTGTATTCGATGTACCAATCCGCCGCTGTGGTGACTAGTAACCGCGTTGAGTTGGCAAGA
This sequence comes from Simochromis diagramma, assembly GCF_900408965.1. NCBI lineage: Eukaryota > Metazoa > Chordata > Actinopteri > Cichliformes > Cichlidae > Simochromis > Simochromis diagramma. Next base: position 2,166,655 of record NW_024387492.1, read on the forward strand.
GGCATGTCGAGGGGGTAGAACGTGTCGCTTTAGCAGCGCACGTTTGTTTTTTGGGGGTTTCTGCCTCGGGCTCACTCTGTGACATGCAGGAAAGAAGATCTGTTCACCTCTGAGTCCTGGTAAAACACATGAACTGTACCTGGACGTATTAAAGCAAAGTGCATCCACTTCACTGCCTGAAAAGCCCCCAAACAGCAAAGTGTTTTCTTTCAAACCTGCCAAACGTACCACAAAAAGCTCCTAGAAGAATAGTTGCCATTATTATTATTTTTTTATTATTTGTTGACGTTTTTACGCGCCTTTTAAATTTTCCTGTTTCTTTTTCTTTCTCTCTTTCTCTGACAGACTTATCTATAATACTGCCATTATTTTATTTTTTCCGTGACTGTCTGAGCTGAATATTGGAAAGCCATAGGTTAGAGATGTCAAAATGCAAAACTGTTATTGATCTGTGCGATGTGATGCAGGGTACACCCAGGTGTTGTTTTCTTGTTTTCTTCTTCTTCTTTGTTTTTTTTTCTTTTTCAGTAAATGTTCAGTTTTCTCCTTATTGTGCAAATCATATTGCCAAAGAATGATTTCAAGACCTATTTCATCACTACATGTAAATATCAACGTTGTCCAATACCGTGGCAAAAAATATATAAATGTTGTTTTATTTTGTTTTCCATTTTCTGAGAAACTACAATGATGTTTATGTGATGTATTGTCTTCCAGTTGGTTGCAATAATAAAAAAAAATACGAGTTGCAGAAGCTACGCTTGGCTGTTGTTCTTCAGTGGATATCATGCAAGACAAAAGACAAAAGCATAGTTACAGTCGGAGATATGGACGTCAACTGAAGTGGCACCGCTGTTACTCATCCAGTGGGCAAATCTCACACAGTACTGTGGGACATAAAGTATCAGGCAACCCTAATTTCTTTATATTTCGATAAAGCAATGTGAAATAGGTGCAGCAATTTATGTGCAAACTTACATGGAAAAAAATGATTTTGCGTAATTCAAACGAGCTCAAAAGTCAATATTTGGAATGACCACCTTTATTTATGGGCCACCAAACTTTGGAAAAGTGCACTATTGCTAAAAACCATCATCGAACTCAGGTGTTCCAATCACTTCAGTGGTCACATGTGTATAAAAGTTAGCATCTATGCATGCAGACTGCTTCTGCAAACATGTGAAGGAATGAGTTGCTCAGTGAGCTCCAGCGTGGTACTGTGATAGGATGCCACCTGTGCAACAAGTTCAGTCATGAATAAAATGTTCTCTCTACTAAATGTACCACCATCAGCTATTCATCTATTAATGGTGTTATAACAAAATGGAAGTGATTGGGAATGCAACTCAGCTACAAAGTGGTAGGCCACGTAAACTCGCAGAGCGGAGTCAGGACATGCTGACTTTCCACAGAGTCAGTCACTACAGACCTCCAAACTTCACGTGTCCTTCAGATTAGCTCAAGAACAGTGCGCAGAGAGCTTCATGGACGGGTTTCCATGGCTGAGCAGCTCCAGCCAAAGATTACATCACCAAGCACAATGCGTCAGATGCAGTGGTGTAAAGCACGCTGCCACTGGACTCGTGTTCTCTGGAGAGCACGATTTCTTTGTAGTAGAAGAGTCCAGGTGCTGACCTGGTCTGTCGACAGACCTTTGCCCATCAAGCTGTGCTATCTTGGGCATTTTTGTAAGACTTTAATTAATTATATGTTTTTGCAACAGACTTCCAGTAACAAAGTACCTTAACATACTACTAAAAATAGGTTCTTTGCTAAGGCATCTGTTTTAGGTGCAACACTGGTTAATTTCTTCAGTTGGGTGCTTTTTATTATTCTTGAATGATGCATAGGTCAGTGTTAAACAGCTCCTCTGAAAATGGTCAGGTACAAGGACTGGACTGGAAATTACTGAAAAAGCACAAGAAAACTTTGAAATCCCACTATGAGCCCACCTTGAATTTCTCTTAAAAATTCAAGAAAATCTGGCTCCTTGGAAGCAAAATAAAATAATCTAGAAATTAAGTGTCTCGAGACTTTTGCACACTGCAAGCCCATTTGCAACCCACCTCCACCACACATAAACTGCTGTAAATCAACCATTCTGAGTTTTGTTAAGAACATATTGACTGGAAGCTGATCAGAGTACTAAACAATTAGCTGTTTTCATCTCAGCACTTCAAGTGAAATGTAGTAAAGGATGTCAGCCTTTGTCATCCACCTCCTCAGCACCACACACAAACCCACACTTACTAGTAGAGTGCTACCTTTGTGATACTAGAGACTCTAATTTGCTCTCAAGACTGACCCCAATCATTAACCTCACATATTCCCATCAACAAGGGTCTTATCATAACCAAGCCTTTCCTGCCAGTTAATTATTCATTTTCTTCCTCTAATCATTTAAGTTCAATACTTCTGATTAAAGTCCTGCTCCCCCTCCCTAAGGGAAAGAAGTAAAAGAGTTAAGTGTACCAAAGAGTGCCTCAGTGTCTTATCAATCTGAGTGGTGCCATTTTGGAGCCGTGTGGCAGTGGAAGCCCATTCATAATTGAAGCAGAGACCGGCTTAATCTTGAGCCAGTGCCTCCCTGTGCAGCACGCTCCCACCACAACACAACTGGAGCTAGCAGCTCCTCTGTTGCTATGCAACTACAGCGAAGAAGAAGAGGGGGGTGAGAAAAGAAAAGTGTGCATTCTGTGGATCTTTAGAGGGCATCTTACTACTCAGTTACAGAGAGTGAGACTCAAAGGTAGCGACAACATTTCATGGATAACGTGGCTTCACGTCTGATGAAATCTCACATTTAGAAGCACAGATTAAACAAAGTCTTTTTCCTATCATGTCACTTCTTTCCTCTTTTTCCCTCCCCAACTGTTCTCCACTGGAAAAGGTTTAAAGTGAATCCAAAAGCACATCCTTGTCAGGGGCGGACAGGCCTTTAATTTCATCTCAGTGAACTAAATGAAATGAATTCAGGTGGTGTAATATGCCATTTCAGAAGAGCCACACTGAACCGCTGAGTGGATTGATGCACGCGGAGAGCTGTGTGCTCCCCGGTCTATATCATCCATATCCTCAGAATGACCAGCGAGGCAAGTTTCCATGGAGACAGAAGTGGAGGTAACGTTCTCTTGTCAGCTCTCATTTATTGCAAAGCTTTATTGTTTTTTGTGGGGGGTAAATTTCCCCTTTGGTAGTCAGGGCAAGTCTGTTTCAGAGCAAGCAAACAAGGCCAGTGGATGTTGCTCATCCAAAAATTCACTTAAATCTGCTTTTATTGAATAACGTGGAAAACAGTTGCGTGTTTTACAAAGTGGATTGTGTGAGTGTGAGTGTGTGTTTGAGTGTGAGTGTTGAAATGTGGAAGAGAGAGCCTGTTTTCCTGGTGCGTGGTGTGATCACCCTCTTGTGGTGGCACGATGTTACTACATAACGCACACTGGCCCCACAGAGAAGCATTACAGGTGCAGTTACGAAGCTGGTAAAGGTCAGACTTGTTTAAGGGGCACCTGTGTTGCATGAAAGTATGAAAGTGTGGACCAGTAGTGAAAGAAGCATTCAGATCCTCTGCTTAGGTAAAAGTAGTGCTGAGCTAACACAAGGTCCAACGATTAAGTGCAAAAGTCAATTAAACTGTTGGTGTTGTTACAAGTGAATACATTAAAAAATTATTAGCACTATTTCTTAAATAGCCTTTATGCATTATATGTGATAAGAATATTGTGTTTTTCCTATTAATAATGGTTACATCTATAAACATGTTGGCACTGACAACTGTATAGTGACAATAAAGGCATTCTGTTCTATTCTGTTCTATATGTATATTTTTTAAAATATTATATTTAATCTGCAACAACCAACCTTGGCTATTAGACAAAAGCATTTCTCCAAACATGTTGAATAAAACTGTTAACATTAAAGGAGACATACTATTTCTTGATATTTATTATTATTGTTGGGCTATACTAGTGCAGCTTTACATGAGTCATAGTTTAAAAAAAATCTGTATTTATCCTATAGTGGTCTTTGGTTTATTCGCTTTCTAAAATGAGATGCTTTAGGTTCTGATTGGCAGCCCCTCAGAACCCCCTGAGAAAACCTGTCTAAAGCCACCCCAAGGCCTGAGCTTTTAGCTCATGATTTGTACATATGCTGAAGGCATTATTTGAATGTTTTCCCATATTTAATATGAGCATCCATCATTGCAGCATACAGTTCTAATATATGATGGAAAACAGGAAAAAGAATAGAAAGAAAAAGAAAGAAAAAATGAAATAAGTTAATTTAAAATGACTTAGCTATATGCTAATAGGCTTTTATTATCATTTTAAGTAACCAGCTACTTTTATCTAATTAATTCCTCTATTTTTAATTCATCACATGGTTCGTAATACTTACACTTTCCCTAACTCAATAAACAAGATCACAGAGCATTAAGCTAATGCGATCACTGAGGATTCAGTTCCGTTTTCTAAAAAAAAAAAAAAAAGTATTATTAAACTACATTTCCCATGAGCGGCTCTATTGATTGGTCGTCATACTCCGCACGAAATCTCGCGCTATGTGCGACCTGACCCTGCCCTATGTCTCGCGCACTCGCAGCTTCTTCGCTCAGTATATAAAGCAGGACAACGACGGAAGGAGGACGGCTGGGGAGTCGCAGCCCGGGATTGTAAATAAGACCGCCTAAACTGTGTTTTATTTACAAAAGTGATGCCGGCTGTTTTAAAATATCTTTCCCAGTTGTTTTAAATCGTTTTTCGTAATTTTTGGCTCTATTCCTCGCCTATTTCCGTGTGGTTTTTACACTACGCGTATAATGGCGAGCTCGGCTAACTCGAACCCAGTGGTAAGGATCAATCTCTAAGGATTGTCAGCGGGGGAAAATGGGGGTAAAGTTATTGGAAAGCTGTCGACGAGCTGGTTTTATGTATTACAGTAAAATGAGTCTGCTTTAACAAACACTTCACTGTTATATCTATTAAAGGGAATACTTAAGTTTCAGTCAATCGGCCATTATAATTAGTTTTCGAAACTAGGTAGTTCTTTCATTTGAAACCATCTCGGAGGAGGAATGGCTTACTTTAGAGAGGCAGTGTTTGAGTAAAAATAAGAACACGTGTAGAAACTGAGGTTTAGCGATGAAGATGTAATTCTAATTTAGTGGTTTATCGGCAGGTTGAAGCTTTCATTAGTTGGAAGGTTACTTTACGTGATCACAGTCTAATAGCGTGTATGGCTAAATTCATTTTTGGTGGACGCTTGAGCTGCCAGGTTGTCTAAAAATGCTTGTTTGTTCGTAGGAGGAAGAAATTGTCAATTTAAGCTTTTATTATTGGATAGCTTATGAAATACAGATGTACGCAAAGCACATTGTCATCATCCACGGCGAGAGAATTGAGCGTTTAATATATATAGTTTATATAAATATATATATATATATTAAAGCCTCCTCAGTAGAAAGTCGTCAACTGCCTCATCATTGTCCACCATTCCACGACCAGAAGGCAGGGTAGCCGTCCCAAACCACTTCTTTAACCCATACCATATCAAATTTGTCCTTGCTACCTGCCAGCAGAGCCAAAAAATATTTAGCCAAAGCTGAGCACTGATAAGATAAGACACCGAAAATGTCCTTCACATTCCGCCACACACTATTTAAAAGAAAAAGGCTGTCGAGCGCGCACTCTGCGGCTCCGTAAAATGGCTTCCTCGTCTCCCTTCTCTCTCGGTTCTGGCCCTCCTCCTTTTCGCTGCCTGGTTTTTATACAGCCATATTGGCTCTCTAATATAGACTGCCCGGGATGGGAAGGTGCTACTCGACGCTACGTCACCGGCTCTACATATAAACAGCAGACTGAGCTTTAAATAGTGAGGAGCAGACAGGCCGAGGGGGAGGGAAGGAGAGACCGAGGTCTGCGCTGCGGACATCGGGGCAGCGCAGTGCGGTGGCCCGCGCGTGTGTCGCTTTGTTTCAGCCTCGTATCACTCCGCTGAGACGGGACCGTTGGGCCCTGGCGGAGCTATAAACGTTATGTTTGCTTTTTCCAGCGCGCGCGCAGTTCAGACCCCGGGGACATGATGTTTACCTTAGTAGTAGTAACATAAAGAGCTAGTTTATATGGGTTAGCATAACAAGGCACGTAGTGCCGTGGAAACGCTGCAGCACGAACCCCCACGCATGATACTCAAGTGGGGGCAGTTTTAGAGTTTAGCTGCCCGCGTGCAACAACTATTACCGTGTCATACCAATGAAAGTCAGTGTGGCGAGGCGTAAATAAATGTGATAATTATAACACCAGCAGCTGTATACTTAATGTTTTGTTGTCGTTTTGGCAGCTGGGAAGCCCAAAGAGGTGTGTTTGCTAAGTACACTGTTGAGGGCTAATTTTGACATAAAACCCAAGCTCATAATGATCAATACTGACTGTACCAGACATGTTGTTCATGCTTTACTGGGAAAAGCAAAAGTGTCTCTAATATAAACGACATACTGTAAAAGTTTCTTTCCTCTTTTCTTCTTTTTTTCTTCCTCACAGCCTAAATTATACAAGAATGTGATTGACGATGTGATCAATGAGGTGCGAGAGCTGTTCCTGGACGAGGGAGTAGATGAGCAAGTTCTTCTGGAGCTGAAAACGGTAACCGTCCCTGTCAGTGTTGCGCCTGAATATAGCAACTGCAGGGGAAATGCCGCCTCCTGCAGAGGTGTGCGCTCTTTGTAGTAAAGTGTACTGTAGCACGCTCCCCCAAACCAGAGCGCTTTGGGATAACTGCTGACCACTTCCTAGTTTGGAAGCTGTTGTAGTTGCTGTCTGGGTGGACAGAAAACAGACTTCTGGAAACTTTCTGATTAACTCACAAAAATGTCATTCATGTCTTGTTCCCCCCCCCCCCCTGTTACCATGGTTTCCTTTGATGGATGGTGCTCTCACTGCCACTGATGTGTTGCAGAATTTGCTTTGCAGCGACTTCTGTATGAGTTTTCTGGTGCAATCACCACCTTATATTCCAGTGTGACTTTCAGTGTTGCTTTACTGTTATAACACCTGCGTATGCCTGTGAGAAGGTGGTGTCTGAATACCATTGAAATGACAACTCAAACAGTGTGTACACTGCATGATATGCTCAATTCAAGAGGAGGCTATGGCACATAAGCCTACTAGGCAATGTGATTGACACAAATAAGCAAAAAATTGAGTCTTAGCTTCATGGATTAAACCAGTTTATTTGACCTCACTTTGAGTTTGTGACCCATTAGTTAATATTGATGTCTGGCTCTCTTCCAGAGTCTCTTTTACCTGGTTCCCTCCCTGAGCCTGGTTGTGTTGGAGCTTTCTTCCTGTTAAAAGGGAGATTTTCCTTCCCATTGTCACCAAACACTTGCTCATAGGGGGTCGTCTGTTAGGTTTTCTCTGTATTATTGTACCTTACAACATGAAGCACCTTGAAAGGTGACTGTTGTTGTGACTATAAAAATAAAACTGAATTAATTTAAACGATCGGCATGTCTGGTCGGTGTGATGCGTTCACAGGTGTGTCGATAATGACAGAATCTGCGCTAAACATTTACCTGGATGGAGATTTTCATTTGAAAACATGTTAGCATGGATTTAAATGGAGTCTTTGGCAGCTTTCTAACACACGTCTTTGTGCTGCCTCCGTTTGTCTCTACAGCTATGGGAGAACAAGCTTTTGCAGTCCAAGGCAGTGGAGGGCTTCCACACTGACGAGCAGAAAGCCCTGCAGGCCGCACAGCAGCAGCAACAACAGGTTCAGCAGGTCCAACAAGTCCAGCAGGTGACCCAGCCAGCTCAGTCCCAGCAAGTCATCCTGCCGCCCCAGCAACAGCAAGGTTAGCCAGCAGTGGCACACAGTGGTAAAAACATTTCTGAACAAGTGCAAAAACCCGTGAACGCCTTTTTGGGCACTAAAAATGTCGCCTGCAGCTTTGAGTTATTTGCCAAACTGGCACAGGAAACAATGAATGCTTACTGATCGTGGGCATTCTTTGTACATTTTATGAAAAATATGAGGAATTGACCTGAAAATGTTTGTCTCCGCAGCTCCCCAGCAGCAAGTCATTGTTCAGGAATCTAAGCTTATACACATGGGTGGAACGGGGATGGTGAGTGGATAATAGCACCAAAAATAAATGAAACTGTTGTTCAGGGAGGCATATAGCAAGTAGCAAATGTGTTTATTAACAGACATAGATGATGCGATATCCATATGTGTGATGAACAGAACGAAGTGCTGCTCATTTTACGTTTTTAACAAATTCAGACATATTTTCTTTGAGTAGAAGTGAGAAACCAGAGAGGGTCTCTGCAGGCTTCTTCCTTAGTCCAGAATGATTGATCAAGTGTCACACGGATGGGGCAACAGGACTTGGAAGAGATTAACGGACTATTTTAATAGCCAGGACTGCAGTGGATATAAGCCAGCAGTAATGCATCCTCCCACATGCTACTGCTGTGTCTAATACGCACTGACAAACACACCTTTCCTTCATCGAGTGAAATATGCAGGAAATCTTTTCCACTTTTTTCAACAGGACATGTTTAACGCAGCATCTGTCCATATGAAGCTTTCATCTCTGCTGCTGCTTCTTTCTATTTTCTGCAAGTGATTTTTGTATAATCCTCAAACGGTTCTTCAAAGCTTCACTTGCCAATTTTTAATCGTTTTCCAGTGGCTTTGTAGATGCAGCGAGAGGACAAACATGCTGCTTTTATCATGTCAGTCAATGCAATCTGAAGTTCAGTGCTTTAAATTGTAAAGAAGTTCAAAAACATTAAGTACTTAACATTGAAGTCTTTCATTCTTGAACCCTGAAATCCTCTGCTTCTGTATTATTTTGCATGCTTGTCACCGCGTGTGTTCTTCTTTCCTCCTCTAGAGTGCAGCAGCTACCGCAGCAACCCTGGCTTTGCCCACAGCGGTCACCCAATACCAACAGCTCCTCACCAGCCAAGGTAAAACATGTTTATTTGCATTAAATTGCAAAGAAATGCTGTTTTCTCTCTGAACTATCTTCATGTGTAAAACTATATTTACACAACGTGCACCCACACGCTTTGTTTTGACGTCTCAGGCCAGATCCTGCAGTTAGTCCGTGGTCCCAACGGGGCTCAGTACATCATCCAGCCCCAGCAGCAGATCCTCCTGCAGCAGCAGATGCAGCCTGGTGGCGTGCAGGCACCGGTAATACAGCAGGTAAGAACTGTCATGCAGAGGGGCAGGGCTGCGTATGACAGGAGGCAATGTGTGTGAAAAACAAAGCCAAATGGAGAGAGGTGGGGAAAAAAAGTCGTGGTGTGTCTGATTTATCTGCGTAATCAGTTCAGTGTCCGTTTGTGACAAGTAGGTTAAATAAGGCTACATATCTGTGGGCCCTGTGGCTCTGACACAGTGGAAGAATCAACTCTTGGAAAAATAACCTCGAAATATGTAAGAAGTGCCATGAAAAACATGAAATGATTCTGGGAAATCGGGAGGATGCTGATTGCTCAGAGCTTACCACTTACCCCAAAAGAAATAGATCCATGACTCCACTACTTGTGACTTTTCCTAAATAAAAACACAGATTCAGATCAAAACTGGTGCCAAATTTCATTCATTCAGTTTAAATTGAGTCGGTTAAAATGTTGCAAAAGTGTTGTGCATATTCAGGTGGAGATCTTGTTTTAAAATAGTTTACATGTCGTGTTTGGGGTTTTTTTTTCCTTCTCTAATATCTGTTTAGGTTCTGGCTCCTCTGCCAGGAGGCCTGTCCCAGCAAGCAGGAGTCATCATACAGCCGCAGCAGATTGTCTTAACCCCAGGAAACAAAGTCCAAGGCAATACACAGGTCAGAACTTCAGTTCCTCCTGGACTCATTCATTCCATTTATATGGAAGTAGTTTATGCTCTATAGTAGTGTTTCCTCCATTTCTGTTCGCTTTGTTGTTTAGAGAAATTAGAGTCTGTTTAATGTTTTAGAGGAGCGTCTGGGAAACCTTTGTTATTAATAATAACACCTGCACTGTGAAAGAATCACGCATCAGTCAGTGTCACAGATCAGCCGATTACACTGACAAACAGCATTTCCACTCAGATGTAGTTTTGGTGTGAGTAACTATGGAAAGATTTGGTTAGCTGGCCAGTGTAACTGAGCTACACTGCAAAAATCTGCAACGTTAGCTTTTAAATCAACAGGCTAACATTAGCTCAGAGCAGAGGTCTTCCCTCCACGAGTTCAGTTCTTTAATAACTTTTTCTTTCAGCTGTTAGCCAGCATTAGCTTACTTGCTAACACAGACAAATATCTTGATACCCAACATGGCGACTAGCTGGCTGACCTTATCTTTGCTACAAAAATGCTCCTTGAAGTCGCATCATTTTTGCTGTCCTGTCCTTATTTTGGCTTTGAGTTGGAGTCTGTTGTGTAAAGAGCTGGTTATTTTGTCCCACATGAAAGCAATGCTAACACCATATGGGCGTACATGTTTTTAAACTCTGAGTTCCTTTCTACCGTCAGGTGATGCAAGCAGCAGCTATGGCGCCACAGCCCAGCCAGGCAGCAACAGCTCAGGTCCAGCAGGTCCAGCAGGCCCCAGGAGCGACTGCACCACAAGCCTCAGCGCAGCCCCAGGCCCAACAGCAGCAACAGGCCCAGCCTCAGGCACAGCAGCCTCCCATGATGCTGCAGGTGGACGGAACCGGGGAGACGTCTTCAGAAGAGGACGAGGATGAGGAGGAGTACGACGAAGATGACGATGAGGAGAAAGACAAGGATGGAGCAGAAGATGGGCAGGTTGAAGAGGTGAGCAAGGGAGGAAATAAGAGTGTTCAAAAACTCGCACGTTAAAGTAGCAGTAGGAGTGGCTTTGCAAAAACCTGCCAGAAGAAAACCCGTTGTCATAGTTGGGGCAACGAAACAGAAACACCATCAGTTTGTGGCAACTGTCTTGCTGCATAGTCTTTTATTTCTCACCCTGAAAGAGCCACAGTGATGCTGCTTCAGGGTTAGACTACAAAAGCATCATTTCTGCAGCACTTTGTTACCCTGATACATCCGGGTTGCTTTTTAAGGGATCCGGTCAGCTACCCAGCTGAACAGAGGTTTGGGGAATGAAAAAGCTGCTTATTGCTACACTACAAAGTAGGGCTGCCACGATTAGTCGACTATCAAAATCGTCGACGACTGATTTAATAGTCGACGCGTCGTTTGAAGCTTTGTAAGATCACAAAAGACGCAGGAATAAGTAGTAGGATTCAAGAGTGTAATAACGGACTGAAACAGAAGATGGCAGCACTGCATGTACAAGGATGCCAGCTGCCGTTAAACTCCGAAGAAGAAGAAGCAGCTGTGTCCCAGAATTCATAGCGCAGCCCAGCTCAGTTTCCAACAATGGCGGCAGCTAGTTAGTTTTAATATTACTCTTATTATTCTTTCTGGGTCACAAAATAAACGTTTAACATATTTTCAGGCGAGAATGTAGCTGTGTAAACCTCAAATATCTGCTCAGTTTATCAAGACACCGCATATTTTCAAAAGCGCTCCGACGTTTTCAGAGACGTCTGTTACCCACTAGCTCGATAGCTAGCCGGGGGCAAGGCTAGCTAGAGCCGTGAGAACACCGGACTCCCGGCAAATCGTTTTCAAACCCACCGCCGTCTTTCGCTGCTCAGGTTAAACATGATATATGAGTCACTTAGATAACTTAAAATGTTATTGTTTGGCTTTTTTCAGTATTTTATTTGTTCCTGAGTAAATCTGTTTGGCTGAGATTAAAGTTATAGTTTTTACACAGCTGAATAAACGTCAAGCAGACAGCTGATTATCAGAAGTGTGAGATGCTGGAGAATTTACTCCGGTGTCCTGTTATATTTTAGATAGCAAGGAGTTTATTAAACTTCACCGAAACAATCTGCAGATTTCATTAAAATTTAATAAACTATCATCTTGTCTTTATTTTTAGTTAGCACCTTAAACACTTAAAGCTGTAAGCTAATGATAGTTATATAAGAGCAGATGCTGCTGGTGCAATAAGCTGTACGTTTTACGTCCAATGGATGATGATCTGATTAGTCGACTAATCGCAAAAATAATCGGTGACTAGTCGACTATCAAAATAATCGTTTGTGGCAGCCCTACTACAAAGGTTACTCTGTAGTTTGTGTGGCTTTTCTGCAGAAGATTTTATAACACAGCAGGTTATATTTGGCACTGTTTGGTATCGGGCAAAAAGGAGAACGGGTTTAAAATCAAACTATTACTTGTTGCAATCTAGATTTGTGCTTTTACTGTTTAAATAAAGAAAATCCTGAATCTTAAGCCACGTTCCTGAGCAGCAAACATTTGTGATGAATCTGATTGGTTTGGTTTCCTACTCAGGAGCCGCTGAACAGTGGAGACGACGTCAGCGACGAAGAGGACCAGGAGCTGTTTGAAACAGACAACGTAGTGGTGTGCCAGTACGACAAGGTAGGAACTGATATATTCTGAAAGGCTGCAGTGTGTTCAAACCTGCCTGTGTATAAATATGCGAGGGCCTCTTTGGTACTTTTATGACATGTCTTGATATAGATCCTCCTGCGCTGGGGCCCGTTGGCTTTTATGCATATCCGACTCGTTTAGTTTCACATCAGCATCCAGACAAAGACGTTAACGCTGAGATTTGCAGAAGCAGTGAAAACAAAGAGATTATAAAATAACAGCGCAGAGCAGTTTTACCGTGTTAATGTGATTGGTACTCAGCATCGCTGTCAGCCTTTGTTTGCCAGTATCATTCAGGGCGCTGGAAAGGCTGCTGTAGATTGAAGGACGGGGCTTAAACAGTTTTCACAGCAGCCTCCTTGTTTTTGGGGGAAAATGTCAGAAATCGTTAAAGAGGTATTTCACATTCCTTGTGAGTCTTCACTGTTTGCCTTTGATTCCCATCACAAAGCATCGAGTTGTTACATTATTTGATGTTAATTCAGTGGAGAAAGGCTCCAGCAGCGGTTAATGCCACAGTGAGTTTGTCTGGCCTCGGCGCAGAGGCTAAAGACATCAGCCTGCGTCCACTGTAAGCTGAAACAATGTCCATCTGTCCTCGACGCCTACAACGCTCATTTCCTTCTCTTTACTCTGCAGATTCACAGAAGTAAGAACAAATGGAAATTCCACCTGAAGGATGGGATCATGAATCTGAACGGGAGAGACTACGTCTTCTCCAAAGCCATCGGGGATGCCGAGTGGTGAAGCAGAAAAAGGAACGGGAGAAAGCAACAGGAGCAGGATCTCTGTAACTCCTATCCAGTTAACAGACAGTTTAGCATCCTTCCACATCCTGTGACTGGATTCATTCAGGAAACTGTTTCTGAGACTCAGAACTCTTGAGACAAACCCAAAGGACTGTGAGGTACTGTAAAACCCGGGTGTAGTCAGAAAACACTCGACTAGCCTTGCGGGATGAGAAACCAACAGAGGAAGGGAAAAGCCCCGTGAGCCGAGCGCCGTTTCTCTTTATTTCTTCTTCCAGGCTTCTCTGCCTTTCCCCCCCAGAGAATTCACCTAACTTTGGAAAGAAAGCATTTCACCATCATACAGGTGTAGAGGACCAGGGTGACCTCGGCTTCCCTGCCACACAAGGTCAGAGGTCATTCGTTATAACCCCATAGATGAGAAACACCTTTGCAATCACTGTAGTCGGTTGACTGGATTGACTCGTGTCTACGTTCGTGTCCAAACTTAGTGCCACCAGTCGAGATCGCTGCCTTTAGAACGACCAGAATCACCTGTTTTTGGCTTCTTTTTTTTAATATCCTAATTCTGTCTGAATTCACGTTTATGAAAAAGGTGCTCCAGAGTGTTTTTATGTAGGCGACCTGTTCTTCAAACATTATGTTTTAAATGCGTTTAATGAAGGAGTTAAAAAAGAAGGTAAAATAACATCACCTTACAATAACTCATTTTTTTTATCTTCGGCGCAGCACTTAACCCCCCCTCCCCCAGCACCCCCCCACTGGCTTCTCTGGAGCTTCATTCCATCTTTAACGTTAAGAATAAAATTAAGATAAAAGCGTGAGACACTGAATTCATTTAAGGATTGTACAAAGGTGTCTCAGTTTGTCCTGTTGGTGAATCGCCTTTGCTTTTATTTTTAGTTCTCTGCAGCCATCGGAAATTTTGCACTGTCGGTTTATCAGTGTGTTGTGAAGTCAGTCAGTCCACTTAATCAATAGCCGCAGAGACGTGTGTGTGTGTGTGTGTGTGTGAGAGGGACTGTACAGACATGTAGTGAGTGAGTGTGTGTTGTTGTCGTCGCTGGTTTTCTGTGAAAAGGTTTCAGTTTATTTCTCTCACAGTCTGAAAATGTCACAGAGCAGTGAGGTTGGTGTCTGTCCTGTTTTTTTCTATTTATTTCTGAAAGTTCATAAATTGTTTTTCTTTTTTTTAAGGTTGGAAAGCCGCACCAAACTGTGCTCTTATAATCTAACAAGTGTTCCTTTTTCTTTTCTTCTCTCCTTTCTTCTTATGTCAGCCTGATAAAAGCTGCACGGCGCTGTTTTCCAAACCATTTCGTCCACCGTATGTTCTCGTCTGCTTCCGTTTTATTCATGACTTTTAAACTGAGGATATTTTCTATCCAAGTGAGTTTAACTCGAGGGGGGGTTGTGTGTGTCTCTGCAGTTTGTTTTTAGTGCCCCTGTTGCAGCAGTTTGAAATAAAGTATATATGTGTTTTGACTGTTGTGTCGACGTGGTGCTTGGGTGGCTCCATAGTTGTTTTTTAGCTGCACAAAGAAAACCCTGATACAGGACCTGATGGAGAAAACAGAACATTTTTCACACGATTTAGTTGAATTATATGAAATCTTTACATGAAAGGCCAAAGGAAGACTTTCCACACACGGCCCCCAGTAGATATATTTCCTTTCCTCTGTTCGTCATTTCCATATGTAGATGTCGTGCGTGCCTTTTTGAACTTTAGTTCAGTTTTTGGTGGGGGGGGGGGGTCACAGATGCTAGACTGAGAAGGATGTCTTATTAAACTGTGCTCTATAACCATTTTGTCGTGTGTTCTGCTCTTCTGATGATTAATGAACTGTACTGTTGGTATTCGTGTAATTTTCCTAAATCAAGTTTGGAATCAAACTCAAGGTTGTGCTTTGAATACATAAAGTTGTCTTTTGCATAAAAAGAAAGAAAGAAAATTAAAATTTAATTTTTGCATTATTTTGTGGCCTAAATCAGTGTCACTCTCGCCCCCTCTGTTTCTTCCTACCTTCTTTCTTCTGTGATACCTGGTCAGCTTTTTGGTTCTGCGCTGATAAAAGCAAATTTATCGATTACTCGTGGGAGCATCTTGAACACTAAACTATTTAACTGTTATTTCAGTTACTTTTAAACTATTTTTGCTCACATTTTTAATCCTGTTGAGACTCCGTTTTTAACTGCTACTATTAGATGTGACTCGAGCGGTAGAGCAGGTAGTCTAATAATCAGAAGGTCAGCGGTTCCTCCAGTTTACCAGCTGGAGGGGTTCCTGGCCAAGATCATTAGGAAGTGTTTAAATATGTGTGTATAAAAGTTGCGCTTCACCAATTCACCGTCTCCATTTCCGATTTGTGTCACACTTCTTCTAGGGGAGTAGTTGGTGAGTGCAGACCTGGTATCGTCCATGCAAAGGAGGCACTGGAGCAATCTGTTAGCGGCCGAGGCAATCAAAGGTTTTTGAGACAGTACTGTGTACTCTTTAGTAAACGGTTTCATTTTGCACGTGAGATAGCATCAGTTTTCTGTGAGCGTCAACACACATTTTTCCCGGTGGTTGCCAGGGGGTCGTGAATCTCTAGCAAGATGGCAGTCAGTTTGATCGTGACCGCCTTCAGCCTCTAGCAGCTACTAGGATGCATCTTATCCTCACAAACGGTGGTTGGCAGGTGGTCATGGACTGGTCTTTAGTAGAACTGCAACTGCTACAGTGTTACACGTTTGAAATAGTGGAAAATTAGCAGTCACATGACTGCAAGACCTTAACAAATACCAGTCCCCTTCCCATTTAGTGAGCCAACTGTTTCATGAGTTTATTACTTATATGTGTTTCATTATTCTTTAATGAAACTTCTAATGGCATTCATACTTTTTAAATGTTTTTGGTTGTTTTTTTTCTCTGACATTTAAATTTTAAATCTGTTTCCAAGACACTCAAACCAGTAGTCCTGTCTGCTAGCTACCAATGACGACGGAGTTTTGTAGCATGGCTGAAGCTGGTACTGTAAATATATATGAGGTACATTGTTTTGTGTAGAGAGTGAGCCACATTTTACACATTAGGAATCAAGGCAGTTGAATCCATTGAAACTTTGAGTGACAAAGATGACAACAAGGACTAATTTCTTTTAAGCAGCGCCTCGGACAAACATCAGGAGCCAAACACTTTTTGTTTCTTCTTTTCTTTCTGTGGTTTAAGTTGTAAAGTTGGCCCTCAATTTAACTCAAAGGAGCATGAAATGTCTTAAATCTATCTTGTCTTAAGCTGTAGCTAACTACAGTTATTTTTGTCTTTAGCAAACCGTTATCTTTTTGCTAACTTGCTAACCAGCTAAAGGCGCTCGGTGTCAAAGGCTTACTGTCTGACAGACAGCGGGGATTATCCTCCTTGCAGACATGGGTATCTGTAAACACCATTCATAAGTCTTTCTGTGACACTTCTCTGAAGTATGTAGTTGTGTTTATGTTAGGCGTCTTTGTGGATGAGTCACACAGTCACAAACATATGGGCAGACATGGTTGTCTGCAAGGACCAACCATCCAAGTCTTCATCAGTGTGGCCCACGTGCTCCGGGAACGTGCTGTAATACGGCTTTAACTCAGCACGATTCAGATTTCTTGATTGAAATATAATCCTTGCACATTCTGTCTTTGTCGCTGCGTAACAGCTCTGTAGGATCACTTTCATGCATTTGCTGCAACCTGCACGAGACCCCGAATCTGCATCGCCCAATCTTCTTTTCCATTTTTCTATATCCCACCATCTGGATGACTGTCAGGGTTTGCACAGCATGGGCGTTTTCCCGGCTTTTCCCCTAATTCCTACCCAAACCGACACAATCCCAGCGTATTTCCTTTCAGGTAATTATGAGATAAAGGTGTGGTGCAGTCGGGGATCAAAGCTGAATCAGAAACTACATGGAGATTTTTGCACTTGATTGTAAATGGATTTGAGGGCAGACTGTCACTTCTACAATATATCACACTTCAGCGCTGAATAGACGTAGCGGAGGAGCAGTGTATCCCTGGCTGCTTCTGATGAAGTGGGCCCTTTTGCTACTCCTGGGCACTCAGACATAAGAATCTGAGCTGCTGGCGAATGAGGCTTATAATGAGACCCTGGAGATGTCTTGCTCAGACTCTACAGCTTTCTCTGCTTACCAGCTAACCTGTGGTGACTGCCAATCAGCTACGTAGCAAGTGGAGTAGCCGGGCCTGCTGGCTGTGGCATGTAGAGCTTACCAAAGTCTTAGAAAACAGCAAACTGTGACAAAACAGAAAAAACGGGACAAAAAACCTTCATCTGTTTTCAGCAGAGATTCTGTCTATCCGGACTTTGGCTGCAGCATGACTTTTATAGTATCCTAGACTGTCTCACGTCAAGCTGTGAATGTTGTTCTAAACAGGTTGTCACTTTTCTTTTTTTATTATAGGCCTGCTTCAAAAAGCCAATGCCATATAATTGCTATCTGTGCTGTTATGGGGTGATTTCCTCTGTGGAGTACTTACCGAGTTGATTCAGTCATTCTTACACGAATGGGTAAGTTATTTAAAACTAGGGAACAAAGGTGTATTAAAGTGAAACCTTATTGTGTCTGATACACCTTTCAACACCTTTCAGAATTGGTCATTTTTAGTTTAGGTGGGGAGGCACTTTAGCTTTGTCCCCATATTGGAGCTGTTTTGGTTTCTTGCACTATAAAACCAAAGAAGCCCTCGACATTATATGAAGCAGTTAGTTTTAAGCATATTCCCAATCTTACCCTAAAGTCATCAGTTTTAATACCTGTGTCTGACTCAAGTAAAAGTCATGTGATTTAAGTCCACGTGGGGCAGAAAGCCTGCGATGAATCATCTTCGGCTAAATCTGCAAGTGCGGTGCTGCAAAGTCTGCAGTCTTAGTTCACCTCAGTACGCATGAACGCTCCAGCACTTCTCTGCTTTTTGTTTTATTATTGGGGTTGTGCAGGTGGAGTTGCATCACTGTTTCATGTATTTCTGGTTTAGGATCATCTTCACACGGCAACAGCTGTGAATAATTTGAAACGTCGCCTGTCAGCAGGAACTTTCTCAATAAAAACAATTTCCAGTTTATTAGAAACAATTGATCCAAAGTAGACACATGTTCTAAATTGCCTTCCATACACACCTGCACAATAACTAAGGTTTACTATCAGGAACAGTAGTATAGAGTAGCACTGGTCACATCATCCTGTGTATAAAGTGTTAGAATGTTTTTTGTTGAAGGCTTGGAGCCATTTTTCTTTCCTGGTTTAACTCAAGTGTCTGCAAAGGTTGTAGATCCTAAATATGAAACTCATTTCCTGATGAGTGAAACCACCTGCAGAACAACAGAAGAATGAATGTTTTCACTGACTAAAACCCTGCAGTTCGCTCTGGTCATCATTCAAGAGCTCTCCAGGAGACAGAGGAACTTGACTCTTTAAGAGGGCCATCCACGTCGACCGGGCCAACGCAAGGAATGACGCCAAAAATGCAAGAGATTTCTTTTTGTTTCCACAACCAAACACTGGATGCATACTCATAGGCTTTGACCTCGTCAGTCCCTCTGTTCACGACTCCTTTTCCCACTCTATTTGAGTTTGGCAACCTAATCCGGTGTTATCGAGGTGCATCGTCGGGGACGGGCCTGCTTATTTGAGCAACAGCTTGGAGATGAGTTTATTTGCAATACTGGGAGAGGAATGAGGCAGGCCTGAGACCCAGCTAGAAGAAGAATATCAAAATAAATCCATTTCACAGTCTCATTCAGTTTGCTTGGCTCGGCCTATTACTTGGGCCATGACCGTACCTGCAATTCCATGTAATCATTCGGGAAAACGCTGGATTCTGCAGGTATATGCCACTACCACCAGTCGCTTTGTGTGCACCCAGACACCTACACAAATGTGCATAGACTTTGATTTTTATCAGTCTTGTCGTGCACACACTCATGAACAGTGAGTTAACACTAGCTGGCAGCGGAGACGTCCTCTCATGAAGGCAGCCAGGCCCAACGTGCTCCAGCTCCAGAGTGCTTTGCATCTGAAGGGTCCGGACTGGCTCGCTGTTAATGCGTGATTGGAAGAGATGGACCTGAAGCCGTGGAAAACGTTCAACTGAAAATGATGTCCCGTCCGTTCGGAAATTCACCGCCAAGCGAGGTCTGGAACGCAGTCAGCAGATGCCACTCTTAATTTTCCCGACATTGAAAGTAGAGACCATTCCAGTTTGTGAGGTTTAGAGTGATACAAAGTTGGGAATGTTGCACTATATTTTCCATGCTGACACAAATTGCAGCAAACTGATCGAATATCTTCAAGACAAATATGGATGCAAAATGTATTTTATTTTTTTAAAGAAAAAGATGTGAACTAATCCCCACTCGCCCTGTTCATCTCTAAAGTCACTCAGGAGAGGAAATGCTAACCTGATGTTTAGCCACTATTAGCAGAAGGTTTCCTTTAATGCCTAACAGCTCAGCATCACAGAAGTTCACATGGGTCTCAGGTATGCTAGCTTTAAGCTCCCCGCTGATTGTAGAAGTCACTGGTTTCCACACAGGGATGGAAAAATACCACGATAACGCTGGAAAAACAACCAGGACATCCCAAAGGAGACACACAGCTTTAACAGTATGCATTAGTGATTAACATACCACTGTGTGATTTGCAGAAACTGCCAATAATCCAAATAGGTCTTGTTTTTGGATCGCATGGTTCGATGTGAGATGTGAGTTTTTTGGAGGGGGTTTCTGAACGAGTTAGCGACCGAACATTTGATAAAGTTAAAGTAAATCACACATGGAGCAAAAGTAAACATATTTTATAAATCTAATTAAGTGATACATCAGTTTGTTGTTGGTATATGCAAATAAATGCACTTTTTGTAAAAAAAAAACTTTCCAACATCACAGTAAATTACTGTAATCACCAAATGTAATTAGGCAAGAAATGCAAAAAATAGCAATAGGCTATGTGTTCTGTTCTGAATCATATATTTATAGTATATACAGAGGTATTAATACAATGGATTTGAAAATACGTTTTTTTACATCCTGGGTTTAGTTTCCACTGAACGGCACTGAGCCAGCAGGCTGTCCTTGAACACGATAATCACATATAAACAGAGTTCCTCAGAAAGAGCTTCGTGTCACTGGAAGCTGAAGTACGTCAGATAATGAGTAATATTTGCCTGTCTCAGTGCCAGACTGTGCAACACATTTGGTATCAGCCTCAAAGTATAATTAAGATACTGAAAACATAAATGAGTGTTAATCCTGCCATTTCTTTCCCCTTAAAATGATCTCTATTCTGCAAAGGACTATAAGTGAGATGAAGTCAGGCTCGTATTTCCGTGACACTTGATATTCTCCAACAACTGGAACCATAAAATCATCACAGGCGAAATTGTGAAAACAGCTGAACTCAGCCTGAAAGCCGAAGCAGATACAGGATGCTGGAGCTGTCTGTTAAATATCCCAACACTTCAAGGTCTCTCCTCTCTCACCTGAGCCTGTCTTATGTTACTGCCTTGAGCCGGCCTCATGTGTCCAACCTCTGGCTCTCTTCAGGATTCTTCTGTTGGCTGATTGCTTGGTGGGAGGTATGTCCTGCGGACCTTTTCAGGTGGATAGGCACTTCTTCGTGGCCTATGCTCCCTCCTTTGCGACTTTTATCCTTGTCTCTCCTTATCTGAGATGTCCCGCTGCTGCCCTTTGACGAGACCGTCTGGCCTCTGAACAGCTGTGCTCGCTGCTGACACAGGCCCACCTTACTGAGAAGGATGAATATGTCTCCCCTGAAGGCTTTAGTGAAGATGGCATAGAGGAACGGGTTGGCACAGGAATTGAGCGGGTAGAAGAGCACCAATAAAATCTTGGAGTTGGACACGGTGATGAGCGGCCGGTCCAGCACGGCTGATATGGCGTAGAAGGAAATTGGCGCCATGCACAAGAAGTCAGTGAAGATGAGGACAGCCATGCGCTTGGCAATGTTGGTATCCTTGGATCCGGAGTGGTAGTGAGGGTTATGCACCGTGCAGTAGATCTTGAAGTAACAAGCACAGATGATGAAAAATGCTAAGATGTTGAGGACGAGCACTGACATGATGTAGATCTGAGCCGCTGCGGACTCGGTGTCCATGGGGAGGCAGATGCTGACCTTCTGGTAACTGCTCACGCCGACCAGTGGGAGCAAGGCCAGGAGGATGCAGAAGACCCAGCCGCCTAGCATGACAGCCGCTGCGTGGTGCAGGTGCAGCTTGCGATCCAGCCGCATGGCAAAGGTGATGGCGTACCACCTCTCCAGAGTGATCGCCGTCAAGGTGTAGACGGACAGCTCGCTGGCGAAGACTGTGAAAAACCCAGCAAGTCCACAGCCGGGGCCCGTCTGCCAGTCTATGGCGTGGTTGAAGTATTCGGCGCGCGTGTGGAGGTCTACAGAGGCGATGAGCAGCAGGTAAATCCCCATGCACAGATCTGCAAAGGCCAGGTGACACATGAGGAACCGGGAGACTGAGAGCTTGTAGTGGCTGGTGAGGAGCACCAGGAGCACCACCACGTTTCCCAGAACAGCCAGCAAGCTCACAAACCACACAGACACCCGCAGGAAGCCAAAACCCATTATGTCCTCACAAGGATTGAACTCATCGGGCGCCGGTGCACACGCCACCTCCTCTCCCTCCTCGCACACCACATAGTCGTAACGACTGTCAAACTCCTGACTGTTGTCCTCCTGGGGGTTCTTTAGGGTCTCTCCGAAACCCACATCCTCATCTGGGTGGCCTCCAAAGTAGGCGTGGTAGTGCAGGCTGCCGTGGACGTCACCGCTCTTCCAGTCTTGCTGGGACTCTCTGTGACCCCCGTCTTTTAGCTCCCGGTCTGGGAGTGTTTCCACAACACTGTCCTCCTGGAGGGACGGCATGGGCAGGGGCCCCACGGAGCGCTTTTGATGCTGGTCGTACAAAGCAGTAAGGTTGCAGATGATGTACTCCAAAAAGCTGAAAAACACATGCAGACAAACGCACAGAACATTGAGCCCATAAAATAATGATGCAGTCATCTTTATATCCACTTGAAGGAAAAGGGAATCCTGTTTTGAGAGCCATTACTAGTCTGGCTCGACCTCGTTCCTACAATAACAGCAGTGAGTGACACTAATTATGGAAGCACTGTAATGAATTATAGGTAAACACGTCAGGAGAGTTGATTCAATCCCTGCCAACATCTACATCATGCAAGTGCAGCTGCTGCCGCTCGCTGTGGCGGATCATCCAACTACACGAAATTCAAGGACTACATTTTTCATGCTGCCTTCTACACTCTACCAGCTACAAAAAATAAGAACTGACAAACGCACCCTCGCTTCTTTTTAAGGTTTTTGAAGCCGCAGCAGTGGCTCGGGTACGTCAGGTTGGCGACGGTGAGGTGCTTAAAGGTCTTGATGGGTGGCAGTTTCTTGAGGGCCCAGGCATCACGTGCCTTCAGCTCCCGGACAGAGTCCATCCCTGTGGTTGGCAGGGAGGTGATCCCTGTTTGGGACACGTCTCTGAAAGACAGGTGGGGAATAAAAGACCTCAGAATCATTAGCCAAAAGAAAATGGTTATTTCCATCTGCAGTAATTTATATTTGTTGGCACGTTATCTTCTCGGACCTCCTCAGCTTTCCACATGCACAAGATGGAGAAATAAGCAGCAAGACAAAAGATTTGACACTGATTACAACAGACATGACATGAAAAGGAGGAACTGAGGTGTAGGTGGGTTGCAAAGAGGCTTACAGAGGAGATTTGACACTTGGGTGTATCGAAGGGATCGCCATAGATCTAGATTTTTGACCTTATTAGTGGCAGACTGGTCATGATGGGAGAGTGTGAGGGATGGAAGTCAGTCACACAGCACAGACGATTCAGAAACAGTTGGGGAGAAAGCCAAACAAATGCTCTTGCCCAATGGTGGGCTCTGTTTTCAAAGGTACCTTCGATATCTCAAATATTTGCTATATTTCCACTCTGCTGCTGCTTTTCTTTGCTGGAATTTACATTAGGTCCACAGTCTGTGGAAAATATGGGATTTAAACATTGTTTTCCCCCACAAAAATCCCACACATCTGTGGGGCTATGAGGTTACTCGAGAGGTGATGCAGCCGCGTCTTGGATAACACTTTGAAAATGGAATTACCAAATAAGACATTATGAGCTCAGAGGCTGCAAATGAGGCTACGTCCGTGATACAGCTGATAACATGCAGGTAAAAAACTCTGTATCCCATAACATAAGCATGCTAAAATAATACCAAGCACAATACTTTAATCTCACAAAGTGAAAGAACAACACTCGGCGACTTTCAAGTCCAGACTTTGGAACAGACATACTTTGAGCAACCCAGAAAAAAAAGCTAGACATGATGAGACCAGCGAGCTCACGGATGGATTAAACAACACCCTGCATCTGTTTCCTGGAGTGGACTCCTTAGCCCATCATCTTTAAGTAATTACACGCGGTATTTCTCGCACTCAGCTGTCATGCCAAAGCCAGCTCAACCTCCTCGGGACGAAGACGTCCAGGGAATTGACAATTTCACCAACATCCTGCGTGATCCTGTTATCAGGACATTCCAACCTACAGTGCCGCACACGCCCCCCCCTCCCTCCACGAGCCAAGTAGAGTCCAAGCTCCGCTTTGCTGTAGTTTCCTAACCCTACATTGCTCCAAGTCATCAATTCATTTAATTAAATCAGATGTTTTCTAAGAGTTCATTTGTTCTTTTTTTAGTCTCCGCTCCTCTCTGTCCTCTGGTCTCTCTCGTGGGGCTCGTTGTGAAACGCCGTTTTAAGAAAAGAAAACAATAACAAAAGAGCAGCGCAGACCCTGAGAGTGTTGGTCCGATTTTGTCATTTCCAGATGTTTCGCTCATGACCTCATGGAGGTGACCTAACTCAGGACATGTTCCTCAGTGGAATAGAGGAAGAATACCTGCACACAAAACCAGTTTACCTTAACAGACACTTAGCAGCTAGAGCCGAGCCACAACAGCAACCGGATAGCTGTGGTTAAAGGTGTTTGCATCAAATGTCCTTATATATGAGGTCACAGCAAAAAAGAAAACGGTATCGGAGAAACGTCGGAAGTCTCTCCATCACATGCTCGCACACAATGCGTGTCAGGTTTCCTGGTGACAGGCGCAGCTGTGGAGGAAGGATTTTTCCTCTGTCCTGTTTCACAGACACGTCTCATCTAGTCCACACACTGTGAACGAGCACATTGCTGAACTCTAACTGGACTTACCGTCAGTAACTTCCTAAACAGGGCTAGTGCTAAACAGTGTTGGTCCAGTTACTTGAAAAAAGTAATCAGTAACTAATTACTGATTACTTCCCCAAAAAAGTAATCCCGTTACTTTACTGATTACTTATTTTCAAAAGTAATTAATTACTTAGTTACTTAGTTACTTTTTAAAAACACGATTTACAACCTGAATAGGTGATAAAGTGATAGATCTTTCAGCCCAATTCTACTTTTTCTACATAATCCATCATACAAAATGTAATCAAATGGAAAAGTCTCCTTTTTTAAAACTTGTATTATTAGTTTTAATCTTTTAACTTTATGCACCAAGCAAAAATTTAATTACATGCAACATTCTCTGACTTGAATAAATTAGTTTAACATTTAAACCTATTTTCTGCACATAAAATAAAATATTTTTTGTGTTTACACTCAGTCTTTCAAATAGATGCAAGTAAAACACAGCAGAAAATAAATAAAGTCAAAGACTCAGCGGTCCTGTTGCTCTATTTTCACCTGTAAAGCAGGAGTGGGGTAGGCGGAGGTTTACCCTGGTGCAGGTGTGCCGCAGTCAGTGGAAGAATCCGCGAGTTTCTCTGTGAGTTTCCCATTACGTCGTAGCTACTCGGTGCTTGTTTGGAAGTTTAGGGGTTTTTTTCACTGTAAAAAGAAGTTTTCTTCCCACGCACAGCGGACACTAATGTTTTTGTCACTTTTTATGGAATCAAACTCAAAGTAAGGTCAGTACTTCCACGCTTTAAACGCTGCACGCTCATACTCTCTCCCACACTCGATATGTGATCCACTGTTGATCTGCACACAGCTGTTGTCACTAACGGCGCACTCGCTTACGTCACTGTCGTGAGACATTCTCGCAAAAAAAATCACGGTTTTAGTAACGCAGCAACGCAGCGTTCCTACGGGAAAGTAACGGTAATCTAATTACCGTTTTTGCAATAGTAATCCCTTACTTTACTCGTTACTTGAAAAAAGTAATCAGATTACATCTCTGGTGCTAAATATCCCTCAAAACGGTTTGCTGTGGGTGTATTTTCTAATCTTTGTTCTGTTCTGTCTTTTCATGTTTTAAAACCTACAGCCATATAAAACCGAAAGTGCAGAGATTAATAACAAGTATGATTCAGTGCAGAGAGGTCTGTTAACATTATCGCCAGTTCTAAAAGTTTCAGTATCAGGTTGTGTCCTTATTTATCCAGAAACAGAAGAAAAGTGTGAAAACCTACGTAGACGCTACGATTCAGGAGCTGGTAGAATCACCTTTAAAAATGAAAGGTGACCATTTTCTGTATGACTTTGTGAGTCTTTCACATTGCTGTGGAGGAATTTTGGCCCCATCTACTTGACAACACTGATTTAGTTCATTGTGATTTGCAGGTATTTGTTTATGCACAGCTCTCTGAAGTCCCCAGTATGCCTGCAGCGTGGTCGCTTTGATTCCATTTATGCTCATCGTTATGGTGCAGGTGGCAGATAAAACCTCTACATCAGCGCTAACACAGGAACAGAGAAGAAGTCAAAACATGCTCAATCATTCAGGTAAGGAAATCCCAAAAAGATTTCAGACTGAAGTCACTTGGATGAGTGATGAAACTCTACGTCCAGATGAACAGAATCAACTCTGGGATTTTATAAACACCTCATTTCCGCTTTAGCAACAACTGCAGGGGTGGGAGTGATGTAAGGCTTAGAGGTAGAGGTGAGGCTGCTTTAAAAATAGGGCTGCTGTAGCTGATTGTGCTTTTTTTATTTTGCCTTTGCTAATTTGAATAATTGAAGTACATTTCTTGACTGTGTTTGTGGTATTTACACTCCCTCCCTACAACAGCAAAAATATAAATATTGATCATTTAGAAGAATCTGGAGACCAGAAATAAATGGCTGACGTCATGTCCATCTTTTATATACAGTCTATGTTATCAATATGCAATAAAATATTATGCAATAATAAAAAAAATAATATAATATAAGTGTGTAGAAGTACAAGGAGTTGATGAGAGTGGCTCAAATTTTCAGGTACTCACAGGAGAATGGGGCCGCTGATGGTTCCCGCAAAACATCTGTCATCCATCTCGGTTAAATACTTATTCCTGTGAAGGTCGCTGGACAGGAAAGCACAAAATTACGTTTTTTCGAGAGAAAGAAAACCTGCACGTTGAAGTCAGACTGACAAAGGTGAGGTGCGGGGTCATATTTCTCTTGTCTTTAGGGTCAAAACATCACAGAAAACGTCTCACTTGCATTGTTGATTCAAATTCGAAAGTATACGGTTTGACGGTACCTACTTCTCACCCTTGTGCACATCTCCCTGAATCCCTTAAATCTAATAAGGATAATAGACATGTGAGGGATGTGTTTGTCTTGGTCAGGCTGTGCTGGGATCAGTTCTCCCCTCAGCGCAGATCAGGCGCCAACACAAACACCCGTGTGGTAAGACTCACTAGTTACCGACCAATGGCTTAATTGGGCTGTTATAAGGACGTGGACTTGAGTGTAGGTGTTGTAAAAGAGGAGAGGGGTCTTAGATTAATATCATTAATATCTCATATCCTGACTATGCAGGATTCTGGACCAGAGGTGAAAAGCAGAAAACATGTTGCGACAAGGAGGGAAAAGGCGATATTGTTACCTTTTCTCTGCTCGGTGATTTATGAGGTTATTGAATGCAGGAGCATGAAATAGATTTCTACAAGCCTGAGGACTCGTGTCACCGAGTATTTGGGAGAAGGCCACTCTTAATGCAGACTTCCTGAAAGACATATTTGGAAACATATTTCCCCGTGAGAGCTCCTCCTTGCTAATCAAGAGCTGGACTTTTTGAGTGCATATGAGAAGGCCCAACTATGATCCTTCTGTAGCGCAAGTTTGGGTAAGGAAATAGACATCCCAGATGTCAGAAAGTGTTTAACCCAGGCAAAATGCTGCATAATCTAATTTGTGGGAAAATAGAGGACCAATAAACTGTTTCAGGGCCCCAGTGACAGATAGTTACCCAGATACGCTAAAAAAGACTTTTAAAAAAGCTCTTAAACCATTGTTTTGATTATTCAGTGTGATAGCGTCTGAAAGTGATGGGAAAAGGTTTTTTTGCTTTGTTGGTCAGAGTTAAGAAGGTTTCTTTAGCTTCTCAATATTTTAGTAATAATTTAAGTAATCACTGTTGTTTCTTTGCCTAACAGCTGTTCATCCAACCCAGTGGGTTGGATGGCTGGTTGCGTTCCAGTGTTTCCAGTGCCTGTTAACTCTGTGTAAACACAGAGGTCTAACACAGAGTTAGGGGTGTTTGGTTATCTATCAGCATTAATGAATTCCTAGACCTTTTATCCCTTTAACCATCACATCTAAGGTCCAAACCCACACCCCTTTGTTTCGTTGTTTTTCCTTCTTTGGGCTTCAGTAAAGTGCTGACAGGTGGAACAGATGATGATGATGATGTCATATGCGCCACCAGCTACAGGTTGAGACATCCGTCACCTTGTATTCTTCAGATACATCTTAAGGCCTTTTTCCCCTCTTGTGAACATGTGTGCAAAGTCCTCACCAACATCCCAACCAAAAACCATCTACCTTCAAAGAAAACCAAATGCAGCACAATGAAATCCAGAAACCAAAACCCTCGAGCAAGAACAGAGAACTAAGAGAAAACAACAGCATGCATTGTGGAGCTCCATGCTGTGAGGACATCCCCACTCCGAATAAGGCCACCTAAATCGGGAGCCCAGACACCCCAGAGGACCAAAACATACAGGGAACACCAAGCTGCAGTGGACACCAGGGTGTCGAGCCCGAAACATGCAGGAAGGCCCACTGAGACCCAGCAGGGCCCAGACAGCCAGGAAGAGGAGCCCACAGCACCACAGGAGCCAAGGCACAGCGAACAGACCCAAAGCCCCTGGAAGGACAGCAGCCAGGACAACCAGGGTCCAGGGAAGAACCCCACTCTCTTTAAAAGTTTTTTTTCTTGTTAAACTGTTCTTCTCATTTAATGAGGGGTTCACTTAGAAAGCAGATGATGGCTAACCTTAAGAAAAGTGCACATTCAACAAAACATCTTTTTTTCAGGATATTATCTCAGATGGACATGTTCATGTAACTGTTTCAGTCATCGTCTCTGTTTCCTGTGAGACGCTAACATTCAGTCATGCTGTGCGTGCGGGATTGAGTGATTTCCTGCTGTCGTTTCAATGTCTCACCATGACACATGGCACTGTGGTGTGAACATTATTACTGTAGCAGCACAGATATTAATAAATACAACTCCAGTTTACTGTATCAGTGCACATAAAAGGCCCTGACTAAGAGTGAGGAGGATGACAATCTGTGAAGAGTGACAGGAAAGCAGAGGGAGAGAGAGGAAGACATGCGGCACATGGTCGCCTGCTCATCCCAGCGAGATAAACCAGCACCCAGGATAGACTTTTTCAAAGAGTTTAAACTGATCACTTTGTGTGGTGAAAACCACATAAAGCCACCTGATGAAAACAAAAACTAGCAGGAGAAACTAATGTGAGAGCTGCTTCAGCTAAACACTTCTTGGAAGGAGTTAAAAAACAACAACAACTTTGCTCTATTCCTCTTTAGCCGTAAAACCCTCTCTGTACACTGATAATCAGGTGGTTCTTAACACACTCAAAATCTAGTTTCACTTTGATTTTGTAATGCCGTCTTCCTCGGGTCCTCTAAGCGACAACCATTTGTTTCCCCCTTCACTTTCGGACTCGACATTCTCAGTGTGGTGTGACAAGGGTATAAAACAGTCCAAACATTTATATGTGGACGGTGTTTTCGATAGTTTTCCCAACTTGTCTTCTCGTTATAATCTCCCTATTACCCATTTGTTTCGCTATTTTCAAATTCGAAATTTTGTTGCCAAGTGTTTCCCAAATTTCCCCTCTTTACCTCCAGAACAGCAGTGGGAAACTACGTTATCATTTGTTCCTCATCACAGAGGAACCATTTTGAAACCCTATGATGCTACTCTGTCTTTTAGTAACCACTCTAATGTTAAGCTTTAGCGTACATGGGAAGGAGAACTAGGAATTCGAATACATGAGGAGTCTTGGGAACAGGCTATAGCGAGGGTACGATCTTCCACCTCCTGCGCTCGTCTTGGACTTATTCAATTTAAGGTCATACACAGGGTGCATTTCTCTAAGTCTAGACTTTCTGAATTGTATCCAGAAGTGGAAAATAAATGTGATAAATGCCACGGTTCTCCTTGTCACCTCAGCCACATGCTTTTTCTGTGTCCTGAGCTACAAGGTTTCTGGACAGGGTATTTTGCTATTATGTCAACTGTTCTTGGGGCAACTCTTCATCCTTGTCCTCTGATTGCTGTATTTGGGATTCCTGTTCGCTCACTTACACTTGATTCCACACAAAAGGACATTATAGCCTTCACATCCCTGCTAGCGAGACGTCTAATATTGTTGCATTGGAAGCCTGTTAAGTATCCTACTGTTTCCCGGCGGCTTAAAGATGTCATGTTTTTTTTAAAACTTGAAAAAATTTTGTCTTTGTTTTAGAAAGCGTTGTTTTTTTTCATATATATATATAAGTTTATTTACTTAGGAAAATGAAGAAAGGTTGATTGTATTCCGGTAACTGCAAGTACTGTTGTTTTCTTTTTTCAATAAAAATATTTTCAAAAAACAAAAAACAAAACAACAGCGTGGAGGCACCTGGAAATCAGCCTGACAGGTTCAGATGAGTTGTGTCTGATAAGGAGATACTGCTGCTGGTGGAGCTTGTTGCTAAGCAATGAAATTGAAGGTATCATTCGCAAAAGTGCCTTCAGTACAAGCAGAAGAGATGGAAATATCGAGATGAGACAGAGGCTGTATTTTATTTTATTTTGAAATGTGCATTTCACATGGAAAGGTTAAAAAAGAAATACTGCACTAAGAGAGACGCCGCGCTGAGGAGCATCTGTCTCACAGTACCAACCCTGACTTTTTGAGCAGTTACTATCACACACATGCAGCGAGTGTATCCTCCTCAAAACTAGTAAAAACTAGAATACGTAGGGGCAAAAACTACACTCTCCCCAAACAGGTGCCAGTGAAGCTCAAGCCAGCAGCCGGTTATCTTGAATTTGGCCTAAAGGCTGGAAACAGAAGGGAACAAATGAAACAGTACCAGTGTTGTTGTTTCTCTTCAGCTTTTATAAAGTTTAAATGGGACAGTTTAAATTTAAAACCTGGCAGACAAGCTGTTTCCTTCTTACTCTTTCCGTTCTTTACTGCGTTGGCTGTAGCTTCATATTTACCTTACCATTCACCATTAAAGTCTGGAAGGCATGGGAAAAAAAGCACATTTCCCAAAATTCCCAGCTCTATAACCAGTCATACCAGTTTTACTTCAGCGTGGTGTTCAGTCGCCAGAAATACTTACACTTGATCTAACTTTGTCCCGTTGAAGGCATGATGTCGTACGGATCTGAAGCCGTTTCCATACAGCATCCTGGAACAAAGGAATAAATAGTAACGTCGAGAAAAAAGGAGAAGGCACTCATCAGGACTTGTCTCCTTCGGTTTAATAACCAAGCTGGTGAATGAAAATACTTTCCACATGTTGATCCTTCATCCGCTCCTCTGCACCAGTGACAGATGAGTGGGGCCTACTTGTTTCACTTTTTATGGTGAGACTTGTCTGTCCGTGCAATTTAGCGGTTCTTAAACCCAACATTTACCTCACTTCCCTCATTCCCAAATCCAACCGCATGCATGTGATTGCCCGTCAGTGGTGGGTGAGAGTGATTGTC
Organism: Simochromis diagramma; assembly: GCF_900408965.1. Lineage (NCBI taxonomy): Eukaryota > Metazoa > Chordata > Actinopteri > Cichliformes > Cichlidae > Simochromis > Simochromis diagramma. Next base: position 2,197,967 of record NW_024387492.1, read on the forward strand.
CCGTTGTGCTTGTTTTTGCTATCTTTGTCAGCTCGAGTGAGGTCGGGGTGAGGACATGTTTTTAAAGTGAGGTCATTTTGCACGGCCCCCATTTCCTCTGGTGGCTATTTTAAGGTTTTTGCTTGGGTGAAAACAATGTTACAGAGTTTTTCTGCTATAAGCTACATGCAAGCGTAACATATTAATATGGATTTGCATCAGGTGTGCGATTGAGCTTTTTTAATACAAAGCATATATGTGCATCTGCGTGTGGTCCCCCCTGTGAGTGCGGTTCATATAGCTCACACTGTCAGCACTTCGCTGGTGATGCCACAGAACGCGTTGGCTGGGATCTCGGTGATGTAGGGCTGATCAACAATTTCCCTGCAAAGGAAGACGGAGAACGGGCAGGAAATGAAGTGGTGTTGTAAATAAATGCCTTTCACTGGAAAGAGGCATGGGGAGAAATGTGGTGTTGATGATTGTTTCGCAAGTGTTACAGCTGGGTAGGAAAATTAGATTTAGGAAATAAAGGAGCTGACTGAGTGGGTGAGGACAAAGAGAGATGAGACTGTGGATGGAGCTCATTTTAAACAACACCAGGGAGGCAGATAAGATACGAGCACACACACACAGGACTTGGCAAATTTTGTATGTCAATAACTTACAAAAAAAAAAAAAAATCCAAAGAAAAGTGGTAGAATTTCACAAAATCGTGGCCACGCTTCCCATTATTCCCGCTGGGTTGTGTTCCGAATGACTTGCCCAGCCTTGTTTTGTGAAGTACAAAGGAGCATTATCAGTCTTTTCATTCTGTCTGCTTTGACACACAAACGATAACCACGAACCATGAGATGCTAACTTTTCAGAATAAAAACACTACATTATTCTGTCAACAATGTAGCAAAGAGAGGAGATGATAATGGCCAAGTATCCTTCTAAGTCTTATTGATTTACCATATTATAGTAATCAGTTGTGTTGATGTTCAAAGTAGGAGTTTTAAGAAGCAACTTACAGGATGAAGTTCATGTCGTTAGAGTGGATGTTGCTCAAATCAGGGAAGAAAGTGAGGCCAGTATTGAAAATCCCCCTGAATGGCACAGAGAAGGTTACATTCATCAGTAATTGATCACCTTTAAAGGGGACCTACTATGCTCGTTATCCACTTCCTGGGCTCTAATAGTGTTTTTGCATCCTTGATACTAGATTTTTGTGCTTTGGTGAAACCATTTATTTTACTCCCTGTCTTTAAGCTAACTGCCCCTCGCTACCCACAGACCAATGAAACTACAGACAGTATAAAACACTGATGTAGCTTCCGGGTCAGAAAAACGATGCCAATGTGGAAATGCCTTAAAGTTACAGTGTGTAAAATCTCATCACTAGATGTCCACTGTTTACCTCGGCTGTCAATATGTCTGTTTGCTCAGGAGGAGGCTGTAAAACTTGTGAAAGGATACGAAACGATGAGTGACTCACTTCTATGACAGGATGTTGAGGATATTGGGAACGTTTCCACTGTTAGCTGCTGTTGGCCGGCATCAGTCACCTTATCTTTGAAGTGGATCTAACCTTGTTATTCTGACACTTACTGGATACATTTTTTTAACATTGATAAAAAGTTACGTCTGTTTTGTAAATTTCAGACACGCTTATTGGTGCATGAGTTGTCAATCACAAGTAATTAGCCAATGAGCGTGCAGTTTCACAGTCAGACGTTCCCGCTTTCTGCAATGAAAATGCTGATGGTGGAAACACGTGACTTCAGAAACCAATTGGTGGAGTCACAGTAGCTGTGTCCATCTTTTATACTATCTGTGATTTTAATACAAACAGGGCTGTGTGCCTGAGATGATCATATTTTAGATATCCACTCTCACTGATGTCAGCGCCAAGAGCAGAAAACAACCCTGTGAAACAGTGTTTAGAGCACCCTGACCTCGCAGGGATTACTGTGACAGGTGCAAACCTCATTATTTGAACATTTGGGCCATGTGAGCTTTCACTAGTCTGCTATGTATGACAGAAAATAAAGAAAACCATTATATGTCCACTTTAAAAGTTCAATGCATGCTACTCTCATTATTGACTCTCTGCTGAATTCATTATAAATGCATCATAAAGTGAGAGGAAAGAAAAGACAGACTGTATCATTTAATATAAACAGTCCTTAAAATATAAGCTTTTAATAGCCAAGTAGAGGCAATGGGCTTTTTAACAGAAGCTAACCATGAGTAAAGACATCATGTCAAACTGCTAAACGTTGGCCTCCTGAAAGGAAAAATGTCTTAAATGATCCCCCCCAATGTTTTGACTTCACTCTAATGTTGACGTTTTTAAAGACCTGTTCTAAAAGTACTTACAGGTACTTGAGCTCTGGGAGATGTTTAAAGGCTTCTGGGTCAATGTAGGTCAGACCTTTCGCGTTCCGAATCTCACTGAAAGAGCAAACACGGAGAGGTGTCAGCTGCTGCCAATGTGCTCACCTTTGAATCCAAACGAATGCAGAGCATAGGTAGAAAACGAAGGTGTGTCGACGCCATGATGATTCAGAAACACACGCGCTTTACAATCTTCAGACCTGCCGAGGGAACAGAGCAAGGTGGATGCAGTGAGCAAGAGAAGGGAAACTTGGTGCAGACAGCCAGGATCGGAAGTAAAGTCCAATTAGTGTTTCATTAGTGTGTTTACTCTGGTGCGCCCTGTGCTGCACTGAACTCTTCTCACTGCTGTCTGAGGCCATGAGGTGATCTGGAACGTGTATCCTGGCCTTTCTTCACACGCCTGGCAAACCTCATTGAAAGTTCCCGGGTAGATGAGGTTCATCTTCCCAGTGCTGTTGTGCAGAAACTCGGGACTTACAGCAAAATATCGGAGGCAGTTAAATAAGCAAATACAACTTTTCCATAGTCCGTTAAGTTGGCTACTAAACTGATGAGTGGCAGCACTTCAGTGGGGCGAGGAAACCAGGTAAGCTGAAGAGTCGGAGTCTTTCTTATTATCCTTTGAACTCCAAAATATGCAGCAAACAGCACGGTCGGGGATTTGATTTCTTTTTACTTGGATTACTGGTCGATCAAGTTTGTGTTTCTGTGGGTGGTCCTCTTTTCTTTGTTCAGCCATAGCGTCTTTGGCGGGTGATGTCAACCGTGCAATTTGCGCTGTTGCATCGAGCCTAAGTAAAAACTAGAACTGGGTTTACATAGCCAAGGTAAACGGCACAATCATGACAGAGAGGAAACAGCTCTGCCCTGTACATAAAAATAAAGGACACACGGAGAAAATGACATTTTAAGCCAAGAGAAGACAAAGAGGTGTTATTCTGGTCACAGACAAACACATTGATTTTTTTTTTTTTTGGCCACTTGGGGGCACCAGCACAAACTAGAAATACTACATTTACAAATTATCACCGTAATTTCTCAGCTAACCTGCAATACACTGACAAAATGTTTTTTTTATTCACTTGTATTCTGTTCTTTGGTTCCCAGAATTTCCCCCGCTGCTCTTCCCCCTGGCTTTTCTTAACCCCAGACTGAAGGATGCATACTGCACTCTAGCCCACCCTTTAAACTGTGCTCAGTCATGGCATGCAGTTCATACACTGGTCGAACAAGCCAGACTTCGGGGATCAAAAATACTCAATCATGGTACAGATCTGATTATACCATCTGTGTTTCTCTATGTCTTATTCTGTACAGCCACACCTCCTTTCTTTATACTTTGCTAGGAAAATGGGAAATAGGTGTAGTGATTTATTTACATGTGCAAATGTAAATATAAAAACAGTATATAAGGCAAAATCAAAATGATCCCTCACTGCTTAAATAATATTGAGGCTCAGACTTTGTCCACGACTGATAGTCTTCCATTGTGTGTTGTTATATTTAGGTATGCTTTGGCTGCTTTGGCAGAGTGTTTGGGATAACTGTCATGGAGTATCAAACCCCGATGACACCTGTGAGGATCCACACAGGCTGAAATGCAGCTCTGAACCATGACAGAGCCTCCACCGTGTTCACAGATGGTTGCAGACAGTCAGTGCTGTTCCTCTCCTGACTTGACAATTTCAAGTCAGGAGAGGAATTCTTTGGTTTTCAGTCTAGTTCTTGTGTAATTTGGCATAGCGCCTCATTTTCTCCATGTTTCCCCTCCTTCAGAATGGCTTCTTGACAGCCACCCTTCCACTGAGATTATTTCTAATGAGGCTTTGGCGAACAGTAGATTCGCTGACAGCTGAAGGGCCAGATGTATCTCTCAGGTCCAGGGTCAGGTCTTTGCTGTTTCAGGACATGACTTTCAGATGCTGTTCATCAGCTGTAAAAGCGTTTTAGGCCTGCCACTTTCTTTGTACTCCATTTGCCCCAGTTCGTTACATTCTTGAAGATACACTATGCCAGGATGTGCCATGTTTTCATTGGATATTCCCTTGTTGGTGGGAACATACTATTTTATGCCCATCAGACATTTTTCATAGATTCAGCTAAAGAAACGAGAACGAATGAAACATTTTTCTGACAGGCTGCTAGTAACAAAGATACAATTTAAAATCACTTCCTTGCTGAGTGTCTGTGAAGGTTCTCAGTCATCCAGGTCATCGTAGTCTAAGGAGCTTGGAAACGAAGCCGTCTGGACTTCTTTAAATTGCTTGAAGACGTTTCACCTCTCATCCGAGAAGCTTCTTCAGTTATAGGATCAAATAGTGGAGAGTCCCAGATTTAAGCCCTGTAGTAGTACCCCACCCCCCAAGAGGGACAAAGGACCCCCTAATGATCCCCTACCTGATCACATGAGCCAAGGTGTGAAAAGGGGTGTAGGTCACAATCAGCCAGGGTTTCGGGTGAGCTCATTGTGAAACCCTGGCCCCACCCTATCAGGGCCCAGGATGTGAGGTCGCTCACAGTGGACATAGATGCTTCTTTCACTCCTCTTTCAAACCATCTGTCTTCTCTGTCCAAAATGTGAACATTGGCATCCTCGAAAGAGTGACCTTTGACCTTTAGATGCAGATGGACAGTCGAGTCTTGTCCTGTGGAGGTGACTCTTCCGTGTTGTGCCATGCGCTTATGAAGTGGCTGTTTGGTTTCTCCAATGTGGAGCTTCTTCAATGAGAGGTGAAACGTCTTCAAGCAACTGAAAGAAGTCCAGACGCTTTTCTTTCCAAGCTCCGTAGACTTCCTTGCTAAGTCTGTTATGTGTAGACACAGCACTGGTTTATCCCTTAAGTTAGGTGCCTATGCTTGAATTATTTCATAGGTACAAGGACTGGACTGAAAATTATTTAAAAAGCAGCCAATGTCCAAAGAAAGGCACTGAAAGAAAGCTTGAAGAACTATTGCTCAAGACACTATTAAAAATTACAACAAAGTCCTGCTCCTTGGAACCAAAACATAAAGGAATGAAGGATGGCTCGGGACTTTTGCACAGTTCTGTAGCTGTACATGAGGCACACGATGAGCCAGAGCAGTGAGCTAAAGAATTCCAGTTCAGTGAGTTCAGACCATAGTTCAAATAAAAATACTGATTAGCACAGCTTTAGCCTTTATGTGGTAAAGAAATGTGTTTTCTTTGTGCCAAACAAGAGTTTACACTTTCATAAAAAAGTCATATCCAGACTGAAGCAGCGTGAAAGTTTACATATGAGCCGTATAGTTCGAGTGTAGCGTTGAGAGACTTCAACATTTTTACCTCCCTAAAAAACCAAGTATTCATCGCACTGGTAGTTTCATGTTATGGTGGCACAAGGGAAACTTTATCCAACCCCCTCTGAATTCTTAGCTCCAATGGCAAGTCCTTGATCCACAGCTGCTGTCGGCCTCAAGCAGCCAACAGGAAGCAGAGCATTAATTTGTGTCTGACCCTGAAGGAAACCTGAGAGAGATGCTATTATCTTATGGATGGCACTACACCACACCAATCAGCGGCAAATAGGCCCCAGAGATCCAAAATACACCCCCAGAACACACATACAACCCTCAGCTAGCAGCTTGAATTATTGCTTCTGTCTGTGTTTTGATATCTGGATTTCAACAGCTAATAAGGAAAGAACTCGGATAGAAAAGACATCCAAATCATGTCGAATTAACTTTTCTAGCTGTTAATCATAATTTCCGTCTCAAACGACTGCACACGCCCGCGTTTTTCAAGAGTGGAAACAAATTGGCATGTGCACAAGCTCCTGTGTTACAGGATGCTATACCTTGGAACAAATCATTCACATGAGCAGGAAGTCTTGCAGTAATATATGAAGTGCTGGGAGGTGTTCTGCTGGAAAGTGTGTGGTCCACGCAAGACACTCAGCCATAAATCTCTATCCCATAATTGAGAATAGAGTGCACCTTGCTAGACTTTTTCCCCTGAGCTGCTTCAACGAGAGCTGGAGCATGAAGAAAAAGAGCAGAGAAGCCAAACACTGGCTGCTGTTTAGCCTCTCTGCTCTAACATCTTATTAGAGCGAACTCAGTAGTAGCTCACCAAATACATCCAAGATAATGAGTTATTTCATTGAATTGAATTGTTTATCTAATCTGCATTTAGTATTCCCACAACAGGGTTATTTCTTTAGCCTCATGAACTGGCAAAAGCGCTCTGATTACAAGTGGCGAGCAGTGTGAAAGGGAGAAATAAGCTCCTGTCTTTCCCTGCTTTCATTTGCTGCTGGCAAGGTTCAAAATTAAGCAGTTTTTTCTCCCGAGAGAGAGCAAATGGAACAGCTTGATCAATAAAGATCAATAAAGAGTGTGCCCTTTTCCTTTAGTTACTCACATGTGGGTAATTTTCCTCAGGCTGTAAAACGAGTGCTTCTCCAGCCTCTGCAGCGTCGTGTCCACAGATATATATCTACGAGAAATAAACAAAGCTATCGGACAAATTGTCTGTGTAATATAAACATAAACGACTTCTTTGTAGCACATGACTTTAAAGAATGAAGGTACTGTGGTCGTGTTAGGAGGGGGGGAACATAAGACATGTTTTCACAAATGAGTTTGTGGCTCTAAAAATCATCCTAAAGCCTGAAAGTCTTTCCTGAATTTATAAGTCCACCTTGTGTAAAGCCTCCAAAGTCGTGGGTAATTTTACAGGCATGCACCTCGCATATACATTACTTAGTCATCAGTCACTCGGCTGCATGCTCTGAAAATAATCACCTACTTTTTTACAGTTATTATGAATTACTTGATAAAACACACCTCTGTGTATCTGAAAATATAATTGACATTTTATTGATTTTCTGTCCTGAAGTCTGCCCGTTCAGAGTCAGTCGAAATGCTGGCCGTGTGCACTTTTGTGTGGTTCAGGCTTATAGAAAACCTCTCCTCCACACATCCGTCTCTCTTTATGCATGACTTGGACGCAGATGTGGAACTCAGCAGCTGAGGATCAAGGCTCAAGTGTATATTTTACCTCAGCACAAAAACTCCACCTCTACACCCAAAAGTCTCTGCTGGAATACCTAGGCCATGTCCAAGCCCTGCTGTGGTGGAAGGAGAAACATTCCTATTGCAGGAACGCATTAGCTCTTCCAGCTCTGATTAGAAGCCAGCGGTGACACTAAACAGAGAGCATATCGTCTGCTTGGGTGAGAGACAAAAGGGAAAGGGGTGGCTGGGTGTGAGGGGAATAACCTGCACTCACATTCTTGAGATGTTGACCACGTTGGCAAAGGCATCCGCTGGCACAGATGATAGACTGGTCTCAAAAAGCCACCTGGTTAACAACAAACAAACAAAAAACCCCATAATGATGAATATTTAATTTGTCACAAAAAAGTTTACTTCCAATTTTACTTGTAATTTCTTTTGTAATTGTATGATTAGATTACATTTAATGACATTACAGTAAGTAGCCAGAGCCAGCACGTCACTTTGCTAAGCTAAGTTAGCTCAAATTAGCTTAGCATAAAGATTAGAGATGTAAGGAAAAAGCCTGGTTTAGTGGTTATTTTTACACTTCAGTTGTTTTACAGACTAAACAAATGATAGAAGATATAATGGACAAGTGATTTAAAGGTGGTTTTGTTACCTGTGGTAAAAGTCAGAGAAGTCTTTCTCTATTTTTTCCAGTATTGACACTTAGCTAACTATACACAAAAGAGATGCTCATCTGCTATCCCTTTCTATTCCCTCCATCCCATCTTCTGTCAGCAGCAAAGTCAGGAGTGCATTTCCCAAAATAGCAGTTTATTTACATATTCACATTTCAGTTGAAAGAAAGAAGGAAACAAACAGTACAGGCAATGAGGGAAAGAAAGCAATATCACAAAGTCCAAATACTAGCGGGTCTCCGGAAAAAAAGAGAAAAAGATGAAAGCTTTCTCTGAAGATAATGGGGAAACAGATCCCCCCTGAAGGAACAGAAAGGAAAACAAGGACATGAATGTAAGCTGGCAACCAAATCAAACAATGTCTGGGTGTGTTTATGATGTTTCAGAAAGTGTAGTGTGCGAGACATTAGAGTTCAGGAGATTTAATGGGTAAGTTGTCATGAAGGAGAAGAAAACAGGTGGGAAAGTTCTTAGGAAATAAAAGACCAAGACTGAGAACTAAAAAAAGCTGGTAAGGTATGTGATTCACGTGGAAGAATAGCTAACGGTTAAACAATTTTTATGTTATGGGGAAAATAATGGAATCTGAACCATTTTAAATATATATATATATTTTTTTAATTTTGTAAAAGAGAGAATCTTTTAAATGAAATTTAAAACACTAAAAGAAAATATTTCAAAATAAGAAATAATTTCAGAATGGGATTATGGGAATTTTTCTCTCTTTTTTTTTTGCTTCATAAACTTTAGCCTTTAGGCTTTAGCCAGAAGGTGATTAGCCTATTTAAAAAGTATCTTTAAACATTCATGGCGAAACATCTTGCATGGTTCTACTTAAACGTCAATGCATGGATGCCTACCTACAACAATTTACCCAGACTGAACTCAAATCCATCACATACACAATCAGACAAAGCAGGTCCCACTGAGACTAGAACTCAGATTGCTAGGTTCAAAGTCCAGAGTGCTAACCATTACACCATGGAACCATCAATTCGTCACAAGAAAGCTATGTGCTGGTATGGATGTTGGTTGCACATATCTTTTTGAGACTCTTCAGAGGGGAACGTGTCATCCTGTCACGATGTACCTCATCAAGCAGGCTAGATTTATTGAGAAAGTATACAAAAAATATTTTGAGGAACCAGTTGGTGACTACCTAGTGACCAGTTGAGACCACCTGGCAAGACAAACTCTTTGCAACCTTCAGCAATCAGTAAACGCCAAAACATTTAAACGGCAAAGTGATTGTCAGGGGGTCGCCCACTGCTCGCTAGCCTTATGTGACTGGGGCTTAAACAAAACTACGAAATGGGCGGTGGCTATGTCCAGGAACATCGAACAACAATATATATAAAAAATTAAAAAAAACCACGCACATTAATAGATAGGGTGTTGTCATTTTTTGCGAAACAAGAAATGTGTTGACATGTGCTAGTAAATGAAATGTGTTATTAAAAAGTGCAGTTTAGCCTTTTTGACATTAATCAACTAATTCGCTACTTCATAGGAAATAAATGAGTGATAATAATCATTAAATCTTTACACCAGGGCATCACCTAAAATGTTCAACCTTTTCTTTAAGGACACACGACCTTGCAAATAAAAAGTGTTATTTCTTTCCTTGCTGGAGACTTTATTGCGGTGGACTTAGGAATCATAACATAATAATAGAGGAAAGGGATTAAGATGGTATCCACATGTGTTGCTGTCATGTTATATTCCAGGCTCATGGGATGCACATTTAGAGTTTGTTCCACCACATCCTGATTCAACTAGCAACAGTGTACGCAAGCATTTGGGGAAAAGAACATGACTCAGCCAAAGCCAGCATCTTCACGCACCTTTGGTTCATCAGGGGAACAAAAGACTAATTCAGAGGCTGAGATTTGGCCGATGAGTCCGCATCACGCTCGCACGTGGAGCGGGGTTGTCAGTCTGCAAACACGGGCGCACGGCACTCTGCACGCGCTCTGACAAACTCAAACAAACACAGCGACACAGAGCAGACCCTGACACCAAACACCCCGCTCAGAACCACGCAGTTTCACCGCCACACTCCAACCAGAATGCATTTTCCCTCAGGAGTACAGGGAGAAGACCGGTGAGGCCATCTTGAAGGGCTTAAGGAGAGAATTACTACCCCAATTTGTCATTTTGGATAGAAAACCTAAAAAACAAACAGGCTGGGAATTGACTTTGAAGTGGGGAGAGGCCACATAATTCACAGTGGTGTCATCGCCCGATTGACAACATAGCTGTGTTTACTATGAGCTCTCTTTAATTTTGTGCGGTGGCTGGTAGAGAGGCTCTGTTACATATTGTGCTACAAACCTTTCTCCAGATGGAATCATTTAAAAAAATAAAAGTTCCATAAAAACGCAAGAGTGTCCACTGCACACTTGCTTTCTGACATTTAAATGTTCAGTCGTGTCTTGCAATAGACACGTATAGAAGCGCTGTTAAAAAAGTGATTTGTTTTCTCATAAACACGTGCAGAAATTAATGCACCACTAACAATTTCCACTGCATGACCCATTGGTAGAATGGCTGGTAAATTGTCAGTGTTTCCATTAATCGCATCTCATCACGTTCAACATCCTGCTTTTTCTCCTCTTGCATTAATCAGGGTGCTCATCTGTTACCATTCAGCAAACGGCATTAGGATTTCACTGTGAGGGGCTGTTTTATTAGACGTTGACTTGTCACATGTTTAAACTCTGATCAAAAAAATAAATAAAATCTGAGGTTTCTGAAGAATTGGAACTGCTGCGTTTCCATTGAAGTGTTTTTCCCTCTTAATTATTCGCAAATGGAACTCTTGGGGTGTTTGCAAAATGTGCTGTAAAAGGTAAATATTGTATTTGAATGCAACGTCCAGACGCAGGCGGGTGTCACGCTAGGCAGGCTTCTCAGCACGCCTGTGCTTTTCCTTTCCACCTCTCAGAGTCCCGGTGGCACACGGAGTAACCTCCACACACAAAGCACTCTAAACTCCAAGTATCCACATGTGCACTCTCGCACACACACACACTCAGACGGCTGCTTTGCAGTCCCATTTCGTTTTGTGGGAACTTTTACACGTTGTCCCGCACAAAACTATCTTTAACCAAACTCTTATGCTAATGGCTAAATTAGCACAGAAAGCTTCAAGGCTTTTACCCACAATGGGACATTTTATAAAAGTTCATAGCTCACAGCTTCACAAATGTCTCAAAGGAAAGCTTGAGAAGAGTAAGTAACACACTCGATTGCTTTCTGGCAGAGATGAACAGATTGTATGGCTAAATTAATACCCCAGCGACTCCAGCTTAACTCTGTCCAGTAAAATGAAGGTCTGCAAACCAGCAGTTCAAAGGTTCATCAATTATAACGTAAGACTGTAAAATATTAATAATATGAATAATGATATGGTTTAGTTGTATAAACCGTACAAAAGCTCTATTTTGGCCTCTGCTTTTAAGCTACATTTCCTGGCATTAAGCTCTTTTTATGCTTCAAAAAGCATATACGAATATTTAATTCTTAACTTTCAATTTCCCAGTTCAAAATCATGTAATGGGAGTGCTTTGAACTGAGTTTTGACCCTAAAATGAATACAAGTTTTTAATAAGTACCATCCCTTATTATAACATTGTTATAATGGCAACATATGTAGTAAATGGTATTGGTCTAACTAAATTTAACTAAAATTTCTATCACGACAGTTTCTAAGGAAAACCAAATGGTGAAAGACATCTCTGGCAGCAGCCACGAGGCGAAAGGCCAAAATAAACGCAGAGCTGGACCTAGTTGGAGTCGCAAAAAGTGGACAGTATTGGCCTGACGAGGGCATTGGGGGGGATTTGTTCCTCTGTGTTTGTCTAGGCTATAGGAAAATCTAACTTTATCACACCTCATCTGCTGGAACATCCCGCTCAATACCCGGTGTATTTTGGGCTTATTTGGCAGATATTTTTATCAGGAGCGCTGGCAGTGCTAGGCTGGGCAAACTGAACAAGAATGTGAAGAACATTGAGGACATCGATTCACGTGGACATATGAATTGAAGCAGTGACGGGGAGGTAATTTTATGTGATGGGTGCTGATGAAGGCAATGCAAAGTATTTGGAATTTTGAGATGGAGGGACGCTCTAGTAACTGGAAGTGAGGAATAGGGATTATCACGGCACAGCGCAGAGCCTTCTCCTGGGCTTTAGTGAACACTACATCAGGGATAGCTGGAAGAGGAACAGTTTAAAATATCAAATCAATAACCAAATTATAAGGTGTAAATATCACCGTTTATATCATAGCTTACTAGAAAATGTGGATTTTTCAAGTCCATCATGAAATGATAAGAACTCTGAGAAGGTGTGTTTAACCAGGCTGCTTTACCCTAAATGCTAACATTTCCATACTAACAATGGCAATAGATGCTAGAATTAGCATGAAACTGAAAGAGATAAGAATTATATTTATATAGCGAGTACTGGGGTGAAAAAAGAAGAAAAAGATTTGTGTATGATGATAGTGGACACATTATAATAATTTGCTTGCCCCAACACGTGTGGTAGACAAAGAGAGTACATCAGTGTTGTTGAATTTTAGCCGACTGACCTGTGAGACCAAAACTTCAAAAATGACAATCATAGTAAGCATTCAAAGTAATAACCTATAGCACAGTAAAGCATATTAAGTCATTATTAAGTATTAGGTATAGTAACTGTTGAAGTACAGCGCAAGTCCTTCTACAAACGAGGTCGTTTTTTTAAAAGTTTTTAATTAAACTAATGTTTTCTTTCAGTTTTCACCAGGTCGGAGTTGCTACCTGGATAGAATCACTTGTCAAATCTTATTAAAACTGCTAAAAAGCAGACTTTACCCCAAAATAAGGTGATAAAAAGCTGTTGCCACTTTGCTGTTGCAGAATTATCTCAAAGATTCTTTGAGCACCATGTTTCTCCGTTGATGTTTCTGGCATATTATTATATTTTAAAAAAAAAAGCCCACTTGGTTATGTTCCAGGTCATTACTAAAATGCTGTACATCGTGTACAATTAAACGTTACTGTTTGCTGATTTCAGTGGAAATACCCTTTCTGATGTTTCCAGTGTTTCCACATCTGCGATGGAGTCCATCTGAGGGGCATGTGTTTCCATCAGTCAAGGCCACAGCAAACGGGTCGCTCTCTATTGCATAATTTTCACCCTCTACTTAAGCAGTTTGGGAAATGTAAAAGCCCTGCTACATTTTTCAGAGGTGATCCTTACGAATTACATCATTGGCTCCCAGGACAGATTATGTTGGGGTCTCAGATAACAAGATGACTATTGTACTTTTAGTTTATTTATTTATTTATATTTTAACTTTTTACAGTCAGCACATGATTGCAACAAACTATAAAGCTTTTAGTGTAACTTTGCTTTGCTTCATTTCCCTCCTAAACTAGGACTTTCCCAGACAAAGCAAGATATTTAAAGATGTCACATTGGTCTCTGAGAAAATATTAGGAGTAAACTCCACTTTTATTTCCCATTTCACAGACAAGACAAGCTTTAGAAAAAGCAGTGCGCAGAAAATTGATAATGAAAATGATGATTAGTTGCAGCCTGAGCTGGCAGTGATGCTAGAGGAAACACTGTCTTTGCAAAATGAAAACAAGTGAGTGAATGTTGGCTTTTAGCAGTATTCTTGTCATTGATGATACCATCATCAGTGGCGGTTTAGCACTGTAAATTAATACAAGATACACACAGAAGCACATTTTAAAGGTCAAAGCAGAAAGTGAAAAAAATTATGTGAGGAAATATGAGCCTGTTATTGATTGTTAAAACATTTCTTATCACCAAAGAGCATCTCTGGTGTCTGCAGTATTTGTGCCATGCAGTGGTCTCACATACAGGACCCTAACCTGAAAGCTGTCAGTACCTTGGTAGCTCAAACCCTCCTCAGACGTTGGTGTCAAGATTATCTCTTTCTTCTTCCTATCTCGAAAAGTCCTACAGCTGATTTACCAGAGCAAACTAAAAATAAACTATGGACAAAGGCACACTCGATGTGGTATACATATAGCCTAGTCAGCAAATAGAGATCCAGCCATAAAGGTGATTTCCAAATATTCCAGTGCAGATGTGATTATTTTAAGACAGAGTGTAAAAAACAAATATTACATTAAAACTGATTAGCATGAACTTTTAATATAAAACCAAGAGAGGTTTTCACTCGTGTTTTGAAATGTTCTGTTTATATTATTTGTATAGTTTCAGGTTATAAAGGTGGCTTAACTGAGTCGTTTTAAATAAAACCTACTAAACTGGGGTCATATTATTTCACAATTAATCTTGTAATTGTTAAATGCATCTCCATGAAAAATGAAAATATCAGTGTTCTTTTTCATATGTTTTAAGGCTTTACAATAACAAATAGTCAAATACAAGTGACACAGACAACTGCAGATCACAGTAATGCTATAACAGACAAAAATGATACCTTGAAAATGAAAGAATAACTACTTAACAACATAGACAGGCTCAGGATCCCCTGGGTGCACTTTGGAATATTCATGCTATTATAATGATTTTTCCTCGGGGTTAGGAACACTTTACATTCACAGTGCTTGGAAGAAAAAAAAACAAAAACAGCAGGATTACTTTCACAGACGCGTTTTGAACGCCTACTTACAGCGTCTCCGTGCTCGCTGGGAACCTGGGGAGAATATCAATGTCAAAGCAGGAGATAGTGAGAGTCTTCCACTCGGAGCACTCGCAGACGGCAGGGCAGGAGTCAGCCTCAGATGCAGTGCTGATAGGGAGGGTGACGAGCGTAAACAATGCGCACGTTATCACCTGCATGCTGAAGTGCTGCTGCACACTGGCAAATGTTGGGTTTCGATGGTAGTCCCCCTGAAGTCCACAGCCACAAAGAAATCTACCAGTTTGAGTCAAGCTGTCCCTAATAGCCTGTACTGTTTGCTGTTTTTCATGAATAATCCTTAGAGTGACCAAGTGGAGCTGCACTGCACTGTTGTGCACAGTTTGCTTTACCGGGCCACAGGAGTTTTCTGTGAAGCTGGGGATGCTGTAGGACGGGCAGCTGCGGCTCTGGTGGGTTTGGAGGTTCTCTTCAGCTGCTGGAGGGGAGGGTGAAATTATTGAGACAGTCTGGTGTTGTGCAGAATGTAGTCCACCCCCTTCTTGACTAGGATTTGCAGGAATTTTAAAAGTTTTGCTCATAGATAAACTACATTTTTACACAACTTTTTTGTTCGTTGTAATTATGTTATAAGCACATAATAATAATAATAATAATAATAATAATAATAATAATAGTAATAATAATGCTATTTATTATTATTATTATTATTACTATTATTATTTTAATACAACCTAAAGTATAATGTATACGTTTTTAACACAATTCTTTTTTTTAATACCACCTTGTGGTTTTCAGTATGCATATGGACAAAATTTTCTTTTTTTCCCCTTTTCTATCCTCGAGGGCGGCAGTACTGGCGCAAAAAACACACCTTTGGACAATGTAGTTCTTACATAATCAATTCCCACACTGCTCCATGATGGGCAGCCTACACTTCCCAGCGTTCCTCAGAGTTGCTCTGGTCCGTTTGTTTTGCTGCTCAGACGCGGCTAGTTCAACTTGCCACAGCGCGGAGAAGCTGAGGGTTGTTCTTCTGATGGCTGTCTTCCGCATAGCGTGAATTCAACCTCTTCTCTTTAATTAGCATCTAACGGTCGCTTGTATTCCATGTGATTCTGCTTTGTAGTTTTTGTTTTGTAGTCTTATCGCAAGGTTAAATTCATTGGCTAACGTTTAGTTAGCTAGCTGGCTAACGTTTACAGGAGTTTCCACTTGTTGCTAGCCAGGAGGAGCATCGCCCACAACAATGCCAGGATACCCTTGGTTCTCGTGGTTTCCTTGACAGATATCTGTTTCCTTATGTGTGGTCAAAACAATGGTGACACGGCTCCCATGTGTGGCTGTTGTGACAGAGTTATCAATTGTAAAAAAGAAAAGAAAAAAGTTTACAGGCATCCCTTTTTCGTTCTTAATCTGATTAACGGTGCACTTAACAGCGTTTTCCGCTGATGAAAGTAGTGCCTGCGCCATACTTTGCGAAGTCAGCCGTTTACGGTGTCCGCTCCTCGTCTCAAAGTATGGATATATCCAGCGACTCTGACTCATACGACAGGACCCCGGACCACCGGTCACGGCGGCGCGAAGCCCACCGCAGACCTGGCCGGGAGAGGGCCAGAGGCAACGGGAGAGAAATCGACGGGCGAACCGTAGACATCTCCGAGAAAATCAGCACTCTTGCAAACACCTTACAGGTACTTTGCGCAGGTTTGCGTCAAAAGACATGCTATGTGGATCTGTTCAGGGTCCACCTGCAAGCATTCACCTGTGTTTGTCCCCAACCATACGACCAAGTCAGGTGTTGGGAGATAACAAATCACTTAGGTATAAGTTTCATCTCATCATGGGCTGGGAACACACTGAACAATGATCTGTTGGCCTTTTTCCGGCAAATTTTCAGTATCAGACTCTTTAGTTACTGCATTTAAATGATGTTTATACACTTTTTAAATGTAGGGTTTTCCATCAGTTTATGGTTCAATTGTTATTATGTAAAAGAAAAGAAAAATCAATTGCGGTGTGAGAAGGCAGCATGTATTGAAGTATAATGCAGTGATGCTCTTCCTTGTGTTTGTCGTGATTCAGAGTGCTCCTGTTTTTGTGTCTCTTCTTTGGAGAGTTAACCTGCTTAAATGGCATGTATTCCCTATTTACATGAGTAATAAATGGATACCAGTCAAACTTGCCACAAAAGATTTAGTGTTGGTATAAATTCATAATTAACATTCATAGTTTGGGAATGAAAAAACAACCACTGGTGTCAGAGACATCCTTTTGTCTTTCATGTGCTTTTTTCCACCTGTGGTTTCCGGCTAATGAAAGCACTTGTATGTATAATAAAATGAATGGATGGATGGATAGCTCTGTATGCATAGCCTGTTTTGAATCCTTAACACATTTCAGCAGTCTTTAACTGGAAGTGTCTTAATGGCAGGACACCAGCAGGAACTTGACCAAAGTAGACAAGATGCTGGGTCAGTACAGGGAGCACACAGACGACCAGGCTGAAGCCATGGCACTGGTGAGATGCCTGTTCTCTTAGATGTCTTCTATTTTATTTTATTGCTGCACTACATATGTTAAGGCTGTTTTATTCTGCTTTATTTAGCTATTTTACGTTATAGAGCCATTTAGGTTTTTTTCTTGAGTTTACATTTGAACTTAGTTTCATTTTTTTAAATTATTTATTTGGAATTTGATGATCGATGCCCTTTTTTTCCTTATTTAGTTTGTTTTGTTGTCTTTTATTTAAGCTGTTTTGCTGTATGTTTTATGTTAAAGCTACTATAATACAAGAATTTCCCAAAGTTTGTGATAAATAAAGCACATCTTAATTCTAGCAGTTTCACCAACTAATTTATGCCTTTTTATTCAGATTTTTTTAAGTGAATGACACTCCCAATCTTTTGCCAACTATATGTTTATTAGATCAGTTTCTGCTGACAGCATTATTCATCAGTATACATAAGGCAATCAACAAGGACAAACTGTATGGAAAAGAAGGAAAAGCCCCCAAAAAAATAGAAAAATGGGGAGTGACTTCTAAGGGTCAGTTTGCCAGTTGAGCCCATTTATCATACACAGCTGCATGGGGCCTTTGGTAGCAACACTAAGCAGTCAGAGATGGCTGGTTAGAGATGGATCATCAGATGCTGACAGTGATGTCAACTCCATTCTCTCTAAGTATGTTAAGAAAGGGCCCCAAATACGACACTCCCATTTTTGCTTAAAAACAACAACAAAAACGTCTCTCTGCCTCCTTCTAAGTCATTTATACTTTTTCATGCATCAGCTTAGGGAGAACCTAGAGGAGTCAATCAGCCAGCTGCAGACACAGAGGCGATCCAACGGGGTTCGGAGCTCCTCAGCCTCCACCCTGCATACCAGCGACCTGGAAGCTTCCTCAGGATCAGGTATGAAAAAAATGACCAGTAGAACCAGTGATCGAGTTTTGTTTAGTAAGTCTTTTTCAGAGTATGAAAGTGTTCTACTTCCTGCTATATGTTTATATTGTTTGTTAGTTTGCAAAGCAAACCTCTGATAAAATGTATGCTTGTGATTTCAGAAGGCCAGCGTTTCTACCCCACTTCTCCACTTAAGGATTACACGAGCCCTCCAGGAAGGAGGAGGAGGTCTCAATCTGCCAATGTTCGCTTCAAGGAAACAAGCCTGGAAGGAGACGGTGTAAGGAACAACAGACCAGCTAGTGCTTCATTCACGTTCAGCATATTGCCACTAGAGGGCATATTGGGTAGATCCACATAGAGTATGTTGTATAGTCCAAAAAAGTTACTTTTCACTGGCCACAGTGGAAAATGTCATGGGGTCAAGGAAAGGTGTGAAGGAGACTTGATAAGTAAAGAGGAGGATAGTGTACGCTAGACTCCTTTACAGTGTCACAGCGGATGTCTGCTGTATTGAAAAGTACAACATCCACAACATAGATTAGAAAATGCACAACTTACTCCACCTCAGCATGTTCTTACCAGCTGTGGAACTTAAAGGCACTTTGATCAGTTAATACAGCTCATAATCTGAAATTAGAAAGTTTTTATAAATCTGCGTTCTTCTAACAATGCAAAAGCTCAACAAGAAGCCAATTTTATTGTAGTCGTGTAAGAGTTAAACTGTGGTTGTTGCTGTGTGATAAAAATTAAAAACATAGGATCAGGTTGTGGACATGGATGTCATGTTTAATACATGAGCTGTGCTATCTTGTCAGATTTGTTGATCATTTTCAGTCGCTATAGATTATGGGAATGACCTCCTACTTTCCTAAAGAATGGTGTAACGTATCCTCTGCTGATGGAGGTAATACAGGAAGCTTTGAAGCACTTTTATTCAGTTTTTGTAGAATTTGTGCAGCTCTTACTGTGACTGCCAAAACAATACTTCTGGGTCATTTAACTTAATTAGAAACCTCCTAAGCAAAATTGGCTGTTCAATTACAACCCATAAGTGCAGTATCGGGTTCTGTGGATGTGTCTCTGCTGCTGCCGTCTTGGTCAGGGATTCTGACTGTGGCTACTGACGATTTCCTGACAGACTTTTTTGCTGCTATTTAATTTTTTGAATGAAAGAAAGCATCAGGTGATATGCTGATTTATCATCTCCTATTTGAATAAACCTCTTTCATTTGATACATAACAATAGGTTATCTGCTGAACTTGGTAAGCAGTTAAGAGGATGGATAGAGAGATGGATAGTTATGATAATCCAGTAACCTAAATCCAGTATTTCAGGGGATTAGTCTGACACTAAATGAGGCTAACAAAAATTAGAAAAATAGATGAACATTTGAATCTCATGAATATTTTTCATAGTGTAGGAGAAAGCTGGTTATTATTTGTTAGTCGGCTATGTCACTTTTATGTGTTATCGTCTTAACTAGTCCTTAATTAATCTGTATGTGTGTTAAATCTCTTTAATGACACTGATGGGACATGGAGGTTGAGGCAGAGTTCAGACAGACCGTCCTGTTTGTTGAGTCCCAACTGAGAAAGCTAAGAGACGATTATCAACAGCAGAACTGAAGATAAGAGAGTAAATAACTCATCTACAGCTCTTATTCCAAGTCAGAGTTTCACAGAATCAGACTGTAAATTTATTTAAGTGATGGGAGTAATCACATTAGTTTGATGGCCCAACAACACAAAAAGGAGCCGGAGGATTGGATTACTCTTTTTAAACATTATATCATTGAACTGTTTATGATTACTAATGGTAAATGGACTGGTTCTTATATACGCTTTTCTAGTCTAGCTGACCACTTAAAGTGCTTTACACAATTTGCCTTAAAAAAACACTTTTTTCTAGTGCTTCTATCTAACACTCACACACAGTTACACTCTGATGGATGCATCAGAGAGAGATTTGGGGTTAATATCTTGCCCAAGGCATGCAGACTGGAGCAGATTGAACCGCTCACCTTACTGGTCTATCACCTGAGCTACTGTTAATATAAGATGAGGATTATGGTGTAAACTTACCTCTGCATCCTGTATAATAAATATAGTTCTAGTATTTGTAACAAACCAAAATGCCTCCTGAAACTTTCATTGTCAGGAGGCACAGCTCTCTGAACCAATATGGCATCTGTGTGGTTGCATGTTTTCACTGGACAGCAGCAATCACCTGTAAATAAGACATTTATTACGCCACCTTTGGCCTAATGTGTCAGTTCAGTTGAATTTAAGTCTTTTTATAGCACCAAATAACAACAACAGTTAGCTCAAGGCACTTTATATTGTAAGGTAAGGATTGTAGAATAATAGAGCGAAAACCCAAACGATAGCACAGTCCCCTATGAGCATACACTTGGCAGTGGGAAGGAAAAACTCCCTGTTAACAGGAAGAAATCTCTGGCGGGACTGGAGGAGCAGGGAGGGGCGGCCATCTGCCGCAACCTTCTGGGGGTTGAGGGGAAAACGGGATAAAGGAAACAGTACTGGGCAGAGCCAGAGATTAATAATGACTAATGATGAAATGCAGAGACATGAGTGACGAAGAAATACTGAGTGCATCATGGGAAACACCCAGCAGGTCACCTGATCCAGCACTAACTACTGTACATGCTTCATCAGAAAGGAAAGTTTTAAGCCTAATCTTAAAAGTAGAGACGGTGTCTGTGTCCCGAATCCAAACTGGTTCCACATGACCTCTTCTAACATGGTGATATGAGGTACTTAATATAAGATGGGGCCTGATTATTAAGATCTTGTATGTGTAGAGAAGGATTTTAAATTCACTGGCAGCCAATGAAGAGTCGCCAGTATGGGAGAAATATGCTGTGTTTCTAGCCCCTGTCAGCGAGAGTGCGCTCACTGCAGCATTTTCCATCAACATCATTTTATTCACATGGGTTTTCATTTGTGTTAGTTTTCCCCTTTCAGATATCTGTAGTGTGTTTTCTACGACGCAGCGATGTGGAGCGCCGCTCAGCCGTGCCCTGCTCGTGTCTCGCGTTTTGTATTCAGCGTGGGTTTGTGGCTGTCTCACACAGATTCATACCCTGCACCAGTCCATGAGGGATCTGCGTTGTGACCAGCAGAGACTGTCTGATGACCTGGATAGAGAAATCCTCCGGAGGAACCGGTATCTGAAGTCTGAACATAAAAGCTCATACCTTCTCACACAACACATTCACAATTGAATTTGACAGCTATTGTTTTTATGTTACTGCAAAAGTCATTTTATGGCCAAATCTCCAATAATGGTTTGTTGTTGTCAAGTAGCATAATTAAACCGTTAGCCAGAGCAGCACTGGTGCTAGTTTCTCTTTGCCAAATTAGAAAAGCTGCAGAGTCGTTCAGACACACTAAATACGTTTATTCTCATTTGTATTCAGTCTGACTGCATTGACCTCTGAAAAAAACGCTCATTACAATAGGCTGTTTTTTGAAAAACAAATGTGGCTTAGTAACAGCAGACGGCTCTCTTACAGTTTATTAAATTGAAGAGCGATACGTTTCCAAGAGCGTTACTATGTATGTCGCACTGTTTTAGTAAGCCACAATGAATGCAAGCAGGCTTTTATAGTCTCTTCTTCTTCACTTCTGCCCACAGAGTCATCAGTTTAAGTTCTCGGCTCTGGGAAGACAGTGTTGGAATATTGATCTTTTACTTTTCATATGCACCGAACATAAAAAAAGTTTTTTGCTTGGGGTTTGCAAACAGAAGCACGGTTTCCATCTCTGTGAAGTCTCCTTAATGAAAAGGTGATAAAAGTGTCACAGGGAACTTAAAGAGACGGCGCCGCGCAGTCAAAACGGATTAGAATTTGACATTTTGAAGTTATTAAAAATCACTCCTACCCAGCGCCGCTGACCAGAGCAAATTGATCCAGCGTCGTATTTCAGCATCCGAAGCTGCATAATTATTTTTTAGTGCTGTCAAATAATGCATTTATGGGTCCTGGAATAGTATTTCCAGTGTTTTGCAGTGTAAATATTTTCAGCCAGCTTGATTTGTCTGTTTTTGTTTTTTCCCTTCTTTTGTAGGGCTGATATTGACACCAGGCGGGCGATGGAAAGCCTCACAGAGCACATGACAGCTTCCCTGAGACAGGACTCAGTGAGTTGTGGCTGTGTATTTCATTGCCAGTACTTCAAGTGTGCTTTCTGGCTCTGTGAATGTGTAAAGAAAAGCGGAGGCATCCAGAATTTAAGGCCATCGCATCACAAATTTTGATGGATGAAAGCTGCTGTATAAAGCATGGAATATGCAAATAGCTGGAGTTTCTGGAATAGAAAATGGCAAAAGACAAATGGCTTCCTCTTTTTTTTTTTAAAGTAGGCTCATAGTGCTCCAACTTTAGCAAATATTTCCCTTTAATTTCCAGGCACACAGCTTGTTACTGCACCATCAGTACTGTGACAAATACACAGCCCCACATGACGCCCAATATGTTTAATATTTTTTATCTCATCCTGTCTGTGGGCGTGACAAGATAAAGCTTTTTACAGGTGGATATGATGCTTCCTGATTAGGCAGGGAGGCGCTGCAACGCGAATGTAATACACTCAGTCAGTTATGAAAGATATTTTTATCATCCGCACTTTTAATTTCCTGTTTTCTCATCTATCGCACGCTGATGCCATTCCTGCGCCGGCGCGAATGTTCGCGTGACCCGAGGAGCGCTCATTCTCTCTCTCGCCATCTGTAGGTGTCGTCTCGTGTGGAGCGGCGTCTGCAGGAGCTGGAGAGAGAGATGCACGGCGAGCAGAGGAGCACGGGCGGAGAGAGGAGGCCGGAGCAGCGGGCGGCCACGTCTGACGAGCCGCAGGAGGTGACACTCCTCCTCGCCACTCACCTCCCACACCTGGCTCCTATCGCTAGGGGCAAGATGGAGGCACATGAATTCAGTGGAACGATTTAACCATAACTAATGACCACATTCATTTATTAGAGACAACACTTAAAAGCGCCAAGTGAATATTAAAGTTATGACTGGCATCCGTGTTACCTGGTGATCAGCAAAGTTGATCTTAATCACAAATATATCTATAATTCATCCAAGATTTTAAAAATGCAAATTCTACAATAGATTATACAGCAACACAGAGTTCCTGTAGTAATACAAGCCTCGTGCAAATGTGATTATATATTTATTCGTGCTCCTTCTGCCGTTGCATAAGAATGTGTTGGTCCGTGTTTCCCACAGATGTGTGTCATGAAATGAGGCGCACACACTTTCAGAATGGAATTATTACCAAAATAATACGTTTCTCTGGCAGATATCTAATTGGACAAACACTTAAACACAATGAGCTGCTTCTCAGTCCAGCTTTTCATCAATCATTGCAGTTTAGAAGGGATAACGACGGCGATCATTCTGCTCCATGTTTTGGGGAAGCATTTGCATTAATATGGAGGACAGCAACCAGCACAACCTGGCCCCCAGCCAGCCAGCAGGCGAACAAGAGATGGAAAGGGTCGGAGCAAAGTACCTACTTTCTTTACCAAATAAGAGCGAGGGGATTGTCCGGTGTTAAATCGCTGGTGTTTTTGTCTAAGACTGTCTAAGACCTCTGTCAGTGCGCCCCAGGGTGGCTGTGGCTACAATGTAGCTGCCATCACCAGTGTGTGAATGGGTGGATGACTGGATATGTGAAGCGCTTTGGGGTCCTTAGGGACTAGTAAAGCACTCTATAAATACAGGCCATTTAAGACTGATACAAAAGTGCTGAAAGGAGTGTGTGCCAAATGTGTTTGGATTACCAATAATACACCTCAGCAGCTTACCCAGGTAAAGTCTGTGAATGGGAAACTGCTTTAGAAAAGTTTGGACGGCATTTTAGGCGCAAATAAAGAAGAGTTTGTTTTGCTGCGCAGCATAAAGAAAACGAGCTCAAATTCATCAGAAGAGTGAACACTCAATGAAAATATAATAGATGTTTTGAGGTTCACTGGACAATCAGATTTATTATGTACAGACGGGCTCATCAGCAGTTTCACCTTTAACCAAAATAGTCTTTGAGATCAGTTGGAAAGGTTACACGTTCAAATCTCTCTTTAGTCCTTCTTTGTCACATATGCAGAAATTTGGCTGATGAAAGCATGTCAGTAGCACCTTCCACAAAACAGCGCGGGGCTTTCAGGCAGTCTTTTGTTACACTGGGATTTTCCCAACATAATAACGCTGCCATCTGTGGTACAGAGATATTACAGTGAAAGTATAGTGGACCATAGAAACAAAAACAGGTTGTCTGTTCAGAATTTGTGGGAAGTCAAAATAAGCATACTTGGTGGGATTAGTGAGCTTCTACAGGTTTAGATACAAGGATGGTTATTCTCCCTCACAAATACAGTTACAGAGCAGGGAAAACGTCGAGGTTTCTAGTGGCTTTCATGCTTACTGTACCTTCAATAACAGATTCTATAAGGTTCTTAAAGCTCGTTCTGCTTTATGAGACTATAAAACACACTAAGTAATTGCGTTGTTATAGTGCAGATGGTTGCTAAGCAAGAAATTGCTGCTTTCTTATATTTAATGCCAATCACGATCGTTGTCAAGACGTGATTTGTCTAAAAGCACAAGTGGCTGTGAAAGCGCTGTCATTAGGTGCACTTTAGTGATGTAGCTTGATGCGCATTATCTTGTGTTATTACTCATTTCTATTGCTACTTTACATTTAACCACACAAACCCTCCACATTATAGATCATCAGCAAAATGCCGCTTAATGATATTTCTTGGTTCATCTGTATCTTCTCCCAATCTGTCACGTCTGTTGTATTTTACCGGTGAACCACAGAGGGGCGCTGTGTATCCAGACTGATAACCTGTGTGAGCAAGAGTTTTTCAACACGCTGTGTAGTGATGGTAGCTACCAATTCATTTGCATCCCTCTCCTCTGTCGTGCCCTAATGGGACACCAGCGGGGCCCAGGGCGATGGGAAATAATGCATTTGCCCAAAAATTAAGGGTAAATAAACAAGCATGAGGAAATGAAGAGGAAAATAATCTCTTTCACTACTAAAGAGCAGGAGAGGAGGGAGAGCAGAGGGCACATTTATTCCCCACCGATGGGCCCGCTGTGATGTGAATCAAATAGATGATGAGTCACTTGGGTAGATGTTATTGCTAGCAGCCGGTAATTCATCACCACAGCCCGCTTAGAGTGAGTGGGATGGAGTGGGATCTAAGCTCTTGTACAAATCCACCATGGTGCCAGTGTCTCGTTCCAAGAAAAAGGCGATGATGATGGGGGGAGGGCAGGGGATACTGTGATGCAATAGCACTTCTCATGCGTCATCTTTATAGTGTCTCACAATAATACACGGTGTTTCCTGCATGGAATTTTGTTTGTGTGTTTTAGACTTTAGGGAGATGCCAAATTGGAGCCAGTGAAAGAGAGGAGAAGATGGCAGCCAGGCTGCTCAAAGCAGACAGGGAGAAATCCAAGGTAAAGAAACTGAGTGTTAAAGGAGCGTTTTTGCATTAGAGAAGATTTGGGATGATCTAAACGCCTTCGAGAATCTTGGTTTCAGTTTTTGCCCTACTGCTTCAACGATCGTTTTAAATAAGGCATGCAGAGACTTCATTATTGCATTGTAGCTGAAAATGACATTGAAACTTTCTATTTAATGTTACAGTTTTCATAATTGCAGTAATACAAATTATAATGTTTACTTTTTATTTACTAATTTAGAAAACTTAATTGTGGCTCAAAATGTGAAGGCTATGATTTGTACTTATTTGACAGATTGTTCATTTTCCTCTTATTTGGGAATTTTTGTTGAACAGAGATGTCTATTATTTTCCAGGCAAGGAAAGTTAAGTTTAAAACATTGAATTTGTTTTGATGATTTTTGTTTCGTTCTGCTGTAAGTTTCTGGATTAAACCCTGATACTGTTCAAATTCTGAAACACCTGTTCATGTAAATTGTTTTTGCTTCGCTGTCCTCAGATGGGGCAGGAACTAGAGAGAGCCAGAAGATTGCTGGAACAGTCAGAAGATAGCAGAGAGTCCCTCGTTCAACAGGTTTGTTTGTCCTCTGCCTGATTGTATGTAAACCAGTAAAGCTCATGAGACAAAACAGTAAGATGAGAAGAGACTTTTTGGAAATCTTCAGTGTTGTTCTGCCTGCTGTCAGACAGCCGGATGTCTTTTTTCTGCGTTTTCTTACACGGCTGATGATCCCCAGGTGGAGGACATGCGCTGCGAGCTGCAAAGGACAAGGGAGGAGAAGACGGGGCATGAGAGGGCACGGCTGGAGACTTCTCGGCCCAGTGCTCAGCCACATGGCAGCTATGCTGACAAGGATGGTGGAAGAGGTGGGCTGCAAGGGCCAGGTACTCGGTTGTCAGGGGAGAAGAGAGTGTATGGATGCAAGTTAAATGGATGGTTTTAAAGATTGCTGTGCCAGTGGAAATGGATGCTAAGATTTTGTTTTTTAGGATGACAACTTTCGGGTTTTAAATGTACAGAGTTGTGAAATGAAACACCGACAGCTCTGTTTCCTTCTTTTGCTCAATACTCGGGGTGTTCAGTAAAACACAGCAAAACAGCACAGTTACAAGCGAGCAGCAGAAATGAAACGCAGAGAAGGTGACGCAAGACAACAGAGCAAAACAAAAAATGCAGCCTGCTCACTGTGGAAACTTGAGTGTGGACTTACATTCATTCACAATGTGTTCACAAGATATACTGAAATTTTTAAACCGTGGGATGATTTATCTGTCACATGGATGCTCGTTTTAAACATTTTCAAATAATAACATCAGTGTGTGTAGCTCATCTCTACCAGCCAAAATCTTGGGCTTCCGCTCGATCTATACTTAACTAGGCTTTTTTTACTCACGATGGCTCTGCTGTTGTTGTTAGGGGGGGCTGCAAATCAGAAGAAAGAGGAGCTAAAGCCTCAGTCACACAGGCCTAGAGGGCGGTCAGTGACCACAGGAGCAGGGTCCTATCACTATCAACAACTGTGTACTCCCTGAATGTCTGGAAAGGGGTTGCAGGCTGTTGCCAGGGGAAATCAGATGTTGTGCAAAGAGGGCGCTGCACGTTTTTGTGATTGCTTTCACAATTTGCGTTGCACTTTTCAGTTCCACTCCTTTGAAAGAAGTTTCTGAGTGTTTGCAGACAAGTCTCCAGGACGTTTTTGGTGCAACCATTCTAACATGACATTTTTTGCAATCTCGTGCAACCTCTTGCCAACTGTGCAGGAAATATGCACTTCTCCCTAGCAACTGGTGGTTACCAGGGAGTCACTGACCCGTCTCTAGAGCTGCGTGAGTGGTGCTTTAGCAATTAGTTTCACACAAGCTGCCACCAACCTCCAGGAACAATTTGCAAGCAGGAATACACATTTTTCTCTCATGACCAGAGGTTGCGAGGTGGTTGCAGACCAGTCTGTAGGCGTGTTTGACTGGGGCTTAAAACTGTGTGTTTCATAGAGAGGATGGACACAGAGGCAGCCCAATAAAAGATTAAGAACAGTATTTTTTATATTTAACAGTAAATCATGCAAAGTGTAAAACTACTCTAGTTGAGTTCAAGAATAAAAATAAAGCGCTGAAAATGAGCAAAATGCTTCCCCTTTAAATATAATTGTAATTACTGAAACTCTACTTAGAAAATGTACGGTAACAGTTACAGTTAGAAGCTTATCTTACATCCCCCGTTATCCTCGTGTCGTGTTTTTGTGTTTCTGTCTTGAAGGCTTGATTGGTTAATGCAGAGCAAAGTAAAAAGGCTTCAGTGCCAGCAAGAAACAAGATGGTGAAAGGAAAACTTAAACGTTGGTGAGAGGACTGAGAATTGGTTTGAACTACACAGAATATCAAAGATTTATTACCATGAAAGGAGAGAAAATTGAGTGTATATTTGAGAAAAATATTGAAAATCCAACTCTGTGCGTCTGGTTTTTTTTTTGCAACATTGATTTTAGGACATCAAAGTGTCTTTAAAGGCAGTGAAAGCTCCAAAATGAGAGATTCTTTAAGTGTCTCACGTTTTCTAGAAGGTTAGGTTATGTAAGGGTTTGTGCTGTTTAGTATTAGGTTGAGTGAAAGATTATTTCTTAGTTTATAATAACTTCATTAAATCCTCATAGCGTGCTTCTACAAATCAGCATTTAAGTTGTGGAGAATCCTTCATGAGTCGCACAACTTTTCACTACTTTTGTATTCTGTTCGCCAGATGTTTGGTCGGTGACCAAAGTGACCAAGTCTTTAACTTTAGTGACCCATGTAGAGAATATCATCCACGGCATTATACCCATTGTGAGCTCTAGGAGCAGTGGGACGACGCCGTGTGGCACCTGGGGGGACCAGCTGTTGCTGACGGACAGTTTGCAAAAGAATTCTGAAAATAAACTGAGAGTGAATCTTATTACGTTTCCCTTAAAAAATAAACCCAAAAACCCGATGCTGTAGCTTACCTGTTGATTGTCATTTTTGTTCCACTTTTTTTATGTTTTGTTTCCACCGTGCAGTAACAGCACTCTGTGGATGCACGTCTGCTGACAGCGGTGTGCATGTGTCAATAGATCGCTCAGACCTGGAAAAGGAAGTGGCAGAACTGCGTGTTCAGCTGTGCAAAGCCTCGGTCCGTGGTGAAGTCGAAGAACTGAAGAGGGCTCTGGACTGTAAAGAGAGGGAGAGGGTCCAGCTCAGCTTACAGTTGAAGGTGTGTGCGAGTCACAGGTGGTTCAAAAAAGAAAGACGGTGCATTTCTCGGGTCGTCTTACTCCAAAGACTAAAGAAGTCTCAGCTGGAGTTCAAACGAACACATC
Organism: Simochromis diagramma; assembly: GCF_900408965.1. Classification (NCBI taxonomy): domain Eukaryota; kingdom Metazoa; phylum Chordata; class Actinopteri; order Cichliformes; family Cichlidae; genus Simochromis; species Simochromis diagramma. Next base: position 2,226,867 of record NW_024387492.1, read on the forward strand.
ACAAGCATGCTTTTGATTCTGCCCATGCTGCTGTCTCCACCCCGTGCTGAGGTTATGTATGTGGGTCTGTTGCTTCTCCTCCACGGTCGCATCCCCTGCCTGCTCCATACCCCTTGATCCCTTTTATATCGTCAGATGAAGCGACATTTGGAATAGATCAGGAGTCAACAGGCAGTCATTTATCCTTCTCAAACTGGTGCAATGTGTCACTCACATCACTGAAACAAGATGTAAGAAGAAGAAGGAGGAGGGGAAAAAAAGAGTATTGCAATTCCTTGCAAAGTAGGGGCGTTCAAGGCTGCAGTTGGTATCAATAAATTGTTAGTAGAAATAGCTGCACTTCAAGCATTGGCACATTTCTCTAATCTCTGATGTTTCTTTTGCTGAAAATGTGTTTAAACACCCACACTTCCCCTATTGCAGAGTAGGTGCTGAGAGAATATGCGGGTGTTTGCATGTATCACCTGGGGCGTCTCGTGCCGTTTTTATGTCTAAATCGAAATAGACGTTGGAAGTGTTTCATTTTTAGTGGTAAATGAGAAAAATGAAGTATAATGAGGAGAATGGGATGGAAGATTCAATTTTTCAGTGGCTGAATTTATATACAGTCTAATAGGTCTATGACTAATCAGTGTATGACTAATTACTCCTAACTGACAGCCTTATTCAGTATAAATGCCTAAGCGGCAACAGGGTTACCTTATTTACCCTTGCTTTCCACTTCAAACTTGCAACTTCAAAGAGATTGTGTTTTTCTTGTGGATATTACGTTAATCCAGAGCAACTCTTCTTTTAGATTACTTTTCAGACCAGCGATGTAGATAATCCAATTGTACGTAGCGTGTAAACACCCTCAGCCGCCTCTGACCTCTCTCTGTCTTTGTGTTTTGTCTCTTTCTTAGCTCTGTCATGCCAACCCTTTATTCTTTATCTTTACTCTAAATATATCACACCTTTTTTTCTTTGCTTCTCTCCTCCTTTTTCTTTTTTCCTACCCAGCATAAACCCATTATTCCACTCTCCTTTTTTCCTGCTTCCCCAACCCCCCCTCACACTAGCAATAGTCACTCACTGAAATAATCTAAAATGCAATTCTCTGCTCCACAGAGACACACACCTTGACCTTTCTTTTCTATATATACAAGGAATTATCGTCAGACCTGGCGGTGCGAGAACAACAGCAGCAGCGAATGCTGGAACAGCTGAGGGACATACAGGTAGCTTAAATAATCAACCTTTTATACTGAAGTACACTCACATGATGTTTACCTCTTTATTCTAAGCCACAACTTTATCAGATTTTAATATTAAGATGTGAATAAACTAATCCTGTGGTAATAAGATGCTTGAGATTCTTCTTGTATGGGAACGGTTGCACACGATTTTATATTCTAAAGGATGAATATACATTTTATTCATAAATTCAGTCGTCCTTTCAGAGCCGAGGGCAAGCAGAGAGGAGAGAGACGGAGGCATTACTCCTCGAGAGCACAAGGAGCAGAGATGAATTGAAGACCAGAGCCCAAGAGGCTGTGCGCCAGTGGAGGGCAAAGTGCAGGAGACTGCAGAAGGAGCTGGAGGAGGCGAGGGCTCGGGCTCAACTTCATACTGACAAGGCCTCACAGGTTGGTTGAAGCAGATGCTTTCATAGCAGTTTTTTTGGACACAGCTCACAGAAGCAGCTGATCCTGTTAATGTTGACTTTCAGCGCTGAAATAAAAAGCAAGAATCTTAAAACGTCATTGATTCCAGTGAACTGATCTGCCCTGTCTGTAAAACTACATCTTTGCTCTTTTCAAAATGGGCACTCTGCCAATTTTACACATCAAAATTGGTTTCCTTATCTCAAGCAGCGCTTCGCTCTCCTGATTTGGACTCAGCCGGGGTCTAATGAAAGGTGCTAATGAGTGACATTATGGGAAATGTCAGCGTTAAGAGCTTGACCCGTATTAAGGGCCAGAAAATCTAAATATCTCAGCATCCACTGCATTGATTTTGGCTGTTTTCTTTAATCCACCCACTGTGGGTCGAATAACCTTACGGCTGCAGAGTGCTGAATCACTTGATTGCTTCTGCAAAACAACATTTTTCATGAATCATGTGTGAATGTCCAGCCTAGGTTCATATTAATGTGTTCTTTTAACTCTAAAACCACGTGAGAGTACATTGTACTGTGTACAAGATCGTGCCACCGGTTAGCTTTTAATGTGTATTAGCGCAAGTTAAACCAGGACTGCTAAAACCACTTTGCTCTGTTGGCTCTGGTAGTGCTTTCGGTTTATAATTGATCAAAGTGAGAGCTCTCAGGTGAACCGCCAAAGGTTCACTGTGGGAAATCTAGCTGGATCTGGTGGGAAACTGCAGCATAAATTCAGCATTAGCGGCAGTTGTGTCTTAAATGCTCCACCTCCGCCCTCTGCTGCTGCTGCTGCTGCTGCTGCAGGTACAGGCTGTGTTACAGCTGGCACCACTGTTAGCTAGAACCAAGCCTCTTTGTTGCTTTGTCTTAGCAGCAGAGTCTGGCTCACGCACAACTTCTGTTCTTCAATAATGTCTGTACTAAAATGCAGTTATCAGCTTCAGTAGTGACGCCTCGGGCAGCGGGGAGAAACAAAACTGTAGCTGTGCTGCTCAGTGAGGTCAGGATACGTGGTTGGTTGGTGCAAGGCTACAGTTACATACATAATACTGGCAACTAATGTGGACGTTATAGACACCACAAAACTAGTTACAGGCTGTCCTGTTTTCCTGATGTTTCATGTTTGTTAGCAACTTTGTGTTTCTAGCTGTGTTGTAAAATGTGTTTATTTTGTTTAAATGTTTGTTGTAACATATTTGGGAAGTTTGTATTGCAATTAATCTGAGATAACTCTTGTATCTAGATGGACTTTTAAACCAAATATACAGGAGTCAACAAAAAGCACAATCTGAATATAGACAGAACATTACAACAGGAGTATGAAGCCCTGTGAGCCAAAATCCAGCACAAACAGGAAGTATTTGTCCAGTTAATGATTTGCATAATGACACAATTCCCACTGTATGATCCATGTGTTACAAAGCCCAGACCCCAGAGGTCATTGAGCACCTGAGGAGCCTGAATATGTAAGTGTTTGTAAAGTGTAAGGTGAGCAAATGTAATCAAGAACATGCTAATGGTGTGATGTTATCAGCTTCCTGTCCCAAATTTCAATTGTAAATCCTCATAAGAGGCTTGATTGTGATAGATGCTGCTTGTAGACAAGAAAACGTGTAACCACCAGACAGTTCATTGGGTATACCTCACCTGGATCCTTTGTTTGTCTTCAGACTCAGCTTAATGCTTCATGGCTACACGATATAGCAGGGTGCTGGAAACATTCCTCACAGATTTTAATGCATCACACAGTTCCTGCAGCTTCTTTTCAGTTGCATTTATTACGTGAATTTTCCGTTCCACCACATCTCAAAGGTGCTCGACTGGATTCACATGTGGCAGCTGTGGAGGCCATTTGAGTACAGTGAACTCACTGTCATGTTCCAGAACCCAGAGATTATTTGAACTTCGTGGCATCTTTGTGAGAGGATCGGTACACTGTGGTCCTAAAGGCACGGACACATTCAGCAACACCACTGAGGCAGGCTGTGGAGTTTAAAGTGGAGTTGATGATGGTCATTCTCCTCTGACTTCTGGCATCGACAAGCATTTTTGCCCAGAGAACCGCCTCTCGCTGGATATTTTCTCTTTTTTGGGCCATTCTCTATAAACCCTTGAGATGGTTGTGCAAGAAAAATCCCAGCAGATCAGCAGTTACTCAAACTCTCAGACCACAGCTTTGCCACGTTTCAAAGTCCCTTAAATCACCTTTCTCCCCTATTCCCTGACTCGGCTGTGATGACCATGTTTACGTGCCAAAATGCCCCGAGTTTCTGCCCTGTGATTGGCTGAGCCACTTCATTGAATGAAGTGAATTTATATAAACCTTTTATTTTTGGGCTCACTAAAGTAGCTTTGCCAAAATACTCCTTATTTACCTTTTACTGGGCCTTGATACAGTGCTTAGTGACATCAAGGAGAAGGAGGAGTAGAAAAAACTGAATGTGAAAGGATGTTAATCGCAGTCTGACACCAGAAATTTGACCTCTTAGGGATTACAAGTACATCATTTGAAAGTCTGGTGACATTAATATGAGCATCCTCCATTGTAACAATATTTATAAGACAAAGAAATCAGGAAAAGCATAAACATCAGAATCACTGCATCCCTGACTCCTCTCTTTGTTCGTGTTCATTCATCCTTCATTTTGTCTTCGTGTCATAGAGGACGACTTTGTGTCATCGTCCAATTTAAACTTTTGAATAATGCATTTTGAATTCACCCGCCATGACCACAAATAGATTACCGTTGCTTGGTATGTTAAAGTGGTCGTGTTTCGTTAAATAATTAACGCCCGTCTATTGTTATTAGCTTAGACGTCACCCCCCATCGATTCCCATCCCATTCGGACTGAAGGAGTCACCTCCAAACTGGCAGTCAGCACCTTGTGCCTCACAGACAGACAGTCAGACCGACTCCCACCTGGCACACTCGACGTGATGCGAATTAATTACAAAATCATTTTTGCCCTCTTAATGAATTAGGGGAGAGAATCAAGTGCTCAATTAAATGATTAGGCTCTGAGCTGCTGCAAAGTCTCTGCAAATTCCAGTCAAAGCCGGAGTATTAGAAGCAATCTGCCTTGAGCAGACCTGACCATTGTCCCTTATCGAGAAGCTGAGTGCAAGCATTTTCCTATCAGTGCAGGAGCTGGTACTGCATATGTTTCCCCCCGCTCCGTCTCTCTGTCACTCTTTCTCATGCACTCATCATCATTGTCAGAGCTCTTCTTTGTACACCATCTCCCTCCTCTTCTTCATTTGTCATTCTTCATTCATCTTTTTTTCCTCTTCCTCTACCCGGCTCGTTCTCTTTATTGCTCCCGCTCTCTCTCTCCCTCCAGGCAGCCAGGGAAAAGGAAAACTCTCAAGCCCAGCTGAAGGCGCTGAGCCAGCAGACTGAAGCAGCCCGCAGGGAGCTCGCTGAAATCCTAGGCCGCTTGGCCCAACGTGAAGAGGAGCTCCACCGCAAGGACGTGGAGCTGTCGGAGACACACCAGCGCCAGTTGTCACTGCAGCAGGAAATCCGGGAGGTGTGGGGTCCAACACCCAGATAGATTTCTCCTTCTTTATTATTTTAATTACTAGGATTTTAAAATATGCAGCAGTGTTTTCAAATGTCTAGCACTGCAGGGATTTTATTGAAAAATCTCAATCGAGTAATCTGAGTAATTCCTTTTTAATTGCTTATTTGTTTTTTATTTTTCATGTAAAATCCAAAAATCCATATAAGATGTTGCATTAGAGTCATTAAAGAGCTGTGATAAGATCCTAACAGGACTCCCAACCCCAGGTGAGGGAGGCCTCAGCCACCCTCGAGGATGAGACTCGGCGTCAGGCCGCCGTCCGAGCAAGACTGAAAGAAGAGAACCAGAGGCTGCAAGAACAAGCTGACACCCAAGCTCGCCGTTTTCAGAGGGACCAGGACGCACATGCTGAGCTCCAGGCTGCCCTGAAGCAGATGACTGCAGCCCACGCCCAGCTCGCCCAGCGGTTGTCTGAAGAGGAGAACTGCAGGAAGGAGCTCCAAAAGAGCACATCAGAGCTTCAGGCCAAGCTGACAGCGCTACAGGAAGAACGGACTGTGCTCAGCAAGCAGCTGCAGCTCGAGAGAGAGGTGCATCAGAAGGAGCTAGACGGCTTGAAGGCCACAATGGAGGACAGCAATGCAAAGAAGGCTCGTGAAGTGCAGGACGTGCTACAGGTCTGCTGTCAGGAGCGAGACGAAACACAGGCACAAATGAGAGAGCTGAAGGTAGCTGTGATCATTAAGATGTTGTACAGCTAATGTGGAAATGGATAGCTTAGTATAATCACTGGTATCAGCAAGAGTGAAAAAATCCAGAGGCATTATTTACATGAGTGTCAGGTAGCTGTGTGGTAACTGTTAACAGCCCAGAAATAATCTGACACATAATCTTCAGGCTTTTTTTGAGGATTAAGCAAAATACAAGAAATACATTATTAACTTTGAACAAAACTCTTCTTGCTCTTTTTAGTCTTTGTTCTGGGCTAAGCTGCTCGCTGTAGCGATTTATTCTCCAAATCCAAGAATTCTCTCTTTTTAAATATTCCTCATCAAAGCTAAACTCTAAAAACTGCATCAAATGCTTTTATTTTGTCAAACCTTTTCAGATGTTCAAGGTGTCCCTACCCAGGCATGGATCACAGGGCGCCAAACTTTAATTGGCATTTCTACAAATTCAGTGCAGGGTAACGTACCCCAGCAGCTAAACATCTGGTATATTTCCGACCCAGTGAGACACAGACTAAATTCTCATTTAGCGTAATTTTCTTCATTGGTCGTGACCCTGTCCTCTGAGCACTGGTGAATCGAGGATAGCTGAGCTTTTAATGGTGTGTGGTGCCCTGTGGCTCTGTGGGGCCATTCTACAGCTCCAAGCGTGAATATTTAAAAACCCAGATATCAGACCCCCTAAAGTCTCATCAAGGCACTGTTGGAGATAGGAACTTCACTTGACTCGGTCCCACTGCACCCACACCCCCCCTCCCACCTTCAGTATCTCCAAAGATGAGCCCTCCCGGGTACATTGTTTCTTAAGGGGCATGGTCCTCCCTGATATGGCTGAGTTTAGCCCATTAGCTGCGCTGAATGGCATTAATATCTGACATAGCTCATTGTAATGGTGCCATTTCCAAGTGCGGTAAGGACAAGGGCGTTTGCTGGAATGTTTTTGAATATCAGCCTACAGGGGCGGCAGATGTCCCTCAGAAGCCCACCCAATATTCACGTATCATAGCCAGAAGCCTGTATTACAGTTATGACACAGTCAACTGTCAGAAATGGCTTAAAATATTCACATTTCCATGTCCTTGTCCTCTTACTCATGATTTCTCCTCCTCTCCCTCTCCCCTGCCTCGCTCTGTCTTAATCGCTCTCTTTCTGCTTCCCTCCACTTAGAATTTATTTGCTTTTAATGTTTTTCCATTTTTTTCCTCTGTTTGTGTCACTCTCGGTCCTGAATAATTGTCATTCATTCCACTTTACTGTATCCTATGTAGTTATTACGTTATTATTATATATAGAAAGCTAAAATCTGAGGCTTGCCTTTGCGAGCTTGAGCAGGACTCGTTTTTCGTTCTCTTGACCTGTTACTTGATGTTCTCGGGCTTTGCAGCACGTAATGTCACGTTGTATTGTGAAATCAGCTTTTACTTGCAAGAACTGACTTAAGATGTTTGGATCCACTGATAAATTTGGCGCATAAATTCTGATCCCTAAATCTGGGTTCAAATCAGTGACATGAGAACTTGTATCTGTTCTGTTTACTCATGGTATTCCCAGAACCTGCCACCTGTTTAGTGTTGATAATTTTTGCCCCGGATAAACCGCCCGTGTTTATGATCTCGAAATATTACCTGTGTATCATGGCATTAAAAACATCCACTCTCTTCTAGGCAGATGCAGCGTCAGACAAAGAGCTGTGTGGGGCGCTGCGCATCAAGTTGGACAGGATGAAGGATGAATGTGATAAGCTGGCAGCACAGCTGAGCACAAAAGAGGAGGCGCATGCACTTCTCCACAGAAAATACCAGCTACTCAAACAGGAAGTGGAAGACAAAGTAAGCCTGGCCTCTTTGGGCGTGCTTTTTCCAAATTCTTCGGTTAATATTACGGGCCAGTTGTTAATAAGTGTGTGTCTGTGCAGATGTTACGTTTTAGGAATATATGATATTTGTTGCTTGATAGAAACACAAGACATTTGGCTATGAGCAAGCAGTCAGCGACTGCGTGACAGAAACTCGGTGCTGTTGCAGTTAGGTCCATACGTTTCTGGACACTGACAGGATTTAACCTCTGTACACCACCACAGTGGATTTTAAATCAAATATGACTCAGGTGCAGCCTTTCACCTTTGGTTCACAGGGTTTAACAAAATTATTGCATTAACTGTTTAGAAATGGGATTATTTTCTACATGTCGGCGCTCTCACTCTCAGCAGAGATCATCATCATCAGCACTTTTCCCCAAGAATTGGTGACTTTTTATAACCTTTTTCGCAAGATTCTTCCCCAAAAAGTGGCTGCAGGGAATATCTATAGACAGTACTGTTATCTATAGACGGAGCCCTTACACCCATTGCTCTCCAGCAGCAATAATAACGCTTAAAAGTATAACTCAGTGCTGCAACATTTCATTCCCCTTTTTCGTGATTCTTTTTCAAATTCCCAACTGTGGGAATTCTTGCTTTAGCTCAGAGTGAGGCACAGCTTCCAGCAGCACTGAGGCTGAGTTCAGTTTGTGAGAGAGACACTGTGCTGCTTCTAACTTTCCCGCTGAGTGATTTCAATCCAGCTGTTTAACGTGTGTGTATCATTTAGTCAGATGGTAAAATCTGAGCCCATCAGGCTTCGACTTTCCACTGTTCAGAAGAAGGTGTTCAGGACAGATAATCCAAACATAAGAAGAGTTCCAGGGGTTAAGTGGTGCCAAATCAGCACTATTTTAAAGAGTCTTTATCAATATGTCCTTAGTGGCTTCACAACAGCTGATGAAGTATTGAATCCCAATTCACCTCTTTGACAGGACCCTGATAAGTTGCATGGGTCTTTTTCACAGGAACCATTTATTGATTTGAAATCGTCTGCATGCAGAAAAAGGGCTCTTATTAATGTAACATGGGCAGTTTATTATCTCAGGGACAGGGTAATGATCCATGTTCCCAGGGCAGAACTGATCACTTGGTTTCCATCCTTGAATGTATTGATTGACTGTGTCCTGGTAGAGACCCTGAAACTACTGTAGCTAAAGAAACAAGTCTCTGATGGTTTTTTGTTAGTCTGAATGTGTTTATTGAGGAAAACCAGAACATCTGACAATAATCTTGTAACAGGTGACATAAATGTCATTTATGCTACGAAAGAAGAAGAAAAAAGTTCTTATCAGTGTCTTTTAAACTACAATGGCATGAATTGAAACACCAGCTAATTTGCAGCACCTCCACTCCGCTCGGCTGTCTGCCGTTCTCCACAGGTCAGGTCAGCCGAGCGGAGACGTGTTTCGGAGTCGGAACTTGTTAAGTTGGAGCAGAAGGTGTTGGAAATGGAATCGGAGCAAGAGGCAGTCCTTACATCTTTGGGCGAGGAACTAGACGCAGCCTGTCGCAGCCTGGCTAGGAACGGCGAAGACAAGCTCCAGGTATTTCCCGCCTATTACATTTTGTTTGTGTTTTGAATGGCGTTGAATACTGTCAGCTTGCTTTTATACTTTCACAGCACATTTGACAAGCACGGATCATTTTCTAAGTAACGATTTAGTCCTGCCAGTCCACATACTCTGGAGAAACGTGTATAGTCCTTCCGGTCGTTGCTGCACTAGATGCAAACTTAAACAGTCTCTTGTTAGGTTTGCCTTTCTTGTCGGTTCATGCTGGACGGTGTGTGGCAAGAGTAGGTCTCTACAGGCTGGAGTGTTAGTGACAGCAGCAGTCTTGTTTTGTCCCACTGTTTGCTCAGTTGTTGTTAACTGTCAGAATAATAACATTGACTTGTGCTGAAGAGACCTGTTCTTGTATTGTGATTTTGCATAAGGCTGTGTCTTCTGTTTATTTGCCAGTGGCAAGAATAACAACTATTTTGAGAACCTTGGAAAGTATTTTACAGTTGGTTACAAGTTTTACCTGATAATCTTGTGTGTGTTGTTGTTGTGCTTATATAAATGTTGCATGTGTGTGTTACCAGAGACAGAAAGTCCAAAGGAAATACTCGTTATGACTCATCTGTTCTGTGGCCTCTGTCCTTATGTCCAAAAATCCATGATGAACAGTTTCTACACACATGAAAAAAAAAGCATGAAAATCAAGCTCAGACTTTCTTTAACGTCACAGAAAGTGCAAAAGATCAAGTTTGCATGTCTTTCATGTTTTTCTACAATGTCCCATCTATTTCAGATGGAAACGTTTCTAAAGCAAATATTTAGCGTAGCGTCTGTGACAGGTCCGGTTGACAAGGCTCATTAATAACAACTACGACTGTAGTCTGACAAAGTAAAGGAGCTGAGAAGAGGTTCTGCACAGTGAGACAGGAAATGAAAATGGGGAGAAAAATAGTAGTAGTGAGCGTTGTGGCTCATTGTGTAAATGTGAGCATCTTTGAATGAAGTCTTGAGGAAAATGAATATAAAAGTGAACTGTGTCATTGCCTTTTAACAGACTGAAGCATCCACGTTCCATACCCCGTATCTTATTTGATCTATTTATTTATCACCCACCTGTACATAACCATGCACCTATAAATCTGCTTATTAGACTGTAAAGCCTCCACACTGCCTACTGAGTGTATTCTTTAACCCCCCACCCCCACCACCCACTTCGCTTAAAGCTAGTTTTCCTCTGCTGCTCCAGGCTAATGAACCCTGGCTGCTCTTATCTGCTCTTATAGATTTCTCAAGCTGGTCCTGCAGTGCTGCAGTCAAACATGCGAGCCAACACCTTTCCTCCTCTGTAATCCATGATGCCGAAAGAAGTCAACTTATAGCGATCGGGCTAATGGGGGGATCATTAACGGTTAAAGGGTGCATTAAGTTTCAGCTACCTTATGATACCCTCCTTCCTTCCTTGATTTTAAAAGCACTAAGAAGCAGGAAGTTTGAATGTGGTGTAAAGATATTTAAAGTTCAAGAAAAACCAAACTTTGCTGAATACAACTTTAATTTTAAGACGAGTCAGGCGATATTTTTATGCCAAAATGACTCATATATGGCTTTTCTACTGTATTTGAGCACTGAAAGCACCTTTATGCAAAATGTCTCATTCACCTCTTCATGGTGCTTTGGACACATTAATCAACTAACAAGAATTTAGTGGACAGGTTACGGTTACGGTCAGTGAGACCTCACAAAAGGTTTCAACTGTAAACGTTAACAGGTTGTAGCCAAAAGGTTTAAGGGCCGCGAGAGTTGAGGCTCGGGTGTGAAATTCATGGTATTCAACGGTTTTATCGGTTTTTATCGTTATTTTTTAACCGTTTTTATCGTTAACTTGGTTTCCCTGGGTCTTTTCCCGTGTGTTATGAATAAATCTTCTCTTTTTTTGGTACCGGCACTGGTTTTATTCTGTTGTATTTATCCGCGACACCTTAAAGGCCGGTCCATGAAAATATTGTCGGTCCGTAGCGCAAAAACTGTTGGGGGCCGCTGAAGTAACAGACAAATATAATATTTCAGTTTCACTCACCAGGACTGCAGGAAAGAATTCCTTGGATGACACGTCATGTTTGTTGTTAGATAATTCCATTAAAACCAATTAAAAAAGGCACCAGCACCACCAACATGCCTGAGAGCTCCAGTTCAGCGACTTGAACTGGTTGAGGTGACAGATGATGGCAGACACGTGGCACGCCTGTCAAAGTCAAGCCAGTAAGTGAGACCTGAGCTGGTATCCTTGTGACCTGTGTGCATAAAGGCCCCGTCTGTAAACATGTCTCTAATTGCTAGTTGGACGTCTGTGGGATTGTCTCTGTGGCCACCAGAACTGCGTCTTTTTGGCACTTCCACATAGGCATCATTTTTTCTTCTTCTCTTTAGTCTCATAATTTACCACAGCATGGCAACACAGTCATTTTGGTTCTTTTCCTTAAACGCTAACCTTGTGAGTCATCTCCTTTTATAATAAATCCCTGTGTGTCTTGTCTTTCAATTGTGGTTTATTTTATGCTCCCACTCTTCTGTTTTGGGCTGAGCTGCATCAAAGATCTGTGTTTAAATCCAACTCGAGACATCTGTCGTTATTTTTTTCTCTCCCTTCCATCTTCTCTCCTCGTCTTTTCATAAACTGTTTAATGAAGAGTAATGCTGGTAATCTCTATGAAAACATCTCTCTGTGTCCTCTCCATTTGCTGTTGGTCTTAACGTCTCTGCCTTTTTGCTTCTCGAAATTCTTCCCAGCTTTTCCGTCGTCACAGTGGGAGGCGCAGCAAACACACTGTAACCAAAGACGCACAGCCACACATTTATTCGCGTTGTGAAAGAGATGTAAACCGGGTAGTCACACATTTAAATTAGCGGTGGCAGATGCTTGGAATCCGCTGCAGTGCTGCTGTGAGGAATAGTGGTGTTTCTTTCACTTCAGGCCTTTCACAGCACTTTCAACTCCCAGCCTACTTGTTCAGTTTTTCAACAGTTTCACCTCCTTTTTGTCTGCTACTCTGCCGTGCGGCCTTTGATGTTTTTGAAAAAAGTAAAGAGAGCGTGAGCGAGAAGCGCAGAGGCATGTTTTATCCTCCCACACAGTCATATGCTCCGGTGTATGGCTGTACGCTCCCTGAGACGGGGACCTCTGCACAGCGGTGCTCTGTTGCCGTACTTTGAGCTGCCGTGGCAACAACTTGGGAGATGCGTTTTTGTTTGTATCTGGTTTTGAGTGGCAGCTTGAAAACGCTGCCTGACACCTGCGCGGTGACGACGTTGCTCGCCAAGGCGCAGGACAGAAAGGGTCCAAAAACTCCTGCTGTGTGTTTTCCATGTCTGTTGATCATGTGTAAACACCTTGCCACAAGGGTGTACTTGAAAAAGGGGTTCTGCTTTTGTCTACTTTGTTCATTGCTGTGTGTGAGTTCGTCCATGTGAATTCATGTTTGTTATATCTGCTGGCTTTCTGTTTTTTTCCTCGGTAGGTGGGAGGAGGAGGTATGCTTTCACGTTGTTAGCAGGGTGGGTGGGTAAGTCTCTATAAACACGCTCAAAAAGCTATTTGAAAAGGTTTGTCAAGGAGAGTGGGGTGGGGTGGGGTTTTGTTTTGTTTTTTGGCTTTTTTTTGTTTTTACCTTTATAAAATCCATTGGAGTGTGTTATCACTCTACCAGTCATGAAACGTCTAAAGAAATGTTTTTGTGCCATCAGAAGGCACAGGAGGGCTTTTCTGTTTTGGATGAAGGGAAAATCCCAGTTTTCCAAAACGTGGTACTGCAGCTTTCACGGCCATTGGAGCCTAAAAAGCTTGTGATCATAATCTAAAACTATAGTTCCTGTTTTAAATGAATGGGCACTTATTGACAGAATGCATTTCCCTATTTTCACTGTCTGTGTGTGTGGGGGGGGCTGTTAGTAATTAATATGGTCATCTCAAGCACCGGCTCGGGCTATAAGCACAGAAGCCCCACCCCCTTGCTGTGAGACCCTCTGTTTGTATGGGCCAGCCAATCAGAGGAAGGAGAGGACAGCCATTTTTTTCCGGGGAAACAAACAACAAACACTCTGGGAGGCAGCTCATTCTATAGACAGTGCTTATTTTTAAGGGAATATTATTGTATTATGTGTATATTCATTTTGTTTTCTTCTGTTTTTAAAATGCTTTTACTACTAAGAAGTCTGTGAGTCTGCAGTAATAAAGGTAGCAATGGCAGCTGTTGAGAAATGATGACTCAAACATTATGTAGGAGTAAAAGGTATTTCGACATGATTAACTTTAACTTGTTCTAATATCAACTTTGGCTACAAAGTTTTATTAGGATTCATTCAAAACGTTTTGAGCGATTGTGTTTATAAACAGATGACGTGCACACAAATGCTGCCAGAAACATCCTTAGCAGAGGTAAAAATGCATGTAAAGTTACTCTTAGTGCAGGCTAAAGGCTGCAGCTGGTGCAGGGATTTTAATACAGTTTTGTGAATGATTGTCTTAGGATGAATTGCAGACTTTGAAATGTAGAAATTAAAAATAACAGTTGTTTTATTTTATTAGTTTTTGTTTTTTGTTGCTATTTGTTTCCAAGGAAACAAAGGAATTGTAATTCCTTAACAACAACAACAACAACAACAACTTAACACTATCTGTGAAGAAAGTAGCAGCAGCGCAATATTGATGAAACACAAGTGATAAATGTTGGCCGATACTGATGTCGAGCTGGTAGTACCTTAATGGACTGTGTTAGCCTCAGTGAGCTCTTCATCTATTTGGCTTTTTTTAAGCTTTACTTTGATGACTTTTATAACCTGCAGCATCGGACTCTGTTTTATGTTGTATTTAATGCTAAATAGCAAAGGATGAAAGGCTAACCAAAGATGTCGAACACTGTAAACATGCTGCAGTGTTTATAACCGTACTAGAATACTGATGTTATCTTTTATCTTCAAGCACCACTGTGCTTAAGTACTAACCTTGTTTTTGCTCCCGATTAACCATCAGCAGAGACAGGAGAGACAAATCCCCCATTAACAGCCAAATAAGAAAAAGCAAAGTTGAATTTGGCGTGAACCTAAAGCGGCCACGAGGTTAAGAATTGTGTCACATGACCACATCATCTTTTGGTTCTCTGTCATGAGTGTGTTATTCTTCCTTTATGCGAGCTTACTCTCCATGCTAACAACACCAGTAGCTAACTAACAAAAAAAAAAAGGGGGGGGGGGGGTTATGCATTGTGAAACATATCGCTGTGTTTGAAATGCAACCCCAGTGGCTATTAAAGACATATCGATCATATTCTATACATAGAAATGCAGAAACTTAAATGTGGCTCAGCACAGCCAAATCTAATTAGCATGCACATGAATTCACCACCTCATGTGTAACAAAGAGATAAAGAAACATGAGAGGGATTATTAATCTTTGCTGACAACTCCACATGTGCAGCTGGCACATTTCAGCGGCTGCATAGCACTTGGCAGAGGTGTGCTCTCAACTGAGTGTCGTCTAGTTATGTGACTGCGTTTATCTGTGTCTATCTTTTTGCCTTAAGAGTGTGTGTGTGTGTGTGTGTGTGTGTGTGTGTGTGTGTGTGTGTGTGTGTGTGTGTGTGTGTCAGCAGTCATTAGGACTTGGCAGGCAGTCAGTTTGTATTGCTGATGCTGACAAGCTTGTCTGGGAAAGATTGGAACATACTCCCTGAGCTCGTTTTTATGACACGCACTAACTGTGTGTGTGTGTGTGTGTGTGTGTGTGTGTGTGTGTGTGTGTGTGTGTGTGTGTGTGTGTTGTGTCATAAGCTGTTTAACATGCGCACGCCAATTTAAGTTGGCAGAGGCCCCTCTTCACTAAAGTTAAGAGTTTTGACAGGAGGCTGTTCGATCTGGTTCCTGTCCTCTTGTTTGTCCATCTGCATTTCGATTCACTTGCTGTCTATCTAACTTAACTTCGCCTTGTCCTACAGCATATACACGTAACAGCAACAGGAAAGTTTGCTTTTGTATTTATTTGCTTGTTTTTGTAATTTTCTAACAGGCAATTTCTCAGAGACCTGAACTGGTGAAGGACTCGCACCGCTGGCTGGCTGAGACTAAGGTTTGATTCAGCTTTTGTCCCTGGAGAGAACCATTCTTACACACACAAATAATACAGTCAAGACATAGTGAAGATTTTTGTTTTAACAAGGGATTATATACAATATTAACATAAGGGTTTGCCAGAGTTGGCTTAAAACTAATTTGCATCTGCAGTTCTTTGCCAGGTTACATGGCGAAGATCACGAACGTAAATCACAAAACAAACAAAGCGTCCGCACACCTATGAGAAAATAGACATCAGTGTTCATATTCTGTGAGTTTTTAACGCTGGTGTTAGAGCTGCAGTTCTTAATGAAAAAGAAAGCAGAGGGATGAAAACGTACAGCGCAGTCTTAAGTTGAAGATAACCTTGTAGATTTGACAGATTCTGCTGTGCGAAAGTTTAAAAAATGAGGCGGTGGAGGAGCTGCCAGACCGTTTAAGATCTTTAATACCAAACACATCTCGGAAAATGATTTCATATTTCTCAGACTCATTAAATGACGTCTCGCCAGACTTTTTTGTCCAGTTTTTTTAAGGTTTTTTTTTATAAAGAGACTCCTGTGCTTTAGTGACTGTTTCCTCAGTTTGTCTCCAACATGCTAAACAACATGAAATATGGGCAAGATGGAAAGTGTGAGCAGCATGCAGTCAGAGGCAGCCTCTAGTTATCTGGCTTTACCTCATTTGACAGAAACGTGTGCATTTTCTTAATAAGTTGCTAAGAGTTCTGAACAACAATGGTTGAGTAGTTAAAACCTCAGTTACCAAAACTGCACGAAGTCTTTCATGTCTGGATAAAACTGCTTTAAGCGATGCCAAAAATGTCTTCATGCCAGGAAAGCCCTCCACCATAGATGTGGAGAGATATTTGTGCAAACATTTACTGTGGTAAAAACTTCTCAGAAAACTATGACGCTTCATTGTTGAACTATTTTGCTGTGCACCAATGTGTGCTTAGAGTTTGTAATAAATGTCAGTGTCATTCGAATGTCAATGAAAGTCAGATAAGAGTTGAGTTTTACCAGGTTCCCCAACGATAGCTGTAAATTAAACTTCTCACAGACGTGCAGCCATATCTTGTTATCATCGGTGCTTTTATATCAGTTAGCAGTTTCCATGATGTTCTCGCGGGGCTCATGCGACAGAGGAGATGCTCGCTGTCGTCCTCTGCCCTTTTAGCTGCCACCTGCCTTTCTCCGAGACAAATCAATCCCCGTTTATTGTTGTAAACTTTCAAAAGAAATGTGTAATTAAGGCTGTGGCTGTGATGCATGATACCGTGTTAAAATGTGTTTGCACAATTTGTAGTGTTTATCACTGTAATGTATCTCCTGTCAGAAATTCTCTCAGAGTAATGTGCATTTACAAGAGTAAAACGCTGGAGAACAAGGGAGGTAATTAGCTCCCTTGTTAAGAGTTTTTATGGTAGTATAATGTAGGTATGATTTACAGCTTACAGTGCACAGTTGGAATAACAATTGAACCAGTCATTTGGCTCTGCTGTGGAAGCCTGTTGTAGGAAACAGTAAATTTACACTGCTGTGCTCATTTTGTGTGGTTTGGGTTTTTTTTCTGACGTGACTTTACAACCTGGGTCTGGATTCAGCTAAAAGACAAAATGAAAAAATAATGATGTTGAGATTTGAGCTGAATTATCAGCAGAGCTGTAAACTGCCAGCTTAGACAGGAAAACGCCTTTGAAAGTAATGAAAAATTAAGTTGAAATGATTTGGCTGCACAGGGAAAATAAGGATCAGGAAGTTTTGTCCTCTTAATTAAACTCCTGCTCAGTGTCCTTTGCATTGATTGGCGTGCAGGATTCTATGTTAGAAAACCCAGAAAATCCCTTTTCATGTTCCAACCTGTGTATTAAATGTAGTGTGTCATGGTGGGGCCTGAGGCTGGCTGGCCTGATCCCCTCCACAGTTTTCAGCCTAACTACAACGATGTTTGTATTTATTAAACCAACCAGACCAAGCTGCGCTGGCTGTGTGAGGAGGTGCGTGAGCGCGACACTAGAGAACAGCGCCTGAGGAGGCAACATCAGCAGACCAGGGATCAGTTGAAGGCCCTCAGGCAAAGCCGCGACTCAGAGCATAGAGCTCTCCTGCAGCGCCTGGACCAACAGGAGAAGCTGATGCACTCTCTCAGCACTGAAAAGAAAGGTAGAATCTAATTGGAGAAACGCCTTCATGTTGATTTCACTCACACTCGGGATGCCCCTGCACAGCATCAGGCGACACAAATCACAGTCATTCTGCCTGTAAAGGCAGCTAGCAGCTGTTAGAGTGCACAGGATGAGAAGTCCTTTAGTTCTCCATGCTCTCAGCATTCACGAGGGTGAGAAGTTGTACTTATCACAACCAGCTCTCCATGAAAGTCTCCTCTCTCTCTCTAATGGTTCCTTTTGATTAACACAGCTGTCAGACTCCAATCTCCCGTTTTCATCCTCTCACATTTACATGTAATCACACCATCATTAAGAAAGTAATTCAGTGCAGGCGTGTGACAGAAGTGTTTTTGTTGCTCACTGTTTGTTGTGTTTTGCTGTAATGGATGCTGGTGAAAATGACTGTGTGTGTGCCTGAATCATTGTTTTTTGTTTGTTACGATGGGTCTGACTGTTTGTAGTTGCAGATGTTTGAGAAAGAATCTTAATGGTTTGTGAACTTTGAGCCTCGCGTGGAAAGATGACTTGTTTTTCCCAATGTGAGCCCCATTTCTGACTGAATTTCTCCTAATGAGCTGTAACTGGCAGAGGAAGAGAAGCTTGTTTTCAGCGCGTCGTCTGAACAATACGGGGAAATGAACCTAATTTGTGTTCCATTACCAGAGATCTAAAAGACACAGGGGGACTGGAGACAGCTGGATAGCTGGGTATGGTCAAGGAGATGGAAACAGAGCTAGCTATCTGTTTACATTTTTCTTTTCTTTCGAGTAAAGTGATTGGACAATTCAGTTAATGATACACGCAAGATCATTTCGATCACCTTTGGAATCAGCTCCTCCCGTCTCTGGATCAGCAGTTTGAGTCTGCACTGCAGGCAGGAGCAGTGATGTGGTCTCTTTAGTAGTTAGAGCTGAGAGTAATCTTTTGTCACAGCAGCAGTATCTGAGTATTGAAGGGGTGGATTTTATCACCTCTGCTATAAACTCTTCTTCTCAGTAACGGCTGTAATTACATGGTGGTGCATTTTTCAACTATCCTCAACCATGCATTATGGTAAATACTAATTAATGAATATTCTCAAAGGGGGAGCTGTATTCTCGTGAGCTCTGAGAGCTGCTTGTTTTTATCTCAACACATTAGCCATTATTGCCAGCACTCAGCGGAGACATTGTGTGGTGTACAGGATTTGTGTCAGATTGCGGTTGCGGTTTGTGTATTTTTCCTAAGACCTTTCATCACTTGTGCACTGCTCCCTGTCGGCCCTTTCCCTTAAAAACAGGTCTGCAGTGTATGTGTGGAAACAGCTGTTCTAGTATTACAGCTCCTCCTGCAGCTGAGACGGGCTGGACGTGTCGGTCAGCGGAGACACTGAGCTGTGAAAACGTAGCGTCTGTCACAGTTACACGTTTCAGATCATCAAACCAGTTTTTAGATTAGTAAAGAGAGCTCGAGTAAATACGATGATTTTGACCGCATGGCATTAAAAACTGTGTAATTCTGTTAAATTAAAACCACAGAATCTCATATTTCATGGCTTTTTCTAAAATGGGCTTATTGGTAAAGTACTGAAATTTGGGGTGTGTGGGGGGGTAAAAAAAATATGAACTTATACTTAGAACAACCAAAGACGCTGCTGTGAAATTACCGATTACCTAACATCACAATGGTTTACACACATTTTTTAAACTTTAAGGCTTCCAAGATTAGCTGGATGTGATTCATAAATATGTAACTACAGTGGCTAAATATAAAGAACATAAATAAATCCAGATCAGAGCAGCTGATCGAGGTGACGAGGTCGTGCAGTGTGGTCGCAGGTTTGGTGATCAGAGGCAGACGTGAACTAGATGATAAACTTTGACTCTTCTACTTTTACAGTAATTAATAAAAAATGTTTCTTACATTTTTGTGGCTAACTGTGAGGTCAGATTTAAAAAGGAGGCAATCAGCTGTTCAGTCGTTGTCACAGTGTTTATTGTAGCTCAGCTACAAACGTGTAGCTGCGCTACATCCAGAATAAACTTAACTCTTCATAATGTTCTTTCTCTGTAATACTTCAATTATTTGCTAGTTATTCTGTATCACTTATTATCACTTATTAGTTAATTGTTTTGCCCTGTTTAACTTTATAATCTGTAATGAAATTATCAAAATCATTTATAAAACTAATGAAAACCCTCAAAATGTTATTTTAATACTTGTTTTGTTGAATCTTAAATTTAATTTCAATCTTAAATTTCAATAATTAGAAGGAAATTAGTAACTGAACTTCTTCAAGAAATGATTTATTTGCCATTAGTGCTGTGGTAGGATGGAGTCAAAATTAGCCCTCCTGGTGCTTCTTATGAGTTAGGGTATAATGGCAGTTCTAGTGTCAGGGGAAGCTATTCAGACCAAGCTGGATCTGTGTGAAAATGTAATCGCCCCATAAACCTAATAACTGGTTAACTCGCGATAAGTGGCAATGAGTCTTTGAGATCACTGTGGAGGAATTTAGTCCGCTCTCCTTAGCAGAATAGTTTGAATTCAGCCACATTGGAGGGTTTCCCAGAATGAACGGCATCTCCATCAGAATGAAGTCCAGACTAGTGTGCTCCACTTGTGGATTATTGTCCTGCTGAATAATCCAATCAATCTTTAGGGCATTAAAACTACCTGGATTTTCTGGTGGAGAGCAGAATTCATGTTTCCATCGATTACAGCAAATCATCCAGGTCCTGAAGCTGCAAAGCAGCCCCAGAGCATCACACTACCACCACCATGTTTCACTGTTGCTATGATGTTTTATGCTATTTACACTTATGCTACATACCTTTTAGAAAATACAGCTTTTATTTTGTCAGTCTTCAGAATCAAGATGAGCGACATAAGCAGTTTGTCGCTCATTTACCTGTCGGGGTAAAAATAATCCATCAGCACTGCACAGCACCGAGCTGTGTTTGGATTAGTGTTCATCACATGACCAGAATGTAATCAGTATAAAACAAATCATCTTTTCTTGTGTTCTTGGAGGTTAAATGTCAGGAAATCACTTCTCCATTTAAAAAAGAAATGATATTTTTTATTATTAACTAAAACCCAAGCAGGCTTGTGTTTGAAACAACAGTCAAAAGGCAAAATATAGTAAGTGAGCAGCTCGTGAATGAAGCATCCTGTTACACTTAAACTGCAAAATGATGCAATTAGCAATAGTTGTTTCATCAAGAAGCTGTATTGGTTTCAGATATTAAAAACATCAAGCACCTGCACAGGTGGACCAGGCATCACAATAGAAGCTAGTATTATTTGGCCTGGCCTTACACAGCTCATATGGACCACAGATATTACTGTGACATCTGACAACTCACTCCATCAACTGCACCATCTCTTCTTACACACTGATGTCATTCCAGAGCTGCTGGAGAGAAGTCGCAAGAAAGAGGAGGAAATGAGAAGCCTTCAGGTTAGTGTAAAATATATATATATATATAATATGGTTAGTTTGTGTTTAAGCTGGCAAAGTGCTGTGCAGAAGTCTTGAGCCACCCATCATTTCTCTTAACTTTACAGGGAAAATGTGGAATAGGTGCAGAGACCCATTGGAACATATGCAAACATACATGGAAATACAGCAATAAGACAAACCGAGTTTGTACGATTCTACATGCTTGAAAGTCGGTCAGTATTTTGGTGTGACCATCTTTATTCTTCAGCACAGCCTGAACTCTCTTATCATTTATTTAAGTCGTCTACAGGAACACAGTGTGTTTTGCTGTTACGATATGCTTTTACTGAATAGGCAGTGTGTCTGGGGATCATTGTCATGCTGGAAAATGAAGCCATTACAAACTATTGCTAAAGAAGTCTTAATTAAAAATAGATAAAAACAATTTTAAAATAAAGTATGGCTCCTTGGAAGCTAAATATAAAGAAATTAATTGGAGACTCAAGATTTTTGCACAGTGCTGTATGTCTGGGTTTTGGTCATCTGAGCTCTCTGAGGGTGTGTTACAAACATTACTTCACAGCTGTAGGCCTGACAGACTCCTTGCTGCCGAGCTTGGACAAGTAGCTAATTACTGCGGACAAGATGGCTCGGAGTTTAAAAGCCACTCGAGGCCTTGTTTCTGTCTTTCAATACTGCAGCAGCTACACTTGGCAGGACACCAACCCACCTAGTCTCAAGTGGACTGGTCCTTTATTCACTATTAAACAGCAAGAAACACACGCACACACACACAGGCAGCGAACCGTCTGAGAAGAGACCGTCTAGCTCTGTGTGACTGTGCACGGAGTCTGCGGGCTCATAATGGCACCTGCCAGAGCTTGTGCACCGTTTTAGACACCACCGAGCTTTTAATTATGAAGGATGAGGAGACAGAGATGTAAAAAGAAAAGACGGTGTGAAGGACGTAGAGTTTAAAAAAAAAAAGTTGGGGGTGGGCTGAGGCGGAAAAAAAGTCCCCCTGTTAGAAACCATCAACACATTACAGGCACAGGGGGAGAAGCAGTCGGTTGGAGGGAAGAGCAGGTGTGCGTTTGAGTGGCAGATAAGAGGCATAGCATCACTTATGCATCGTTAGAGAGGGAACATCAGTCAGGAGCTGGATGAGCGGCGAGAGCGGTTTGTCTTTGTGCGAGTGTGTCGGTGTGTGTGATAAGAAGTCAGTTGTGTGCTACAGACTCTCCCTAGCCCCTGCATTTCATTCCCTTGTTACCCGTTTGTTGGAGCACACTCTTTCTCTCTTTTGTCAATTTGTTCCTCCTACACACGCTAACACAAACACGTGGTTTCTCTCTGCTCAGCCACCATTTTGAGCCGTTCCCCGGACTCACTGTCTGCATTTATATGCATTTAAAGACCAGTGCTACAGTTCAGTAATGTTACTGTGTTTGTGTTTTCTTTAGGACCGTGTTTTGGATCTGGAGCTGGTAAGATGTGATGTTTTACATCATTTTTCTGTTATTTTTATTATTATTTTTTCCCAGGTTGTCAGCTGTATTTGGCTCAGCCGTGTAGGCAGGTTCACCTAAGGCTGTGTTTGCCCAGCAGCCCATAGAGGCTAACACAGAAAATGATTTCTTTAGTCAAGGCTCAGAGCTCTGTTAATCATCATCACTCTTTCTGATGAGGTTAAGAACCAGGCTGCACTGACAATGCAGCATCGACCTCACCATCCGAACGGTTAACGTCTACCACTAACATCTCTAATAAGCTATTACGTGTCAGCCAGAAATTAATTAGCACCGCTGAAAGAGTGTATTGACCCAATCACTTATTACTCTCTTTAAAAAAATAAATAAACGAAGCCACCCAAGCCACGCTGTCCATCCATCACTATTATGCAGCATGCTTGTCTACTTCAGGCTTCAATTAGCTGTTACAAGAAAGAAGGAAGAAATAGCCGGACCGCCAACATCATTTTTGCTTACTGCAATCACAAAGTGGCAGGACACATCGACCCATCTGTCACCAGCCTGGGAAATGGGGACCATCAAGTAAATCTTACTTGTATGTCAGCGTGCCATTCAGCGTAGCAATCAGTGTGACGCCTTGTAACAGCCAGCTCTTTTGATGCTTAAATGCTCCATCTGAATGTGAACAAAAGGCTATTGAAGGTACAGTGAAGAGATGAATAGAAGGGCGTGCAGCTAGAGTAGTACTTAATTAAAGATGGTGCTGAGTGTGTTGTAACAAGTCCTCAATTAGCTTTTGAATTGACCAAGCAGTATGACATCATGTCTGTTTAAAGGTACAGTCAGTAACTTTTTGAGGTTCTTTTACAGGAAAAAGAAGGTTACTGTACTCATAAATATCCATAAAATTGTGTGTAATTAATCTTCTAACAAACTGATTTCATCTCAGAAACTTATAATGAATCTGTTAAAAACACAGAGGGGTTGCAGTTTGTGGATGCCATCACGTTCCTCCACCATGTTTGAGTACGGTGCCCAGGAAGGACGTCTCCCTTTCAACTGATGGTGTCTTAAGTTTGTAGCTGGTTACATACGCACCAAAGGCAGAGGAAACGCTGTGTGCCATGAAGGGACATTTGATTTCATACCTTCACCTTCATACTCTGAACTCTCATATATTTTTAATGCCACTGTGCTTTTGTTTTTGTTGCCAATAAATTGTTAGAAAGCATCGTTTCATGTAGAATGGGCACAATATGGCACAGCTCAGCTCCACACGTTGTGCAGAGATTTAGGCCTCACACACTGTTCAGGATGTAGATAGATTATTGGCTTTTTTTGATGCTGTCTGCCACGTGTCGGCTCTTTTTGGGGCGTATGTGGTCAAGCACAGAAAAACATCATATTTTTCTCGTGCTTTCACCTTGAAATGTGTTGAAACTTTTATTTTGAAGTCCATTATGGATCTGGTATCTGGATCATAAATGCATTTACAAAATAACTTTGGAATTCAGGTTAATTTTGTATGCAGTGTCTGCTACTCCACATTCAGTACTGTCATGTGGGAGGGTATAAATAATACATAAATGTGCTGCTAACAGTATCAGCCACGGACCCTTGTTGTTTAGCCAGTTCATCCATTATGTGTGCAAATACAAAGGCGTCAGTCGACTCTGCAGAGCAGTTAAACCCACGAACATCCAGCTGTGCAACCTTCATCGGTGATTATCGTTTAAGATGAACCTCGACTCGGAGCGACGTCTCATTTCACTCTTATTTCATCGACTTTTCCTTCCTCGCTGTTGTTCTTTGATCTTTTTTGTTGGCTGTAAGTGGGAAGTGCTGACGAAAGAGGAAAACGTGGCGAGGGAAAAGGAGAGGCAATTAATGGAATTGGGAAGTGGCCCCAATATTATTAATCATTAAATCTCCACGTGTTGTTTTGGTCTTGTAGCATGTGTGTCTACGTGTTTATGATTTTTGGGGTTCCTCGTTGTGTTATTGGATTTACTGACATCTGCGTCGGGATCACTTGGATAACTTGTAATTATGATGTTAAAAACACAGATGCTGTTTTCATTTCTCACAGTTTTCAGTATCTTCCATTTACATTTGTTAAATATTCGTGTGTGTGTGTGTGTGTTTTCTTCTTTTTTTTAAGAATACAAGAGCAGCCCTGGATCACTTGGAGTCTATTCCAGAAAAACAGCTTCTTATGGAGAACTTCAGAGATTTGGAGGTGGGGATCACATATAATCTAGATTACTTCTTTTATTTGACTGTTAATGAACGCGCAAAAATTAGCCGAGTAACTGCACAATTAGCTCTGAGTCACATATAAGAGGATTAAATCCTATAATTATGGATTATTAATTGCAAAACCATGGAATTAATGCTTTACTAACTTTACCACTGCACAACTGATTAGCAGGCAAACGTAATGGACAAAACACAAGAGCCAGTTAAACTTTCAATCATCGTAACATAAGGAGGATTCCCTCATTAAGCTGCTGCAGCAAGACAGTCAAAATGCCACAAAATCACATGAAAAAGTTCTGTCTGCATCTCCCTATTGTCAAACTCTAGCACTAACCTAAATGGCCTGCTCATCATTTTCAATATAATGACAGATGTTTATCAGCGAAGGTCCTCTTAGTCCTTTGTCAGTCTCAAGTTCCTGACACATACAGTGAAGCACTGAAACAGCTGGAGGAGGCTCAGCACCGGGCAGATGTGACTAATTGCATCTTCCATGGTTAAAGCTCCGCATCATGAAGCAGCATGACTCAGCAGAATCATCACTGCTCAGTTTATTGTCAGAGGCCTAAAAGTATTTTATTCCTTTGCTCAGCTGTCGAAGATAAGCTTAGCTGTTGCTAATCTGTTTGCTAATGCACAAAACAAGCAAAGACCAGGACTGCCAAAGGAACCAATTGGGGCAGTGGTGATGTGATGTCCAGAACAATGTCTCAAACAAATGAAGCTAACTAAATTTTTAAGAAACACTTTAATAGTGTAAAAATAAATTAAAACCAGTACAAAGAGCAGGATCACATCCATGTGAAGCTAAAACGAGCACCAAACTGTGAGTCAGCCAAACGGAGCCGTTGGTTTCAGGTCAGACTGTGCTGAGAGCTGAGAGCAGAGAAAGACTTCAGTAAGTAAATGAAGAATTGAGCCTCAGCAGGTTGCTTCACTCAGCAGCATAACAACAGCTTAACTGCATCTGTGTGAGTGACTCAGTCTAACCTGGCAGAGACACAGCCTGTTATGTCATGTTGACTCCATGCACACCAATGCCAATGTGCGTTATACTAGATTTTAGCTAAATAATTAATGGTTAGTTGATTGATTTTGCTTATTTGGGCTTTTATTATTGATAGGGAGGTAATCTACGTGTTAAATTCTTTCTGTTATTCTCATTGCTGATCAGTAGTCAGTGTAAATCTATTTGATAAGTCCAGAGCTCTAACTGAACCTTAAATAACTAAATATTTGTCTTGTTTCACAATCACGCCCACCTATGTGTAGTGCTGTCACATCCAGGTATTGTGTAGTTTGCTGCGTCCTGCAACACTTGTGTGTGAGTGTAATGGACTGCCAGGCTCCAATTTACTGTTATAGGAAGCACTCGTGAATTCAAAAGATTAGCTTGTGCACTTTGACACCACCGTGGCTCAGGGGGTTGGGAATTGCATCTGTAACCGGAAGGTCACCGGTTCGATCCCTGGGCTCTCTGTCCTGGTCGTTGTGTCCTTGGGCAAGACACTTTACCCTACTTGCCTACTGGTGTTGGCCAGAGGGGCCGATGGCGCGATATGGCAGCCTCGCTTCTGTCAGTCTGCCCCAGGGCAGCTGTGGCTACAACTGTAGCTTGCCTCCACCAGTGTATGAATGTGAGAGTGAATGAATAGTGGTATTGTAAAGCGCTTTGGGTGCCTAGAAAAGCGCTATATAAATCCAATCCATTATTATTATTATTACTATTTATTCAGTTGTTCTCTGACTAATTAACCCAAAAAGAAAAACTGTTTAAGATTGTTTCGATTCTTTTCTTTTCTGCCTGTTTAGAAATAGTCGCACAATCTGATGACACAGCTTCTGTCTTGTGTGTTCAGGACTCACAGCAGCAGAGGGAGATGGTAGAGGAGCGCCACGCCAAATACAAAGAGATCGTCTGGGACCTGCAGCACCAGCTGGATGAGTCCAAACGCAGGATCCAAGAGTACAGAGTATGTTAGACACACGGTTGCAGTACCTTGATGCCTAGCAAGAGACGATACTTTAGAACAACAACCTACACTTTTTCTATTTCAGTCACTAATTGCGGCGCTTTGTTCAAACAGCAGCTGTTTGGATAAGGATAGCCTGACTTTGAGAGTCGGTTATGAGTCTGGCTCACCCACACAGGTGCCGGTGTGTGCACTGCACCTCATTTGCAGCTCGTATGAATAAATGAATAAATTCGCACAGTGGTAACATAGCATGGATGGACAGAGCGGGACAGGCTCTGGGGGTGCCACTAATGTACACCCCCCCCCCCAAAAGACAAAACAAAACCCCAACTTGAATTTGCCACTCACTGTTAATTGCTACTGTCATCCTCTCTGTTATAAAGCAGCCGAGGGAGTCATCAAGACATCGTCGTTGACAGCTGATTGCCATCAGCAGTTTACAGCCTCCCCTAAACAGCCATACAGTCGCTTTTTAAATGGCTTTAATCTGCCAGATTACCCCATTGGTTTGCCAAATGACTCCTGCGTTGAGTGATAAGTGGCGATTGCATTAGCTTAATAGCTGCTGCCCACTCGGGGTTTGTTTAAGGAAAAAGGATGGATGAATGTCTTTATAAGACTTCCATCTTAAACAGAGGCAGCAGTGCTTACAAACAGCTTCCACATCACGTTTAGCCGAGGCTCTCGGACTTTTCTGCTCAGATTATCTCTTTGGTCCGCCGCTGCTCTGGCCTCGTAGGACATCTGGAAAGTTAGTGATCCATATCCTGAGGATAAAAGACAACAAGCGCTCCGTGTCATACTTTAAGCAGCCGCTGCACCTTTGTGGACCTTGCAAAAGAACCACAGAATATTAAGGGATTTTTTCAAACTGCACACCAGCGTTTTTGGAGACCTGTAAACTTGCAAGTGTGGCAGCGCAGGTACACAGCATTCAGCCACAACGTTAAAAACACCTGCTTTCCTCCTGCCTCCTAAACAGCCTCTGACATTTGTGGTGTCTGGCACTGGGACGTTGGCAGCGGATCTTTCGGGCTGGGATGTTTTGTGGATCAGGTTTGTTCCAGTAGATGCTGGTATGCCCAAGACTCTGATTTGCATTACTCGAGCTGTTTCTGAGCAGTTTTTCTTTTTGCAAAATGATGGAGGGAAGCCCTCTGTGCGTCAGTGCCTTGAGGCGGTGCAGGTGGGGTGGTCTCTGTTGTCTGCAGGAGTGATCAAGTAGGTGGCCAGGTTTTAATGTTATGACTTTTTGGCGTATACTTACTGGAAAGACTGAGATTGCTTATGTAAATCATTTTGTCGAGCATTTTTGATATGCATACAGGTATTTTGGGGACCCAGACAGCAGCCCCTTTCCTTTAGCGTGGTGCATTTGTCTGCCTTGTTCCCTTCCGTGAGCCCAGACTCATTCAGATGGTTTATTTTCGCTATAATAAAATGGCCTGGCGTGCATAATCTAAGAATCCTGCACAGCACACTTCACTGTCCATGTTGATCATTGCATGGCGTAAAGGAAATTTTACATTATTGTTAAATTAAGCACACTCATAATGTCTCACCAGCTTCTTGATGGATTGTCCGTTCGTTCAGTTCACCGGCTTTTTGCATCTTCACATCACGAACACTGCAGATCAGCAATCTGCCGTCTGAGGCTCAGCGATGTAAAGGGCTGAATAAAGTAATAGAAATGCATCGGCAGCACAGACCGTAGCCTCCAAAACAACCATACAGCTGATTCGACATCTTTCTAAGACAGTTTCAATAAAAACTGGAGTTTATCTCCTTCACGGAGGCTGGATTTATAGCAGGACGGCTGCATTAGATTATCTTTATCCAGCTGTATCATAACCTGACAGCAGAGTGTATGCACCGATGCCATCCTCAGGCTCACTACGACTATAAATCTCTTGAAGGTTTCTTTCTCCTTCCACCCAAAGAGCTGTTGTGTGTGTTTGGTTGTTTTTTGTAAATCTGGTGTGTAGCCTACATTCTCGTTACCATGTCCTCCTCTTCCAGCACGAGAAGTTGGATGCCACTTCCAGGAGCCTCAAACTGGCTGCTCTTTCTTCCACTATCAAAGGCTCCAGCACGTTCCTTAGCAGCTCGCTGAGATCTGACACACTGTGTGAGTACGGAGCAGCTCTGACAGCCTTTCTGTTCTGTGCTTTGATGGGAGTCGTGTATTTCCTGCATCTCTGTATTGCTGATCATTTGAAAATATACAGTACGGCGGTATTTTGGAGTAAAATTATTGTCAAAGTATTCTTATTTTTCTAAATAACTGCATCCAGACTGTAGTGAAAAGGATGTTTCGGTGTTTCTGATCTGCATTCATTTCAGTATAACGCTCACCAATAACCCAAATTTCACCATGTTACATTCAGGGCACAGTCTCGCTTTCATTTAGTATGTAAACATGGCAGCCGGCGCTGAAACTTTCCATCAGTGAGTCTGCCTGTATCACTGCCAGTGGCTCCCAGCCAAAATCACTTGTAGCACTTTCCTAAGCCGCTTACAAATATTTGGCTCAGCGCGAGAGGAGCGTACTTTCTGTGGCTTTGTGTCCATTTTACCTCCGAGATTTATGGAGGCCAAAACATGTTCGTGGCTGTTTAACACTGGTGTTAATACACAGAGTAATTACCACACATAGTCGACTTCCTCGGCTGTAGCAGGTAGTGCAAATCATATTTTATGCGCCTTGTTAGTGAGAAATGTCTTGTTCACAAATGTCGCGCTGTGATTGGTTAGTAAATGAAGCGGGACTGTAACTGTGTATCCTTTCTTCTCTCCTCTGCCACAGCGCCTCTCAAACGCTTGACCACTTCAGACCTGGACGACTCCAGAGTCGACGGGGCCAAACCTCTCGCAGATTAGTTCAACCTTTAGCAAACCTTTATCCATCTCTACAAACAAACACACACACCGACTCTACCTGCTGGTGCTCATCCGGAGCGAAACGTAGTGAGAGGCCTTGCACTCGATGCTAATCCTCCACGACTACCTCAGCCAGGCAGTCGGCGAATGTGCTCGGGACCGAGACTGTGACGTTTTATTAAAGCAAAACTTTATAAACACTTTAAAACATGAGCTAAATATCTGCACGCTGTAAAGAGTTTAACTGTTATTTATAATCATGAATGTATTTCAAAGCAAAACGGTTTCACTGTTCCATGTTCTTGTCTTGTTCTACATGTGGTTAAATGTCTACGTTCTGCTCTTATCATCGTGTTTCTGCTAAAACACAAACTCCATAAATGAACTCGCAGTGCCTTCTGAACAATATGCAGTTTTTTAAAACTAGCGCAATGTGACAAATGTTTTTGTGTGTGCGTTTCCATCCAACTCTTGATGAATGAGAAACTCTTTCTATGTTTTGTATACTGCAGTATTTATATTTGTAAGAAAGAAGGAAACGAGCACAGTTAGATGGTTATTTTGTCATGAAATATGAAGGAAGTGTATGCACTGTGAATAAATCTGCATGGAGCTAAATGTCTAGTTTTCTATGCACACTTGATGTCCCCTTCATTTCAGACTGAAGTGTTTGCTTTGCAGCAGCTGAGAGACTCCAGCTACTCCCAGCGGTATCTTTTGCTTTCAGCTGAAATCCTTCAGAGGGACAACCTAAAGCCACACACGAGAGGAACGTCCTTTTAATTTACTGCTCGGCTGTTAAGGCAGAAATACAGTCCCCGGTGCGTGAATATTAAAAAATGTTTACATAATCTTTGTTTGGACATTCTGTGTTTGCACGGGTTGGTTGTGTACAGCATAAAACCAGATGTCACTGGATTCTGGCAGAGCAGGGAAGCTCAAACTGATGCAAAGGTCAAAGATTCCTCCGTATATGAGTGAATACATTAAATACTGTTACTTTTTTTTCATCACTACTGATTTGATAAAACGTCTTTTATATTTGCAATGTTTTATCGGCCTGTCACACTTCTGTCATTATCTGCCTGTATGTCATTTATTCCTCTCAGCCTTAATAAAACATGCTATTAACGTGTGTTTGTTTTCTGTTGCAGTGACGGCTGTAACTTTATGAGAAATGCAAAAAAAGTTTGAAATGATCAGAGTAAACATTTAACATTAATCATACAGTGTAGTATGAATAAGACGGTGGATAAGAAGGACTTAACAGAAGACGTCAAACTTAAGAAGGAAAGCACTGTAGTCTATTGATGTGCCCACTTACAAACAGCCTTTACCCTGCCTGTATATTTAGGATAAGGCAGCATGGTGATGTGGTGGTTACGCCTCACAGGAAGAAGGTCATGAGTTTGAATCTACCAGCTCGCCACGGCTTTTCTCTGTGGAGTTTGCTTGTTCCCTGTGTGGCTGTCTGAGCTCTGTCTGGGAACTCTGGCTTCTTCCAGTCCAAAGGTGTGCAGTTAGTGGGGTCAGGTTAGCTGGTGATTCCAAACTGGCCCTTGGTGTGAATGAGAGTACAAATGGTTGTTCACCTCTCTGTGTTAGCCCTGCAACAGGCTGTGCCCGACCTCTGACCTGTGACAAAATACTGAAACTTTAAAGTAAGACACAGGTTGAGAAGAAAAAAGGAGTTCTAAACAAGGTTATTATAGTTTACTGTGTTTATATTGTAATACTTGTATTAACTGAAATTAAACCGAATTAAAAACAAAAAGTCAAAATGAAATAAAAGCAACCTTTAGCTACAACCACAGTATAACAGAGT
This sequence comes from Simochromis diagramma, assembly GCF_900408965.1. NCBI lineage: Eukaryota > Metazoa > Chordata > Actinopteri > Cichliformes > Cichlidae > Simochromis > Simochromis diagramma. Next base: position 2,258,229 of record NW_024387492.1, read on the forward strand.
GGTGTAGCCACTGCAACGTCAGCGTTGGTTTGTGAAGTGTCAAGCTGAGAACAATGAACTCATCAGTGAAGTGCAGACATGAGACCTGCAGGACTGTTTCCCCATTCACTCCTTTTTGCAGGAGTCAAGAATACAGGCTTAACTTTCAGTCCTGGAAGCTGTTTCCATCTTTTATATACAGTTTGTGGCTGGAAAATGGCATCAAGTTGATTTCTTGTTCACTGGTATCAAATGCTAAATTTTATTTATTCATTCATTTATTTTTGTTTGGTAACTCCACTTTCTCAAAACACTGAAACTCCTGAGCTTATTATACGGTGGCCCTGAGAGGCCAAACGGACTGCAACTTAATAAAACACCAGCAATAATAAAAACGCGGCAAAAACACACAAAACACAACAGAAATAGGAAAAAACACAGGGGAAGTGTTTCTGGGGAGACAATAACCCGACCAGTGTTGCCAACTCCTCAGTAAGGAAGATCGCTATTGGCTGTCCTAAAAGTCGCTAAATGACGTCATCACTTAATTTGCATAGTTGGTCATGCTAATCTAATTGTAACCTACGCTGTTGGAGAGAGAAATAACATCGTGGAAAAGACAAAGTGAGCAAAAAAACGTCCTAAATGCATTTAGAGTTTATTTAGAACTACAAATTAAATTTCTTTTAGCAATTATTGTTTTTTAATGTCACAATTCCAACCCCGCTCCTTTATCCGGGCCTGGACCGGCAAAAGTGACCCGAAATAGACACTCTGGTGGAGTTACTTTGTGTGTGAGAGTGTGTGTTTATAAGTAGTTTTAAACCTTGTGATCCACAAAACAGCATAAGAGTAAAAGAAGAACTGACTGCGTTACAGTCAGTGCGGGAGCGGCGGCTTCGCTCATGCGCGACTCATTTGCAGTTTGGACGCACAGGTATGAACATCTCCTCCAGCGGGGGGAGGACTATCCTCCGCCCGTGAGCGCTTTAGTACGGGTGAGGTGCCCACGGCAGCACCGCTGCTTGTTGAGAGTAAGAGCAACACGCTCTTTCACCGTCAAAAAGTCGTCATATATAAGTCTCCAATAACACCAGAAAAAGTCGCCAGATTTGTCGCTAGTCGCTTTTTAGAAAAAAAAAGTCGCTAAGGGGTCTGAAAACTCGCTAAATGTAGCGACAAAGTCGCTAAGTTGGCAACACTGAACCCGACGGACCAGTTGCAGGAACCCAAAACTTGGGAGGCGTGTTTTATCATGATTCATATAATACTGATGGATTTTTAGGCTAATAGTTAGGCTAACACACCTCTCATCTTTCCTCACAAAACCGATAGATCCTCCACTTATTTTAAGTGTCTTCCAGCGAAATTCTTATTGTCTCCCCAGAAACACATCCCTTTTGTTTTTTCCTATTTCCCTTGTGATTTTTCCTATTTCCGTTGTGTTTTGAGTGCTTTTGCCGCGTTTTTCTGCTGGTGTTTGTTGCAGTCCGCTTGGCCTCTCAGGGACTGCGGTCAAGTGAGCCCTCACTTACGAAGTCACAGTCAAGCTAGCCGCACCGCCAGCCGCACCTAAAATGTGGTTGCACTACTCTTACGCATATTACGGCGCGGCTGGACTGTAACTGCGCGCTTCCAGCGCGGCTGCTGCTATTACGACCAAAAAGATGAAACGGGGAAAAAGAAAAACAATCAAATAGGATAAATGAGTGAATGAAATAATACAACGACTATAAACTGAATGCAATCAGAGGTCGAGTCATAGAGGCTGGTTTTCAGTCACGTTCAGCATCCCAATGCGCTCAGGTAAAGTTTGGGGTCATATCAGATAATAATACGGTGGCCCTGAGAACTGCGGTCAAGTGAGCCCTCACTTACGAAGTCACAGTCAAGCTAGCCGCACCTAAAATGTGGTTGCACTACTCTTATGCATATTACGGTATCGGTGCCGACTGGCTTAGAAACGCAGTCTTTTCTGTCCTGACACTGTTTTACTTCACAATCCACTCCCAGTTTTGGTTTATCTCCACTCCTCCCCCTGTGATCCACAGCTCAAATTACTGTATGATTCAGAGAAAATTAACAATGAAATTTACCCAATTTACTCTACTGTACTTTTAATGTCCTCATCTTTGAGCTCAGATTACAGGAAAACTGTAAGAGGTGACGCAGATGTTTCACTGGATTATGAATCTAGGCCATCTCCACTCTGCACCCTGTCATCCACAGCCAAAATTACTGTAAAATTAAATCCTAATCCATTACCGAACAAAATGAGTTCATTGAAGTATTTGCTTAACTACAAGAAATTTCTTTCCACACACAATTTAAATTTTTCAAAATGTCATTCACACACCACCTCAAGTAGCAACTTTAGTTTTAGACATTATTTATTCAGTGCTTAATCACAACAATAGTCACCTTAAGGCACTTTACATAATAAGTTAAACCTTACAATAATACATACAGAGAAAAACCCAACAATCATATGAGCCCCTATGAGCAACAGTGGGAAGGAAAAACTCCCTTTTAACAGGAAGAAACCTCCGGCAGAACCAGGCTCAGGGAGGGGCGGGGCCATCTGCCTCGACCGGTCAGGGTGAGAAATTACATTTCTCAGATTACTGATTTCTCATATTACTACTACACAGTTTAGATATATTGTTATTCATTATCTGTCATCACACAAATCAACCCAAAAAAATCTAAAAGGAAATACTTAAAGTACGTGCACAAAGCAAGAATGTTATACACATTGTGTTTTACACATGTGTTCCTCAAAACACCAATAACAACTATAAGCAGATTATTCAAGTAGCTTTCACTGCATGTGGAATTAGGTTACACAAAGCACACACTTCCACTCTGTCTTCTGAGCACTGCTGAGCTGTTCATTTGTCATGTCCAGGCATTCAGAATGGAACCAGCGGTTGCAGTTATCACACTGGAACTGTAAACAAAAACATATGAACTTTCATAAACACATTACGTAAATAATTCTATGTTTTAATCAATTACAATCCTTAAAGACACAGAGTCAAATACTTTGTTGTAGATAACATAAAACTATTTTTAAAAATATTATACCCAGTCAGTGATGGAGGGTCCTGGATTAGGTGGTTTCACCGTTGCACACATGGCACAGTTGTTGTCACTGTCAAATACTAAAACATATATATATATATATATGTTAGTGTTCATCAGTTTGACACAAATAAATATGTCCATTTGAAGAAGATATTACACACCGGAGGCCTCAAGTATTGTCTGTGCAAATGTCCTTCGTGCCATCTCGTTTTTTGTCGTCAAAAATGTCATTTCTGGTTTATTTGGGAATGCTTCCATTACTTCTTTGGCCATCTGAAATAAAAAATAAATTAATTAATCGAAAACATCTGCAAATGTTACACTTCCTGTTTACACAATTTAACCTTTTAAGATTATTTTAACTTCCCCCACCCCGTCTTCTTATCTAATTTTACAGAAAAATATTATTGCGTTAATGTGGTGCCATACCATGATGACCATTACTCCGCAGCTAGAACCATCCCGTTGAAATGGATGTGTCAGTACTCCTCCTCGAAGTCTCACATTCACCCAGTCTGTTTGGTTGTAGCATGTCCTCCTCATTTTGAAGTATTCACTTTGTGAACATAACATACATCACATTTATATACAAATGAAAGATAAAAGTCACACAGAAAAAGACACATATAGTACATATCACTGTTTTTAATGGTGTGTCAGAAAGCCCTGTGCTCTACATTATGTTAGATGAAGTATCAAAATTATTAACATGTTCTTTTAAATCTACAAATGTTACCTGTCTCAAATGTCTCACTGCTTAAACACGGTCAGTGTTTTTTTTTTTATTATTTAAAATTACATATGTGAGTAATTTTGAATTATTTTTTTAAATTCTTTAAAGAACTGATAACCACAGATTTTATTAAACTTTCATCTACAACCATACGTTCACCTTTAGAAAAAGACCTCCTAAGTCCTCCTGTCACTTTTCTAATATTTCATGTTATTATATACATGTAATAACGCATAATTACCGGAATCTTTTGGCTGCACGGTCGGACTCTTCCTGCTCCAAAGAGTTTCTTGAAGGATCGACCAAATACAGACAGCTGTCATCTGCATTTATGTACTGCGATAGATATATAAATATAAAAAGTACATAAATTATGAATAATGTGTTATTGAAACAAACTGTTTTCACAGAAATGCTGCTCGTACTAACCAGAAACTTCCAATGTACATTTCCAATGTTCACAAAGGATAAAATGGCTCTGTAGTTGTCAAAGTTCACCTGACATATTAGGAATTACAAATTTGCAACGATACTTTTTCCATTTCAAGACATTAATTAAATTTAAAAAAATTAATTCTAGAATATATTAAAATTTTTTTTACCTTGGACAAGCTTTGTCTCTTCATTAGTTCTCTCTGCACAGAGGATCACATCGCTCGTGTAGTGGTTCATAATGTAGATATTATTCCCCAGAATCAGCCGAATGGCCCAGTGGTGCAGGAGACTTTCAATGACCTGAGGAGTATAATAAATAAGCTTTTATTACTTTGTAAACATGATAAAGTTTTGGAATACAAAGGTTAATAAAGATTTTTTTACTTACGTATACTCAGTATTCAGTCATGAGGACATGCCTGGAATGTCGATCTAAAGCAGCACTTACTGAATGTGTAGGGAACAACTAATGTTCTGCCCCAGCTTTAACGTTAACCTTATTTTTTTTTAATAACTGGATTACATACCTCTCCAACAAGCCAGCTGTGTGGTCTACGGGTCAGGAACTCACTGTGACGTATGACAACGTTGTTACCTCTAATCTGAGATGGCACCACAGAAACAACAACTTCCGTTTCCTGTTGTTTCCACAAATATGCGACCTGTGTTTCAACAAGACAACAGTAACTAAATTCAAATAATTCTTCTTATGAGAACATTCATTGTAATCGATTACAACGGTTTTAAATCTGATTTTTAAAAGTATTTTATGTACCTAACGCAACAACACGAAAACATCTCCAAATTTGACATAGATTTAGACATTAATGTAATTTTTTTTAGATGTTAAACTACATTAAGAAATTAAAAACTGAGTCAGTTACTGCTGTTTTTGTAATATTAAGGCCAGTAACGTGTAAAAGTTACATTTATTGTTGGACTGACATTTGTCATTTTTCTGTGGTCTGTTATTTTTCATTCATCAACACATACATAGAATAAAATCTAATATAATTACAAAAATATGTACAAACAAACTTGGTTTTTCAAACAGATGACATAGTTAATGAATTAGAGTTTGTTTGTGAAACATCACCTGTGATGCAGTGTCCTTTGTCGGGCCGGTTGTGTTTCTCTCAAGGTGCTCTGTCCTTTCCAGTGTGGATGGAGAATCCTCTGGCCCCTTGATTTGTGGGTTGAATTTAAAAGAACATATTTGTTACTGCTGTGATCATTTTAAGTAATTTTTTTATTAAGGAAAAATTGGGTGTACTCGCTGTCCTCCTGACATCAGAGAGTGGCTCCAAAAGGATCTCTTTGAAGGCCCTTTCCATTTCCTTCACGGTTGGATCATCGTTGTTTACCAGGTGTATTTCAAATGGAGGACTTGTGGGGTTCTTATGTTCGATGTACTTTTTGATTGTGGTGACTACAACATCAGCACAAATTGAGACTGGAAAGTTGAATATTCCAGAGCTCACTGCTGGAATGGCAACAGAGGAAAATTTGTGCTCTTCTGCACATGTCATGACGTTCCAAATACCTTTAGTTAAAAGGTTCTTTGCATGGGCTATCATGTGCACTGTAGCAGACACGGGCCTACCAAATGAATCAGCTTCATGCAAGCTAGTTTGCCTGCTGTGGTAACTGCAACTTGTCCAGCCTTTAATTTGCCATTTTTGGCAATGAAGAGATCACTCTCAGTGCGTCCTCCAGTAGCAGACAGTGCCTTTGCAAGTCCACCCATGTGAGAGAGACTTTCATTAGCTGCATTAACATTTGCATCCACTTTGAAGGCACATAAATCTCCTTTCCATACTGTGACCGATGCTTTATTAGCCATGTATGTTGCTATTTTTTGGCAAACGGCTATTTGTTCCTGGCTCTCATCCTACAAAGATAAACACATGTCAATTTTCAGAGTCATTTATGACAATAACACACAAAAGATAAATGTAGACATTAAAAACATTTCTAAAAATACCTGGTTTTGATGAGCATCATATTGTTTGTGCTGTTCCTGTTTAAAGGTTTGAACAGTGGTGTTCCCTTTTCTCTGTTAACAGATAACATTTTTGAATGACTTTAAATAATAGAATATAATATACACAAGAATATGGTCATGAATGAGACAAACGTGTTCTGATTTGAGACGTATGTAACGAGTGAGCATCTGTCCTGCTGTTGGTGTACCACACAGGAACTGATATGACTGTGTATGAGTGCCCTTAAAGGACTCTGTCCAACATTACATCCCAAGTAAACAGAGGAACTATGAGATAAAAACACAGGCAGTATGTGATGCCCGGTCCAGCTGTACAGAGAACATGCTAGTGTATGATTGCAAACTTGCTTGCCTGCAGTCAGGGCACGCGAGCCGTGCTTAATACAGTAGGTCTCCAAAAGACAATAATCAGCCTTGAAAGCTTGTTTAATTCATATGCCCTTGGCCTACAACTGCTGAAAACAAAGCTGTACATGGTGTGACCAGCAAAAAGCAAAAAACCTGAGCTTCCTCCTGCATTTTTTGGCATTAAAGTGGGGGTTCACTAAGGCCCATGCCTAGGTGTAATACAATGTCAAAACACATAAAGATTTCAGGTAATCAGTTGTAATACAGTTTGATAAAACATTGAAACATGGAGACGGATGATAATTTATAATTGATGCTTTATAAATAGTCAAAGCAGACGCTTTACCCCAGAGGACAAAAGGAGTATGGCAACCGGGAGGACATCACAAGGTTTAATTATTGAAAATAATGGGAACATGATGACTTACATCAGTTTTCTTTTTCTTCAGTGGCAGTTCTGTCACTAACGGTGACACGCACACACCTTTTCGTTTAATGCGTTTGTCTTTCCATTTCTCCATTTCCACGCGAAAAGACTGTTGATTACACATACATACTCTTAATGCTTACTTATTTTATCATCTCTTAATTCTATAGTCACTTTTTCTTAGTTTCTTGTTCTAGTTGTATAAAACACAATTTTCATTATTGGGAAGTTATTCATACCTTTTGTCTTGATTTTTTCACGTCTGCATATTCAAGCAGGAGGGCATCGTGCATTTTTTGATAAATTTCCACAAAGTCATCAAGACGTGTCAGTCTCCTTCTCTGGATACGGATGTTTTTCAAATCCCACTGGCTTTTCTCCATGACTCCTTGGGTTCTGTTGTCTTGTGTAAAATTCTTAAATGCAATAGTACATTGCTTAAGTCAGTATCTATGTAATGTAAATTTATGTACAATTTATGTTTCTTTTTCACGTATTCTTCTCGCTATGATACCTGGTTCTTGGATTGCTGAATGTCACCATAGAGTTTACTGAGCTGCTGGTAAGCAGGACCAGTACCATGACGTCCAAGATCCCCTAAGGAGAATACAAGTAATTCAAAAACATAATTAAAATAGATAATTCAACATTTAGCACATTTACATTAATGAATAACTGACAATTTAAGATAAATAATAAAAAAACGTACCGAGCATCATTGATGACCACAAAGTTGCATGTGGTAGAAGGTGATTTACCAGACCGGCAATAAATTTGGGTGCATGACAGCTGTTTCTTTCGCCCTCACAGTCCAGTGTTGCATTGTCAACAATTGCCTGGAAATGGGTCTTCAAGGGGGCATTCTGAACGTCAGTCTGTAAAACAGATATATATCTGTATTCAGCAAGTTACCAAAGAAAAATTAATTATATAAAATGTTATTGTGGTTTAAAATATATATTTTTAAAATAATGTGAATTCATTAATTCATTTGGGACAGACACAAGTAAAAAAGTTATTAATATGGTTACTTAAAAAATAAATCTTAGCTAACCTTGTAATCTTCAGCAATCACAGTCTTTTCATCCAAATCCAGGGTCCCTGTTTTTGCATAAGGATTTTCAAGTTGTTGTAGTGTTTTGTTACGTTCCTTCCACTACAAAACACTATTGCTGCACTATGGACAACATCATCCATGTCTTTTAAGTTATCCCAGCATGCAAGGAGCCCAAACACATGCATTCCAAGCCTGTGGTTCTCTGGAATGCTGGGAAAATGAACGAATGAAATCACTGTTAGTAGGACCTTTACATTACAAATCTTGTATTCTTTTTTAATTATTGATATAAATGTACTCACTGTTTTTTACAAAGGTCCTTGGCATTTTTCACGACATGGCTCAAACATCGATGAAGAATGGGAATGTTGAATTGCTGTGCTGAATGCTGGCCAGTGAGTATGACAGTACTTCTGCAGCAGATCCTCTAGACTTGTTCTGCAGAATGTCATGGAAATGGATCGGAGGAGTACCAGGGATCCATCACACATGAACATGACAGGCCTGTTGTAGGCCCGATTACCAAATGCTCTTACCAGATCAGTCTGAAAGGCCTGGAAGAAGTATGTCACAGAGGTTGTAGTGTGGTCACATGTGACATATGTAGCAACTGGAAGAGGAGAAGCACCTTTGGATGGGTTTCTGACAACCACCTCATACACATAGTAAGGTGGCGTTCCAGCACTTTCTTTTCTTATTATACTTCCAGTGGCATCAAAGTACACAATGTCTTCTTTGCATCTTTGATGAAAAACTGACAAGGTTTTCTTAGACCACAGCATTATGCCCTTTGGATGCATCAGAATCTTCTGCAGTACGTCCTTTTCAGTCTCCTGATACTGTTGAATTATCTTTCGTAAGCTAATCGACTCGTTGGGATCTGCTCTGCTGGCTTTTCTTTCAGACCATGCGATGTTTTTCAACACTTCTTTTGTTGGAGCATCATCCCTGTTGCCAGATTGGATCACCTTTTGTGGCACTTTCTGTAAAGACTCCAAGTACAGGCTCCTTGGTAATTTGTTTTTGAGGAGTTCTCCAGCACTTTGACGTGATTGTGCACGCACAGGCCGCCTTTTCAGCTCTTTGTTATTATGGCAGACCTCACCTCCTTTGAAAACGACTTCTGCTTTCAGTGTCTCTTCGTCATAAACCACCACAGCCACAGTGACAGGGCAGTCCTGAAATCTGCAGTACCCCATACACCTGAAAACTGGTGCCTTTGATCTTGAAGAGAGTTTTTTCACACTGTGTCTCCGAAATCCAAAACTGCAGTACGGATTAAGGGTTCTGACTCCACTGGGAATTATAATTGTCCACTGCAGTCCTTTAAATAGTCTTCCTAACTGATGTTGCCGTAACTCCTTCCTTTCATTCTCATTTATGAAAAAGAAAGTTTTCTGCTGTGGCAAACCAGATGTGAAAAACTTTTCCTCAGAACTGCTGCTGTCTGTGTTGACTTTAGCTGATTCATCTGATTCATTCCTCTGCAACATTCAGATATACATTTTAAAAAAATATATAAACACTTTCAATGTTTGTCACTACAGTGTCTCTATGAAAATCCAACAGCATCATTATGTTACAATTTCACTAACGAACCCATAGGACAAGTTTCACAATCTCTCAGTAAATTTGTCTTAGTAAGTGAATATGACTAAGAAATGTTTATTTTACCTCGAAAGATCATCACAAAAAGATTTTAACTTTAAATTTAAACTTTGGATTGCAGTTCAAAATAATTGAAATTTTTAATATAATAATTACATGATAGTGTTTAACAAACATATAGACTCTGTGTTTTCTTTCTCTGTTGTGTATTAAAAACAGTGAAAGTTATTACCTTAGCATTTGCATTTGAAGACGAAGATTTAGAGTCACTCTCGAGGGATTGTGTGTCTGGGGTATGGATGCCGCTCTCTGCAGTGCATCCTGGGAAGAGAAAGCGATTTCGTTTCTTTACAAATTAATGTTTTTCCAAAGCATCACAATGTAATACTGAATAAAATACAAATAATTACCTCGTTTCTTGAAGGTAAAGGTACATTTCCTACAGATTGTGGAGACTTTGGCGCAACAACGTCTTCCTCATTCTAACGAATCACAAATTAATTAAAACATAACAATTAGACTGAAATTTCTGTATGTCTTTGTTAACACACAGCCGCCCGGTTCTCGTCCCCAACATTTTTCTTTTGTTAAGCTTACTGTTATCAGGGCATGGTAAATGAACAGTAAACCTTGCCTGATGACTAATCTTCCCGTTTCCCTATCATTGATTTATTTGGGTTGTCATGGAAGAAGTGTTAAACAATGCCTGTTATTAGAACATAAGCATTGACATGCAGTAATTTTATTTGAATTAGTTAAATATGAGTGGGCAACTCTGACCATGACAAGACTGCATTTACTTTAAGAAATTAATAAAAAAAATTTGACATATTGTTGTCATTATTTTTACTCTTCAATTTGATGTGTTTTTTCTTTAAGATAGTATCAGAAGCTGCTCCTCCACCATGAAAACAAACAACTGCATGTATTCTTTTACTACATCCATGATTCTCCTCTGTGGTCTTCCTCATTCATCCTGTTTGGAGCTTAATGTTCAACATCCTTTATCTATTAAAATTACAGAAGTAGAAGAAAGTAATCATCAGAGCAGGAATCATGATAAATGATAAATAGATTACCAGTACATAAAGACATAACACTTGCATAATTTCTCTGATAACCCTGCATTGGATGGGTTTATTAACGGTGGGCTGAAACTGTACTACAGTCTGCTGATGAGCAACTTGTTTGAGTGTTGAATTAAATGTCCTCCACAATCTGTATATGAATTGTCATTAAAACCATAGAGATTCTTACTTATAAAGGAAAGAAAAGTGTGACAATGCCCATCAACATATAATGTATATTTTGTGAAACATTACAAAGATACATGTAATTCTGGGTTCACCTGAATTACAGATTAGACTGGTGGACAAACAGAGATGTTGTGTACAACTGGTGACAGCATCAGTGACAACAAATTAATCAGCAAGGCTGGAAGCAGAATTAGGAGGCGTCAGAGTCAGCGAGGGTCAGAGATCGATGAACGGATTGCCCACCTTCATGGATAATGCATCACCCTCAAAAGGATTCAAAATTTGGGCCACGAAGAACAGTTCAGGAAACCTATTTTATTGTTTCGTCTGTGAAACTGTATAAATGAAATGTAAATTATGTTAAAGGCAAACACATTTGTAAGCCACGAGAAACAAACATGCTTTGCATCATGCCTTTAAACATCTGTACAGACTCGATACAATATTTATTAAATGAATTTGCTAACATGTCTTACATAGAGAGAGTATTTCTTTTACTGATGAAATTTCAATGATATGTATTTTCTATGACTAAATAATGCTCTAACACATGGCAATAACAGCAGATGTGGCAATTTTGTAATTTGTTGTATAAATTTGATATTATTTTAGGCAGTATATTTTCTTAGCCTTTGTCATACTCTGTTAACACAGCAATCTCAGAAACCGTACAGTAATTTTTGCTGTGGATCACAGGGTGAAGAGTGGGGGTCACCCAGAGTCAGAATCCAGTGAAACATCTGCGTCACCTCTTACAGTTTTCCTGTAATCTGAGCTCAAAGATGAGGACATTAAAAGTACAGTAGAGTAAATTGGGTAAATTTCATTGTTAATTTTCTCTGAATCATACAGTAATTTGGGCTGTGGATCACAGGGGGAGGAGTGGAGATACACTAAAACTGGGAGTGGATTGTGAAGTAAAACAGTGTCAGGACAGAAAAGACTGCGTTTCTAAGCCGGGCTTCACCGATACCGTAATATACGTAAGAGTAGTGCAACCACATTTTAGGTGCGGCTAGCTTGACTGTGACTTCGTAAGTGAGGGCTCACTTGACCGCAGTTCTCAGGGCCACCGTATTATTATCTGATATGACCCCAAACTTTACCTGAGTGCATTGGGATGCTGAACGTGACTGAAAACCAGCCTCTATGACTCGACCTCTGATTGCATTCAGTTTATAGTCGTTGTATTATTTCATTCACTCATTTATCCTATTTGATTGTTTTTCTTTTTCCCCGTTTCATCTTTTTGGTCGTAATAAAGCAGCAGCCGAGCGCTTTGAGCCGCATTAACTTGAGCATGACTGATGCTACACAAATAAAGCTCTGCTGATTGATGAAACCCTCAGCCCACTCTGATTGTACAGCAGTGTCACGGGGCCGATGCCTCTTTCACCTCCTAATGAAGTGCAGACAGCAGGTGTTGTTTTGAAGCCTGCTTCCCCACCAGCTTGTGCAGATTTCAGTGTTTCACTCTGGCCTGTCAAGCTACGCAAGTCAGGGAATTCATGTTAGTTAGCAGCAGCTGATGACTGCGCCGCTGCTCTCTTTATGCATGGGTACGCCCATCTCATTATCATTTCATCATTAGCAAAATTGGAAATGTTTGCATGGGAGAAATGAGGATTAGACAAATTATCAAATGTGTGTGTGCCAACATCAAATAATAGACAAATGAAGGAGGTGAGGATTAAAGAGTGTGGAAGATGAATAGAGCCGACTGTTTTAACCAGCTACGTTTGAATGAGGTTAAAGGGGTCTCACTAAGCTTTTACGTTTCTTTACAAAGTCGATTTGAAACATTTCATTGTTATCTAGTGTTATATTACAGAATGAAGGATGAAAGTTGCCCTGCCTGTCTTTGCATGTTGGTTTTAGGGCTTGTCTGGTGCTGCCAGGCTCGGCAAAGACTCCAATCCAATGTGAAGTAGTGCACAGATTTAGAACTTTGAACTGTATTTTCGTAAGTTTTACATCTTATCACCCCATTGCCATCCATACTGCAAAAAGGTAAAAGAATTAATGAAAACTTTATATTCTAAACCTATAATTAAGGACAGTCTACCAGATCGGGTTCAGGCCACTTCACATCAAAGTCGGCTGTATGTGGCCCACAGTGTAAAATGAGCATCTCTCTACTATGTATGACACCGCTTGGTAGGGAGTTCAGAATTTCTGGTGGTACTTTAAAAATGTGCAAACAGACACATACAGCAGCTCTGTGTTCAGCAGCTGTCTGACTCAAACCCTGTTTTAAAAGCTCCTGCTGGTGTCTTTTGTGCAGCAGCCTGTAATATTTAAGAGAAGAAAAATAATTGACAGCTAAGTGCTTCTTTTTTTCCCCTCTACATAAAAAAGTGTGTTTTGTCTTTTTGTACACACTGCACTTCTAATACCACCTTACCCAAACGTCACAGTGAAAGTGGAGGGGAAAGGAGAGATTTCGTTAGACTTAATAACACAGAAGTGGAGGAAACAAAGTGTTTCAAACAGTGCGGGCAATTATGTGTCCAGTCTGCCAAAATGTTTTATGAAGCAGCATGTGGAGGAGAACCTGCAGCAAAAACAGACTGTGGAGCTTTACTAAGCCTCCGCTCAATCCCTGCTTCCCCTCTTAAGTTCTGAACACATTTGAAAAGTCAAGGTCCAGAGAAACTATTGACCGACTCTGTGAGCACGTACTCGGCTGCAGATCGAATGCATATGTGTGCACGTGAGTCTCAAACATTTCTTTTTTTTACTGCTCTGTATTGATATGCTGCAGTCGGTTCAATTATAGGATTTAGCGCTAAACGCGCACGCTGATCTCTCAAGTAGTCCTGAAAGTCTAACAAATACCCGGAGACGGTCGGATTGAAAACCCTGCATAGTTTGTGTAAGTCCAATTTCACCTGTCAGATGAGAGCACAACGAGAATCAGCTGTATTATTTGTTCTCCGTAAGGGCTGGAACCTGTGCTCGGCCTTAAATTTGAAGATGATGAGCAATCTCAAGAGTTTTGCTTATCCAGCCGCTCATTCATCACTGGATTGATATTTTCGCATTTGTCTAAATAAATCACATTTGGCAGGCTCGACTCGCTCACTCACTTATGTGTACATGCACAAACCCGAGGACGAGCTGCCTTCCTGATGTGCTTTGCGCTGCAGCTACGTCCCGAGGAAAGTGTCTACTTATCTGAGCTGTATTAGGCTGCAGAACACATGCAAACTCATAGATCAGGCCTGCTGCTCCCAGCAGACTAAGTTTCCCCACATTTGCATTCTGTCCCATCATTAGTCCAGCTTTGCTCCAGTTTGTCACGTTGGGGTGGTAATGAATAAATTCAGAGCGCTCCTCTGGTTTGTGTTTTCCAGCAAATGCACTCTCTAAATGTAAAAAAAAAAAAAGAGTCTATAATCTGCATTTGCACATGTATGAGAAACTGAACGCACATCTGTCTGCACTTGTCAAAGAGATTGCAGCAGTGTGACAGTGAGAGTTATTTAACATCTGCCAGCAGTATTCAGATCAGGTCACGAGGACCTGCTCTTTGATTCTCATACATACATGATGCATGTTCAGAGCTGACAATGGCGCACAAACACTAATGACATCTCTGCTCACATGAATGTGATGCAATTGCATGAGAATGTTGCTAACCCTCCTCTTTGCTGCAGCCTCAGTGTCCTGCAGCTCAACTCTTCACCTTTGCCCCCTCAGTGCTCCCTCCGGTCTGTGGCTAATTAGGAGGCAGACACCCCCCACTCCTCCACCCCCATGTGCTGACATCAGCTCTGACCCTCCAATCTGTTCCTACATATGCCGAAGGAAAGCATGCACATACAAATGATCACCAATGTTATAGAGCTGAGTGAAAGGGTGAATCAAACCCATGACAATCCTACTAAAAAAACATAGGTTTTGTTTTATTTTGTTAATTTCTCTCTTTATATGTTTTACCTCAGTTGCATCATGGTTGCAGAAGACGATTCTGGTCTGTAAAAGCAAAAATGTTCACGGTAGTATGACAACAGGGCGATAAATGAAAAATCTTGGCAAATAAAAATCTTTTAAATGTAAAAAATGTAAAGACAAAATAAATGCATGAAAGGAAACATTTTCTAGTATGTGACATGCACTGGTTCACCGGTGACTGCCAAGAGTCACGCCTGGGTTATTTTATCTCCAAGAAAAACTTTCCTCATGCCTGATCGTGGCAGACGACTGCCCCTCCCCGAGGCTGCTTCTCCTGCAGTTCTCTTCCTGTGGAAATAAGGTTCTCACTCCCCACTTTCACCAAGTGCTTCATCATAAGGCATCATCTGATGGTTGGGGTTCTCTCTCTGTTTTATGGTGTTGTGGAGTTGTCACAGAGTCTGACAATGAAGAAAGAGCAAGCTTATCACTTAAACAGGATGTCTGCAATCCAACACCAACAGGAAAACAATGTTCACTCCGATGCCCAATGAGCAACAGCGGTAAGAAAGAACTTCCTTTTAACAGGAAGAATCCTCCGGCAGAACGAAGCTCAGGGAGGGGGAGGGGCAGCTAAGAGCGGTTAAGGGAGAAGAGAACCAAGACGGGACAAAAGACACACCGTCGGAGGAAGTGCAGAGAAGAAGAATAACTAATGATTAAATGCAGAGTCAAACTGGAATAAAAAGAACTGAGTGAAGAAGAACTCAGTGCATCATGGGAAGTCTGCAGCAGCTTAGGCCTATTGCAGCAGCTCTAAGGGGGGATTCAGGGTCACATGATCCAGCCCTAACTATAAGCTTTATCAGAAAGAAAGTTTGAAGCCTAATCTTAAAAGTAGAGAGGGTGTCTGTCGCCCAAAGCCAAACTGAGCTGTCTGAAAGCTGAAGGCTCCGCCCTCCATTCTGTCTCCATTGTTAGATGTTTGTTTTGTCACAGCTGCTAATCTTTTGTCTCCAAGTTTTCCCTCCATCCCCACTGCAGCAGATGGATGTCCCTCCCTGAATCTGCTTCTGCTGGATGTCACTTCCTGTTCAAAAAGAGTTCTTCCTCCCCACTGTTGCCAAGTGCCTACTTCTAGAGGTTTTTGGTGGATGGTTGAACTTCACCAACATCGTACCGTCTTTACATTATAGTATGAACTTCTTACCTTTCTTACCTCTACGGGACATTCAGATCACTGGGCGACCTCTGCATCACTCCAGCTCGTCAAACGTTTGTATGGCTCAAGGCAGGACAGCAGGATGTCCAGTGTTAAAACCAGAGCAGACTTTGGACCTAATTAAGTTGCACAGACATGTGATCATGAGCGGGAAGTGACACACGCACGCAACACAAACTTGCACCTTTTCTCTGAACTACAGATTCCTAAAGTTAAGGCTCATTGAATATTACCCCACTAAAACGACCATTAGTAAACACAGCAAACCCTTACTATTGCTTCTGCCTCTCAGAGCCAATCAAGAAGCAATGGGGTGTTTGCCCCTTCTGCTTACTGCTGTTATAGTGCTAGCATAAGCCTCTGCAGCCGTCACCAAGGCTGATTCCCATTAGAACAAACCTATTTGGCTTGCATTACAAACCCATTCAATCAGGCAGCCATGCTCTGCTTTTTCGTTTAAGCCCGGAGGCTGAGAGTGTATCCAGCCGCTGTCGTTCAATAAGTGAATGGGTTATTGCAGCTGAGTCTCCGTATCAACCTCATTTTCTCCTGGGCTTAGGGGAGAAAAAAAATCATGTTTTTGTGCAATTGTTGTGCAACAATTTGTATTTATAACCCATTTTAAAATAAGATGAAGTGCTGTACACTGTGTTTGCTCACTGAATATTCAACAGTCACGGATGAGTGCAGTGATTTCCATGTTTAATGGCAGACAGGTGGAGGAGCAGCTATTCAGGCTGCCAGCGGTGATGTCACAATGACCTCTCCTGGCACGGTGAGCAGGAGCCTCATGGCGTCCTTTATGCAACAATCAAGTGTCATCATTTGTGAGGACCTGTGTTAAATCATATGGAGCAGCCCTGCATAGGCTCACAGCAACTGGTGGGGAAATGCTAAGACCTAGCTGTGAATTAACTTGAGTGATGTAGCTGTAATAGCCATAGCTTCAGTGTCATTATCACTCCCTGCATCACACGAGTGTGTGTGTAGCCTGCAGAGGGGAGATAAGGGTACTGGCTCCCAGGCCCCTCTGCAGAGCATGAACTTCTCTTTAGATTTCACCTGTGCACATTTCTAATTAGTTTATTATACTTTAATTTCATACAGCACTGATTTTGAAACAGTGTTTCGGTGAAATACACAAAACAAATGATGAAACCTGCTCTGTGCAGCTGCCGCGATATGAGTGACCAACTGGAACAGGCAGGAATAGAATTTGGCTACCTTAGACAGATTGGAACAGCTGTGGGGAAATGATGTTTAAAGAAAAGCTGGCACGGTGGAGAATGGGGAGATTAATGCTTAATTAACACTTAAATTTGTGGATGGGTGGACATCTATGTCAAATAATGGGGATGTGTGAGGAAAGCTACACTTCCTATGATATCTGCCGTTTGGTGCTTGTATTTAAATGGTAAGTTGGCTCCCTGTAATCTTGAATAGGAGCAGGTCTGCTTCATTGGTAAAGTTAGGAAATGGTCAGTGGGTTTAAAATACAGTTTTTTATAACATTAATCTGATGTTAACAGGATACGCTTCTTTATTTTTCCTTTTTTTGTAACTGGAGGTGACAGCACTTTAAGTTACTTAACTTACAATGTAAAGATTATAACAGCAGCTTTCATAAATAACCTATGCAGTAGGTTTCTGTGGGAGGAGCGATGTGCAGTAAGAGAGCCATTACTTCCTGGCTGCGGTTCAGCCTGGAGGTTTGTCTTTGCTCGCTGTAGGTAAATGCTAAACAGATTAAATAACTTTTTACGGTTGTTTCCAGACCAAAGAGTCTGGATGTAGTGTTTTTACATACAGCATGTCTAAATTGTGTTAAACAACACTAATGTCCTTTGGTTTTACTTAAACATGAGTCAGTTTTGCCTACAAAATGCTAGCTAGCATGCTGCTTACGTTTGCTGATGAGCCTCTTTATGACCATTCGATGTACACCCATAATGACACACACTGCTCTAAACCATAGCCAGATGTTAAACCACAACAATAACTAAGCAAAAGAAACAACTGGCTGCACTGGTTGACGCTGATTGCTTTCAGGTCGCTGCTGCTAGCTTAACAAATTGTGGGTGCTGTAAAATGTGTGACGGTTGCTGATGTCCCTAATTATTACAGAAAGTTATTGTAGTAAAAGTCAAAGGACACAATATTATCTTGTGGGACCACAGCTCCACAGGGCCCCAACCAATCAGGACCACATCTCAACTCAGAGAGAGAGAATTCTTCAGCTGTCTGTCAATTAAAAACAGGCTGACGTGAAACAAAAGTATCTGAATTTAGGAGTCAAATTCATGTCCCAGTTTTTGTTACAGTAGTGATAAAAATTACTTTTCTTTTTTTACATTTGGTGTTTCCAAATTAGTTCAAAGACCTCCCATACCCTCATCCATCCATTGCTGCCTGTTTTGCTGCAGTCACCTTCACAGTAGCTGAAAGGGTTTGAAGTTCACTTGCCTTTCTTCATCCCCAGATCCCACCCCGCCTCGCTTTCCATCTGGACTGAACAGGAAGGGCTGGGCCCGGGCCTGTGGGCTGCGCACAGAAACCCCAGGGAGCAGAGCTGACGCTGAGATACTTATTGCTTCATTGGGATTCTCGCTGGATCCAATCACACTGTCAAGCTTGGATACGAGGCCTGTCTCCCCAGGCAGCGGATACAGCGCGCGCACTAACTCACAGAGTTTTGAACATGACTCGCTGACACTTACAGATGGAGATGCAGACATACAGTATAAATGTGCACCCACGTACTCACACACCCTCCTCTGGCATCGCACACCTCTATCATCACAAGCCTGCTGATGTTCCTGACTGCAGAGCAACAGCGGAGCGCTGTTTTGGTGCACGGCTCCTCTCTCCTGTATCTTTTGCAGCCAAGATTAATCCGAGGAAACTAGCCTGCTTGAATTTTGTTCCACCTCAGTAGTAATCAATTCAATGTTATGGTAATATTTCTCCAGTGTCAGTAAATTAAAACAGAGTAGATGTATTTCACTAAAATGCTCAAAGAGATCGATCAGACAAAAGAAGTTTAAATCTTAATGCTAGGTTGTAGTCTGTAAAAACATTTAACTCCCTTGTCTGGTAATTTTCACTAGAGCCGTTTCTCTGCTTCTGTGTACTCTCAATCCTGATTTCAAGTCTTCAAACCTTCACAAAAAATATTTTTATGTTTGTGCAAACAGTGACTCCTGTATGCACACGGAAACTACTCATGGAGTTCCACAGGGCTCTATGCCAGGTCTGATTTATTTATTTATTTATTTGAGGGTTTTTTGCCTTCAGTGAATACGACTGGAAACACAGACACGTCAGACTTGAACGTAAGCCGTGGCATCCCAGCCAAATGCTATAAGGGTGCCTGCTCAACCAGTGAGCTAAAATACCACTGTTTCTAATGTAATCCTGGTCTTAGGCCTCAGTACATTTTAATTGCTTTGCAGGTGACATATACCACATAAATTTCTCTGTGGAAGCAGGTGAAACAAATCACATGGTGTCTTAAAGACATTTAGGCCTGGAAGACCGAAAATTGTTTACATCTAAATTCTGATAAAACTGAAGTTGTTGTATTTGGCTCTAAACTCCCGTCAGTGCAACTGTAAAGAATTTCTGACCAAAATATATTAATATAAACCTTTTAGGGACTTCACTCTGTCTGCTGCACAATATTGCAAAAGTGATGCTGAAAAACTAGTCAATGCATTTGCTTGAATCAAATCTATCTAATAGACTCCAGTTTGTTTAAATAAATGGACACTATCCTTCACACACTGACGTTAATTATGGAGTTCCACAGGGCTCAGTGCTAGGACCAGTTCTGTTTACATTATACGTGCTTCACTTAGACAGTGTCATTAGAAGGCATAGCATACATGTTCACTGCTATGTAGATGACACCCAATTTTATCAATGCATGAAGCCAGATAACACCCATCTATTAGTTAAACTGCAGGGAACAGCAGGTGTTTATGTCTTAACGACATAAAAAACTAACTGAAACGACATCAGTTGATTCAAAATGCTGCAGTAAAAATACTGACAGGGACCAGAAAGAGATAACATATTTCTTCTATATTAGCTTCTCTTCACTGGTTTCCTGTTAAATCCAGAATTGAATTTAAAATCCTGCTGCTCACATAAAAGGTCTTGAATAATCAGGCCCATCTTATCTCATCTTAATGACCTTGTCATACCAGATCACCAGATTAGAGGCGGCAGTCTGGTTCTCAGACTGCTGGCTTACTTGCGGCTCCAAGAGTATTTTGTGTTATAGCATATAGATCAGGTGACACTGAATCCTACCAAGGGTACGCTGCAATAGGTCCAGGCTGCTGTGGGATCCCATGATGCCTGGAGTGTTTCTTCTTCACTTACTTTTTTTGCTCACGATGTGTTTATACACCTCTCTGCGTTTAATTATTAGTTACTATCTGCCTCTCCAACAGTATGTCTCTGTCCGCTCTTCTTCTCCTCATCTTAGCAGTTGCGGCAGATGGCCCCGCCCCCTCCCTGAACCTGGATCTGCTGGAGGTTTCTTCCTGTTAAAAGGGAGTTTTTCCTTCCCACAGTCACAGTGTTTGCTCAGAGGGGGTCATACAATTGTTTTCTTTGTATTATTGTAGGGTCTTTACCTTACTGTAGGAATAAAACTGAATTGAAAGTTAGGCTGGACTGTCCTAATGCCATCCATTATCAGGATGTCCTAGTTCCTCCATGGGGGAGCTCACCGGAGCCCGCTTCCACCAAAGGTTTCCTCTCGTCAAACTGAGTTTTTTGCCAATAATGCGACCTTACAGCTTAAAGTGTCTGGAAATTATTTGTGATTTTAGTCTATAAAAATAAATGGCACCAAATAAAAAAGTATATATACTCATGCCATTATGATTATGTATGCATGGAAACAAATACCTTCACGTGTTAAAACTCCTGAGGTCCTGGAGGCGGTCCCTAGATGGCACTGTGTCCACTGGTCGAGAAAGCAGCAGCCCCCCTGTTTATCATGCAGCGGTGACAGCCTGTAAAAGCTTTTGTCGATGGAAGTGAAGATTTAGAGCCCCGATTAGCACATTCATATCTTGGCAGTTAATTAGGGCTGAGGAGCTAACTGAAAGCTTTGGCTGCACAGCGATGGAGCAGAAGAATAGGAGGTGGTGTGCCCCTCACAACGAGACAGTGAATTAAGTATATATATATATACACACACATATATGTACACCTGACTATTCTGCTAATGTATCACAGCGTGCACCCACTGAGACATATGAATATGAATGCTTAACCCACACAAGCACAACCGCTAAGCCATTTTTCTGCAAACTTTGATATGGCTTAAGCATACCTAATGGATATGCACACCTACACCCACAGAGACACGCTCGTCTTTTTGTTGTGTGTGTGTGGGTGAGTGTGTGTCAACGTGCGTGTGCGCCCTTCATAAGTTAAGGTCAGCAGGCTCATATTTTACCTGTCAGGACTGATCACCGTCGCCTTCACAGCTGCTTTGCTTCGTTCCCGGGGAGGATACAGCATCTCTCCTGAATGTTTACCGAGATCCTGCATCTCTACAATCTATACAGGGGATCTATAAAATGCCACAGCTGCAGACGTTCCCAGTGCGCAAAGGTGTTTTACAGCATCCTGCTCCAGTGTGGGAAGCAGCAAAACACATTCCACCTGTAATCAGCAAAAGGGCTGATGTGCTGCCCTTATAAAGCTGCTGTTTATGTGAAAGGGAAAAAACATGCCATAAAGCTTTTAAGTGGAATTAACCACTTCATTAGTTGAAGTAAAATTTCATGACAGGTCAACTGTCGGCCTTTAAATGCACCAACGGGAGCTGTGCTGCTCCCTCGCTGTCGTTCCACGGGCCCTATACGGCGCGAAAGCAAAGCTAATGCAGTCAAATGCACGCAGCAACCCATTTGGAAAAGCCATTAGCAAATGTAAATTGTTTTTCTGTCAATTAAGATATGAATTATCCAGCCGACATCAGAGGGATTGATGTAATCTACTTCTACTAATTTGACTAAAAGGAAAAGTAGTTGCTACACATAAAATCCAATCAATAAACTTTGTCAGCCAACAACTGTGTAAGCAAATGGCTTGTGAATATCAAATGGATATGTTTCCTCCACTGGCACCCTGCTGGTGTAAACCTGAAAGTGACTAATGGTTGTGAAAATAACAATACCTCACTGTTTTCAGTAAGTGTGCCAGTGGGCATTACACCACCTAAATGTTTTAAACCCGGTTTCTTTTTTCTACACGCTGCTTGTTGGGGGGAGGGGGGTATTCATTTGGATCACGATAACTGCAAATATTTACTTATTCTTTATTTGGGAAAATATTTGACTAAAATAAGAGCGCTTTTTCTTTACCCTCTGTATTTCCTGCTGTGATTTATGCTGTAATTACCTTCCCCGGTGTTTGTTTTGCTTCTCATTTCTCTCGATGTTATTGCTAAGTGTCATGTTAAGTGGCTCACAGTGCTGGCCTTTTATTTTAATCTCTGGCCTCTGCAGTGTGGA
The DNA here is from genome assembly GCF_900408965.1 of Simochromis diagramma. Lineage (NCBI taxonomy): Eukaryota > Metazoa > Chordata > Actinopteri > Cichliformes > Cichlidae > Simochromis > Simochromis diagramma. Next base: position 2,280,822 of record NW_024387492.1, read on the forward strand.
GAGAAAAAATGACTTTTTATCAGCACGTCATAAAAATATGCAGAAGACAGTTATATTTTGGATTAAGGGGATTTTCTGCTTGTTGACTGCCATGAAACCAGCCTCCTTTCTTTACAAACAAGCTTGCAATTAGACTGAGATTCACATTCCAGTGTAATGTTGTAAATGAGGCTAAGAGGCTGTGACAGACGCTCCTGAACATAAATCAGCTCTGACAGCTGAGAGATAAAGGTAGAGAAGTTCTGCCCCTGGTGCACGGTGCTCTGCAGCCTCCGGCTCAATAAAAAAGAAGACAAGATAAATATTTAGTGATTTAAAAAAAAAAAGAGCTTATAAAGGAGCGAATGGTGAACGGCGATATAAAGATTATAAAGATCAGATTTCTCTCTTAGAAAAACCTAAACAATTATCACAGATAAAGACATTTAATTGCTGCTAATATCCTGTTGAATCAAGTACAAAACAGAGCTAAATCACAGCCTGGAGTGAGCCTGAACTACACAAACCAACGAGAACCAGCTAAGTGTGGAACTGCATGAAACTCACGTTCTTTGCAGTGGCCAGCAGGTGGCGACTCAACTGCTTGCAAATAGAAATCTCATTGCACAGAAGTCTACGAGAAAATGAACCTATGTCTTATTAATATGACCTCAGTAAATACTTGTCTGATGAGCTTATGGTCTCAGTATCTACTTTTAAATCCTATTTATCATAGTACAAAGTCCATTTAGTAAATTATGGTACCTTTAGAGTCAGACAGGACAGTGCGGTTTGTTTTACAAGTCACAAAAAGTGTGCAGCGCTCTTGGTGTCCTGGTTAAAATGTTACTTGTGATGTAACAGGAGGATAACAAGCCTTGAAACACTGTAGCATTTCCATCTGCTGCAGGGTCTGTGGGCCTCCAGCTAAAGTGTAAGATAGAGCTGACATCAACCATGGGAGAAGACACTGGTGAAACAGCTGACTTATATTTTAAGGCAACCAACCAGCGACCTGGTCTTTACGACTAGGCCTATAATAATGAAAACAAAATATATTGGGGTGGCTATCGATTTGTTTGGAGGGCATGCTCTTATAAACTGGATATGTCCCTTTCTTAGATATGTTACACGAGGGGTCAGCTGGCGGCAGCAGAGTTAAAGATGCAAAGATGTTCGTAAAATCTCTTCCTGGTGGACAAGATTAGAAATGAGTGCTTTGAGGGACAGTTTGGAGAAAGTTAGAGAGGCAACCACCAGGATCCCTGAGCCTGGTTCTACCAGAGGTTCCTTCCTGTAAAAAGGGAGTTTTTCCTTCCCACTGTCGCCAAGTGCTCAGAGGGGGTCATGTTCATTGGGGTTTTCTGTATTTGTCGCGTCACACTGAGGCAACCGTTGCTATGATTTGGCGCTATATAAATAAAACTAACCACTAAGTTGCTACCGCTCTCTGCTATTTGGTGCAGAATAGATGGTGTCACCCCCCCAGTGTCAGGTTACATTTCACTGTGTGTTATACTTGTATAACTATGCATGTGACAAATAAAGAACCTTGAACCTTTGTCGTTTGACAGTTTTTAGCAAAGATCAGCTGCTTGCAATGTTTTAAATACGAGAGCAGTGAGAATGCAAAACACCAGCGTGCACCATAAAGCTGAGGCGAACTGAGCCGAATGGGGTTTGTTATACGAGTGGCGCCCTTCTCACGGTGATTTTGCCGCTCGCCTTTTGGCAGCAGGATGAAGTGAGGAGTGAATGTTGCTGCTTGTTAAAATGAATGCAGTTTGCTTACACATTAACTTTTTATTGTGTTGACTTATGCAGAGCAAATTTCCTCAGATTTTTGGCGGAGGACTGAAAAGAAGAATCCTTCTGCCTCTGAATATATAAATAATAATAATAATAATAATAATAAAAAAGGCACTCCTCCTTCAGCTGAACGAAACCCCTGCTGGCCTCCTTGTTCCCATAGCCTGGGAGGATGAATGAGTTAATATGTAGTCATTGTGTGAGCTGGATATACTCACACACGGCACTCTGATATCCTACATCAATGGGCTATTGCAAGTTAATGACCAGCTCTGTGAAGGCCCATTTGCACGAAATATGGACAGTGTAAAAACGAGCTGGGAAAGCAGGTGCTGCCGCCATTGAGTAGCTCATAACCCGGCCATATGGTCGTGAAGAATCTCATTTGGCTGCGCGCTCTCACAAAGACTCAACTCTAAAACCCAAAGCCATTCCTCCAGTGTTGTGAAGACTCTGGACCCTCTAATAATCATTCTCTCCCCTCATCCCTTTTTCTCTTGTTGCTTCAATGAGCAGTGTATGAATTTGCATAATCATCTATAGGTAAATGATAACGTTGAGCTGCTCCGCTCCGGACTTCATTTGAATAGAAATGGTGCCACTTTTTGGTATAAAAGGAAATCAGCGAAGTGATAACAAATGGATGAGAAACTGCGCTTCGGCGAATGGCCTCAGATAGAATCTATCTCCATCCTCTTTCAGCGTCGTCTCCCGTCTTTCTTAGCACAACAGGGACGAAGCGAGTGACAGCATCCTGCAGTCTAACCACCCAAAATAAGTTTGGGAACAACTTTTTCCTTTTTTATTTCTGGGAATTGTTTGGAGTCAAAAAGGAGAAGCAGAAGACGATAATTAAACTGGCTGAAAAAGCCAAGTACCAACACAAAAAATCAAAGTGAACATACACACCGACTGATTTGCATGAAAACAGAAGAGGACAAATAATTTCAGCAATAAATAAATGACATTAAAAAAGAAAAACCCGACATATTGTCGGAAGATAATGTCGTATAAATGAGACATGAAATTAGCTATACAACGACAGAAAAAAATCGAATGCAAAAAAAGTGACGAGCTGATCAGACAAGACGATACAGTAAAAAAAAAAGACAGAAAAAAGGAACAAAATAAAAAACATCTGTAAGCCAGTAAGGTTCTAGCAATAGATCTCCAAATCCATCATAATCTGTCTTTATTCTCGTTTCATTTTTTTTGAATTTCCAATAAAAAAATAAATAAATGACATGATGAAAGCAACTTCAGAATAAGGAGGAGTCCCTAAGACAAGATCTGAGGGAGGCGTCTTCTATCCGACTGACGGCTTCCGGTGGTCAAATATTCATGCGACTGAAGACAAACACCATCCAGGGAGACCAGACTTGTCGTCTAACAGCATTTGTTCCCTGCCTAAACAAATGTTCCTGTGCACATCACTTTCTCATCTCCAGGCAAAAGAATAAAAATGCTTCGTTTTTTTTGCTGTTTTCCTTTTTCCAGTCATGTTGCTACAGCAGAAAAATCAAATCAAACGGTCCATCTATACAAGAAGAGGATAAAAAATAACTCAACAGGAACTGGAATCTTCTGTACAACATTTGACCTGCAAAGCACGACGGCTAGATGTAGTAAAATATGTAAACATGTTTTTGACACAGTCGTCTGAACAGATAGAATCACACCGGAGTAAATCTTCAGCCTGTGTTTGTTTTTCTTCGTTAAGATTGTGACAATTACATCTTCATCAGACACATTTTATGGTAATGCATTTTTGCCACGGCGTCATATCGGTAAAAGGAAACAGAGGAACGACCGAAACAATAAAAAGAAATCAAATGAAAAGGGAAAAGAAGAAAAATGCTATCAGACGTTTGAAACTCTGAGAATTAACATTGTACAGTTTGCCTGGTGGATCCACTCTTGCACGCTTGAATGCCGTCTAGAATTTGGATGCCCTGCATAGCAGTCCAATCCTTAACTGAGACGTGAGGGCGGGGGGAGAAAAATATTGAAATACATTACTGTATTACATCCTGCTGAGCTCTGCCTAGTCGACCCTGACTGGCCATCATCCTTAGAAAAACAAACTAAAGAAAACAAAAAAGTGAAATTCAATATATAAATAAATAAACTACTGATTGATTGAATAAATAAAAAATAATAAAAGAAAAACAAGAAACACGTATACGTTACCTCACATCGCATCCATGAAAGCTACATTTAATGAAACCGCTTTGTAACGCAAAATCAGGGTTTGACTTCCAACTTTCCCCAACAATCATTGTTTCTTGAGGTCCCTCACTTACACAAGATGCCAGCACCACGTCACATACACCTCACATGCATGCTCAGAATGGCCGAAATGACAGTGATCGTATTTTACAGGGTTACAATGGACAAGGTCGTCAGAACTCCAAGGATCACACACCTCTTAGACAGTCACTTGGGGTCGTGTGGGTGTTAAAGTGATGTTATTCACACTGCCGGATGTCTCCAGCAGGGACTCCTTAAAAGTGTCCACGCTGAGTCCCGGTGCAGCTGTTACTGCATTGTCTCTCTGTAATGCTTACAATAGTAAGTGTGCTTCCATAAGCCAAAGTTCTTTTTTGTAAATGTTTCTGCGACTCAGTAAGTCTCGAGTTCTAAAGAGATTTGATTCTTTTTAAATCACAGTTGCCAATATGGTACTGTCAAAGTGTTCTTAACTTTGTTCCAAACAGTTTGTAGCTTTATGGGTCGGGAAATGACTGGATTTCTATACATAATATTCCTTGTCCTTGTCTTTCGGTCTCTTGCTACTGGCGCTGCCTTTGGCGCTGCCGCTGGGTGCTTTATCCTTCACCACAGCGCCGTTGGTTTGCGCCGAGTTGCTGATGTAGTTGCGTGTTTCGTCCACCTGGTAGGAACCCTCCTCCCTGTTCCTGTACTTGTACATGGCGTAGAGGAGAATGAGGATGCAGAGGGCGGCGGCTGAGACAATGCCCACCACCATGCCCGTGGTACTGCTGGATTCCCGGACCACCTCCGAGGCCCCCGGGGGCACCCGCTGCACGCCGGGCACCGTGGGCAGGGCGGCAGGCACCGTGCGCAGCATGGGCGAGGTGATGAAGGGGCCTCGTGGCTTGGTGCCGTCCAGATCGAAGGACGTGGGCAGTGACACCAGGACCATGTCCGGCTGCGGGGGTTTTACCTCGCGGTTGTTCATTTTCCCGGCAGGCAGCTTGGGTGGCGTGTCCGAGGGGACCGCCGCCGGCGGCGTGCCCCGGAGGTCGGGCAGAGGCGAGGTGGGTGCAGTCCTACCTGCCTCAGAGGCTTTGCTAGGCCTCAAGTCCTTGGCCTCCCACTTGGGCGCGAGGGCTTTGTAGCTGCCTTCATAGGCCGATGTGGTCAAGATCTTATCTGTTACCAGGGAGAAGGTGGTGTAAAAATCTTCATCGTCAGTCGGGGGCAGGCTAGAGTCGAAAGCTTCGCCAGAGCCAAACCCCGAAATCACCATGCCATCATCATCATCATCATCACCATCATCACCACCATCACCATCATCACAATCATCGCTGCCTCGGTCCGACAAGCAAGGTACCCCCGCCTCAGTGGCCATGGCCAAGGATTCTTTGGTGGTCTCAATAATGGTGAGGACAGGGCGGAGGGTTGGGGGGAGGGGGATGAAGGGAGAACGGGTGGATACAGAAGGGATGTCTATGGGGTCCTCGACTAGCACGGGGATAACTAGCTCCCCTCCTGGAAAGTGAAACAGAAACAAGCGCCAGTCAGACGGCAGAAAGCGTTCCATCGGCAAAGCAAGAAGCAGTCAAGCACCAAAAAGAATCGGAAAACGAAAAGTAGAAAAAGCAAAGCTCAACGTAGGGAATCAAAAGTACTGAAGAGAAAGAAAGAAAGAATCAAACAGAAAACACTGTACCAGTGCAAAAACAATGAAACTCAGAACCAAACGAGACCCAAATGAAAGAAAACAACAGCCATAAATAAGTATACATTGCATCAAAAGGCTTTGAGGGATGCACAAGGGTGAGCCACGTTAAACTGACGCCTCAAATTAATTCCTATATAAGCTGCTGCTGCATAGGAAAGCGGGAATTACTTGTGATGCTGTGGAGTTTGTGGCCCTCGTATTAGTTCTACCTCGTAATTCTGCATATATCTGCACATAAATGACTAGCCCGGGCTTTTAAGAGGCATGTTTCATTTATCTTCAAGTGTAAATCCTTTTTAGCCTAAAACTATGAGCACCGAGAGATGTGCTCTGTGGATAAAAAAGAAGCAGAGGGTATTAGCATTGGTTTTGCAATTCAAGTGCAAGCCAGTGGGCCTGAAAGCAAGTTAACTAAGTCTGAAATGAGAAGCTATTTGTAAGGTGTTTCTTATACCGTAGCTGCTCGGAGCGACGCTTTTTAACCCTGCTGACCTACACGGGCTGGAAAATACTAACAAGCTTCACAAAGCATCACAATGATGAAAAATGAGAGGTTGTGTCTTTGGGCTGGATGGTCTCCAAAGTCCCAAAACGATATCTCGCACCTCTTAGGAAGCTGATAGGCAAGTTTAGGTCTGGCTGACTGATCTACTCGCTGCAGTCACAGCTGAAATGCTGCTGGAGATGAGCGAGCCTGTCCTTCCCTCGACATTAGCGGGCTCCCCTACTTGCCCTAGCCTCTTGCCTTTTGACCCCTACAGTTACCACAGTGGCACAAAGTCACCGGGCAGTTCAGCGACACCTGAATGTTTGCTGGCTTGTAACAGCTTGTAAGAGCAGTTGGACGTTATTAATTATTCACACGTAAGATCAAAAGACAGAGACATGCTTCCACATGTGTCTGCCTCTTTTATAATAAAGTCATTTGCCTTTCATTGGTTAAACCTGTTGTTGGACGACTACAAAGACTTTGAAACATTCAGATGTCTATTGAAGCTGCTTATCCTCTTGCCAAGGTGGATTGTTTGTACATTGCAAAGGCTCACAAACAGGGCACTATAAAGAGATGCAAACCTTTTGGAACAATAAAGAAAAAAAAAAAGAACACAACAGAAAATGAAAAAGGAAAAAAAAATAGAAATAATAATTAAGGCATTACAAAAAAAACAAACGAAAAGAGTTTAGAGTTAGAGCAAACATCGTAAGAAACATTCACAAAGTAAAGCCACAGATAGAGCTATTTAGAGAAAGGATTAGTAAGAGGAAAATTAAAAAAAGAAAGAAAGAAAACCAAACAAAGTCAGCTCGGAAAAAAAGCCTACGAAAAAAAGATGAAACAGTTTTCAAAGGAAGAAAGCATACCATCAGTTTTGTCAACTTACATCAACAAATTGCCCGCATGATTTTGGCAGGAAGAAAAAAAAAATTTACAAAAGAAAGTTGTGTAAGAATGCCTTTGGACAAGTTAGGTTAGTTTCTTTTTAACATTTTCTGATTAAGTAAGTATATATTTCTCTCTTTTGTTCTTAGACAGGATGGTACAGGGAGGCAACAACACATACATCCACACATCATGACATGAAAATAATCTTCACCATTCTGTTCAGGATCTTTTTTGTTGTTATTTTTGGATTTTTCAGAATCATTTTATTAGAAAAAAGAAAACAGTATATCTATAATTCTTGCTTTGATTGATAAGTCTCTCCATAAATATCTACAGCCGGATTAGATGACTTTTTTTTTCTCATTCTTTTCTTCTTTTTTTTTTGCTCGTTCGCTCGGCTTTAGCTTGCTCGTCAGCTACGAACAAATTGGATGACTGTACATATCTTAGAATCTCTACGTAAAGGGGGTTTCGGGAGGAGGGAGTGTGAGACGGGGTGGGACCTATGAACATACTAGGAAGGAAATGACATAGATGGGGGTGAACGTGTACATCAGTTGCCATGTCCATGTAAAGGCGGCACGAAGCGGTCGGGCGGCATTAGAGCTTTTGGCTGTAAGGAAGGGATGGGGATATACAAACAATGAGCATATACATGCCCATCTACAAAAGAGAACAGCACTCTCAACACTGACAGTTTTACAAACCCTAAGCTGCAACTTCTTTTGCCATGCACAAAAAAAGAATTCAGACTCGTTAATCGATTCGATCCCAATTTCCAATCGGAGACAAGCGCTTAACTTCACAGGTGGATGTTCGAGATCGGCACGGAAACAGTTTTGGAAAGCAGTGTTTTCAGATCGGGGCCAGGATTAGCAGTTTTTCGAGGCAGCTTCTCTTTTTTCTCTATGAAAATCTCAGTGCAGCTGCATGGTTTTGATACCCAATCTTAAGAGCCTTCTGCTGTTTACGAAACGCTAATTAGTTCATAGAGAAAAGAGGAAGTTTTGTTCTAATTAAAAAAGGAGGAGGGGGGGGTCATAAAAAAAATAACATCGCAATTGTGATTCGCAACAAATTAGCAGTTTAAATTTGAACATTGTCAGAAAAGAAACAGAGAGGTTCACATATATGTGGATTATCATATATGTACAAAAAAGGAGGAAAATAACAGATAAAGAGAGATTAGCAAGCAAGAAAGAAAGGCATTAAATTTCTCACACTATCAAAGATGAACAACCAGAAAGCACACACTGAGGCAGACAAAGAGAGAGAGAGGGAGGGGGGGGGGGACAGTTTATAGGAAAGTGTCGCCACCTTCGTTTAACTAATAATAAGCGGGTTATTATTAGTTACCTCAATACATTTCTCTTGTTAGTATTTCTTTTTAAAACACAGGACAGGGCGTGCAATCTGGATGTACGTCAGAGAAAGAGAGGCAAATCACACAAACGCTTTCTTTCCTTTCTTTTGGAGTTTGTTTTAGTTCCACTCTAAGAAGTTGGGTTAATGCATGCTTAAGTAAGTTGCATTTAGGGAGAGTAATAATACAATAACAATACAGCAAGCCAGGGGGGACAGGTATGGTGGGGGGAGGGGGAGGGGCTTAAGAAGGGGCGGGCCAATGGTCAGTAAAGGTGACTGCCAGCAAAGGGCTGTGGGATATTTTCCTGATGTAAAGAAGTCATTCACTAGCAGTTACGGTGCACCGTACGTAACCAGCACTTTCACTAATTAATACAGAGAACGGGGTAGAGAGAGATCGTCGGACGTTTAGATGCTTTGTGTTACGTGCATAACCGACAGCCTTCGTTTGACAGATAAGCATCTGCAGTTCCACAAGAGGGCACGTGGTGGATTTATCTCTGCACATCAGCTTTGGGTTAATCCTCTGCAGGCTGTTTTACAGAAACCTCATTTGTTTTTTTTAAAGCACGTCTCTGCGAGCGAAGCATTATTGAGTAAATATGGCATCTGTCACACTGTATTGACTGCTCCTTATCCACGCCGGCATCTAAAATGCGAATGTCCCTGTCACTGCTCCGGCCCTGATTCAGAGGATGTCATAGGACATGATTCAGCGGAGGCCTCGCACTGCATCGCTGCCATTCTCGTCTTTCACTGAAAAAAAGGGGGAAAGAAGCCGCTACGTCGCCGCTACCTGTGACGTTCCAGCAAACAGAGCCATAAAACCGCGCTGTCCTGTTAAATAAACAGGAGCGTCTCGGAGTAAAGCGATTGCATCCGAGGCTTTTATTTATCCAACTCTGCCCTCGTTGTCTTGGCCTTGTTTGCATCCTCTCACTCCGTTCTTGGCTAACAGCTTTCGGCTACTGTTAGCTTTGTGCTATATCAACAAAACACTCGGATGGGAGGGGAGACGCTGCAGTGAAGCCCCCCGTTTTAGTAAAGTCAGCGCAGAGGACCTTGATGTTTTGTAAACACTTTAATCCTGTGTAAGCTCTTGCACAAGCGCCGCACGTCTTGCTGCATTTCAGAAGCAGACAAACACGCCGCTTTCTAATGGGTTTGCTCAACCAGATTGCGTTTGTTTTTCGAAACTCATCAAGATGGATGGGGATTTTATTCTAAAACCCTGCCATCCTAGCAAGACCACCCCCCCAAAAAACTCTCCGCTCCGATAGAGCCGCAGCCAGTTTCTCAAAGGAAGTCAGGACTTGTGACTAGTGTGTTTCTGCACGCCTACTGACTCTCCCTCCTTTTGCATCAACGAGAGAAACCCATCTACTAAAATGAAAATATGAAACAAACTCAATATTAAAGCCATTCCTCTTTTCATCCCACCATGTAATAAAGGCTGCATGCCTGTGTGCGGGCTTTTTGAAGAGGAATTAAAGTAAATACAGTAACTACTAAATGGCTGATTGACTACCTCAGCAGCTTGAGAGCTACAGATGCAGAAATCTCCAAGAAAGCACTTACTCTTCACTTTCCTCCTCTCCCCCCACTCTTTTCCTTCTCCTCGCTCCCTGGTTTGATCCCCGTGTCCATCCAAAAAGTTTGCTGAGGCTTCCGAATGGAGATGAATCCTGACGGTGTGTCAGGGATTTGACAACGCTCCGCCATAGAAGCAGAAAAGCCGGCGCACCGCGGATGAACTGATTGAATGGGATTTTTGACGCAAATTGTGGGTGAGTCAGTGGTTTGGGGCCCTGAAATCCCATTGTGGTGCAAGCATTGTGCCCAGACACCTGCTGTAGCAGATTCATTCATTCCTACCTACTACAGGTAGGGAACTGATTACCAGAAGGCCAGCAGCACACAGATTCTCAGCGTGGATACACTTGCCAGGGATTATAAGGGTGTACCGTGCAGCGGCGGAGCTTTCTAGAAGCATGTCGTTTCAAAGCACTTTACCCCACCATTAAACTCATCTTATCGTGTCTGCGCACACGTCTGCCAGAAGAAACCTAATTTCTCACTGATGGACATTCATTTCTCTTCTAAACATTAAGCGATGTTCCGTTCACAGCTCCGATGGAGAAGTCTGTCCTGTCATGGATGCGCGAAGCACCCCCGGAAGAAGGTGCTCGCCTGTGTAGCCGCGGCGCATGGCGGATAGCTCTTAATCCGTCATCATGTGGCTGGGCCGCATTCCGGTGTATTAAATTGGCGTCTCCAACAGGCGTGGCGACTCGCCCCTGTCAGCTGGTCGATTTGCTGTACAGCCATTAGGCTGCACCTCTACACTCGGCAGACGTGTGTCAGCTGGATAACCTTTAAACTGATCCGAGGCCTGTGTCGAAGTGACAGCCGGCCCGGCGGGGCTTGACGGAATCCATAGCCGATGCCACAAGGAAACTCGGCGATCCATCCCTATCATACTTCATTCCGTACCCTGCACTTTGCTCTTCATATACAGCAGTGAAGAAATCACACAACATTACATCCCAGCCTCCAGTCTAAGATTAATCTGAACGCCAGATCCTGGACTTTATCTACCCCGGGCAAACGAGATGAGGAAACATCTATAAATACACTACATCTGTTTGATCTGCGCTGCACTTGATCAAAGGCAGAGGGTAACAGTGCATGCAGGATCATTTATGCCCTTTTTATGGAAAAACATTCTTCCCATGACATAGCTGACTGCAGCGTGGCATGCAACAGTTACACTGCGTGCTTGCTGCTGCACAATTTTGCAGGAGAGCCGTCTCTTATAGAAAACGCCTGGACTGGCTGTTGCTCAGAAAGGCTCAAACAACCTATCTGTGCGATAATGTTCAGCAGGTAGTCTGTCATTCTTATAGCACAGCAAAAAGTAAGTGTGTTAGGGAGCTGCGGTGCTTCAGGGGTGCAAGAAGTGTACAAAATCCACTGAATCTCATCTCCTGAATCTACACTAAACTCTCTTTTGGCCCCTTGAAGACAAAAATTAAGATAACTTCATATTATAAAGTCAATACAGCAACTGTGTTCACTAACAGTAGCTTGTTGCCGCAGCGAGCTCAGTGCCTGTCCCTTTTTTTCAATGCTGCAGCTGGAAACGACGCTAATGACGAGTGTGAAATTGACCCAAAGCAGTAAAGTTGCAGGTGCATGAAACTAACACACGCTGCAGTGATAATCCTCTCTGAGTTATGAGTTTCAGTATAAGTAGACTTGCCCATTAAACGCAGTCATCTGATCCAGAGGTATTGTGAAAGTTATAATATATATAAGTGAGCAGCTTAAAGCAGCTGATGTTTTGGATCCCGCTTAGTCATAGTTTGAAACATCGAATCCTATTATTTACCTTAAACTGGGTAAAAAAAGCAGTTTAAGCGCCTTCCTTCCTTTGATTGGCTGCCCCTCGAAAAGGTTTGAAGAGGTGGGTGGAGCTTCTGTGCCTGGGGTGACCATGTTAGTATCCACTTGCTTTGACATTACAGATAGGAGAACAGGCTGTTTGAAACAGGTTCATTTGTATATGAAACTTTGGCCGAAATTTAACATGAAGATCGAGCATCTTAAGGAACAGAATAGCTGCTCCCGTTTAAATATTGTGGCATTAGTCGATCAAACATTTCACAAATAGGTGGAAATGTGTTTTTTATGGGCTCGGAAGGTTCACATATTACAGGTTTTATGAACATTTACTAGTAGGTTTGTAATAGAGCCACCGTAACGCTCCATGTTTGACTTAAGATAAGACGTTTTTACACAGCATAGAGACAGAGGTGTAACTAATAACAATGATGATGGCTTTGTTCCAAGATTTATGAAAGCTGCCTGCCTGGTATGGCTTTTGGGCACTGCTAGAGTGGAGCAACGACATCATTAATGTTATTAGTCACACCTTTGCTTTTGCAGCTCTCACAAAAAAAAAAAAAACAGTTCTGCTGCGACAAAGACATTTTTCCACATCCACTGCTTCGTCTCATTAGGAGGTAGACTTTTTAATTTGGCCTATCGTGAGTCAGATTAAACCCTAGTTCCATCAGGCCTGACTCGTGGCAGCTTGTAGGTGCTGTACGGACAAATCAAACATTTTGAAATGCACTCGCGGATTGATTGAAATCATTTGAATCAATTACCCCAATATAATGACACATTAATCATAAAATTGCTCTGATTGCACGGTAATGACAAGCCACGGCGCCGTTAATCACCGTGAAATGAAATCATAAATCGACTTATTTGCCTTCCTCCAAAACTGAGCATCTCGCAGCGCTCACGCATTTCTGCACGTGGCGCTTTCTTTAGCTTGAACCGACAATTCTGTAAATGCACGCAGAGGACTGTGAGTCATCTCACGGGATTCGCTCTATTGGCCCTCTCGTGGAACCCGCGTGGGATTAAAAGGGGGGGGGGCAGGGGGCAAGGTGAGGTTTTAACAGTTTTGGTTTCAACACGGAGACAACACAAGCACAAGACGAGCACGCACAGCGGACAACACAGGCTGGTTTGGCAGACGCAGACGGAGCACTGACAGAGACAGCAGGCACGAGCACGAACACGGGACGCCTCGGAGGGAGGAGCTGCCGCTGCTGGGGGCAGACCCCCCCCTCCCCTCAGCACGCACACGCTGACATGTAGAAGCCGAGTGGAGGGACGTATGGGTGGGAAAAAGAAGCAGAGCGTAAAAATGGACGCCAATCATATCCACGCTGAAGCAGGGGATGGTTGGAGGAGAGGGTTACTGGTTAGTCTACAGAGCTGCGGTACAGTCCAGTACAAGAGTGCATGCCACAAATGCCTTCTACTTGGAGCAACAGATAGAATAGAAAAACAGATATACTTTGTGGCAATAAAAGTCTTTTTATGCCATCTGCATTCAAACAGACATGTATATGCAGAAAGGCTAAAAGAAGGAAGGTGGGGTGAGACGGGATGGAGGGGGTGGGGTCGGGGTAACGCTCGGAAGGGGCGACAGGGGGGAGTCATTCTCACACACAACTTTCTTGAGACAGAATGGGGTTGCCTGCACAAGGCCAAAAAAGGATGATGGCAAGAAAAGATTTTGTTGCCGTTCATTTCCCTATGTTGTATCGAAAATGGGGAGGTGGGGGGAGGGATGTTCCTTTAGAAGCCATATGGCACAAAATAAACAAATAAAACACAAAACTTGATGAGGAGGAGAACTTTGACTTTTCCAACCACCAAAAGTTCATGCGGCACAAGATGAGGCAAAAAACGGGAGGAGCGGCTCTATCCTTGCTTGGATGATGGACGACGGATGATGAGGAGGACGCCAAAGAAACGATAAGAGTGATAATAATAAAAGAAAAGCAAACGAAAACTGAAAACAACCACAACAACAAAACAAGGAAAGTAAAATCAGCCCGCACCCAACCCTCCCAGGCCCCAAAGGAAAGCAAAAAGAAGACAAGAACGAAAGAAAAGAAAAACACAAACCCAGCAGCTGGGTCCAAATCGATACAGAGGAGAGATGTTCATATGTGCATCACACGAGAAAAAAAGGAAAAGAAACCCAACATCATGTCATACAACTGTTCATACGACTGGAAGCGGAGGGGGAGGTGGGGGCGAGGAATGAGGATATGAATTTCTGTGTCCACATGATGGGATGTACGGTATGTTTGCGTAAGTGTGTGTATGTTGCCACTATATGAGGGGAGGGTACCGTGTTCTCTCAGCAAAAGCTTCTTGCGCTTCACTTGACTGCACTTTCACTTTTCTTTCTTTTTGAGAATACTTGGGTTTGAGGTTTTAATGGTCTGAAGAGATACAAAAATAAATAAATTGAAACATGTGAGCTGCGTGCCCATTCGATTTCAATAATCTCTGCCTTTACCCAAGCAACTCACGCTAGATAAGGCACCTAAAATGCTGAAAGGAAATGGCTTTTTCCCCCCCAGCCACATCAAAAAGCCATAAGACCTAAATGTGGTCATAATTTCAAGAAAACAAACGCCATCAGCGAGCGATAGACGACTTCTTTTCTCAGACTGGGAGAGAAATGGTTAAATCCGTCACAGCGGAAAGACCCGATTTTCCCTAAGAACAAAATAAACGCTCGATCGTCCACAACCGCAGACGTGGAAGGGCAACACGGCGGTGGCGTATTATTAGCTGTGAAAAGTGGACATATGCTCGGTGTTAAGCTGAGCTGTGTTTCACCAGATTAGCGCGGCGTCAATTAGCCGGCTGTGATGGTATTTTGAAGGACACTGAAGCAATCAAATAGCCGGAGCTGTTAATGATTTCCAGAGCGCCTAAGGGGAGCTGCTTTTCAAATAGTGAGCCAGTTTCAATACAGCTCACAGTCTTTGCTTTGCTCCGCGTTATTAGGAATCCGTGCCAACAGCTCCTGGGCAGGAGCGTGATTGACAGCTGCTTATTCGACTCATCCAAACCCAAGTTGCCTCAAAAATAACCATTCCTTTTAAATCTGCGGCATTATTTCCAGCTCTGTTGTTATTTTCCACTGAGTGAGTGTCTTATCACTTTGATCTAATCACAAAGTGATATGTGCGTGTTTGTGTGTGTGTGTGTGTGTCAAGGGAGGGAGGGAAGAGAGACGATGCGCACAGAAATTCGAGGATATCTGTTCTCTATTAGAATGTTTCAGGTAAGGCAAGCCTCCGACGAAGGAAACAGAGGTACAAACAAGAGAAGAAGAAGGAGTAGGGAGGAAGAGGCTCTGTTGCAGTTAGTCTGCTACATATCACAGTATCTAGGCTGAAAGCATCTTTGTTCTCGAAAGAATCTCAAAATGTATCCTCTGTCAAGAGAGACGCACACACGCACAGCAAGAGGAAATCAACCAAGTACAGGACAGATACATTTTGAAGCATCAGTGCGGGCGACATGGGGCTTGATACTAATTTCGTACTTTGTTGAGTAAAGTTTTGCTCTCAGCTGAACGCCGAGAGAACAAAATTAGTATCAACGCGTCGTCATGTCTGCAACCAGTGGCCCCATAGCTAAGTGTAACTTGTTTCAGAGATGAAAGGCGTGAGCTTTAACACGTCCCGGCAGGAAGCTGTGTGCATTTACTTATACACAGTACAAGCTCCGAGTGGGACTTCCTACAGCAGAGCATGCCGAGGGTGTAGAAAGTGCATTCTTACTGCTTTCGCCCGTCTCCAAAAAGTGTTCTTTAAACTTTTGGCAGACACTGAGGACCCCGTTGTGCTTACTGTGGCTACTTTTTCTGGGTGGGAGGGGGAAAGTGGGCGTTTTTTTTTTTAAGTTACACTTGAAGCTCCCATGGGACATGATGCTAAGGGAGGAGAAGCTCCTCGGTAGCAACTCAAAGAAAGATAAGGAGAAATAGACCAGGTTTCAGAGCAAGCACAACTCGACACACTCATCCCACCTGCATGTCCGGAGTCGCACTCTTCCAGGTCCTCGTCGTCGCTGGAGCACTCTGCTGATGAAACAATGTCATCTGTCGTCTGCGGAGAAAGACACACAAACACGCACACGAACACAAACACAGAAGAAATTGTGGTTAGGCCAGGGGCAGCGCGAGCGAGTCCTCAGCCACTCAAGGATATCTCTGCACGCGCAGACTTCTCTCGCCCGTCCTTCGGCTTCCATATATCACTTGGAGTCAATCATATTTCACAGCGTTTATCATTCTTCGCTTTATGTGCTTTCCACCTCCGCAGATAATTGTTTTCCTTCACCCTCCGCACTCTGCCTCCGATTATTTATCGCCCCTCCCCTCCATCGCCCGCAATCAATGGACGCACTAAGCCCACACAGATCAGCAGCGTCCCCGGCCCCTGATTTGTGCTAAAGGGTGCAGGAGGAGGGATGGGGATGGGGTGGCACACGTTACACCGCCCGGCCTGGCGATGGATTATCTGCACCCTCCAGTTCCCACAATTCTGATTTATCCCTCCCACCCGACCAACCCTTCCCTTCCCCTTTTCTCTTTCCTTTTTTTTTTTCCAGGTCGACCCGTCGAGGACAGAAGCAGGAGGGAGGGAGAGGGTTGTATTTCAGTGGCGGCGCGCTGGGCAGCCGGCGTTTATTAGAATGAATCAGCGGGGCGATAAAATAAGCCCTGTCACCAAGCAGGGTTATGAAATCAGAGTGCTGATTGAGTTTTCCAGTCCTGGCCAAGGGTGTGGGGCTCTAAATATCATTGAGTTTGACAGACTAATGAAACGCGCCCCCATGCTTGTGCTGCTCGCTTTCAACGGCGCCCAGAAAAAGCCGTCCACTTCCCACCGTATGCTGATGTGCAGCACACGCGTGTCTGCAAAAGCTCACACAGGAGGCAGATTTTTCGCTGGTTTTTTTGTTTGTTTGTCCTAATGTCTGCTATGATTATGCATGATGGGCTGTGCTGTTTTCTCTATCAGCACATTTGATAATGTGTTAATGTGCGTTTTTGCTGGTGTGCTTAATGCACCACATTATGTACTGTACTCCATCAAGAGGAGGCAAAAAAGCAATGTGGGGGTGGGGGGGATGCTTTAAACTAAATTGCTGTAAAATATAGCCCCTTGGTAAACATGACATTATTTATTGAAGCCACATTACGGGCGTAAAAGTCTTGGTTATTGCTGAAAGAGGGTTATTGCTTGTTATTATGATAGCAGCAGATGTGGGAGGCAGGGACACAGAGAGAGAGAGAGATGAAAAATCCGAGCCACTTCAAAGTCTGTTCCAGCAATTTCAGCCCCGAGACCATCACGCCATAACCCGGCATCGACTGAAAACACTGCCTTTCTCTCGTCCATTCATGCCGATGGCGGCAGCGTCTCCGCACGGTGAATATTTTCACTGCTTTGGATGCGCTCGCTTCACGGAGCCTTGCACGCCCATGCGCGTCTCCAAAATGCTACGTTTTAGTTAAACAGATCACACCAATTTGTGCGCAGCTACCCACACGCACGAAGACTCTCAGGCAGCTACTTGGCATTCAGTTAGATGCAGCGGGTACTGTGGTGTTTCTTAGAAGTTCTTGCTGAGGGCCATTGTTTTTTTTTACCTGCTGTTATGGAGAAAGTAGTCCTGCATTAGAGGATCTTTGAGTGACCTGGGCTGGCTCGAGCAAGCGGACGCCATTTGGTCGAACACGTGACGGGGCTCCTAACATTAGCCTTAAAGATGACGTGAAATCTAGGCTTCGTTTGCTGTGGGATGTCTACATGTTCTCCTCTGCTCCTGTGTGAGTTTTCTTCCACAGCCCAAAGGCATGCACATTAGGTTAACTTGTGGATGTAATGTAGTGGATATAAGGTGCTGTGTGAGTGTAAGGGTAAATGCAGACTGTTCTCTAAAGTGCGATATAAATTCCAGCTAATTTCCATTTCCATGTGACCGAGGGAAATCAGCGTGATTTGATCTCGAAAAAGCAAAATATAAAAATTTTGTAACCTCAATTTGCTGCCGAGCATCCACCAAACACTGAAGAACTACAGAGAGGAAATGACAGAAATGAGATTATGAAACAGGATTACAAGGAAATGAAAGCTCACAATGAGGTGACTTCTTACCAATTGCTGGTTGGCTTTTAGATCACTTCGGGCTTCCTGTTATCTGAGTGAATACAATAGAAATAAGGGCTTGGGAAATGAATACTTGCAGTGGGTAACACTTCAGTACTAGTTTTGGTGTCGCAGATTCTACAGGTCACTGCAAAAGTCTCCAGACTTTCAAAGAAGCCTTGACCAACTTTACCAAGCTTTCAAAACCTTTTCACTCATTTTCAGGTCTCCTACCTTTGTTAAGCTACTCAACTTATAAAATCAAACATAAAACGGTACCTAAGTCAAGGGAAGAGTTAGGTCGCTAGAGCCTCGTGTCTCCACATCACAGCCAACTTTAGTAAAGAACCGATTTTAAATTGTATCTTTAGGCGCTTTGTTACCTGCAGCCTGTTAGAAAAACACAGCATTTATCCCCATTTCAAGAAGTCGTTCTGAAGCTCGAGATGGGCAGTAATCTGTTACAAGTAATGGGTTACTGTAATCAGATTACTTTTTTCAAGTAACAAGTAATGTAAGGGATTTCTAATGCAAAAAAGTAATTAGATTACTGTTACTTTCCCTTAAAGTAACTCACATCTGTGAGAGTGTCTCATGACAATGACGTAAGCGTGTGCGACGTGCGTGGCAGCAACAGACGTGTGCAGATATCATGGAGTGCAGGAGAGACGGTGCAGCGACGTGGACGTCCTCACATTACTTTGAGTTTTAGTCTGTAAGAAGTGACAAAAACAGCGTCCGCTGTTCACTCTGCGCAGGAAGAAAACTTCTTTCTACAGCGAAAAATTTAACTGAATCTGAGCGAGCAGCGAGCACGCTGCCACGGGAATGTGGCATTCACAGAGAAACCCCCGGACCCCCCCTGCTGTGTTTTACTTGCATTGATTTGAAAGAGTGTAAACACAAAACATTTTATTTTATGTGCTGGAACATGCAGAACATAACAAGTCAAAGACTGTTGCACTAATTGAATTTTTGCTCGATGCAATGTGCATAAGATTAAAAGATTAAAAGATTAAAACTAGTAAAACAATTTTTAAAAGAGACTTTTTCATTTGATTCAGTTTTATATGATGGATTATGCAGAAAAATAGAATTGGGCTGAAAGGCCTATTGCTTTATTATGTATTCAGGTTGTGTACCATGTTTTTAAAAAGTAACTAAGTAACTAATTAAGTAATCAGTAAAGTAATCAGTAATTAGTTACTTATTACTTTTTTCAAGTTACTTGACCAACACTGTTCTTAAGGGATGAAAGTAGGAGGCTGAGGTGAGATGGAGTGATGAATCGCTGTCAGTGTTTAAGCAGAGGTCAGGAGAGGAACAGCAGTGAGTGTCGACAGGCATCTGTAAAACACGGTGGAGGCTCTGCTGTGGGTTGTGGTTGTGTTCCAGTCAGGTTTTGGGGATCTTGTCAAAACTGATTTCAGTATCATCAGATTTTGATGAAACAACACCATACGCTTCATTTTTCAGCAGCCCAAACACCCTGTCGGTGCAGTAGTTCCTATTCCTGAAGGCTATAACAACGCAGCTTGTTTAAGAACAGGCTGTGTTCAAGATTAAATACAGGTGTACCAAATATTGACTTTCAAGCACAGTGGAGTTGTACATAATGTTTTGCCCTATATACTGTATTTCCATTTACATGTTACCATAAATCACTGCATTTCCCATTTTTCCAGCAAAATATAAAGAAATGAGGAGTGGCTCAAAGGTTTTGCACACAGCTGTGTAAAAATACCTTTGACAACCTTAACTGCAGTATGATAAAGTGTCTTCAAATGGCAAGCCTCTCAGCCCCAAGGTAAGCCCAAGTAACATCTCTTGATGTCTCGGCATCCACAGGCCAGAACTCTGCCAGCAACTCAGTAAAAAAGAAAAAACCCATGTACTTCACATTTTATCCTCTCCACATTAAAGAGCCTCGCGTAGTGTAAAAGTCCCAATGAAAAGGCAGGAGGACACACTCCATTCAACGGAGTCACTTTGCATATGACTACATCCTCAAACTCGAAGTAAGAGACCCTTGCACTGAAGCGACTTTGCTTCCACTCCAAGATGAATGAAAGAGGGTTTTTTTAAAAAAAAAAAGGTGACATGTGTAGATCCACTAGTTGTGTGGCTTTCCGCAAACATACAACGTATCTCAGTCGTCACAGCGGTTCGGAGTGAAGCACTTGTCATGTGGGGCTTTTTACACATCTGGACTAATGCAGAAGCAATCAAGTGTCACATGGAGCTCGCAGTCTTCTCACGGCCGTCCGGAGGGGAGAACGGCGTATGGCGCTCCACTCACAGAGTGGAAAAGGCATAGACTTCATGTGTGTGCACTGATGGGAGCTTACAGCGGGGTATAGCATAATGATTTGGTTGGCCAGCGGGACTACAAAAACTGATTTCACAGCTGGCAAAATCCAATTCTCTGGCTAAATCTCCATAACATAGAGTGGGATATATTTTGGCAGTGAGGCATTTTCTTTTTTTGGTCTAATTATTCTCAACAAACATCCTCATCATTTTTAAGAGTCTTGGTTGTGGGATTTACGGCCCACATTGTTTCACGTGTGGGGAAATTTGGAAATGCTCGTGCCCGCTACTTCCTGTGTGTGAAGAAAGCGTATTCTGCACAATGACTTCAGTACATAAAACGGCCGTTTTCATCACGCTCGATTATGCCGATTAGCGTGCCTTCGACTGACGCTGAAATTCCCGACTCCACCAACAAACACCACGGCCTAATCAATAGCCAGACTTCATTAAAGCAGCTCTTACCGCCGACCACCACAGAGCACATCAACTAAAAGGATCGCCCCGGCGATCGATAAAGATAGACAGCCTCCTTGGGAGACGAGTCTCAAAAAGTGACAGTTTCAGTTTCAAAAGTAGCGCCACCGACACAAACAGAATGCAGAGTCTGCAAAGAAACCGGGCGTCTGTCTCTACAAAGTTCCTCTGGTGTTTAATCATGAATCCTGTGATGTGAATCCGCCAGCAGTGGTGCAGAGGCCATTATCAGGCCAAGCTGCAATTACTTCTGCAAGCGAATGGAGAGCATGCTACATCACCAGTCGGGCTTGACCTCGGGAGTGAACAAAGAGGATGCAAGATTGATTAGCAATAAACGCGAAGCTGGGAAAGCAACATTTTTATTAAAAACTTCTTCAGCAGCAGAATAAAAAAGCTACACCTGCTCAGACTACATTTTTTTTCTTAATTTGGGAATTAAGATTATCTGAACATGAGGCCTGAATGAAACGATACACAGACCCCCCCCCCTACACTCCCCCGTGGACATTTAAAAACCCTTTTGCTTTGCGCTGATTCACAGTTGCTTTTCTGGCAGTGAGGAAATCCTTTCTGAAAGTGATTCAGTGCGAGAGATAAGGAGCAAAATCTAAAATTCTTTCTCACTGCAAGAACCTATTTCAGTCAGACAGCTCCGGTTTCAAATGATGTATTGCAGCAGCAGAATGCAGTCAGAGTTTTGTGTCTAGGCTCTGAGCTCATCACTCCCCACAAATACCCAACATATAGAAACTGGGGAGCGATACGTAAATATCCACCCCGGATCTTAAAGGGGGGATGACGCGATGGTTGGAGGGGCCAAAACACCAGGCAGGGCCACAGCAGGACTGACACGACGGGCAGTTCTATAGCTTAAATAAGCCAAGGTGTGAGGCATTTCTCCCATTATCAGCCTTTAAATGTACTTCATATGAAGATGTTTTCCCTTACTGGTCTCTGCCATCTACTGAAACACACGTGGTTCTGTTTTAATGAATCAAGCTGTTCACATAGTCTGAATAAAGCCTTATGTTTTACACGCGTTATTTGCAAGTCTAACACAACCTGCAGAGGTGTGTTAGAGGTGTGTTAGATCTTCCTTCGTTCTATTTATGCGCATAATTAGAGCGATTGTGTATTGGGTTTCGAGTTCTGCCAAAACATCAGTGACCTACTCTCGGTGTTGCGCCTAAATTCGTTCTGTCTAATGCGTCTGGTTTTTCTTTTTTGTTTTGCTACGGGCCTGCGTAGACATCGTGTAACACAAATCAAATGGATATTTTCCAGACTTAAAGCACTGTTGGGTTTGAATTACCTCTTTAGTGTGACAAAACATCAAAACACAAGAGGGAATTTCACTCTAAAGAGTCCACTGGAAGACAACCGCATAAATCTGACAAACTCTGGCGGCTGAAACGTTGAGTCAGCATAAAGCTGAGTGAGGCCTAGAGTTTGACCCTCATCGCAGTGCTGAAACTGAACATGGCGTTAAGTTCAAGTTCTCCTGTAATCCCAGTAGATCAACTGATTTTAATGTCATCCCACATCAGCTGATGGATGCACTCTATTTACATACAGAGCACAGGAGCCCGACCCAGGAGCCCTCGTAGGCCGAAGATGAGACACCAGAAGAGTCTCAGAATGCCAACAAAAAGAAAGAAAACATCAAGAATCCCACTGAAGTTAAGGCGTTCATCGCAACAGGTGATTCACATGTTCCACATCCAATATATAGTGACCGACCAGCTAATGAAAAATTGTCTGGGATTAAACTGGCCCATGGTACATGGCTGCTGTATACCTGCAAGCCACTTTGCAACCCACCTTAACCCTTTAAAGCCGGTCGGAGTGGGCACGCTCCGTTTTGCGTAACTATTTTTAAATCCCGGTAGCACTGCAAACACGTAAGCTAGCGCAATAATTTTTTTTTGCATATGAAACCGGAGGAGTTGTACTTACATCTTATGCCATCAGCTTGTTCTCGGTCACAGTTTCCTTCCACATAAAGCTTTGCAAAAACTGCATAAAAAGCACTTGCAGCAACAAAAACATAATATTCCAGAAACAGGCTTTGCCGATCCGATCAGCTGTTTGTAACACTTCCTACGTCCATCAGCGCGAACTATCGCATGTCCTCCATGACCTGCCCTGAAACCGGAAGTGACGTCATTTCGCGGAAATGTAGTTTTTTACCATCAGGGCCTTATGAGCCTATACTGGTGTTTTTAAAAGTTATGTTTGACTTTCTGACTTTCTGTGTCGTGTCTGGGATGCTTAGGACTCACATTGCACTGCTGGAAATAGTTTATTTTGATGCATATGCTGTTTTTTTGCAAATTTGCATGATAATATTTCTTTTCGTTTTTCCTGCAGTATATAAATATTGGTGTATTTCAAAAATAAAACTATGAAGACACTCAAAATAAATTTCCTGTGGTGGGAAACTATTTTGTGCAACTTTTTTGTATTTACAGTTTTTAGGGATAAGCCTCATAAATTTCTCTAACTAGAAATATATGTTAAAAAAAAACAAAAACGATTTTACATTTTTTTGTAGTTTATTGCACTTTTTTTTGCAATTTATGTAATTACTATGCACTTAATGCATATATATCATTAAAATTTGGGCTATAATGGTTGTATTGATGTATAGCAACTTGAAATGCTCCCAAAAATGGCTCCACAGCAGGTAAAAATATAATATAAGCTCTGGCGGACTTGGTTCTATGGTAGGTCTTAAAGGGTTAATCAACGTCATTGATGTCTGCTATATTCTGTGCTTTTCATGAGTGCGAGTGGCAGAGCATAGCGGTTCAGACTGGAGCCACATTAGGCAGGGGTGTCTACAGGCCCAGTATAAAGAAGAGCAACGTATTGAAAGAATTGGCATGTCAGGACATATGGACACGAGATTATTGTTTTAAGATAGAATTCTTAAATTCTCCGTTCTTGCCATATTAATAGCAGCAGTAGCGCTGCTGGCTGCCAAGCTCTGATACATCAAGTAGATAAATGCGGCTGGTGTCTGACAGATTTCTTCCAGAGTCAAATCAAATCCACTTTTCAATACAGAAAAAAAGCTCAGCTTTTCTTTCTCCTAGAGTCCAGTCGTTGTTGTTGAGAAAT
Source organism: Simochromis diagramma (assembly GCF_900408965.1). NCBI lineage: Eukaryota > Metazoa > Chordata > Actinopteri > Cichliformes > Cichlidae > Simochromis > Simochromis diagramma. The sequence continues at coordinate 2,304,748 of NW_024387492.1, forward strand.
AAAGTGTGCAACTGCATGAATAAAAGGGTGCAGGGATCAAATTATTTTTACCAGTGTGCATAACCGCTGAATCGCTCTGTCTAATAAAGTGCCGGCAGGAACCAAAGTGCATGCTCACCATCTCTTCACACCTGTGCCAGATAATAAATATGAGTGAACTCAGTTCAGCGGCGAGCTTAAACCCGCTACTCGCCATTTACAGCCCTGCCGCGAGTCAGTTCTCCGACTACGGACCTTGATGGTGAACGAAACATCGTGCGCCTGAATCTGTCTATGCGGCACAGATAAAGAGGGAAGCAGAACATGAAACATCAGCACAACGCTGATGTTAAACAGGCTCAACAATGCTGTGCGTCATTCTGGGAAAAATGCCACACAGTGAGATAATAACCAACTATTTCTAAAGTTTCGTGCGCTGACAGCCAACGTCTGAGGGGTCGCGCTAATTAAGCAGTGAATGATTCAACTTGGGGGAAAAAAACTCGTCAAATACATGGATGGTAACAAGAGCAGCTGCTGCATCTGCGGCCGTGGCTACGGTTGAATATTCTGCTGAGCATGACAGTGATTTGAACGGTCACATCAAAGCAATGGTTCGCGCTCAGCGAGGGAAAAGGAAGACACAATGTACTGGGACTGCTGTCTATAGTTTTCCCCTGGGTCAGTAATATCAGAGTAAAGGCTAAAGCTCAGCCACGGCCCCGGGTTACAAACACAACATGAAATATGAGCACGAGCAGTGCTGCGTCTCGGAGAGGCGCTGGATCCACATGCTTAAGTACAGTATGCGAGACAAAGCGTGAGGGGAGGGGTGCGGGAGGCTTGCTCCTGAACACAACATAGTCTTATCATAACAAATGACCTTCACACAGCTCGGGCCCAGAGGCTGAAGGAAACACTGAGAAACGAAGCCTTTTGAGAATTAGAGAAGAGACACCACATTATAGAGCCACATTACAACGCTGCTATCAAACCCAGTTTGGTTTATTTACAATGCCGCTGTGCCCGGTGGCTAAAGTTGATTTTCTTTGTACTAATGGGAATAAACCCCAAACAAATCAATTTTCCTTGAGCGCCTCATCCTGGCAGCCAGTAGCAACAGATACCCAATGTGGCTGTGCGTTCAGAGATCAAAGGGATGACGCAAAAAAGGCAAGGGCAAATCAAAGACACAATTCAAAGCAGTTTCTTTTCCCCCCATGGTCAGCTTGGATACATACATATATATTAGGGGTGCAACGATACACAAAATTCACGGTTCGGTTCGATACTTTGGTGTCACGGTTCGATATTTTTTCGATACAAAAAAAATGTTCATGCCTTTTTAATTTGTCATTTATTAAAATTATAAATATATATTTTAACTCAAAAGTACACTTTTTAAATTTAATGTTGCTGAAACAACAAAGTAAGAAAAATAATAAATCTATCTGATCGAGAAATCCCTCATCTTTGGAAAAGAGAGTTTATTACAGAGAAATGGCTCTTTCCAAAATAAAAGCTATACTATACGCTTCTTCTGGGCTATATTCTCAGCAGCATATTAAACATATCAGGTCCCCATAAGGAGAATCATGTGCTAACGGCTGTCTAAATGACTCGGGTAAAGTTTGTAGCATGTGTGCTTGTTGTTTTTGTCTGCTTCCACTTGTCTTTGCACTAGGATGATGTCGGAGTAAATGTGCAGTCATATTCGTTGTGTTCCCACTAGTGCTGTCAGCGTTAATCTGAAATGAGGTTAATGCCATAACGCGGCAAATCTCCATTAACGAGCTACCGCGGATCGCCCCGTGCATGGGGCTGGATGGCGTCAACACGTTAACGAGCTAACTGCGCTAACACACTAGTTCCCACCATGTAATTGAGCATTGCGTGGCACATCCAACATACTGTTTTACTTTAGTCCATGACGCGCTTACCTTCAGGGTCATACGTCACATGAAAACCAAAATAGTTCCAAACGCCAGATCTGAATGAGGGTGGGGGAGGTTCAATTTGCCATGTTGCAAGGAGAGCTTAACTTCTGTCTGCTAGCTTGCGCTGTGCTCAGTGAATCTGCGTTCGACTACTCCGCCTAGGCTGCACTGTCGAGCGCAGATCCACTGAGCGCTCAACACAGACAGCATCGTCAGAAGGAAAGTTGATAAAATAAATTACAAATTTTGTATTGTTCGATACATATGCGTACCGAACCGAAAGCACTGTATCGAACGGTTCAATATCGATACAAGTATTGTTGCACCCCTACTATATATATATATGAGAGAAGTGGCTCAGAAAGTGGCAGAAATCACAGGTCGCACAAACTGCTATCTCTTCTATCTCACTGGTTCCCATCGGCCCTCGTACCAAAACAAGATAGTGATCTCGACGGTGGAAGCTTCGCCTATTGACGGCTGCCCGATGTGTGCGTTATCATGTCCGATCTAGGCTTTGACAGGCTGACAAGGGAGAGGCTTGTATTACAAGTGGGAATCAATGGCAGCAGGCCATATCCCTATCAATAGTCTGCCACAACTCTTTTTGCTTCTGCTCTGTGACAGATAAGATGCTTTATCCAGGAAAAAAAAGCACAGCACAGAAGCATGTTATAAATATCACACAGCGGTGAACCTGGTCTGATATTCCATCAGTTTGTCTTCATTAGTAATCAAACTGCTGGAGAAGGAAAGCAAAAACAAATAGCACTAAAATATAGTTTACAAACGTCAGTGAAATGAGCTCCGAGAACAGAAGTCACATGCTAAATGGTTTGCTAGATCTAATATTGATATTTCGAATGAGCACCCTTGGTGGGCCTTTCTTAGTGCCCCCCTACAGTCAGCACATTTTTTCTTCTTCCCAAGTGTATGGAGAAATGGATAGGAGGCAAGAGGAGAGCAGAGGTGGGGAACAGCTGGAAAGGTAGAGGGAAAAAAGGAAAGAAAATTCATTTAATTTGTTCCCCGTTACTGCGGCGGGCTGGTTTCAGCAGAATGGGTTATGTGCCGAGTATTTCTCTTTTTCTCAAGGACCTGCCTTTGTACACAGAGCAGTGAGCGTTGCTGGCTCACAGCAAACTCTAATTGCCCTGAGGCCATAGGCAGCCACTTTCAAACAGGGTCATTCATCTTCCCATGAAAAGGAAATGGTCTTTGGCCCCGATCCTTAATCACCCCCCTGGTGCAGCGCGCAAGGTCATCAGGGAAGCCCTGTGACAAACACGCTCGCCCGCATGCATGTATGCAGACAAATGCGGAAACAAAGCCGCCGGAAGGCAGAGGGTGGGCACGAGAGAGGAAGGGGCAGAAGATCTGAGGTGAGCGGGCAGGACGCGTGGAGAAATTTCTCCTCTCTATGCAAGACCCTGCCGTCCTCAGGTGAAATTGTAGCAGCGATTTTGGGTCAGAGTTACGGTTTGTGTTACCAATTGTGGTCCTCAGTTCAAAGTGGAAGTGAGGAATTCGTGTGGATGCGGTGTCGAGCTTCGCTGAAAGCTGTGACCGAAGAAAAAAGCTGGGAGAAGATGAGACTGTGTGCATGTGTGTGAGTGGAGTCAGGACAGAAATGGGAAAGGCTTCATTTTATCGAGGTTCACGAGACACTGGGACCGCTCAACAGAACTAACTTCAAACCAGGTTGTGTTGCATAATGCACAGTTAAAACAAGATCACTTTGTCTTTTTTCAAAGTAAGTTAATTAATTTAAGCCCTCAGTTATTCCCTGACACTCACTGTTGACTTGAATTTAATATTTCAGCAATTTTATTTATACAGCACCAAATCACAACAGCAGCTGCCTCAACGTGCTTTATGTTGCAATGATACAGAGGAACATCCCAACTATCAGAAGACCCCCTATGAGCAAATACTCGGTGACAGTGGGAAGGAAAAACTCCCTTCTAACAGGAAGAAACTTGCAGCAGAACCAGGCTGGGGAGGAGCAGCCATCTGCTGCCGGGGGGCGAGGGAGACAGGACAAGAGGCGCTCTGTGGGAGAGAGCCAGAGGTGAATAATAACTAATGATTAAATGCACGTGTAAGCACACAGAGAGTGAAGGAGAAACACTGTGCATCATGGGAAACCCCAGCAGCCTAGGCCTTTTACTGCGTAGCTAACGGAGGGTTCAGGCTCACCTCATCCAGGCAGTAAATTTCCTTGACGAGTTTTTACTTGAGGTTTTTATGAATCTGGGCGGTTATTCCACGACCACTTGTTGACTGCCTGGTTTATAAAATACCAGAAAATTGCTAACGATGCTCATCACATCATCATCAGCGTTCATCATTTCCCAGAACCCAAGCTGACTTATTTATTTCTGCTTATGAATGAAAAAAGAACACTCTCTGCTTGTTAATAATGAAAGTACTGAGGTTCATTTTAAAATAAAAGCCTGTTTATTAAAACATGGATCAACCGGAGTTCTCTGCTCTGCGATGACAACTCGGGCCATGTCCTCGAGGAACAGCTGCTTGTGTTTTATCAAGACTGTTGCAGCACTCTTCTTATTTCTTTCTGATCATTAACTCAAAAACAGCAAATTTACCGTTAAACCCCCGAAACACAACACAAAGTCTCCACTTTGCATTTTTCATTTTCCAGCTACCAAAATGGTTATCGCACTTGTTGCCAATCAATTAATTTAGTACATTTTAAGTCCACATTAATCACACCGGGCTTGAATCCAGGATGACGTGATTACGACAGCTCTGCAGCGAGATCATTTAAAAGAGGAGCAAACATCTGTTCTTGTCTCGAGTTCTGTGTTCACTGTCGGAATTTCAAGTGCCGCCAAATGTTCGCCATTTTTAATGGAAGCGCGTTGCTTCATTCTTTTGCCTAATTTTATTCTCCGCACATGCATTTTTAAGTTTAACACTTGCTGCTGTGCAGAATATCCTTTTAACGTCTCTGCCTTCATTGTGTATTGATGTGGTCTTGATGTCCTCTTGGGCTCCGTCTTATTAAATCATGAATATACATATTTTAACGAGGTTCGCAGTAAATCTAATCACATTACTGAGAAATTTAATTCTGGATGAGTCTTCTTAATCCAGGCTTTTCACAGTGATCTGCAACTTCCGTTTCATCCTGTGCAAAACACCAGTGAGTTTAACAGCTTAAGACCTCTATAACATTATAGCTGTAATGGTGTCTCACGAGTCTCATATCATCCCAAAGCATGACTGGCTAAAGCTTGGTAGGCTTGTATTTTCAGCTTTATAAGAAAAACTCAGCTGACCTCATCAGCTGGAAGAAAACACTCAATAAGTAGGACGACGCCTTCAGCTGAGAAGGTGTGGAGCAGCTGGTGCGGGACTTTGCTCTTTCGTCTTGTCGACTACATTTTGGTCTCCTCTTTCATTTCATTACAGTACTTTTCAAAGTCAGAGGCTTTTATGACTTCACAGCTGTAAATCAATGGAGGCATCATGTAACGTCCCGTATTAGCTCGCGATCCCTTTTGGTTCCAGTACTTTAATGAGCACAAACCAAATTAAGCGTTTGATTTTGCCCCGTTTTTGAAGATGAAAGTTGAAACATAATCACTAACCAACAGAGAAATTACTCCAAATATTCTGTACGTCGGAGCCCTCTCACAGTGTCGTATACATGCTCGCACACACGTAAGGATGACTACCCGTCCTTATAATTATCCCCGACTCGCTACTATTAAAAGCAACAGGTTTGGTTGGACTTTGCACAGACTCTCGGTGGTCACAGAGGAGAAATATCGCTGGGCTTTGCTAACAGCTCAGCTGAGCAATGAAACAGAACACATTATTGCTCCGCAACATCAAAGGCTTTGTCTGTGTGATACATATTTAATTAAATCCTACTGCCGCTCACAGACACACGGTGGTATCTGCACGCACAGATACAGCAGTGCTGCGTATATACATCTAGTCTCTTCCTCCGTCGTTCGCAGACATAAACTCCAGAGCGTATCACAGGCTGGCTGCAAATGTAGTCACACTGCAGCAGTGTGTGTAGATCCTTTATTCCTGGGAATAAAGTTACCAGGCCTGTGAATATGGCTGTAACTTAAGCCTTAACTGCACCTGAAAAAAAAATGGTGTTGCTATAGTAACACTTAAAAAAAAATACATGCAATAACCAGTGTCTGTTTTGTGTTTAATAAAATATCTCTTTGACCTTTCTTATTGTAAAGACAGAAGGCGGCGTTTTAACAGGAAAGCGGGACCTTCATGAATATAAAGTTTAACTTTTAGAATCGTTTTGTTCCCAGAACTGTTGTGCTGGGAAAAAGTTAATTAAAAGCCACAAAGAGTGCAGCGTGGGATCTCACAGCAACCTCGCAATTTTAAAAAAAGGGTTTAAAAAGCAGGATTTAATACCGAGTGCTCCATCGTGACCATTCAAGCACGCTGGGAGAGATGACCGTAATAAGAAGGAGAATATGGATTTGTGATGTTATGCTTGGAATAACTATTCAAGATGACTCAGGCATCCGTAACCGATCATCCTTTGCCTGAAACGATTGGTTAAAGTTATTTGTCAGGACAAACATAGACTAAAGAAGACTGTCCCCATTCTTCCACGTGCCTGTGAGGAAAGCAGGAGTAGAGTGGTTGGACCCCGAATCAGTTATGACAGATATGACTCTGATTAAGTCAGAAACAGAATGAATGGAGCCGGCGTGGAGGTGGGCTGGACAGCAGCTTACAGAAGAGCAGCAGCGGTTGGGAGGCTGGGTCCTCTGAGCTTCTCCCTTATTTCCCAAACTGTCCCCACAGCAGATAGATCTGCATGTTTGATGTGGCACCAATTTTACACCGGATTCCCTTTGTGATGAAAGCCTCCCATTTATCCAGGTTTGGGACTGGCACCAGGAGTACGCTAGCTTATGAACCAACCAAAGCTGGGTTCTGTGTCCCCTCTCTGGTCTCAAACCGCGGATCTATTTCCGTACAAACCCAATGTGTTAGCAATGGCATTATATCAACATAGGCAGGCTAAAGCAGCTTAAATAAGACACGCCGCAAGTGTTTTATTGTGCAGATGTGCAGGCGGCTATCAGCTGAGCTAAGATCAGTTGATCTTATGCATCTGTGGCTGAGCTTGACATCATGGCCTGCTTAAATTAGCACTATGGTTGACTAGTGGTTTGCATATTTGATCATTAACATTCACACACTCAGTAAAAAGAAAGATTCTTTGGCCTCAAACATGAAACAGTTTCAGTTGGGTGGTGTCACATTCTTGTCACATTCTTGTCACATTCTTGCTTCAGTTGTAAGTTAAAGTTTTTAGTTGGACATGTGTATCATGTTTTAACCAGTCAGCCATCTCCGGAGGAGCACAGCATGCGGTGAGCCCGTACACCACCCAGCGCATGTGCTAGATGTCCTGCAGAAACAAACTGCACAACACGTGTGTGTTTGTGTGGGTGTGTAGCTGCTATGTGTCTCTTTTTTTTGTTTGCCTCTTGGTGTGTGAGTGCCCTGCTGTGACAGTGGCGGCTGACAAGACAGATTTACACACACACACACACACACACACACACACACACACACACACACACACACACACACACACGCACATTCCCGGGGGATCCAGATAAGATGTGTTATGAGGCATGGGGGACATCCATTACAAAACCTCCCATGGTCCAAAACCCCTGGAGCTAGCTGCTGGTTCTCACACACTGAGAGACAAACTACCTTGAATGCAAACATACACACACACACTTGCTCACAAAGAGACAGAAGAAAAAGAAACACAAGATCTGTGGACATAAAACAAATATATTCACACAGAGAGATCTAATAGAAACAGTCTTATGTAGGTGACAAGCACCGAGGGAATTACAGCCGGATGTTGGAAACAAATTCCGGTGACAGAAAAGACAGACAGTCCATGACAGTGCTGAAATGAGGTGGTCATGTTGGTGGTAGGGGGGCATATTTGGTGGCACATGATGAAAAATCTTTGACAGCTTTGCTTCAGTGTTTTGACAGTGTGAGTGGATGTGGCCACAGCAGGCCTGAGTGATGTTTTTTATATGTGTGCACAGACTTATGCAAATTACGGCAGCTTAATTTGCTTGTGCACGCTGGAAATGTGAGAGACAAAGATTAAGAGATCCTTGTACAAACTCTCTGAGTGTGGGTCTGTGTGTAAGTGTCAGTGTGTGCCTGCCTTAATGAAGCCACACGCGCCAGCATGATCCCCATCAGTCTGCTGTCTCCTAATTGGACCTACACCGAGCAACTAGCGGACCTCCAGCATTCATCTCCAAGAATACACAGTGAGCTGCGGTGCTGTGCAGAGCAGCCAGAGATACCGACAAAGAAAAAAAATTGGAAAGGAAGAGAAGGAATAAAGAAAGAAATCCTAGGAACACCTGCCTACTAGTTTGACCTTCACACAATTACTGGCAAGTGTGGGAAGGTGATCACAGAGACTGACCGGAGAAGTGGAGCGCGCCTGCCTGCTCGTGCTCACACCTGCGCTGCTCTCACACATGAGCAGATGAACACGCTCATCAAACATCATCTAGCGGGCTACCATGTGGAGACACCAGCACGCCACGCAGCGTCTTCCTCCCCACCGCTTGAAGAGAGAATAAATCAGTGATTATCATATAACCCCAGGTGTTCAGCAACATCCCTGATGTACTTTATCGACAGAGAGATGGAAGCAATTTGAGGAGAGCGGTGAGGAAATGTTGCGATGGAGCTTAGCGAGCAAAACTGTACCCAGCAACAGTGTGAGGTGGATCTGGCTCGTGACCTGTGCTGTATGGATTTCTTGTCTTCCGTTTAAGGCTCCACCAAAACACCAAAATGAATCAGAAAACATCAGAATCTGTGTCATTCAACGCAGCGTCACTATAATTGTGGCGTGCGTATCTAAACGCATCAATACAGCAACAATTGCTGCATCTCAGCAGAAAAAAGCCCAATTAAACGACAAACAATTTACCTCTCATTTTCTCGTCTCCTGAGCATCGAGCCTGTTGAAGATGATGGACGGGAGCAATTTCTAGAACACGGCAACAATGCAAATCACTCTCAGTCTCTCTCCCTCAGCCGTTTTCCCTCATGGTACTGTAGATTGCAGCCTCCCATCCTAATTGTTCCCAAACATCTCACGCCGGCAGCGTGAGTTAATTGGGAACGAGAGAAGTTGATCTCCCATGATAGAGAACCTTGCATTAATGAGTATTCCCAAAACGACTATCCGCATTAAATCGGCAAGCGTGAAATGTATTCTTTGGTCCAACAAAAATTCGGCAGAGCTGAAGGACTTTGGTAAAGCCTTAAACTGTGCCTCTGTGTGTTTGTTTTGCGATTCTGCATCGGGAATATTCTAGATTACCAGCAAATGTAAGTGAGAGATGTCTAACCCCTTTTAAGAAAGAACTGGCCATGAGGAACTTGCATCATGGAGAAACATTCACATGCCCAGCTTCATATGTTCTGTCCACAGTATCTCATAACACTATACAACTCTCCCCCAAACTTAGCATGAAGCCAAACTCAAAAAACTCTGATGCACACACACGGTGCTAATGTAAGTCGTGGCTAATGTAACTTTGGGCCACTACACTCAAGCACAGACTGGCAGCGTGCCGTGGAAGCCTGCTAAACTCACTTCATTCTGAAGTCGCACTCCCAGATGATAGTGCCGCTCAAAGTTTTCAATTTTGAGACGCTCCATCTGGAGCTGCAGATGTAGAAGCAGTACCTAACAACTTCCAGCAACCGTGACCTCATGTGTAAAACTGGTGTTCTTCATTAATGAGAAACCATCTAGCATCCTTGCATCGGTCTTTCACGCAGCAGGCTACTACTTTTTATTTTAAGAGGACAAGTTGAAGATAACAGTAGGAGGGGCACACTGTTGCCTAACGTAAACAGTGTAGCAGGATCGTGTAAACAAGACATTATGTAGTTAATATTTGATGTTTGCATTCGTAGACCGTTCCTAACAAGGCAACGAGGAACAAATTGTGATGTATAAAGGTGCTGTAGAGAAAACTATAGACATCACTACCTGAGTGTTCATTTCCTATTTTTATGTTGTGCACAATGTGCTGGAAGGAGACAGGAGGGTCCAAGGAGCTTGGAAAGAAAAGCGTCTGGACTTCTTTAGGTTGCTTGAAGATGTTTCACCTCTCATCCAAGAAGCTTCTTCAGTGGTCCCACCATTATTATGTACTGGAGATGTAACTGCTACTCAGTAAATTATATGAATACTTAAGCTAAATGATAAACCTTTCCTTCTTTTCATTTAATCTCCTAGGACCTGCGTCCACATATGTGGACATCACATTTTGGGTTATTTAGACCAAAATACTCAATTTTGCTCTACATGGGCCTGATATCCACTTACGAGGACATTATATGCTACGGGGCGACCGTGGCTCAGGGGGTTGGGAAGCTTATCTGTAACCGGAAGGTCGCTGGTTCGATCCCCGGGCTCTCTGTCCTGGTTGTTGTGTCCTTGGGCAAGACACTTTACCCTACCGCCTATTAGTGTTGGTCAGAGTGGCTACAACTGTAGTCTGCCTCCACCAGTGTGTGAATGCGAGAGTGAATGAATAGTGGTATTGTAAAGCACTTTGGGTGCCTTGAAAAGCGCTATATAAATCTAATCCATTATTATTATTCTATCAAAATTTTAAACAAATATCCTCATATGTGGCTCTTATTTTTCATAAAAACAAAAATAAGGTAAAAAAAATAATCTGGTAATTCTTTCTTTTTACATTCATCGGGCCCCAATATGCTCAAATATCAAAGAGAAATTAAAAATGCTGCCGTGCAAGAGTTCAGGTCTTAGGAGGTTAAAATGTAAAATTCCCACTATATTTTCCAAAACAGAGAACATTACGCGTAAACATAATTGGAGCTGAGATTAAGTGAAATCGCATAACACAGTGACAGAGAGCGAGCGAAACATGTCCGTCGTGTCGTTATGTCCCCGCGGAGCTATCATTAATTAACCGTGAGATTGGTTCCCTCCGCGTCCCACCCCCGTCGCTCGTTCTGCTGATCCTGAGCTGTCAGGGGGATTCGCCCTTCTCACCTCAGACAAAGAAACAGGCAGTGTTGGTAAAATGGACAAAACACAGATGTGTGAGAACACACCAGATACAAAAGAAAACACATTTTAGCCTTCATACTTCTCAAGCTCCTGCACACATGTTCTGGTCCAGCTGCCTATAGCTTTCTTTCAGCACTGCAGTACATCACTAATGATAGCTCAAATCCCTCAACTCCCCTATACTACCCAGAGGGGTGGAGAAATCTGCCAAACTGGTACAGGTCCTCTCCTTACCTCTCACACTACGGTATTTGACAACCAACTAGGGAACTGTAAAATTAAAGGCCTTGGCAAATGAAATTCTGTGACATGGCAGCATGAATCAAAGCAGGCCCTGCATTGGGAGCTTGTGGAAGACGAATGAACAAGGTGTGCTCTCAGAAGGAATACAAAAATAAAGTGAAAAGTTAGTGAGGGCAAAAAACCTCCTAAAAACCCCCCCCCACAAATATTATAATCTTAAGGAAGCAAAGTGCATCATCTGGTATCCGACAGCTGCATCCTGGTTATTGATTAAGAGGTATCGGTTCATCATTTCACCTTGAAAAGGAGAGTGCTTTGTATAAAAGCTCTTTCAAAACACACACTTTATTGACTTCCTTTGATATTAATAGCCTGTGACACAAAATGCCATTTTCCCAGCGAAGCCACGTTACTTCTTATCTGATGTGACCTTGTTGATGGTGCCAGACACGGTGCTGTAACGTATCTCAGCTCGGGCATCATTGCAGATTACCGATGCCACACAGCCAGAATGAATATGAACTGCTTTGCCTTTGTTCCAGATCTTCAAACCTCACATATGAAGGCTATGTCAGTCCCAATCACAGGACTCCCTCGCAGTGGCCTCCTCCACACCGCTCTGATACAGACGTACAAGTGACAGCACTGACTCGAAGGGCCATCATCGCTGCAAGGCAGGCTATCTGTCGCTGAGGTGAAGAGGCTGATAACAGTGGTCCCTGTCTGTCATACAACAAGCAACCCCAACTCCATCTCACCCTCGAGGGAGACTTACTGCTTTAATGTGGACAATGAATGGTTCAATTTGTCCCGTGCGCGTCAAAGGACTGGCTCGGTGATTACTTTCTTGGCACAGTAGTGACAATCATTGGCTTGGTCAGGACGTATTGGGAGAAAGGCCTCCGTCAGGCCGGAATAGGATGAGTGACAGTGAGAGACGGAAAAAGGAGAAAAGGGAGAGACAGGTAGAGAAAGGGAGCGGCGGCGAGGCCGGCTTTGCACGCCTCAGTGAACAGCGGCATTCAATCCTTCATAGGATGAGAGATACAGTATCCTGACCTTGACTGATCGAGGAGAGAAACAAACCTATAATCCATCCATGCAAAGTCACAAAGAAGACACAGAAACGCTGTTAAGTGCAGAAAAGGGACATTTTTTGTCACATTTTTAGCTCTGGTCATATCGGAAACGCTGAACCCACAGACACCTGTGCCACATGTGTCCAACGGTGTAAGATTCCTAGCATTAGTTTGACACGGTGGGAAACACAGTAGGCTTTGTCACTTTCTTGCTGACAGTTAAATGAGAAAATCAACAACACTCTCATGTCCGGAGAGGCCACTCTAAAGACTGTTTGCTCAGCTTATGTAGCAATAAGACTTGAACCTTATTTGGCTAGGTAATCAACTCCAGAACCTTTAAAGCTCTCTAATTACAGCGGTGCACGATTATTGCATGTACTGCATTAGCTGACTTGAACAAAATATTATTTTAAGAGTGACTTAAATCATTTTTCGAGAGAGAATTTTGAAACCAAGTGAGTTTATTCAGTGCGTCTCCATCCTTGAGTGTCAAACACTGTCAGATGCTGCTGTCACTGCAGAGAAACGCACAAAGGTTTCCTCGGAGGGCGCTCTCTGCACCGGGGCTGTGATCGACCGTGGCTGCTGTGGCTCTGTGGGTCCTCTCAGCCTGGCTGGGGGGCTTCTTTGGCTCCCTCCAGCTGTGTGCCCGGCCTGGAGGCTGCGGTCTGTGACCGGCTCCCGGTGCAGACGGCTCCGTGTGATAGTGTTCCCTCACCTGGCTCATGTGTGTTTATGTGTGTGTGTGGGGGGAGGGGATGTGTGTGTATGTATCCATGACGGCTTATGTTAATGAGAGTGTGGGGAGTGAATTGGAGGGCGGGATGGGGCGGGCTGCTTTTAACCATGTAAAGCATTTCTGTATGAAAAGTGCTTTATAAATAAAGATTGATTGTTAAGTACTAGATGCTAGAAGAGTCATTTTTTATAACAGGGACAAAATCCACATTTGGATATTGCAGGGCCAGAACTGGAGTTAATCTCGAGATTGAAATCCAAGACAAGGTGGTTCAGGTTTGGTCTTTGTTTTCATTCCCTTATTCATTTGTCATTTCTTTTATTCAGTACCTCTGTCAAGGAAGTTTGGTCTCTGGTAGCATGCGTGCGTGTCTGTCTGTAAAGACGATAGCTCAAAAAGTTTTGAATGAACTTTGCAGGGAGGTAGAGCGGAGTCACGTTGACTTTCCAAGATCTTCAAGGTCAGCTTCAAGATTTATTGGTCGAAAGCACCAAAAACTACTTGGTTAGGTTAGATAGAAGATCATAGTTTAGGCTGAAATACACCCTTTAAGTCATCACTGGCACAAAAAGATGTCTTGACGGGTTCTTTGTGAGAAGCCTTGAGCAACCTTGTGCAACACCAGCTCTTTGACAGGACAACACCAGTGACAGCGTGGGAATGGGAAAACTCTAAGCCTGTGCAGAGTTCTTGAAGATCTCTACGCAGCTTTTTTAAAATTTCCATAAATCACTAGAATGTCTACAGGTAACAAACAGTTCTGCTGGAAACATCACCACATACACCCTCTCCCTTACCTGGATAGTGGGTGGTGAGCGCTGTTTGCGGGTGGTTGTGGTAGACAAGGTGGTGGTAGTCTCTATAAAGGTGGTGGACATCTCTGGCGGTACCGAGGTGGTGGTGCGCGCCGCGCCCCGGCTAGTGGGGACGTCGCCCACCAGCCGCACGCTGCCGTTCACCTTGATGTTAACGTGGCCCTCGGCGGCCATGTTGAGGACTTTGAGGCCATTGTAGTAGAGGCCGGAGAGCTGGCCCTGGTAGGGCCGCTTCCGGTCGTTTCCACCGATAGAGATAGTGGCCTGGGTGTTGAAGATCGTCAACTGCCGGCCTGGCGCGGGAGGGAAAAGCGTTGATAAGCTTAAGAGATGATAATCTAATGTAACAATAACATTAAACTTTCATTGCAAGACAGATGCGGTGATAGAGAACGTTTGATGAAATGTCTTGTTTCCCTGATTAAAAGAAGTTGCAGATGGTTTTCAAACTGTAATGATGACGCAACCTGGCTTTGTACTGAAAAAAGTATCTACGGCTGCCCTACTTTTTACCTACTGCTGAGCACATTTTGTACAATAAGTAGATTTCAAACTGCTGCTAGAGCTGAAACAGATACACTTGTCACAGCAGCAGCAGTGTTGTAACACTTTCCACAGCTTTGTTGTTATTCTGTGGACAAAAGGGTCTCGAGCAATAAGTACAGCATGTATATGGGGAATAATGTGCAATGCCCAGTTGCTACAATTCATGTGATTTTCATTAGGAGAAGCCCAAATATCATTATCAAAACACACTGCTCATGCATTCCCAATGAAAGAAAAGCACAGCAAACTTTCACAATGCAGGAATCATAATTAAAAATCTCCATTGTATAATTTACAGACACATAACACCGCAAGCCCGCTACATTTGTTTGTTATGTAATACATAATACATTAGGTATGAAATGGCAGGGGCAACGTTCATATCACAGAAAAATGAAATAGCACGTGTGGAGTCATGCATGCAGCGGTAATGGGATTTTTTTTCCAAACCTGCCTTGTTTTACAGTTGTTAAAGGGACTTTATGATGAAGTTATGCTGATGTTTATGTGCAATGCATTTTAAAAGCAGTTTATGATATTTTTATGATGGATTAAGCACCAGAAAAAACAAAGGGGGAAACAGACTTCTTCTTCTTTTTCTGGGAAAATCCCCACAAAATGTTCGATACGAACAAGGTGCTGGTTTTAATCTAACGACTGGAAAAGAAAAAGAGCACAGCTCTATCAGGGCACAGTGCACCTTGGCAGGCGCGCTGTGACGCTTTGCCGTCAAAAAGGCTCCAATTAGCTCTCCATCGCCAAACAAGTGAGAATTTTATTGTGTTTGATGTGTTTAAGTACAATCAGATGAATTACAGCAGGGAGAGGCACCTGCTGTCTGGAAATTTTTCAGGGGGATATGCCCACTGATTAATTTGTTCTCAAACATTGCAGAGGATTTGAGCCAAGGGAGTTAATTCTCCTCTCAAAACAATCGGCCGACTGTTGCGGCATAGATAATAATGCATAATGCCTCCGCCTAGTCAATTTTGCACAAAAGATTAGCAGCACTTGATATTCCATATCTTGTTGTTGCACTGTTTACAAAATCACTTCCCAGTCCCTTTAACTAAACACCATGGTTCAACTTTTTTTTTTTTTAAAGATGACAATGACAGAAAAAGGGACAAGAAATAATAAAAAAAAAAGCATCATAAAAACTGAACCAAAGGGAAAGGACGAAAAGGCTAAAAACACAAACAAAATAAAACAAATTGCTTTGGTTTACTGGTTTTTTAAAGGGTTTAAGGGATGGTTATTCATTCTCAGAGGTTGAAAGGGAACAAGCCGATGAAATGACAGAAAATAAAGAACATTCTAGAAGTTCGATAAAGATTTACCTTTGTCCTGAAGCCAATCTTCTACTGGCCGGGTATATTTGAACGGGATTTTCTTATTTGCCATTTGATAGCGCTCAATGTCGCTGTTGCCTTTAAAGTTTGAAAGTTTAACAAACAGCTTCAAACAGTTGGCAACAGCAACAGACATCACACATTTATACAGTGGTTTATGAAGAGTTTTATCTTTGTTTAGAAATATTTATAAAAGCTTTATGATATATATGTATATATATGTATATTTCTTTTACCCCAAAGTAGCGTTACTTTAGTGGAAATTTTTTAAAACTCATATTTATACAGCACACTCCACACACAGCAGCAATGAGGAAAAACAAACTGTAGGGAAAGAAAAATCCTGCAAGAAGAAGTCAAAACACAGGAAATGCATCACATCTACGTCATTTTACATAATAGAGACAAAAGGAAGGAGATCAAGTGGTTAAAAAGGCAGACATGCATAAAGCACCTTTCTCTGAAGCAAATTGGAGGTAATTTATGTGCACTAATTCTCCCACTGGACACCACCTGCTTTCACATTTCAAGGGCCAAGGAACGATTTGGTGGGGTAGCTACTTGGAGGGAAGGAGTGTGTAGCAGCTTTTGAGGGGAAAAGGAGGCAACGTTAGATGAGGAGGTGGTAATTTGAAGCACAGCAGACCTGTTTGGGGGGGGTGTGGTAGTCCCACAGTGACACAGATTTGAAGAGGACAATGCATACAAATGAGATCATTACTGACATAGTGGGAGGCTTTTTGGGTTCAAAGAAACACCAAAAGAACGCAACCACCTCCTCTGGGAATGTTCCTGTTGGGCTGGAGGTATATAACAGTAGTGTAATAATAAAAGCCTCACTTATGCAGGGAATCTGGAGCCTGTACTGAGTATTTCTGGCATCATTTACAAATTTCCTTTGTGAATGTGCCGGGATGCAACATTTTGTCTGACAAACAGGGATCCTCTCCCTTTGAAAGGTGCCGCGGATCTGTCGACAGCGAGAATGGAGACGTACAAGTCCGTCTTCAAACATTTTGAGGTCTAACAAAAGAGACGAATGGCAGTGTGATGTCACTCAGTATCCAGAAGGAAAGGGATTTGGAGGAAGAAAGAAGAAAGGCACTGGCACTGACTCATTTACAGTATAATACAACTGAAAGGGCAAAGCTTCACCTGCCAGTGTGTTTAGTTTGGAGCTTTTGAACGTGCTTACATTCACGCCCTCGTTCTGACACCCGCCCGGGTTGTATTTCATTTTCTTTCTTGGTTTGGCAATAAGCTACATTCGGTGTAAGTCACCACTGCTCTGACCTGCTGACTAAACTTCCATAACATTACGCGCGAACGCGTCACAACTGCATAAAACCGTGAGCTCGTACCAGTTTCCCTTCCCTCTCTCTTTTCTGTCTTCCTTGCGTTCTTTGCTACCTTTCACAGAAAAAAAAACATCCAAGTGCTCAGTTTACAGCCAGCTGGGATGGAGTGTAGATATGGCTGCAAGGGAGCTCAAGGAGCTAAACGAATGTTTCTGCAGTGTGCCAGCAGGTTAATCAGCTACTAGCAGGACTCCCTCCCCATTCCTTTGATCTCAAGCAGGTTTCAGGTGGCAGCCAAATACACTCTCCTCTGGACAAGGGCCACAGAGGGAGGCAAGATGTTCGTGTTTGAAATCAGAGGACGCTCGGAAAAGGTTTGGAGTTTGATCGAGCGAGCCGAGAGACGAGCCGGGAAACACGGGGGGAGGGTGGATGAGTGCCATCGACAAATAATCTCTTCGCATTCTTTCTGCTTTGTCTTTTCCATAAAGTCTCAAACGTAGCCTCACGTCGTCCTTTAGACGAAGTGGAATCACGAGACTGAGAGGAAGACGGAGAAGAAGCTGTAAGTTTGCTGTGCATTGCTAATGGCGTGGTCTCAGGTATAGCTCTTACATTGTTCTAGGTGATTAATGAGGTGACAGTCCCCACGTAATGAATACACCACCAGCTAATTGTGCAACTAATGAGAAAATTCTCTCTAGTTTGTCAATTTGATATTCAATTTCTAGAGGTGACTTCAGAATGGATGACCTTGCCAATAAAAGCACTACTGTTTATTAAAAAGTCAGTCTACTAAGGGTTTCAGGTTTTTTCCCCTAAATATAGTGGACAGATATTTCCTGCCAGTGCACTGAGGAGAGAGACGAATGAGCAATCTGACATTATAATATGTCTGATGTTCTTTTAAAGCCAGAGAACCGGTTTCATTTTCAGTCAACGTCCATAATGAAAACAAGCAAAAGAAAAACTTTATATTTGTAGGGCGAGAAACCAACACCCATCAGTACGGACAGGTAAGGCAGGGAAGGTGGAGCTACTTTGGAAATGGGTTACAAAAGGGCTTGCAGATGGAGCAGCAGCTCTGTGATCAGCTGATCTTCCAGGAATCTTACCTTAAATTTGTGGCCTACCTTAACTCAAGCTAACTTAGCTATGTTTGCTTTGGTTTTGGTGTTAGTCAGTCGAAAGCTAACCCAACCAGGACACTTTCATTTTGCTTGTACAGGAAGGCCGCCTCATGGGTGAGTTTGTCGTCCGTCTCTTCTCTCTGTGTTTCTGCAGGGCCTTAAAAGGTAAAGTGTGATAACACCACACAGCCCTTATAGAGAAGACCAGGTGAATATAAATATTTACGTATGTTTATCATTATTATATTATTTTGCTGCGAGCTTATGCGCACGTTGCCGGCTTTTACTTCGGCCCCGCTGCATGCCATCACCGTTTTTTTCCTCCTAGCCAAAACAGTGTCTCGATTTTTTCCCTTTGGTGGCAGCCATTCAGTCAACACAAACACTGGCACGGTGACAGTCGTCTGCTGGTCGGTTGCTTCCTTCTCTGCAGTTGGTTGCCAGACTAATCTCACCGGGGTTCCATCACAGGGCCAGTGCCGAGAGCGCATCAAAACTGTGAAAATGGCCACCGTGACAGGCTCCTGGCATTCTCTCTATTTGGGGATGATGAGTACATTTGATATAGTGTGGCCCTGTCCAGAAATCATCATTCCACAGCTCAACTCCACAGCTCGCCACCGCAGCCCCCTGGTAATGAATATCTCGCACAAGCCACCTTCTTTCCCATCTACACCTGACTTTCATCTCTGTTTCTCCTCCTCGCTCCCTGGTTATTCATCCGTGCACTCAAGCTTTTTTCCATTCTCTCGTTCTCTTCGGCACACTGTCCATCCAGCGATATTCCAGCTCCTTCATCTGCTCCCGCTATTCTCCGTCTCCCAGACTCAGCAATCAGCTCTCTTTGCTCTTCTTGGCTGAATCCGGCCTCTACAGCTGCAGCCACAATTTATCTACTTTTCACTCACTTTCTCTTCTTCTGCGCCCGTCTACATGTCAGCTCTTTCTCACTTTTTGTCGACGTATTCCATTAAACGCTTCTGTATTCCTTCACCGGTTGCACTTCTTTTCTATTCACCCACGTCCCTTCTTTTTCTCCTGCACGCCTTCCCCCGATCTTCCTTCCATTCTCTCTCGGGCGTCAGACGAAGCCAGGGAGTAAATTCATCATTTATCAGGTCGCTCTGGAATTTATGGTGCTGAAAAGATGAATTAGATTGGCGGCTTGTACACTCGGCTTAGTCTGAGTTGTGAGAGCGACAAAGATTGTGTCTCAGATAGGGCTAATCATGTTTGGCCCCAGGGACGCGTGGGGATTTATCTCGCTCCTGAGGAATTGTTTTGTCTGTATTTCAAGACAAAGATTGGCAGATATTTTGAAACCGTGCAACTCATTGTGTCTGTTTCAGGTTGTGGGAGTCGCTACATTGTGCGCATCAGCGTGTGGATGAAAGTAATCGTGTTTTCGAGCGTTCGTGTGTCTGAAAATGAACACAAGGCTGTTCTGGCTATGACCAACCCCCTTGTACCCATCACAAATGATGGACCACACACAAACACGCACGCACACGGACATACTTTCCCCAAGGCACTAGCAGAGTAGTTAGGCCAATGGTCATTCATCTGAGACAACGCCTGGACCTCAGCCAGCTCGAGGCAACGTGCGATGCACAATCTCCGCCTGGCTCGGTCTAATAATTCTTTGATTCAAAGATTCCAACTCACGCAAATAAAAAAAGAGATCATGTAATCCGAAATCAAAGAGTGCAGGGATTCGGAGTGTTATATAAGGAAATTGGAAGCCTCTCACTAGACAAAGACAAGTCCCTGCAGTAATGTGGGTTGTCACACAAGTACACAGGACTGCGAGAAAGATGCGCAGCCACGATGAGCACAGACTCGAAAAAGGCGGAGAAACACGGATAAAAAGGAATTTGAGGACAAAAACAGAACAGAGATCTGAGAGGGCACTGTTAGAGGGGGAGAATAATTAGAGAAAGGAAGACAAAAGCAGTCAACGCATACATTCGACGCCCACACGCAAACACGCGCGCGCGTAATCTGCCGAAGCCTCGTGGAAACGCTCCAGTGTGGGATCAGAGCGGGTGCACTGTTATAGAGAAGAATGGGGCTGTGAAGTGCACAAGTTCTTTTCCGTCTTGTTTCTTAACACTGGTTGCATTAAAGTGTGGATTTTTTTTTATCAGTGAAAGCAGTTTTGTTTAAGTCACCTTTGATAGTGACAATATCAAGTTGTGAGCGCTTGTGTACCGGGCACGCTCAGCTTGACACTAAGGTTATCCATCCTATCTCTCTGTACAGCGTGCACTGCCTTCCATGTTTTGAGCAGACCTCAGCAGAAATGGAAGAAAAGACAGTTTAAATTATTGAAACTATTTATTTATTATATTTTTGGCTGTCAGCTATGGTAGCACTGAATGCTAAATAATGAGACGGGAACAAAGGAGAACTAAGCTGAGAGGAGAGCCCAGTAACACTGCAGAAAAGCAAACAGACAATCAGACAGTGTGTAGCAGTTTGCATAATTCATTCAGTTATTTAATAAAATGTTCCTGTCAGAATTAGCTTCACTGCCTGTGTTTAATCTTACTGCAAAGGGAACCCTTCAACCTGTTTGCTTCACTGGGAGAAAGACGGGACCTGTTCAGGGTGGACGCCGCCTCTCATCCTATGACAGCGGGGATAGGCTGCGGTCTCGCAGTGACCCCGAACTGAATAAATGGTTATGATTACGGATGGATGGATAGGAGACAGATATCATATCACCCCAATAGAGCATGTCGCTCTCAGGCTACTGGCTTACGTGTGCTTCTTAGGATATTTAGAAGACGAGGCTTTCACGCACCTCTTCCATGGAACCAGCTCCCAGCTTGGATTCAGGACACAGACACTATCTCTAATTTTAAGACTTAAAACTTTCCTTTTTGCTAAAGCGTATAGTTAGGGCTGGACCTTTTTACACGTCTCTGCATTTAATCATTAGCTATTACAAATCTCTGCCTCTCTTCCACAGCGTATCCTTTATGCTGTCTTCCTCCCCTCAACCCAAAAAGGTCACAGCAGGGCCACCTGTGACCTTTTCACCCTGAGCCTGGTTCTTTTGGAGGTTTCTTCCTGTTAAAAGGGAGTTTTTCCTTCCTTCTGTCGCCATGCTTGCTCATAGGGGGTCATATGATTGTTGCAGGGTCTCTACCTTATAATACAAAACTCCTTGAGGTTACTTTTGTTGTGATTTGACGCTATATAGTAAAATGATTATGTTATTATTTATATTTATAATAAAATTACAATCTAATGTAATCCATTACATTTCTGTACCATACCGGCTTACTGTGACTGGTTCTCTTACAGTTAACGATGTTAATATGGCTTTAGCATCCAAGTGCAGGGATGTCAAACTCAGGCTACGTCCACACGTACCCGGATATTTTTGAAAACGCAGATTTTTCTGTGCGTTTGCACCTTTCGTCCACACGTAAACGCCGTTTTCGGTCACTGGAAACGGAGATTTTTGAAAACTCAGCTTTTGCGTTTACGTGTGGACGAGGAAAACGGAGAAAAGGCAGCGTCAAAGGTGTGCGCCTTTTTTGACGTCACACTGTGCGCCGGGTTACTGTTTCGCTGAAATGAATTTCTACCATGGCGGACGTAGACAAAATACGGTTACTGTTAATTTTCACTCTCTGCAGTGTTTAAATGCTTACATACACACACAGTTACTGTCCTCCACACATACGACTCGGTTCTGCTTCTATGCGCCATCTGTCGTTTACTCTTTCCCGCCGAGGCTTCTAGACTTCTGATTGGCCAACATTTCTACACGGTTAGGAATCTAGCGCCACCTGCTGCTTTGGCATGTTCCTAACAGCGTTTTCCTTCATTTCTGCCTTTACGTGTGGACGGGATTATTTTTTAAAACGAAAACAGAAAATCTCCGTTTTCAAAAATACCCGTGTACGTGCGCCACATTCAGCTTACTTTGATCATAAGTGAAACTCGCCTTTCTGTCAGTGTAAAGATGTTTAACTATACATTAAATCCCTCATATATATTAATATAAGAAAAAAGTGTAATTTGTGTAGAAAATGACAGACGTCTGTCAGCAGGGTGTAAACTGACAATCTTTAACATAAACAAAAAAAATGAAGTTAGCTCATTGCCTGGACAGTCCTGTCCCCTCCATGCGAGGAGGTGTTTATCAGTATGAAACCCATGAAAGCACAATTAAAATATGACAGGCCCTTCTTCACATTTCCCACAATTCAGTGGGCCAGATTGGAATATAATTTCTGGACTGATCCTGGCCCCCGAGCCTTATATTTGACACCCATGTTATATTGGAACATGCTACCACTCAAAAGTTTGTGTTCACTTAGAATTTTCCTTGATTTCCAATAA
Source organism: Simochromis diagramma (assembly GCF_900408965.1). NCBI lineage: Eukaryota > Metazoa > Chordata > Actinopteri > Cichliformes > Cichlidae > Simochromis > Simochromis diagramma. The sequence continues at coordinate 2,327,367 of NW_024387492.1, forward strand.
AATAAATGAATATACAAACGTGCACTTAATGACAAATTGAGTGCACGTTTTAATGGAACATGTACGTAGGAGTACAGACGCCCATGTTCGGAGATCCTCACCTCCGGTGTTCAAATAGCACTTACGTGATGTAAGCTCATCATTTGAAAAATTCTAATTGATCATTATAAGAATTCGTAACCAATTATTCTGGCGCAGATGAAAACTCTTCAGCTCATTAAAGAAGGAATGAAATTGCCTCGCTGAGTGTCCCCCACCCAAACTTCCTTCCGAAGCTCATCAGAGTAACGGCTTTCTGTAACGTTATTCCAAAGACTGAATCTTACAACAGCTTCAATCAAAACAATCTTGTGGCTGCTGCTTAAGGAAGATTTGGTGCAATTTCATAGTCGGTGTAAAAAATGAGGCTGAAATAAGCAAAGAAAGACCCAAGTTGTGGAGTTATGAAATCGTCCGTTATTTAGAAGCACGTCATGCTGTCAGAACTGGCTGCTGCCATTTGAAGTGAATCCTAATGTCTCAATGCTTTTGTTGGCCAACTCTCTAAACACTGTTGTTAAGACGTCCAATTTACACACCTCAGGCCTATTTTGTAAGCGGCTCTGACTGACAAGCAAACCACCAACACCTTTGTCCTCACCTATTCCCCCACCAGGGAGAGGGCATGCCCAGATCCGGTAACTGTTTATTGAGCGGCCTGAGAGCCTCGTGGCAGCTACTGCCTTCAAGTTAAGCATTAGAAGTGTGAGAAGGCAGTCGATGAGTCTGGACCCTAACATGTAATTACTCACGAGATGACAACTTTACAAAGGAGGGAGGGCGAGGGAAAAAAATCAATCATCGTTGAATTACTATCACTGAATGTCCTGCAAATTACCTGTGCAGAAGAGAAAAAGAAATTACCACGCATTCGATCCGCCGACCTCAACTCCATCTCAAGACAATGGCAGGCGGACAGAAAAGGGAACAAACCTCAGTGGGATCGCTTGAAAGAAATCCACAGCTAAACTTCTTTCTGCTGCGCATTCCTGAAGCGGAGATGTAAACCTTAACGACCATTTAGCAGTGACTCCTGAGCTTTGCTGGCTTTGGATCACAGATTCCGGCATACGTATTGGCAGAAGCTAAGGAAACAAGCACTGCATGCTTATGCAAGCAGGCCCTTTGAGGTAATTATGAAGGTGGTAGGCGTTCAATTCCTATCCCAAACTGATGGCTATTAAAGATGAAGAACGGTCGAACTATTGCGCGATCCACAGTCGGGAACATAAGGGACATGACACTACCTCTGTGCAGCAATCGCGCCCGCTTCTGCCTGATTAATTCAATTTCTTCATCGAGCGCTGCGCACACGCGAGCGCCAATGTGTACGCCACGGAGATGTCACTTGTGTGCGCGCTGCGGAGTTTCTCAGTATTTCGCAGCGTTACTGCAGCTGAAATGCGGTTATGAAACCCGTCCGACCTTATCTGCTCAAAGAAAAGCGAAAGACAGCCGGCGGCAAAAGAAAGCCAGAGACAGAAGAGATTAACGTCACCTGCGCTGGCACTGAACCAAACCACAACAGCGTGCCAGGTCACGCCAGGAGAGGATGCTGGCCTGTCATCGGTGAAGGCAAGCAGGCAAAAGGAGCATGCTGTAGGGCTGCTGAGGCATAGTGAAAGGGATCGACTCATATTTGCTGGCTTCCTATGATTACGTGGTATCAACATTTCTGCATATGTTTTTTTTTTAAAGCTTTCAGAACAGAATATCTCAATTATTGATGCGTGATGGCTTCTTAGATATAGCCGAGCTCATATCTCAAGGAAATTTAACGTTGGCTTTTTAGTCGACGTGTAATCCTGTACATTCTCGTCCTACCAGTGCGGCACAATTGTTCCACAGAGATCAATGACGTTTCATATTATATTTTGTCATTCTTGGCTCGACTGCCACTTTGTTCCCATGTTGTCTCCCCGTGTGTCTGTTCTGTTTGACTAAGTGAAATTGAAGAGGAGGGTAATAGGAAACGAGCAAACAAAGGTAGCTTCTCCTAAGCCGGCTGACATGGAGACACAGATATCAAAGTTGAGGAGAGCCAACTCAATTTAATGGACTGTTAAGTAGAAGCAGGAGAGGATTTTTTCCCCTCCTTCTTTCCCTCTCTCACACTCTCTCACCTAGCTAGCTGAGCAGCACATATCTGTTCCAAATGGAGGGAGTGCCTGAGTCTCCAAATGGAGCGCGCTCCGTTTGATGACCCTATTTGTATTCTGCTGGTGCGCCGCTTCTGCTGACCTGGGAATGAGAGATACAGGCAGGCAGCAGCTTTATCTGGCCAACAGGCCACCCTTGGTTTCTGCCTTCAGTGCTCTCCTTGCCTGCCCGCTGACCGAATGTTGCGCAGTTAATGCGTCTTGCAAGACAAAAGATTTCAAGCTCGGTGTCCCCCCCCTCCCGTGGAGCCAAGCGTTATCGTGTTTATTGAAGGGTTTTGAAGCACATGTTACAGTACGAGTATGATGTTGGTCAGGTGATGGCCACATGCTTGTTAGTCATCTCACATATTTTACCCCGGAGAGCAAGTGAAGGTGAATCCTTTCTTCCTGCTTGTGCCCTTTGCATGATGAAATAGATGGTGTCCAGTGGTTTTAAAGCTATTACTACTAATTTACCTTGAATTACTCCAGAAAGGATTCATTGGGTTAATAACAAATATCAAATAGACTGAGTTAAAAATGAGGTCGGTACCTGTGGGAAAGTGCTCATTGACCGGCCAGTTGTCCACCTGCAAGGTCGCATTGCCCCCGTTCCGGGTGAATCGGACCAAATGGTATTTGCCATCGTTTATCAGCGTGTTTACCTCCTTGACGCTGATGTCCACCGTTCCGATGTTGAACGTCACACCTATTTTGCCTTGTTCCTGAAACAGACACAAAGAGCACGAAAGAGTTGGTCTGACGCCATCAAACAAAGTGAGCGCTGCTTAATAAATGCAAGCGATACGAAATTGTGTGGCGCCGCTGTCAGCGCGAGATGAATTTGAACCGCAGATTCCACCCACATGTATTGTTGTGCCGTAATGAATTAATTATACAATAAACTAACTGTAAAAAGTTCAATAAAGCTACTTGGATGAATGCCCCCGGCTGGTGCTAATGGTGAACTACTCAGAGAACCTGAGGACGCTAGCGCGCTACGCTTCATTATACCACTGTAATGTGATGAAAATAGGCTGCCAGCAGAGATTGTAATGATGAGTAATGCTCCCTGCAGCCTGTCACCACAAAACTGGCAGGACAGATGCTTTTTCTGCCGCGGTCCTTACAGAATGCATGAATACCATATGCTTTGTTTAGCTCTTAATGCTAAACCAGTTATACCATGTCCGTAAATCGTGATGCCCCCTCGTCATTTTCTGATTTCTCTCCCCTCGACCCCACTAATTTTCACGAGCTGCCAGAGTGTGTTTTATTGTGACTGCTTGTGTATTCATGGTCATGCAGGCGTTACAAGCAAAAGGTTTTAAAGCGGAGGCAGGGCTTGAGTGAGTGGCGATGGGGAAAGGCTGTGTTTTCTGTGTCATTTGTTTTAATCCCCCACAGGGAATCTCTCAGTGTAATTACCTTCTTTAGAAGCCCAGAGCAGTGGGACTATTTCTCATAACAAAACCAAAATTAGGAAAGCCTGAACACAGGGCAGACACGTATTGCTAATTGATCAGCAGAGACACTGGCCCTGCATGGCTGACTGTGACTATACAGACCCTGATAATGTCAGGCTGAATTTGACAGTGCTCGTCGGTGTAAAGGCGCTGCAGGATTGCTACAAGTTAAATGATACAACACTTAAACCTGCTGACCTCTATTTAATTTTACAGGCTCTTCATACCTAAGAGGAGCACTTAATAAGGCCAAGCTATGCTTGATGCAGTTCCTCTTGCTGTAAGTGAGACTATATGGTGAGACTATACCACCCGATTACCAAAGGAAGCTTCACTCTACAGTAAAACAGGAAGCGTGTCATGTTTTTTCCCGGACACATTTTGCTATATTAAGTTAGTTTAACAACAAATCAAACAGCAGTGCGTCCTCATGCTGTTTGGTCAGATGTCACTGGAGCAGGTGCCTTAATGGCTGTGATTCCATTTCAGAGAACTACAAAGTCCACATTACCAGGTTGGAGGTTTGCTGTTGGATAAGCTGCTGATTCATCTGCTGGGAGAATGTGGATCATGCACTGTCGAAATCTTTTTTCCCCCACTACTTGCTTTTTACTTTATATTTTACTTGCTGGTTAGATGCTTAAGCTACAAACGCCCCACTCACACAGGCCTTGGGACCATCTGACAACCACTTTCAAGTGGCCGTTGTAGGTTGCAGGAAGTTACCATGAAATTGATTGCTAAAGACTGGAGTTTAGCAATCAATTTCATGAGTAAAGTCTAGAGACCAATCAGTGAACCTCTGTTGCTAGGGGGTTGCTAGGGAATTCTACAGCCAGTTGTCAGTGGTTGTTGGAGGTTGTGGGCAGTTGCTTGTAATTACTTTGGTCGTAAGTGAACTGCTGTGCAGTTTGCATGGAAGACGCCAACTCGGTAGCAAAGATGCACAAAATAATCACCAAGCAGTAATGAAATTGTGAAGAGTGTAACACAAACTAAAGATGACCGCAAAAACGTACAACCACAGGAGGTTTTCAGTGCAACACACTCCGAGCAGCCTGACAACAGCCACGTGACTGAAAGCTGCCACGACTCACTGTTCTCTTGGTCTTAATAAGGTCGGGGTGAAGATGATGGTCAAACTCCAGCCCTTCACAACAGTCATCCTGCTTGCTGAAAGATGCCCAGCTGAAACATTCATGTTATGACCTTTCCCTCTGGCAATGCCTTGTGTGTAAGTGCGATGGAGTTGGACGAAACAGTATTAGCTGACACCCAGGGCAAGAGAACAGGCTGAAAATACACATGACATCAATAGGAAATAAAAAAAAACAACTTTTTAATTAAGTTTGTTTTTCATCTTCTTAATTCGAGCACCTTAAAAACCCTGGAAGAAAGCAGGCGCTTCTTTTGATTTCTGTTAATTAAGGTTCCATTTTTATTTCTTAACCGTTTTTAAGTGCACAGGGCAGGAGTTGTCATGATTCAAGGCGCGGAGCATCCTCCAGAGGAGCCTTTCAAAGTTTTAAAAAAGGTAGAAAGCCCAGAAAATAGGCAGCGAATGAACCCCTGCAGTGACTCTGCATACTGTAGTTTCCTCTTCAGCTCCTTTTAACTGCCAAAGTGGTCAAAAGACACTGAACAGTATTCACTGCCACGCTCACACTTACAGTTTAAACATCCTTTATCTATTCATAAAAAGAGATACAGAATTTCAATGTGCTTGAGACCGTAATGGAAGGAACGATGGAGCAGCTCGGCTAATAATGGAAAAACAATGTCACCAAAGACACAAGAAAGCCATCTCCTAAAAGCTGAGCCCGGGCGCAGAGTAGGCGAGCAGAATACCTCAACGCGCACTTAACTTCTCTGTCAGAGAGCTTGTAAATGGGCTCTTAATTTAAGCAGTTGTCATTAAAACTTAGTGCAACACTTCCAACAAAAGTGTGTGTGGGGGCGCACGTGTACGTTTACGCACGCTGCTTATCTGACAGCAAATACACATAATCCGAGCACCGAGACGAGATAAGCACACGCGCCAGTATGCAGATGATTTAATGTGACAAGGTGATGCTCGCCGTGTCTGTTGTACCGTGAAAAATACTACTAAAGCATCGTGGCCTTCCTGACTAAAGACAAGACCTTTCCCTGGTATGAAAAAACAACATGTCTGACGGGCCGAGCGCATACAAAGCACAGACAGAAACATCAGCGCGAGTACATCCACTGTGACCTTCAGAGGCTCTGGCAGCCCTGGCTCTCCTGCGTAGTCGCATCAAAGCCACATCAGCGACCCACTAATACCTACAAACAAAGACAGATCGTCATCCCCCCGGCCGCTGTACAAACAAACAGCAAAACACAACAATTGTACACCTTTGTAACTGTTGCTGAGCGCCTCCGGGCAGTGCAAAGAAGGAACTGTGTGTATTAGCGCGTTGCAATGGCACACCTCCCCGTTTCTCTCTCTCTTCTCTATCTGCACTACTCCCAGTGTCCGGCCTACCCTCCCGCCTCTGCCACCGCCGCCCACCCACCTGCCCGCCCACCCCCTGCGCTGCAGCAGTGTTTGATTGACAGATCCAATTACGTTTTTTATTGGCCTGTCGCTCGCGAGGCGGGAAGGCACTTCATTGTCTCCCGAGCAAAAGGAGAGGGGAAAAAATGGCTATTGTTCTCTTAGTGGAAAAGATGATGGCCGGCTATTCTAGGTGTAAACAAATGATGCGCGGAAAATCACTTCCAAACCCGCGCGCGCGCTCAAATCGGACGCCGCCGCACGTGCACACGGACGATGAAGTGTAACCTCACAAAGAAAAGAATCTTTAGTGTCTTTAGTGTCGTGTTAGAGGAAAAATACAGTGTAACAACATTTAGTTGTAACAATCAAATTACAGCAGTATAGTTGTAATTTACTGGTATGATGCGCGTAAGCCCTTTTATAGACTAACAGACTCCCACACTCTTTATTTAATGTCAGCCACAAACACTGACTGCTCGCCGCTATAGGATCAAAAACACGATTATGTTTGCAGTATACGTGTGCGGGTCACTTAAGGCGTACAGTATGTGTGGGCATGTTGTGTTCACGCTCTGTGTAACTAAGAGTGATAAATGTAATTCCAGGCGAGCGAATGCACCCCTCCCTCCGACTCATCCCTCCGCTGCGAGCTAGCCTGAGCTCGGCACGAGGATCTCCGGCGTTCCCACGTGTCCCGGCACACACTGACATCAGTAATCAGGCTCGCTGCAATCCAATTCAGGGCCGATCAATGCCTCCAACACATGGAGCGCCCGGGGCAGAGTGAAGGAGAGAGAATCACTCAAGGCAGCGGTGGGCGAGCCTGCAGACAGCCCTCATCAGACAGCTGCTGTACAGGAGGACGAGCCGCTCACAATAGACGCCATCGCCCGCTCGCCGAATGGTCATTCTGTTAAGCCACAAGCCTGAGACAGATGAATACATCTGACAGCCATTTTATGCAGGTGATATGGACAGAATAAGCAATAAGCTTAGCTGTGCTGGGGACGAAAAGAAAGATGGAGAAAGAAATGCATAAAAATAAGTAGTTATGACCCAGATATCTTCAATAAGAAGATGTGCACTGAACGCACTCTGAGGTCAGACATTGTTATTAAAAGTGGGGACCTGTCTCGCTACAAAAAGATAAGATAATCTTTATTAGTCCCACAATTTGTTTTGTTACAGCAGAAAGTGGACAGTGCAAAGTTACAGTAGCAAAAATTAAGAAAAAACACTGGAACAGGATGATAAGAATAAGAATAGAACAAAATACAATGTTATCAGAAAAAGAGAATTGTAATAAAAAGTATCGCATTACAATCAAACCCTGATTGTAATCTAGTACGGGTACAGAGCAGTTGTAGCGGGATGACTCCAGCAGATCTATATAAAGGCTCATTTGGGAGGGAGGAATATCTGATACCAGGAATGTGAACATGTCCCGGGGTGGGAGTTTGGGTTACATATCCCTCTTTTCATCTGACATCAGCGCTCAAGTTAGCTTTCGCGGTCAGAGGCCAACAAAACTGGATCATGGACGCAGTGGAAGCAGAATCAATAGAGTGGAGAAGCTAGCACATGCAGGATTGATGCGCCTGGCCTTCCCACTGCCAAAGCCATTTATCGTCAGTAATTGACAGAGATAACTCATAGACGGCGCGGTGATTTGTAGCTGTCTATTCTTGTGCACATCAAGCTCTAGAGTCAGAAATTTGCTAAAGGGTAGGATGTTAGAGGCAGTAAAAGAGAGGTTTGTGTGTGCGAGTGTGCGATGGCCTTTGCAGCTAGTCGTTTCTTCATGTACAGAACGCGCTGACAACTCGACAAGCCCATGGGCTTGTCGAGAGCTTGGCATATTTTTCTGTGGTCTTGCAAGCGCTGTTGGCGAAATTGAAAGCCCTAATTACATAAAGAATGTCTCTATTTCTACAATAGATTAAATTGATTAGGTCTACAAAGCAAATCACACCTAGTTATGAAAAATAATTTAGAAACCCTGGCACAGCCACACTTTCTATTACAAAAAAAAAGCCAGAAAATGGTTGCTCTACCTATTACAAACATTCAAGAAAACATATTATCTTCAGTAGCATACATCTGTGAAAATTATATTAATCTGAAGCATGTTTCTATGTAGGGCTGCCACAAACGATTATTTTGATAGTCGACTAGTCACCGATTATTTTTGCGATTAGTCGACTAATCAGATCATCATCCATTGGATGTAAAACGTACAGCTTATTGCACCAGCAGCATCTGCTCTTATATAACTATCATTAGCTTACAGCTTTAAGTGTTTCAGGTCTGTGCTAACTAAAAATAAAGACAAGATGATAGTTTATTAAATTTTAATGAAATCTGCAGATTGTTTCGGTGAAGTTTAATAAACTCCTTGCTGTCTAAAATATAACAGGACACCGGAGTAAATTCTCCAGCATCTCACACTTCTGATAATCAGCTGTCTGCTTGACGTTTATTCAGCTGTGTAAAAACTATAACTTTAATCTCAGCCAAACCGATTTACTCAGGAACAAATAAAATACTAAAAAAAAGCCAAACAAAACATTTTAAGTTATCTAAGTGACTTATATATCATGTTTAACCTGAGTAGCGAAAGACGGCGGTGGGTTTGAAAACGATTTGCCGGGAGTCCGGTGTTCTCACGGCTCTAGTGACCTAGCCCCCGGCTAGCTATCGAGCTAGTGGGTAACAGACGTCTCCGAAAACGTCGGAGCGCTTTTGAAAATATGCGGTGTCTTGATAAACTGAGCAGATATTTGAGGTTTACACAGCTACATTCTCGCCTGAAAATATGTTAAACGTTTATTTTGTGACCCAGAAAGAATAATAAGAGTAATATTAAAACTAACTAGCTGCCGCCATTGTTGGAAACTGAGCTGGGCTGCGCTATGAATTCTGGGACACAGCTTCTTCTTCTTCGGGGTTTAACGGCAGCTGGCATCCTTGTACATGCAGTGCTGCCATCTTCTGTTTCAGTCCGTTATTACACTCTTAAATCCTGCTACTTATTCCTGCGTCTTTTGGGATCTTACAAAGCTTCAAACGACGCGTCGACTATTAAATCAGTCGTCGACGATTTTGATAGTCGACTAATCGTGGCAGCCCTACTTCTATGCAGAATAAGTGTCTATCTAGAAAATAGCAAAAGCAGCATGATGGAGCTGCTAAAATGGTTTCCCATGTATCCAAAGCATAATGTATCATATCCCTATGTGCCAGAGAGCTTCACTGAGCTTCACTGTTCCAAATTCAATAACACACTCAGCTTACTGTTGGCATCAACATCAGAACCACCTGCCTTAATGTTGGTTGACTTGGTTCCTCTTTTGCTTACAAAGCAGCCCTGACCCATTGAGGCATGGTCTCCACCAGACCCCTGAAGGTGTGCTGTGGTACCTGGTAGTGATACCACAGATTTCCTTTCTGATCCGATACCGATACTTTGTACAAAAACTTTTTATATTATAGCTTCATAATGATTACAGGACATCAGACTGCTTGTTCTTATTGCTTAATAATGCAGAATTATCATACAAGAGTAAAGCTTGTGTGAATTACACAGACGAACAAGTCCGATGGTTAAAAGACCCATCAGGCAACTGGGCAAACAAACCGAAACATTTTGCCCTGTCTGGTCACGATTTGACCAAAATGTTAACTTTTAAAGGATTTACTTAAACAGATGTAAGTACTGGGCAGCTATTTGTTTTGCCCTGATTCTCTGTAAGGGGCACAGAGCTTTGAATAAGAAAGAAAGCTCTGTTTTTACACAGGACATGCGGCTCCTCGTGGCAGCGCCGCGTACGCAGCGCCGCAGACAGACGAGCGCCACAAATAGGATCTAATTTGGGATAGATCTATTCTACCGTGGAGCCGAATAAAACACCGCAGACACGGTTTTACTTTCTCATATTAAAAGCTGCAGCGTCCGGGCTTCCTAGCTTTGTACAGTGACAATCTTAATGCACTATTCAAATAAACATTCCTCTGAAAACTGTGAAATTTCATAAATGATTAATTGGCTCAAATGTTCATTCAGATGTTCATAATTGGCTGCAGAGCTGTTGTGCGAGGCCGTGGGGGAGGATACCACGTGCAGAGGCCTGGGTGCCTCTGAAATATTGATCAGGCCTAAAAGAACCCTGAGGTCTAACACGGGCTGTATCTCACACCTGAGAGAGCCAGAAACAGCTTCATCGGATGGACAGGAACAAAATGGCTTCCACCTTGCGCTACTTAGAGCTACTGTAATTGCCGGGATTATACCATAGCGTCCATTAGCCAGCTGGTTAATGCCCAGGAGTGCCAGCTAGTGTTAGCCCAGACTGAGGAGGAAGAGACATTGCATTTTTAATATAAACACAAGCAGCAGCGTTACTGTGGAAGGTAATGGCTTTGACTTCAGCGCTCAGGCTCAATGTCAAACTCTCTTCCGCGCTCTTTGATCCTCTGCTGCAGAATATGAATCGCGCAGGGTCAGCCTTATCAATTATTTACACCCACTCTTTCTCTATTTCCTGTTTGTCCGCTCTTGTGGCTGTAACTTGCCTTGACACTAATGGCGGACGGCCTGGTGAAAACATTTATCAATGTTACCGCAGAGTCCTCTCGAGTTCTATACTATCACTTTCAGCCTTTTGGAACTTAGAGTACTGACGGTGCACTGATCCTAATCGTCACCGGCGTGCTCTGCTGCCTGCGACAGTGCTGCATTGTCTCAGTAAAGTGGCTGCACCTCAAAGAACCTTTGGCTTCTGCATCTTTGCGTTACCAGTGAATATGTTGCTCGTTATCTGCCTAAAACGCTTCTGTTTAATATAGTTTCAGGTCTTTTTTTACATTTAGCAACTCCAATCAGGCTGATCGGTTCTGCTCTTTGACCTTTGTCCTGGACCTTGTGGTTCCTCCAGAATAAACTGTTTTTTCTTGTGGTTTTTACCCTAAAAGGATTAAATCATGCATATCAGAGGAAAAGCCTTGAGCAGCCCTCATTTCTTTATATTTTGCTACGAATAATCGGTGTTTGGTATGGCCGCCTTTATTCTTCAATACAACCTGAACTCTCTTAGTCAAGCTTTCATGTAATTTCCTTAATTAGTCTTTAGGAAAAGTTCTCCATTCAAAGCTCTTCTTTCAGTCTTGGCTGCCTTTTGTTGCTTTCTCTGTTAACATGATGCTGCGCTGCTTCAATAATGCTGCAGTCCGGGTTCTGGGGAGGCCAATCCATGACTCTCCATGCTTTTACTACACTGTCAGTGTGTTTGGGATCATTGTCATGCTAAAAAAATGAAGTTTCTCCCAGTCAGACATGAGCTAAAAATGTCGACTTGAATTCATCACAACAATAAGAAGCCACTGATTTTCAGTTCTTGTCTAATTTGGCACACCTCAACATTTTCTCCTCGCTTTCCACAGTCATCCTCCCACTGAGACCATTTCTGATGACGGTTCTGCAGACAGTAGAAACTAAAGAGTCAGGTGCATCTCTCAGCTCCTGCATCAGGTCTTTGCTGGACTTTATTTCTTAAGGAAATGACTTTCAGATGCTTTTTATCTGCTTCACATGCTTTTTAGGCCTAACGCTTTTTATTTTGTCCTCCACTTGTTTCCTCTAAATATTCAAGGACACACTGCACATCATGCTGAGATATGCCACATTTTCAGCTAATATTTTTTGGGGAATCACCTCAGTGGTAAAAAAAAAAAAATCATTTCATGTCTGTCAAATTTGCCTGTTTTATCTTTTGGCATTTATCATAGATTTATAAAGAAAAAGATGGAAATTGAAAATCGATTCTTTGCCAAGTTGTCTATTATATGTAGACACAACTGTGGTTCATCACTTGGGTTAGGCTTCTTTTTTAACGTTAGGTCAGCGTTAAGTGCCAAACATACAAACAAACCTCTGAAATTGTGCTGGTACGAGGTTGTATGTAAACCTGAGATCGTATGTAAAAGTAGCCGAAAGACCTAAATATATAGAAACGAGAGGTGTTTCAAGACTTTTGCACAGTACTGCACTGCACTACATCTATGGAGAGCAAAGCTGAGAAAGAGTGTTGTTCTGTTTATAGTCAGAGTAACACACACACACACGTTATTATAATGCAGACTGCATAATTAAAAGCGTGCTAAACCACAGAAACACAGTAAAACTTCTGCCATTAATTTTCATCTGCCTGACCTGCTGCTGCACTACTTCATTCGGACCATTACGATGCAGCGCGTGCTGGACTTCAACAACATGTAATCAGGCCGTAAGCAAAAGCAATGGGCCTTGGTGCCCTACACAAACACACACAAACACAGAGTCTCAACACTACCACGGTTGTGTTCATATACTTCCTGGACTGCTTTACAGCAGCTGTTAGGAAGTCGCCGGACATAAATCGGGAGCTTACTTGCGGATTTACTCAGTTTGGGTTCAAAGTTACCTGATCAAGTGTCCGTAACAGAAAAAGCAGGTTTCATATGACCTCACACTGCACATGTGGGGCCACGTGGTCCCTGTACACCACGGGCTTATTTAAAAGAAGGAGAAAAAAGTCAATGAATGGGATTTGTGCTAGATGGAATAATATGCTGTGAAAGTCCATTAGGGACTAGGCTAATGAAATTGAAACAGCTTGGTGATCAAATTAGAATCTGTTCGGCAGATATTTAATTTAATGTGCTGCTGAATTTGAGCACTTTCAATTTGGTAGCCCCAGAGTGAAAGTAGCATACAATAAATCAAGCGGTCACACAATTTACCCTACATTTTTTCCTCCCCTCATTTTTCCAAACTGAACGACTTTCTAATGTATTCACAAAATGCCTACCCGCTCCATTTTCTCAGACAGAAACAGGCTGAGCGTTTAAGTCGAAACAAAAACGAGATAACAGACATACCAGACTAAAACGGGGGGGAAAAAAATCACAGGCAAACTTTATCTTTGACCTTTGTGTTTTCCCCACAGAGAATACCTTGAGTCACAATCGCATGCATCGCTGCAGCTGCTTGGTAAAGAGTCACGGGCTGAAATTATTTGAATAGACACACAAAAGATTTTAGCTTGTTTGAAGAGCTGCTCTCCGTATTTTGCACGCTCTCCTTCCCATGTCTCGGGTAATATGCAAAAACAAAACCACAACTGTGACAAAGAAAAAGTGTGTGTGTGTGTTTTGGGGGGGGGCAGAAGCTATTTTAGATAGCTGCAGTCCCAATTAACAAAAAGGACGCCGATTATTGGAGCAAGACAGACAAATGCGAGACTGAGGGGGAGGCTTATTATTACACAGACGCTCATATATCGTATATAACAGGACGGAGACGCTTGCTCTCTGTCCCATGTTGTGGTAGCATGTCTCTGACTGCTGAGCAAAGCCTGGACTGCAGTTCATTGAGTGTGTGAGAGTGTGTGTGAGTGTGTGTGTTGGGGGACGACAAAGAGACGGGGATAGAGAGAGGCACAGCTTCTCATCCATCTGTTTATACAAACATACTATTCTGGGCACGCACTTCCAGGCACAAACAGACAGACTGATGAATGTAAACACAAGAGTGTGCACGTGAACTCACACACTCTTGTATGCCTGCACACACACACACACACACACACACACACACACACACACACACACACACACACAGATGGTTGTTTTTTAAAATTTTGTCACAGCCCTTGTTTGCCCAATGTTGTCTTTGCGAGATGCATTAAAATTAGAAGTGCTAACGCCCCCGTGCGCTGGAACAGGTGTTAAAAATGCTAATGCTAATGGCTGGCATCTACAGTAGACGGTGTTCTGATCCCTCGCTGGCGGCGTCTGGGCTAGATTGTGAAGGCTGAAGTGAAGGAAAACAAAGGAGGGGTGTTTGTTCCTAAATTACAGGAGATGATGACACAGAAAAAAATAAGAAATTGCCTCCTCTGATCTCTGCAGGTTGGGTTGGTGGGCAGGGAGGGGGGGACAGATACCAACACTGGCGCTAGCTGGGTTGCCCTGAACGTGCGACTACCAGAGGGGTGGGTGGTCTGTTGCCAAGGGTAACCTGCCTGGGATCAAGACTCTATCCTCCACCTCGCCTGCTGAGGTGTCAGGGATGAAGGCAGAGGGGGGAACGAAAAAACAGAAAGAGGGGAGAAAAGACGCGCAGCATGAAAGTGAATGTCTAGAAAAAGAAAAGCACACAAGAAGAGAGGCTATGAGGTGAGGTGGAGAAAAATGATTAACTGAGAATAGAGCGCATTAGGCATCCCGGTCCAACCACACTCATTTTTTTCTTCTTTCAATTTCTCTGTTTTTGAGAGTCTGCTGAAGAGGAGACTCATTTGGTTTTGATTTGAGATTCATTTAGCTTCAAATCCACCAAGTCTCTCTGTGATAATATCAATTCGTGGGTCGCTCCCTCCCACTAAGCGCATAAGACACCGATTGCCGCTGTTTAAATTCACACCATTTGCAGCGTAATTGCTTCAACTTGGAGAGATTATGATTTAGTACGAAGATAAAGTATATCTCCAGTTGGTATAAACACTGTTATAATGGAGATAAATTAGCGGAGCTTGTGAAATCTGTGCAAAAACAATGCTTCTGCAATAGCTGCTGTTTGCCATCTAACAGTGTTACTCTTTGGCTGATTGGATGTTGCTGGATTGCGTATAAATAAGGTGCAGCTTTAGATTTTTGCACGCCATCCCAAGCCTTAAAGTCAAAGGGTTAGGATTTAGGTTAAGGTCAGAGTCAGGGTGCTTTTCACAGAGAGTCAATCGGTGTGTAATTTGTACAGCATTTTATGATCTGCTATTGTAGGGCACCTCATCCTACAGCCCTTTGATCTAATCTAAAAAGGATTGTGATTTCAAATGTGTTGCTGAGGCAACTTTATTGTTTTATCTTGATGACAGGATGTGCCACAGTCTGTATATGTAGTTTTTAAGATAAGTAACCATTAACTAGATCATGTTAATTTTGTGCCATTTTGGACATATGCTAATTATGGTGACTACGCAGGATCAAGTGATTACAACCCCAGGCACACAGGCCTAGAGACTAGCAACCACTGGTCATGAGGGAAAATTGAGTATTTCTTGATTGGTTGGGTGTTGTTGCTGGTGGTTTATGGCAACTCCTTTGAAAAAGCCCCAGGTGTATAGGCCTATAGACACTGACCCACTTGGAAACCACCTGTCGCTAGGGAAACACGTGCATTTCCCAACTGGAAGCCTTGTGATTGCTTAGGTTATTGGATTTAATGTTGCAGTCATAGTTTGAATAGAAGTGATAGACTCTATAAACACTGTCCAACGACTCTCAGAGCTGTAGTAAAACTATGAGAAGTGAGACACAAACCAGACGGTTCACCTTCAAAGTAAAAGCTGCACCTCTTTGAACTTGTTGGATACTTTGAAGGTGAACTGTAACTTTCCTTTTTACTACCACTCGGCTAGTAGCTATCTACTATTTGCAGAGAAATGTGAAAAAAAATACAGGTTGGATTGACAATCTGCTAGCAACCAAAGCCATCACTAGGAGGTTTTGGTGTAGCGTCTTCTTTGCAACTGCATTTACCAGCAACAGCCAGCAAAATCACTGCTAACCACTCAGACAATACACATTTTCCCCTAGCTACCAGTGGTTGTATCATGTTCAGTGTGGTGGACAACTCTTGAGCAATAAACGTCAATATAAGCTGGAAAAGTTTGTTGTTGAATAGATACAACATCATGAAAAACAAATAAAACAAATACTTTGCTTTAGTGCCTTCTTTTCTCTCATGTGACCACAATTGTAAAAAATGAACATGATGTTGTTTGAAGACTGAGATCATAAACTCGTCAGGAATCATGTATAACGTCATAAATCGAGTGAAAAGCGGTGTCATTTTCTCACAAACTTCTGGTTTGTTTTGAGTCTGGAGCCCCCTGCTGGTGACTGTAAAGAATGCAGGTTCACGCAACTTCAAACCATCTTTTACATACAGTCTGTGGTTTCGCGTGTTTTTGAGCCCTGCATGTTATTATGTCTTCACGAATGCCTCTAAGGCAGTTCCAAGATTACATTCACTGAGAATTAATACGTGAGGAAGTTTACAGTGAAGCATGATAGCATGCAGTATTTCTATCTTTTTACTTGGCATTAAAAGTGCACTTAATGATATGACCTCTCCTCTAAGTCTTGCATGAACCTGGCTCTTGGTAGGTATACACTGTGCAGCATATATAAATTAAGAGATTAATAGGATGTGATGTTTTTCAAGCGAAGCACCAAAGCAGCGATGCGTGAACGAGTTATCAAACAAATTTATAAACTAGGAAATGAAACCTGCACCGAGCTCACTGCAGACATAAAATATGGGTAAACAGAGGTGTACGGGTTGTTGCAGATAGTCCGAACTCAAAGGTGGTTCTGCTAAAGCGCTGATGACAACCAGTCAAAGGCCTCTTGCTGTACACTCCACACAGCAGCCCCTGACAGATCTAATCTAATGTATGGCTGTATAGTTGAACGGGCACACCGCAGCAGAGTCTAAACTCTCCTGTGGTGATGGTTCAGAAGCCACACTGGGCAACATATGCCATCTCTGTGTGCATGGCTGTCATATCAGCTTGATATTGGTCTACAGTCCAAATTTCACTTAGCATTTATTCATCTCTAATTCATGACCACATCCGGTGCATTAGAGCTGTGTTAAATCAAGCAGAACTGCACCAAACTTCTTGGACTGCATAAAGAGATGATGAGCACTGATGATTGATTAAAGATGTGCTTTCTGAAGCAATTGTCTCACCAATTGTTCGACTTTTTTTTTCTGCGTTATGGGGAGGACTTGCATTTAACTTATCAGCTGCGGATGAATGCAAGATTGGAAAAATTGGATTGTTTTCTGTGAAATTTAGGGCTGGGTCACACCACAGCTTTGGAGAGATGAGTCAAACAATGAGACCCCCTGCTGGAAAACAGCATGCGGTATCTCAGCAGCTGTCGAAACGTGTCGGTGGCATTTAGAGTTACTTTTGAGACTGTGAGGCGATATAAACAGAGGGCAAAGAGGGCAGGTAAGACATAAAAGTGACCAATCAAGAAAAGATAAGCAGTCGCGTTGAGGAGCACGGGGCGCTAGAGAAGAGGGAGCGCTGAAATGGAGACGTGAATAGCCAGCACCTAAAATGGCTGAATAAACAGGAGGAAATCTAGGTCGGTCTGTCTCTCCCACTTCAAGGAACGTTGAGGCAAGTGCCCTACTTCTTGAATGCTTTGGACACTTTCAGGCCAAGCTGTCGTCAAAGCCCTCTCCCCCGTTCTGAGAAAGATCACCAAGTATGACTTATTAACTGCAAAATAATGCTACATTTGCATTCACGTCTGCTTACGTCCTCCCTCTGTATTTGTCCTTCCTTGTCAATTATTCTCCATAATTATTTTTTCCTCACTATTTCAAAAAGGCATTATTTTTCATGAAATTAATTGGCCCAAAAGCAATAAAGCACCAATCATTTTTTAAAGGCAATTTTCTTTCCCATAATATGAAACTGCTAAAAGATAAGTGCATATCAAAGGCTCAGCAGATAGCGTTTATTGCGGCTCTCCTCTCTCACAATTAACAGGGCTGCCTGCAGAGAGCAGCCATGAAATCTAGGTGATTGGAATACGAGGAGATGCCAATATAATTCAGAGAAACACCATTAGAGGTAATCAGGGGATCCAAATGATTGATTATGCAGGTGACTTCTTCCATGTTGGGAGCCTTGCACGGGTGCTGTAAGAACATCAAAGTGCACAACCACAGAAGCTGTTCTTCATCCTTTTTCTGGGATTCTTATTTTAGGAGATTGGAAGACTGTATCCGCAGAGGGCATTCCAACAGACGTAAATGATGTGAGGCTAAATGCTTTATCCACACTGTAGCAACATGAAAAGGTCAGAGAGAGACAAACACTTATAGCTAGATATGTTGGCACACATATACATCTTTGTCTTTTTCCGTTTGGAGATAACTACATACAGGTTTGCAAAGAGGGCAGAAAATAGTGAGCCGGGGAAAAGTGACAAATATATTGTCTATCTTGCAAGACAGCGGGAGGTCGTTTTCAAATGTCACAGCGGCTCTCAGGGTCTGTCCCAGGTCGGCCTGTGCTGGTGCTCTCAAAGACGACTGCAGGAGAATCATCACCCGGTCACGCGAACAAAAAAAAGAAAAAGTCGCACACGCGCTCACTAAAACCCTCGAGCATCTGCCAGCGTGACTGTTCAGAAGTTTCCAGGAACACTGACTTAATACTGAAGATGTCCTGAGCGAAAGCAACTGCTGAGGTGGCAAAAACTACAGTTCTGCAAACACTTCTGCAAACGGCCACTTGAAGCTGACTTCAAAACGGAGCGACTCTAATTTTGCATCGACTCGAATGGATATCAGGCCCGTGTAGAGTAAAATTTAGTATTTTGGTCTTGGCAACCCAAAATGTGATGTCCATATGTGTGGACGTGAGGTCCTAGGACACAGGTGTCGAACTCCAGGCCTCGAGGGCCGGTGTCCTGCAGGTTTTAGATGTGTTCAGGTGTGTTGACCCAGGGTGAGATCTAAAACCTGCAGGACACCGGCCCTCGAGGCCTGGAGTTCGACACCCCTGTCCTAAGAGGTTAAAGTAAAAACCATCTCTTACTGTAGCTGCAAGCAGGGATTTCAAAAGCGTCAACTTTGACTGTGAATGTTCTTCATTTTTGGTTTGTGTCACACCTTTTACACTTTGACTACAACTTGGCAAGTTGAGTTTTACCATTTACTATCAGCTTTTACACAAACTATAGGTCACTGTGAAAAGCTAGTAACCAAAGCAACAGCAAGAAGGTATTACAGTAGATGATCACCAGCAGGTCGAACAAGCTTGCGAGCACTAGGTGATAAAGTAGACCCACCGCAACTTGAACACTACTCTGGTTTATTCTGGCCCCAAATTCATATGTGGAAACGCAAGGTCAGAAACTTTTTCTTATGGTGTAATTTATCTTCAAACGTCCGTGTTCTTTGAAAGCTCCAAATAATGAGATGTGTGGTACATTTTGTACAACTGCAGAGACAGCAAGCCAACAAAATCTGAATCGGATTAGTGCAATTTCAGTCCAAATCCAAAAAGAACTGGTGACAAATAGTTCACGTGTCTAGTCGAGCTTTTACTTTAACATCTCTGCAGCGGAGTGAAAGGAGGAGACTGAGCAAAGAAAACAAAACTACCTGCTGCTACTCTCGTCCCCATTTGTGTTCAGCACACCAGAGCAAACACGGCTCTACTCACTCTTTCCCTTTTACCTCCCTGCTACATCGCCCTACTAACAAAACCACCCAGCCTCCACCTTCTTCTGCCTCTCCCACCGGTGCTGAATGAAAACCAGGTGCTGCCTCCTTCCCTCTGTTAGATGCTGTGAAGATTCTGGAGCCTAGACTGTCCCAGTGGGTGTCTGTCATTTTGGGCTCGCTGTCGGGTAAGTTTATCTGTCATAGGTGTCCTTACACTGTCGCTCCTGGAGGGAGATTAGACACACTGCACCGACTCGCTCTTCCTCTATCTACGCGTGTTTTCCCTCTCTTTCTCTCTCTGTCCATACCTCCAGCCCTTCCCTCTTCCTCTCTCTCCCCGTCAACATTTCCTCGCCTTCACCGTCTCTGTCCTCTATCTCATTCTGCCAACCTTTCCCTCCTGCTATTTGTCAGTGCACGCTCCACTGAGCCAGGACTGTGAACAGGTTACAGTAGTCAAGAGGGGAGGCCCACCAGAATCAGCCATGCGAGGCACAGATGGGCCTTCCTGTCCGTTCGGTGAGAACTGTTGACACAGGTTATAGCATAAAAATGCACATGATGTGTTTCACGCCTTCCTTCGAGCTTTTCCTGACAGCTAAATAATGTCCGATAATGCTCGCTGCAATGCCAAAAATAAAAATGCACCAGTCACTGTTAAAACTCTTTGTTTTTCCTCCTGCAGCTGACAATGAAATGCAAGGCAAGTTGTTTTTAACTTAGGCCTATTGTAGTCCTCCACAATAACGTGGCTAACATGCAGCCGTTCAGGAAATAAAACTTCAAAAACTTGCACTGCCGGCGTCGAGACAATATTTGCACAAATGGCAAAACCCAACAGAATCCACGCGAGCAGCTAAGCAGTCTGTAGGCACTAGAAGTTAAAGTAAACTGAAGCCAAAACAGGGTTTAATCTCCTCCCTGCCAGCACTGCACAAGACATTTTTCATAGTGAATTTTATAATTAGAGTGTTATCCAACTTGTGCCATCCCCCAAGAGGCAGCATTGCTACACAAGAGGAGAAGCCCCTCGGAGGCTTTTCTGAGCATAAGGCATATGTAATGAGTCACGAGGTCCCTCTTCAGTCCAAATGACATTAATTGCCGTCCAGGCAGAAGCCTGCTGGGAAACAGCCAACACACGTGCAGGTTAGGGCAACTCAACAACAGCCACATACGGATTTTTTTTGGTCCTAAATTGTGTGCAATTACATCACGTGTGTGACAAGCACATCCCTTTATCAAAGACAATGTGTCTTATCACGGGGAGAGGAGAATATGATGAATAAAGCAGTTCTGTGTGAAGCGAATGAGCTGGTTAAACCATCAAAGTCGGGGCAAGCATGTCTTCCCTTTCTCTTCTTTGGCCTGCCTGCCATGTTCTCACAAGATGTGAATGAATTAAAGATAATGTGGGAAGAATGAATTAAGCATGTGCTCTTCAGCCTTCAAACCAACTCAATCAAAGGGATCTTGTGAAACTCAGAGCAGGAGGATCAGAGGGGGTCAAGAAAGCTGCGCTTCACATCGGCCATCTTTGTGCTGACTCATACTGTCACGACCACAGCCTTAGATCTCGCACCGGGCATGACTGCAGGGTGCGCGGACACTAATTTCACAATTTTGTTTTTTTAAATCCTGCTTGGTGAGCTTTGTGCATATTTTTTACTTCATATGTGATCACCGCAATCTAACTTAATCTTCTTTATGTATTTCTAGTGCGCATGGTTAGCGTTCGACTTCCATAAACCAGTCAAACGCAGCACAGGCTGAGACATCTTGACTTTTAAGCCACGGTAGATGCAGGTGAAGCACAAAAAACACTGAATCCTGATGTAACTAATAGCATCTTTTCATTGTGCGCTGCTGCTTTGCAAATGGCCACTTCACTGCAAAAGCCCCTCAGGATGAATCACGCTCTCATTAAATGCACTCACAAAATATCCAGTTGTACTTTCAGTTCCTCTTAAAAAGATCTCCAAGGACGTTTCTAGAGAAGAAACTTTGGTAATATGAGAGGGTGTTCTGATACTGCGCACGCCACACACAAGTGCTCTCGGTCCTTTTTTGTTTTTAATGAAATGAAATAAATAAATGGAGAAAACTTGTCTGGCTGTGTGCAAACAGCTCAAAGCGATAACCACCTGATTCATTTGTTTTCATAAAGACTAGTTTATCTGCCAAGCATCGTAATGGCCAAAATATACTTTTTGTGTTATTTGTCAGTAAATAAGGCCAATGACATGCCGGTGGGTCATGTTTATCTATTGTGTCCCATCAGTTTTGAATCGGCTTTGAATAATTGAATGTGCGTTCACAGATAAAGAGCTGGAGGACTTACTGTTCTTTTGTTTCATCAGTGTAAACACCTGTTTAGAAAATTTCCCAGTTAATGCATTCCTGATAAATATGGAACATTTGCAAATTTATAACAGATAATATCTTGATATGATGCTCATAAACAGTTGGCAGTTTTAATTAAACAATAAATCTGCGACATAACAGCACATAAGTGAAGAAAAAGTAACTTTATTCTCTGCTTTTCTGAGTTTGTCTGATACCAGAAACTGCAGAAAACCAAAGACCTACATTTCAGATAGACCTCAGCATGTTAGTGTTACAGTTCATTACAGTAGAAATCCTCTTCTTTCTAAAGCCAACATGACAACACAGCTTAGGTTTGTAAAGCTACATCTGAACAAGCCGCAAACCTTTTGGACCAGTGTTCTCATCAAGCATGGTGGTGGAGGGATAATGAGTTGGGCTTATTTTGCAGCAACAGGATCTGCACACTTTGCAGTCATCAAGTCTACCATGAATCAAATATGAAGACATCCGTCAATCAGCTAAAGTTTGGCTGAAACTGGGTCATGCAGAAGGACGATGAGCCCAATTTACAACAGAATGGCTGAAAAAGAAAAGAATCGAGGTGATGCACCGGCCCAGTCAAAGTCCAGACCTCAGCCGTGCTGGTCAAAGCTGTGCATCAACGAATGCCTGGAAAACTCGATAAACTGATGCAATGTTGTAAAGATCAGTGGCCTAAAATTCCTCCACAATGATGTGTAGGGATGGGTATCGATAAGATTTTCACGATTCCGATTCCATTTTCGATTCTGTTTAACGATTCGATTCTTTATCGATTCTTTTTAAAAAAGGAGAACACTAAGGTCGAGTAGCTTAGAACTTTGTTTTATATCTTCTCTTTGAACAAGATAGAAATTTAGGAGTAACATGGCCTTACAAACCCAGCAGTGAGATCTTAAGAGATCCAGCCTGCGGCTCTTCAATGGGTGTCACAGGGTCCCCAGGAAAACAAAATGTAAATGTAAAATAATAAAATAAATATTCTTCTGTAGCAATAACAAAGTATAACATAAACTATTCTGTATCAATTACACAAGAATATCCAGTAATGTCCCTGCCTACAATTAAACACATTCACTGACTGAAAATCATCTGCTGTGGCAAACGGGTGCAAACCTTTGACCACAAACTGAGTCTCTGCTCGGTGACGTTCGTCTATCCCGGCCTGAAAGGAGACGCTACCGGCAGACTGCAGCGAGAACTGCCAGCATCTGAGCCAGACTCTGTCTCTCATCATGGTCACCTAAATGCACAGTAATGGCAGGTTTGTAATAAGGCAGATCGTGCTAACATAATATGCACTGTTAGTTGATTATTTACCTGCCGCATTAACGGGAGAGGACGTTACCGCTGCTGCTGGGCTAGAGTCACGAGTCCGGAGCAGAATTAAAAACACGACATTCATTTATGGTCATCGCGTGTTTGTGAGCAAACGCTTTTGCATATTCGCAGTGTTTCCTCCCTTAAATGAAATATCTACTTTGCAAGTATTGCAAGTTGCCCTGTTGTCATCCGTTCTCGTAAAGTATAATCAAACTTTTGAGCGTTTGAGCCGCTTAGGCGCCGTGTTTCCTGCCAGGTAAATGACGCTCCGCAACGTGGTGACGTCATTCGGGGCGACTGGAATCGATAAGGGAATCGTTTGCAAAAATGGCAAACTATTCCAAGGGATTGAAACAGTGGGAACCGGTTCTCAACAAGAACCGGTTTTCGATACCCATCCCTAATGATGTGTGAGGCTGATACAGTCATGCAGAAAACAAGGACATCAAGTTATTGCTGCTAAATGTGGGTCTGCAAGTTAGTGGATAGCTGGGTGCACACAGGAGCACACAGTGTACTGTAAATACTTCTTTTTCACATGACTGTAATTCAGTTGGAAGAATCATGAAAATGGCACAAAAAAGGATCAATTTAAATTAAACTATTTATTTAAAACACTTTCTAGACTTTTGTAGTCATAAAGTCGACCTGCAGAGCTACAGACTGACAGCTTTGGCATCCAACTGAGCTTTTCCTGGATATTGATAAAACTCATTCATTTGAAAATGCATAATAACGAGCAAAGATATTCCCAAGAACCCTGAAGATAAACATCACAAACAGCAATACATGTTTTTTTAATTATTAGAAAACCATGTAAAATAAAGTATCTGTATTCTCCAGAAGATTAACCAAATTCAGACAACAAGACATTACTTTGCGATATTTCCACCACATGTGTGTGTGTTGCTTATATTGGATTTAAAGAGCAGAAAATTAAACTCGAGCACTCTACCAGAAAATAACTACCAGAATGCAATGAGGATCACGTATTGATTAAAAACGAGTTCAAAGTTTTGCAGCGCATTTTTTTGCCTCTCGTTTTTCTTTGATTTAACCCCTGATCCCTAACCTTAAAAAAAACTTCGTGAGAAACTTCAAACCAGCCAGAAAATCTCCAAACCAGTCGACACGCATGCACATCCCACAGTCCCCAGGCATCAGGATAAAAAGGTCATCACCAGAAATGGACACCCAATCAGACTGGACTCAATTGGGGGCCACGGCCTCTGCAAAGAAAACTTTGACCTGACAGGAAACGTTCTTTGTCCGTGTGTGTGTGTGTGTGCTGGGACGTAGACAGAGGGCTTTGCAGAAGTGGAGCTGAGGCTAAAAATAGAAAATATTCTTTTTTTTCTCACCACAATGAAGAGACAGAGAAAATGGCTGAGGGCAATGCAAGAGCAGAACAAGAGATGTGAGGATGGAAGACTTGCCTGTCATGTCCTTGGCCATGTGCCTCGCTGCCTACCCAGAACATCTGAGGATCAATATGACTCTGGCATAAACTCTATAACCTTCAGTGATTCAGTGTTTATAATAATCCTGTATACGAGCCATCCAGTAGGAAATATCTTTTATCCATATAGATTGGTATAGTGATGATCCTTCCTTCTTAAAAAAAAGTGATAGTCTTTTTTTGTCACCTTGTCAATAGGGCTTTGTCATGGCGACAGTCAATAACGGCAGGATTAAATAAATAGAAACTGGCACGCTCTAAAATGCACAGGTACTCACTCTCACTCCATCTGTGAGTTTCACACTCAAATTTGATCCCTCTATTTTTTATCAGTGAGAAAAAAAACAACTTCATGCAGCTTTTTCTTGATACCAGCAGGTCCTTAATCCTCAATGAATACATTTGCAGCGTGCACGTACGTGGATGCACGTGAGCGTGCGCGTGTTTGCGAGGCAGCCAATCTGCCACGCTGCTGCTGATACGGAAGGCAGAAGACTTTTTTTTCTTCTCGCCTTCTTTCCGCTAGATTTATTTTCTAATGTTGACGTTTATCACTTGAGCTGGCCTGCAATTCATCATCCCTCCTGCTCGTCAATAATCCGAAAGAGTCAATTTGCCTAAATGTGAATCCCTTTCTTTTATTTCGTTTTACTCGCTCCTTCTCCCTCCATCTCTGACTCTCTGTCTGACTCTTTGTCCTGTGACGGCTCAGGTGAGAGACGGCGGGGGAGCAGAAAGTGGCTGTAACGGGGTAATGCCGAGCCTCGCGGGAGGATTTAGGAGTGTCTTTGGAGCTGACACGGCTCCTAGCCTTGTGCGTGAGAGACACCCCGGTCGACTCCAAATCCCTCTGATCTTTCATTAGGTGTTCGTCAGAAGATATCCCCGCTCAGCGTTCAAGTACGCATAGCGTTGCATCTGCAGCTGGATAAACAGAAGAAATTAGGATGCTGCCGACTGAAGTGACGCGCTCTGATCTCAGATACTGTAGCATCTGTGTCATATAAGAAAGTGAAGCTAATTAAATTCATTTGTTTTTAGGATAAATGTTGTGACTTAGTAGACTGCGTATAAAAGGTAGATAGAGCCAGAACTGAGAAGTGAAGCTGCAGTTAGGAAGCATTCTCACCAACATCCAGAGGTGGGATACAAAAAGTTTAGAGGCCTAATAGGAAACTTCTCATATTTCTCACTGGATTTGTGACCACAATAAACATTTTTACTCATATTCTTATGCTTCAAGTCTAATTAAATACAATCTGATGTTCAATGTGTAAAATATAGTCCAAATGATGGAGTCAACAGACAACAAACCGGGTTACACTCTGGGGCGCGGCTACAATCCCTCAGTGTCTCGGTCAGGTTCAGACCTCCCTCCTCACGTCCGGTTTAAAAACACCAAGATGAAACAAACACTAGCTTTACTTCAGTTTATGAAGATCCTACACTGCAACCATCTACATACAGACACACAACACAACACAAACAAGCAAACATGTTGTTCCCATAATAGGGAAAGCACAACGCTATTACAGGGTGACAACATGGTGGTTATGACCATCTTTTACATACAGTTAGCAGACCGTCGCCCTTTTCACACATCAAGCAGCTGATCTGAGGGAAATATCCGTCTTTTTTTTTTCTAAATTTTTGTTATCAGCTCATCAATCACTTTTTCACACGTCCTGCTTCTTGCTTACCGATGTTTAATAACAGCCTTTCTAAGAACTTTCTAATGTAATGAATGTGAAGGATTTGCACTGCTACCATGCACACTCAGTGGCTATGCTAATTATTTATAGCCCACAAACGTCTCTAAACGGGCTATTTTGTTTAAGTGTTATACAGATGAAACTGTAGGAAGATACCTTTGACACCGCTGAGTGGAACAACATAAAGAAGATGCTTCAGCCATTCAGACACATTCATACAGCACTTTATTCTATGGCTTAAGCACATATATACACAAATATGCATTAACACTGTGATTGATGCTTCGCTTTGTGAGGGGTTGAGTATCCCGCCCAAGGATGTGGACCTGAGGAGGCAGAGATCGAACAACCGACCGCCGGATTGGTGCACGATCCATTTTACCTCCTGAGCCACAGGCGCCCTGTGATAGATCTAACACCGAGTGCTTAGTGAAGGAGTGAGAAACCAAAGGTATCTTCCCAAAAATGTGTCAGGACGAACACTCTCAAATATTGTTGCTATAACAAATTGTTGTTTAGTGAGGAGGACAGGGTTTTGAAATGAAAATGGCTGCCACTGAAAGGACTCTGTCCACCTCCTCAGTCAGTATAACCTGTACCGGGAGCTTTAGGAACGCTGTTATTCACACTGCAGTCGGATTGAAGCCAGCTGAATGACCGGCACTCGATCTAGCCTTCAGTGTGAAAACAATAGTGCAGAAAAAGAGAGAGGGAGGGCGAGAGAGATAAGGAGGAGTGGGAGATAAGAGGGAGAAAACGGGTGGTGGTGGTGGTGCGGCGGCGTCAGAGCGAGAGAGAAAGGCAACACGTAATTCCGAATTCACAGCCAATGTGCTCGTGTGCCGAGACCTATCTGAGCCAACTTTGTCTCTGATCCTGCTCTGAATTCTAAAATACCCAACATCGCTCTCTCTCCCAAACTCTGCCTCTTTACTCACACTTTTTCTGTTTCTTTAGTTTTTATTTTCATTCAGATTCCTGTATCAGCTTTTTACATTTTCGAATGCGCGCGACACTCGGCTCCACCTCGCTTTCATCTCCCTCTTCTTCTGTCTCTTCATCACAGTGCGAATGGAATTCATGTCCTACCATGAAGCTGTGAAAATACAAGCATACCCCAGGGCTTTGGCTGTCACAGAGCAAAGAAGACCGAGGCAGGCACACTAGTTTGTTGTAGCTCATTGAATTTTTCATCTTAATCCATGAAATATACATCGCTGAGGCCAGGGCTAAGGCCACAGACCACATGGGTACATTGTAATAATGCTGCGCCCTGTTTGTCTAACCCCAGCAGTTATTACTTGCTGTAGCTCTCCCAAATGTGGTGTGTGTCTGTGTGTGTGTACCAGAAGGTCTGCTACATAAACTGCTCTCCCAAAAGTGCCTTTGGATGACATGGATGACTGACAGGCAGATGTCTCTGAAGAGCCTTCGTATCATGTTTGGAGTGTCAGTGTGCCGTGGTGTGAAAATTTGTTGAAGGAGCCTGTGGAAACATGTGTGCGTGTTTCTGCATGTACGTGGCCAAAGCGGAACGCGAGGCACGAGGTGAATATGTGGGTGCTGAGCCAGAAAGAGAGAAAGGAGGAGTACAAGCACCCGTGTTACATATGTTTGGGTGTATCCATGCATGTGTTGTTTGGAAAAAAAATACAAGACACAAAAAGGCTTTCCTTGTAATGTGCATTTAAGTGTGTCAGAGCATCCTTTTCTCCTGTGTTTTCAGTCACAGTGAAGGTGCCTGCTGATGTTGTTAATTATTAATACCCGCAAGCACCACATTCCCACCCTCGTTCTTTGATTATTCTGTGTCAATTCACGAATGTCAGGGAAAATATTTTTCTGGCGGAGCAAGTAACTGTAAATCAGGACACAAAAAAGTACTTTAACGTACGACTTGATACCTTGTAGCTCGAATGCAAAGAGCTCTCAAGAGTAAATCAAAGTCCTGGTAATTTTCTGCCAGTACAATATTGAGTTTTCAGGGTTAGTCCCTCGATAAATATACAGAAAACCATGTAAAAAAAACAACTTCCTGGTACTTTGCAATATATGCAATCGTGCGTGACTTCAGCCCATTCATATTCACACTGCAGCACTGTAGGCAGCTTTCCGCTTCTCTTAACGCACAACAAAATCTTACGTATGTGTTTTTTTTCATTAGTAAGCGCTGCACACGAGGTTGGATTAGCAAGCAGGTGAAGCAGCCTCGAGGCCCAGACTCCCGGGAGCCCTCGGTGCCCCGAGTTCACTGCTGTCAGTTGGTAGTAATTAATTAAATGGCTCTGTACTATTGTCTGTCTCACTGAGGGACACAGAGTCAAAGTGTAATTGTATGACCTTTAAGACTTTAGTTTATTCTGTGCATTGTACTTAATGAAACTGCATTTAACCTAATCACAAAAAGCTGATGTCATGCTGAAAACCTGCAGCCTTGACCTGGTCCCATGTTACCTTCGTATTACTGAGCACTAGATTTATCCAAGCCAGTCAGTTTAGGGACGATTTGGGGGATTTTTTTTTTTTTTTTTTACCTTACGTACATTTTATAATCTTCTAGTCTGCTAAAGCTCCAGGATACATTTGTTTCGGCTACATTTATTCAATAACAAGTAGCTTTAACATCAGCACAAAAACTGAGCACCAGCAGCTTCATGACATGCGTTACTATGGCAGAGAAGCTCCTTTAGGTGTGCATAATGTGTCCACAGTGAATGTGCTAGTAACAGTGTATCAATATTTCAATTTATTTAAATAAGCTAAGACTCGTCAGTTTTATAGTATATTTTGATGTTAACATTTTTGTGCATTCAGCTAAGTAAAAGACTGACTACATTACTTAAATGGGATATTATAGTACATCTCAAGTCACTACAGTATACAGCGCAGTGTGATAAAAGAACGGGTGCTGCAGAAATGATTAATGATGACCTCGCTCTATTCGAGTGTTCTGGTAAGACGTGGAAGAGACTAACAGCTGAAGGAAATTCAGACTGGTGTTGGCGTTAGAAAACGGCCAAAGCAGAGGTAACAAAAGCCGACTGTGAGTGTATAAAAGAAGCTGCTAGTGCTCTCTACATAATGGGAAATAAAGTGCATATAAAGCCTACAGTGCTCAGGTAATTCATCTAATCTATTTGGCCTCCTAACAAGTTAAATCAACAACACAAAGCTAGCTTCTGTTTTGTGCGCTTCATCAGCGTTGCCTCAGCATCATCCATACAATTCTGCTACGAGTTCACAAAAGAAGCCTGCCACTCGTCCTGTATTTTAAATAATCGTGTCAAAATACCTCATTTCCTTCAAAATCCAGCTTCTTTTTGTATATATACACAACAGCTTGTCCAAACGCTATCTGCTAGCAAGCATGCAAGCTATCTTCAGGTGCGAGCACCCAAAATATTCACCCAATGTTAATAATCTGGTGTCATATGTTGACTTCATAGGATACAAGTGAAAGTCAGCATTATTCTCGTAATAATGTTTTTGCTGTGCGTTTAGGCAGCAGCCACGAGCTAAAACAATGTGCTGCATCTCCTGGAAAATATGAATAACAATAACGCAGTGGAGATAAAAATGACTCTGCTGTTCAGCCTCATAAAAATACTTATTTACCAACAAGGTTACCATAATGCTGACTGCGTGTACTCCAAGCAAATAGATGTGAAAACAGCTGCGAGGTATATTTTCTCTGTTCTTTATTTCCGTGGAGGGAATCAAATGGTGGAATACAAAGTAAAATAAGGAGCTGTAATGTTATCAGAGGCCGTGAACCGTAACCAAGATAATATCTATCTTTCCTTGCCGGGCCAAGAGTAACTTGATAGAAGCGATACATTGCTGGCCCTATACGCGCTGATGCACACAGGTACACATCCAACATCTTACGTTAGCTCTGTCACAAGGAGACGGAAGGAGGCAACGAGACACTGTTAGACACAGAAACACAAACCTGATGGATGTGCGAAGTGTGTAAAACTGAATGGACTGTTCTCCTGCATGAAATCAATAAACTCTGTATGTATTTGCACATGCACGTGTATATTGCAAAAGCACACACCACTCTGGTGCATTTACCATCCATTGCCACTCATCCCGGTCGGCATCTTGTGACTGAGTGCCTGCACTGGGGTTTTCAATTATCCAGCAGTCGCACCTTTTCTCCCAGTGAATTAGCATGAGGGGAAAACTCAAGTGGGTAATGGAATTCCATGTGCCGTTTCTTCATTAGATGAGACGAGGCTGGCTGGTTGGTGAATCTTTCTGAGGGAGTGAGGATGATGGATGGTGGCGGGATATAGGTGTTTTGCATGTGCTTGGTGACATCTGGTACGCATCTGGAGCATACGTCTATGTGTTTGAGGCATTTTATGGAGCCCGTCACTGTTATCACAAAAAATTGTCAAGCTCAAAGTTTGAGAAAGCAAACAAATAATAATGTCAGCATTACTAAGACTAATTTTATGGTTCGAACAGAAGCCTCTGAGATCAGTCAATACTTAAATGTCTGAACTTGTAATTGGATTTTGCACGGTAACGATTTTGCATTGAACATATATTTGCATTTATCTCGTCAGGTGCCTTACTGTACCTTTCCTCCCCTGATTAGAAACCAAAAGAGCTGCCAGACATGAAGCCTGATGGATCGTTTTCAATTTCAGCTTCGCACAACTCCAACTTGTCACCTACAGCATCTCCACCCAAGCGAGTTTATCCGGGCTCGGCCGAGTCGTGATTAACCAGGCTTCGGCTCACTCGCTCCGTAGTATTTGAACAATGTCGGAGAGAAAACAAAGAATGCCTGTGGTGCCTGAGCACAGTGTGTTTGTTGTGTCGTGTAATCAGAACGCAGACCTGGACTTCTCTCTGGTTTTCAAATAATGAGGTCAGCGGCTGTGCCAGTAATTCCTGCGAGCCAAAAGCTTCAGACTGCTCTAAACACCTTGTTTCAGACAGGTGTTTGTACTCCTGTCTGTGTATGATGTCAGTGAGAGGTGACGGCCCTAATGTGGTCAGACCTTCTGTCTACTGAGGAGAGCCAATCAGAGAAAAGGTGGCCCACAGGCTGAGGAAGCAACGACAGTGGATGAACTGAGAGGCTGCAACATATAAGAGCTGTGAGCTCTTGTGCAGTTCAAGAATGAAAAACATGCAAGTGGAAATAAGCATAATAGGTCCCCTTTAGCTTCTTACACAGCAGAATACCACTTTGAAGAACATGATGCGTATGTAAATTACTAGTGGCTGAATTAATAACGTCTGTCTTATTTTTTGCAGTCACTAATGATTAAAACAGACGATGTGAGACTGCATCTTCAAAGCAGCAGACTGGGATGTTTTCCCTTTAACATCCAGACAATATTTTGACAGTTTCGAAATTCCAGCCTTTAACAACAGTTACCACCTGCCGAGTCATCGCTGTAAAGAGAAAGAAACAGGTTTTGTCAACGTCTATTAGGCAGCTTCTTTAACTTTGTGCCATTAATTGTCTGTCTGTGGCAGCTGCTGTTGTAATGATGATTTTTGGCATAAAGAAATGCAGTGCGGGTGAGATTCTGAAGCATTTCACTCTTTGATGCTGAGCCTGTGTGTGTGTTACATCGTGGGTAATCTTCAGCTGCAGTCAAACAGTCTCTAGAGAGAAACTGTGTGACACAACCATCATATATCTGGCCCACGGCTGAAAGTTCTTCTGCTCGCGTGTGACTTTAATGTGCACCTCGTGTACCCGCATACGTGTGTTACTACTACCTCACTGCAGTCTTACCACAAGCCAGATTTGACTTGTCTTGCACCTAAAAGTCATCTGCGATTCAAACACGATGATATGACAGTTTTTATCTTATCAACATGAAGCTGACAAGGATTCTCGTCTGTTTTGCTCTTTGTATTCGCGTCAGACGAACTCCTAAATGAGCTACCGGCGATTGTAAAATGTCGCACTCACCTCCCAAAATTATGCCAAATTGCTCCTCGCATTTCAAAGCAAGCACGCAGTTGTTCTTAGCGGTTAAAATGTAAACACTACAATCAGTATTTTAATTCATGATTGCCAAACAAGCCGTAAGCTAATCACGGAAAGGAGATAATGAAGAAAGCAAGAAGGGAGAGGAAGACTAAGGAGGGAGTCTGTGATTAGGTCTCACCTCAAGATGCCTGTTTTGTCTCAGTGCTCTGGGCTCTGCAGAGAAAATGCAATGTGTGCTGTTTTATCTACGCTGAAAGCAGAAGACACATGCGTTAAAATCAAGGTCAGAGGAACACTCACGGTGTTTATGATCCTTCACTTACAGTAAACTGTAAAAGTCCTGAGCCACCCCTGTTTGCTTTAGATTTTGCTTCCAAGTCTGAGTCAGACTTACTTGTAATTTTGAAGGTCTTGAGCGATAGTTAAGTTGCAGTCTTGATTATTGAGCCCTTTAACACTGACCTACAAATTATTCAAGCATAAAAACACACCGAACTCGAGGGATGAACCAGTGTTGTGTCACATAACAGATAACTTATTAAAGAACCAGTGTGAAACTGTATTTTTAGGGACTTTAATATTAGTCACTCATAAAAACGGGTCATTCTTTCCCATTTCTGCAGCTGAATCTACCAAAATTCCTAAAGATAAAATTGGAATTTGCAGCAACAACGTCATTCCCAAAGAGGTATTAGCTAAAAGCTCACATCTCAGCATGGTGTGCAGTTTGTCCTTAAAAATGAGGAAAATGGGCAAATGGAGGACAAAGGAAGACGTAGCAGGGCTGAAAAAACTGCATCTGCTGCTTTCAGTATCTGAAAGTCATGTTCTTAAGAGAGATGAAGGACCTGAGAGATGCCTCCGGTCCTTCAGTTGATCCATCTGCTCATTGGAAACGGTGTCAGTGGAATGGTGGAAACTGAGAAGCTGGACTCAAAATCAGCAGTAACTGGTCTTATTTAATGATGAATCTAAATTTGTGGTTTAAATCATCATCAGTATGTCTGGAGGAGGTCAGGAGGGAGATACAATAGCGCGGGTCTACAGAAAAACTATCATCAGAGTTCACTCCATCATGCCACCTGGAAAGTACGGAGCCCCGCAGGGGACATGGGAGAAAATTAAGACGGACTTTTGCGAGATCTCGCAAAAGTTGAATTCCAACAATGGCGGCAGCTACTTAGTTGTAATATTACTCTTTCTGGGTCACAAAATACACTTTTAAGATATTTTGAGGCGTGAATGTAGTTGTGTAAACGTCAGATATCTGCTCGGTTTACAAGACATCACATATTTGCAAAAGTGCTCCGACGTTTTCGGAGATCTGACACCCACCATCTCGAAGCTAACGGGAGGTCGAGACCTACTACAGCCGGGAGGAACACCGCTCTCCCGGCACATCGTGCCTCGACCTCCCGGTCGGCTTCGAAGAATGCGGCTAAAACTTTTGCGAGATCTCGCAAAAGTCCGTCTTAATTTTTTTTTTCCCCATGTCCCCTGCGGGGCTCCGTAGGAAAGCATCTGATTGGCGACGGCTTCAATAAAAAACCATCAGTGTGGAACGCCATCAGTCATCGATTGGCCTCAACATTAGTGAAGCAGTGTGGGGTCATAGAATAGAACAGCTTTGAATGTCCTTCAAGAAGCCTGGAGAACTAATCCTGAGTTCTACTTAAAGAAAAGACAAGAAAGCTGCATGAGAGAGTTCCAGCTGTGGTAAAGAATAAAGTTGGGCATACCAAATACTGACTTCCGTCCTTCGCCTTGTATTCTGCATTTCCATGGATGAAAATATGTGGCTCAAGACTTTTGCACAGTTAGAAAACTGGAGTAGAAAACTACAAAAGCTATTTTACTTTTTGTTGACCACATCCTGTCATCGAAAAGACGTTAAAGTCTGACAAGAGAGCGCGCTCCTTTGAGGAAGCGGTCTAATAAACCGTAAAGATGAAGCTACATAAATCCAGAATCGACAGGCAAAAAGCCCGTAACCTTTTCCTCCAGAGTTACTGCGAAATGAAAAACACTAACAGCAAAGATGTTATAGATGTCATTAGGAAATATTATTTAATAACAAATCTCAATTTCTAAGCATTTCTACTACACGTACACAACTCCCTGAGACAGGAGGGTCTCTGATACTCCCACAACTGCACATACGAGGAGTTCAAAGTGTGAGGCAAATGATAATCTATGCTTCCCTGTAACAACAGCAGTCGTTAGAGGTGAGATCATGCAGAGGATTATTCCTGACAACGACGATTACCGAGCTCACAGCCGAACAAAAAGCCTCGCTTTGTTCATCGGCTTTCTGCTCTGTAATGGAGCATTTTTTTTGCCAACTATTCTATAGTTTAAGGCAACAATCATTTTTAATATTAAACAAAACCCACTTTGTTTGTACACCCTTGGCTGTCAATAAATCATCTGAAATATTTGCAGTGTTGCCCACGCGAGCAGCTAGAACCGACACTGTGTTCAGAACACGCTGCCTCTCTGAATGAACTGGTGAAGTCTCCAGTTGCTTTTCTGTCTATTAATAAATTCATTAGCGCGTTAGACTGGAGGAACGAAGACATTCATCAGCCAATGACTCGCAGCCAAATTATGCGAGATACCCTGCTTGGCTAGCTGTGCCGCCATATCTAAGAAGCAGAATTAAAAACGCATCCCTTTTCCTTCCTTTAGAGTTTCCTGCAATTACTCAATCAGTTAGAACCACGCAGGGAGGCATTTCCCACATCACCCTCGCAACCCACTCTACGTCTTTATTTTCCCTCTGCCTGTGCCACTCCACTTCCTCTCTCACCTGTGCGCACAAGGAAACACACACACGTGCACACACTCCTATCTCTCTATACTGTAAAGGCAGCTCCAAACTGCTCGTTGTTGGCCCTCATCTTTCCAGAGCAGATGGCTGCTTCTCTGCACCACATGGCCAGCACTCAGGAGATGAGGGGAGCTCTTTAAGAAGAAAAAGACTTTCAATCTGCTTTAGCAACTGTAGCTCCTCCTCCTCATCGCATCTTTTTTTTTTCTTTCTTAATTTATTTGTATTTTTTTTGCATGGCGTCACCAGCTACTCGTCCCTTTTCCCGACCACACTACCTCTACATGCATCCGCTGCAGTGATTCCACACTGCATTCATCAAGCTGCTGTTGATGATTATGTAAATGCGTAATGCTTATGTAAACGAGCCAAATGCAAGGTCGCGATGTGAAAGTATTAAGATGCTGCACGGGTGCACAGTCGACTGGCTGAGAATTCCAAATCGCAGTTTCCTATGGTTCTCCAACATGTGTGTGTGTGTGTCTATATAGGTATATATAGGTATGGAGATGCTGGGAGTTAGCCTGACTGTGGTGGAGAAGTGGGGTTATTCTGGATGAGCAAAGACTTAGAGTAGAGCAGTAAGGTTTTTTTCCTCACTGGGTCTACATCGTGCGTATAAATCAGTCGGAGCACCGTGGGATGAATTTTGCCTGAAGATTGCCACAAGGAAAGGAATGAATCGGAGGTTTGTTTGTGGTCATCACCTTGGTTGTAATGCCTTGAACACTTGAAACACACTGAATTTTGAATGGACAAGAATAATACATACAATGTGGAGCATGATGTAGTCACCCAGACGTGGGGCGCTGTCGATGCGGACCAGGATGCCATCTTTTATGGTCGTGCTGAAGCCCACGGCTAGCCGGTCCGTCCGGGTGCTTGGCCTCTCGTTATTGGGCCACGTGTATGTGATCAGACCCCCTCCTTTGCCAAAGATGTAGGTCGTGCCAGCTGTGGAAATAAAAAAACAACAACAGGAATTAGATTTGTCGTACGATAAATAGAGGCAGATAGAAAGAGGTGAAAACTGAAATCTGTGATGTACAAACAGAGACTAACTAGATGCCAGGGAGCAGCGTGTTGTCACAAACAAGACACGTTTCTGACAAAACTGGATTAGCGCTTCTTCCATTAGGGGCTAAATCTACGGTAATTCCGTTACAGCTTCCTCGCCGGGGCAACAATGTAACTGTGTCGAGTTCTATTTTAGGATTTTAATGCTATTCAGCCACCGCCACCTTTCGGGTAGAAGTCAGCTGCTCCCCTGACGCCATCTATGACCTATCCAGCTCTTAAATATAGCCCCTTCCCAGGGAATTACAGCCGGTATGGCCAGAAACGGATAAGTCTCCCAATCCTCATGTATTATACATGAAACCTGCAACCAAAGAACAAAGGTTGGCCCAAGAAAGTAGAGAAGGGGGACTGAGGGGGATCGAAGAACTTTTGTCTGGTTTAATTTGACAAATGCAGTGTTGAAAAAAAGGAGTCAGTACCAGTAGGGAATTGTATCTATCTATCTATATATATATATATATATATATCTGTATGTATGTATGTATATATATGCAGATTTGTGTCAGATTAGAGCCTCTGCCTGGATCAAGCTCGGCCCTCAGCCAGAGAATCTGTGAAAACTGTTTGTGGATTTCCTTTTTTATCATTATGTGAAACTGGCAAGAAAGACCAAAGCTATTTGTTTTCAGGGTGGGATTCAGTTCCAACTTTTGAATATTCCCTGAGGTGAGTTTGAATTAAAGCGTTGATTCCCTGAGCCGCTTAGCCGTCTCGTCCGCATTTAGCCAAAGATAATCGGGAGATCTGAGGCATTAGACCTGCAGCAGATAGTCTAGTAGGTGAATCAATATGGGAGAAAACCGGTTCCTGTGGCCTAAGGAGAGCGGAAAGCGTGTGGCCCACCTCAGAGGGCTACGCTGGATTCCTAATGAAGTCTCGGAGTTCTGGCATCAATGTATTAATTCATTTTTTGCTGCCTCCATCAACTCTCGGCTTCCCTTTCTTCCGCATCACCTCCCGCCCCTCGCCATTTCTCTTTTCCATTCACTTCCTCTGCAAGTCACCTGAACATCTGTTTGGCCGTGTGATGGGTGCCCAGCTGTCTCACTGTTTCCCCAATGAAGCGGCCAACAATCTGCTCTGTGGTCTATAATACCCCGGGGACTCCAAGAACATATGGATGAGAGGGACTAAAAAAGAGGGAGAGACTCTAGTGACCAGATGAGCGTCTCTATTTGCCTTCAGGCACACAAACAGGTCTGTATTTTACACAACTCAGGCGCCAGCACTGCAAACCACCAGCGAAGGTCGTCCGTGCGCCGAGCCTCGAATAATCCGCCTCATTTCGTATAGCTAATAATCATAAACGGACGGTTTTAACGCAGATATTTTTCTTTTTCCTGAACAGAAGTGATAAAATCATTCAGCTTCTGTCAGAGACTTTACTGCAGATGAAACTACTGAGCGTATCACCTGCCTCAAATAGCATATTTCACCCATTGCAGTGCATCAGAAAACAAGCCCCTGATGCTACGAGAGGCGGCAGACAGCAGCCTGCAGCCAGGTTGCACCCGATCTGGCTGCACTGTCTCATCGCCTCAAAGTTTCTTCTTGCCAAAAGAGTTCGGGCAGACTAGGGATCAGTTTCCCCGGCAAACGAGCAAACTTCGCCTATCTCATCTAGCACGCACTCGGTTTTTTTTGGAGGGGATGACGATGATGAGCAGCAAAGATACAAGCACCCCGGGGAGCCAATTATCACATTGAGGAGATTTGCTTAGTGTTTCAAGAAGACAATGTTCAGCATGAAGTACACACAGGCTGCCACACGCACAACGGGCTGACGCACACACACACAGAGCGGGCGGGCTGACGGAGACATAAATGCACATCGTGATGCAGTCTAAAAGTGTGCAAACACGTGCGCATTCGCACAAACACTGGGAACATGATGCCTTCTCACATTTTCAGTCACACAAGTGGGTGATTATCTGCACAAGTACAGAGAAGAGAAAGAACCCGAGATCGCCGAGATGTAGCACATTTCCCTAACAACCTGCCGGGGCCCAGACTGCACCAGCTGCATTTCCACACGCAGAGGAAGTCCACTGCATATCAACAGCCTATGCATGCAAGAGTACTGGGAATGGCATCATTTCTGATGCTCATATGAAGGGAAAAAAAAGATTTGTGTGACTGTTACGCAGCTGAAAAGAGAGAATGCACATGCCAGGCTACATTTCCAAGGTCAAGACTTTGATTTGAATAATTTCACTGAAGCTAGAGCTGCTGGGACTTTCCATTTAAGTGTGGATGTACTGAGCACCAATATAAATTTCAGCAGCTTTGCAAAGAGACTAATTAGAGGGCGGAGGGGTAAGCGATGGCGTGTTATAGCATTTCTAGCATATTTTCACACTCATGCTCTCAGATATCTTTACTAAAACGTCCTCGGACATTTACCTGTCCTGCAAACTGTTAAAGAACAATAATCTTCAATGTTTTTTCGTTTCTGGGTCTCTGTTTTTGGGAAAGTTGTCTGAGTGCAATGAAAATGTTGATTTCTTATATTCACTTCAGCCAGCAAGCATTTTAAGACCGATCAAAACACCAAAGTGAGGGTCAGGCGCACCGATTTTCGCCTTGATTTTCTTGGTAACAATGCAACAAAGATTTTGAGACAGCATCTAAGATTTTAATTCACTCGGCTGCATAAAAGAGGTGATAAGCAGGCTAATTTGTTCTCTGCTTCTTGGAAATGTCTGAAAGTCCTCCTCACTTCAGCGCGCTCCAACTATTCCAATGTCCCTTTCCTTTCTCTCTTGTAATTTCCACAGACTATTTCTTCTGATGCTGTGCTCATTCTTGGCATTCTCTAAGAGATGAGCCATCACTTTTGGCCACAACTCCCCCCCCCCTCCATCAGTGCTTACAAGGTTGGAGGATTAATAAGCAATAAATAGCAGAAATGATGTGTAAAATACACACATGGGCTTTCACAGCCACGAAGCCTGGTGAAAAGCTAACTGTAGGGGAAATATCATCAAAGGAATCAAATCTACACACAGTACAGACTGTAGAGAGCGTTATTTTAGTCTATCAGAGGGGACTTTCATCTCCAGCTTTGAATAATGCAATCTTGCTATGGCCACTGGGTACTGGAGGGAGGCCATCTGAAATCTAATTGTAACACACTGGTGCTACATTGACTTGGAGATAAGAAGATCTCTGAAACAAGAAAAATGACCAATGCTGAATTTTTCAAACGATTTCTCTTTAAAGAAAACAAGCAAAAACACCCCCAAAACCTATGGAGGGAGTATAGCTGTGAAAATAAAGGCCACATACTAATGCGCTGCTCCCTAGGAGTTGTGATTCATTGCATCTGCAGCATGGCTCCGTTTAGAGACAAACTGTAGATGAGAGACTAGGTCAAAGCCTTGGCCTCTATTTCACAGAGGTCCCCTGAGGCGTGGAAGAGCAGACAGAAGGTCAGGACACCTGTCTGCAGGACAGAGCTATGTTCTGTCCTTCAGCCCCCACATGACATTACAAAACTAAAGGGATGAACGGAGAAAAGGGAGGAGGACACAGGATTTTCACACAGAGCCAGAAATCACTGCAGGCCACTGCTTTCAATGCACCTGACCAGTGTGGGGAGAAATGAGGGAAATATGCTGGAATTCTCAATTCCCTGTTTCAACCTCAACAAGAGAATTTTGCTCTGGCTCCACTCTGTCTGTCTTCTACATGCACATATGAACTTCAGCAGCCAGCAATGATATCTGGAAAGGAGCAAAAGGAGCGGAGCAGCTGCCGTGATGCATGTCGGTTATATTGGTTGTATTCAGACTTCACACCATGCTGTGATAAAACCCTCTATTTAGAGGCAGCAGACCTACAGTAAAAGCCAGGGCGAGGTGCTAGTCGAGCTTTTTTCCTCTCTCAGATTAAGTTGGATGGAGTACTGGGAGTGTGTGTGTGTGTGTGTGTGCTGCATGCATGTGTGTTAGACACCACTAAGAAGAAGGTGGCACTACCAGCTACCCACAAGGCACACACAACTGCAGCGGGTAAATGCTCTAAACTCCAACTCTTTGTGTAAGCGTGCACACATGCACGCTCAGAGTCATTTGCATAGACCAGTGTGAGTCTTAAAGCATGCACACACACACATGCGCACATCTGCAAGTGCACACATTTTCTCTCCTTTCTCCTTGCTGTGTGTGTGTGTGTGTCTTGTTTATGTGCTTTTATGTTTTTCCCCTTGTTATCTCTTGGGCTTTCTGCAGCACTGGCACCCCAGGGGATGGAGAAAGAAGACAAACACGGTTTGATGTGGTCGAATTTTCTGCCATCGGAGAACGAAGAAAAGAAAGCGGAGCTCAAAAAAAAGAAAAAAAAAAACATCCTGGAAGTGAGATGCAAAATGTAATTGCCTCCTCAATCATGTTCAAAAGAACTCTATCATTACAATACTTTCCCCTGCTGTGCTTCATACATAGGGAATTATTAGGCTTGCTGTCCTTCACACAGTGACAATAACGAATCATTGGCAGAGGAATCAAATTGTGAGATACTGAGCTGTGTAATCACTGGGATTTATCTCCATTTTACAACCTCTTATCATTTCATAATTCATATTTCCAACTGTTGCCTCTCCCCTCTGGGATAGAGTGAGAGGAGGACTAATGATTGAACGTTCTCCTTCTCCCCGCCGCTCCTCAATCAGCTGCCAGAAGTAAGCTTAGAGGAAATAGCTAAAATGCTTTACAGCGATACCTATGTGTGTGTGTGTTGTTGTGCTTTAAAGGACTTCTGTGGCGGCCGGTGTGTGTCTCTGCTGTCATCACACACGGTGGCCATGTGTCCCATCTCTCAAGAGCAATGCCGAACAAAAAAATGCAGAACATGATGGATGAAGGGCGGTGTGTCGTGAAGAACGGCTACGTAAAGGAAACAGGCAGCCTCGAATGATTTACGCTGTCTGTTTCCCCGTTATAATAAGCTGTAGCATTACCGCACTATATGGATTCACGCGCCAAAAACCAGGGGTAATGGAAGCAGGGAAAAGCTAAAACTAGACACAGAATGGACTGAGCATATATAGCACAGAGTGGTTTTACCCGCGCAGCCAGAGCTGTATTATGATGCATGTGCAAACAGCAAGCTGTAAAAACCCACAAAGCGTTGGGATTGCGACAAACAAAAGATGTAAGGTTTCCACCATATTTTGCTTATAGCAATATCGCTCTTTAAAACTCTAATAATTCAGACTAATTAAACTTTATGTGTGCTGCGTGTTCTGGGCTCTGCTATGGATAGGGAGGACGGCTTTTGTGTGTATTCTTAAAGAAACGTACATAAATGTCAAAAAAGCTGGCTGAAAAAATACGAAGCACCAGTACAAACGGCGATAATGGCCTACAGAGTTATTTCCCAGTGTACACAGTACGTACAGAGCATTGTACAGCTTGCTCTGCATTGTATAACATTTTGTCAGAGTCATATTCTAACTTTATGAGCCTGGCTAAACTGACAAATGCAGCGCAGTGAGTCCAAGGTTTAGGCAGCTTCTGCTTGGGCTGCGAAGTTGCACCAGCAGCCAAGATGATAAAGTCTGAGCCGCTGGGCAGCAGCTCCACAGTCAAAAACTACAGTTATAGTACTACACTTGCCCAAAAAACACCAAGGGAAACTGAGGCCTTTGTGCTGCGGTGGGATTTAGCGCTAGTGCCAGTTATGTTGGAGGTGGCTGTTGGTGCCAGCTCTGATGGAGCACAGCTGTGGGAGAAGAAGCTGCAACATCAGGAGGGTAAACAGGAACATATTGTGCTCTGTGTAGTGTCTGTGGAAGTGTGGCCAAAATGTTTTTCATTTTCTCTTATTTTGCTGATTTGTGTGTCAACTTAGAAGTTGTTTAGTGTGTTAAATAAAAAAAGAAAAGCTGCCTCTTTTTCACCTTTTTTTCCAGGCATCACATCTTCACACCGGAGGTGCGACCAGTGAAGGATTTGCCTGAAGAATATTTATCAGTTATCTAATTTGTTGTCAAGTAGAGCCTGACTGACACAAGACTTTTAGAACAGATACCAGGTGCAGTAAATCTGACAGTTGATTTTTTCAGACTAACGAAACACATAAAATTTCTGTAACTTCTGTTATGTGCAGCAATTTATGTCACCTCACTAAGATATTAAATGAATGCAGTTTGAAACGCATCTTGCTTTACTGTCACACCGAGTGGCAGATAACTCAGTTAAACTCAGTTTGTCGTCGTTATGGTAACATCCAAAAGTCATGATGCCAACGGGGATGCTGCAGAGTGCCCTCTGGTGGACACACCATGCAACAGTCAACACTAATAACACAGCTGAAGGCAGGGGCGGAGCGTGGGGGTGGCTTACTGGGCTTAAGCCCGGGTTGTTTTGTCAGAAGCCCGGGGTCTTTTGGAGTGTAATTTTCTCATCGTTCGATGCCTGGGCTGACAATTGTATAAAACAAAAGTACACACATATTCGAAGCACATAGTGGCAAACCACTGTGGAATTTAGACTGTTGCGTGAATCCCCCCCTTATATTGGTATGATCAAGCCTCAGGCACTAGCGACTGAGCGAGGGGGCGGGGGCAGCTGCTGCCCGTGAGTGCGCCGTTAGAGAAACGGAGCCATCACCTACTAAGGAGAGCTTCAGTTTGACCAGGTACAAAGGCAAATCATTCGTACCGTACAAATAATGTAAATATGACGGTGGAATCACGAAAGATTGATATCAAACTGATCACTTGACCAATATTACGTTACTTGCTCTTCAAGTGAATCAACAAATGGCGAAATGAAAAGCTGAACAAATGCTATTTTTTTTTAGAGAGTCTTAGCTTACGTGTGTTTATTTCATATTTTCAGTTCTTACCCTCCCCGACTAAATCGGTTTCAGTTATGTACTGAAATATAAGAATGGACATTAGAGGCTTCTTTCAAAGAAAAAACTCAGGTAAATGTTATTTTATATATTATGCTTTGTATGTTGTTCAGTATATTTCTATGCAAAACAAGAGGGATTTGAGTACACAGCAGGATATTCACATTTGTAACCAGATATTTACACTTTAGGGATAAAACATAAAACATTTTTACTGTACAACATCAATTTAGAGTAAACTTTTGTTTTAGATAAATATTGAAATATCTTTTGAATTAGTTAAATGTCAGAATAAAGAGAGACAGAGCTTTCTGTTTTTTATCACTTTCATCAAAATTAGGAGTACATGTACACTAAGTTTATTGTTAATTAATAAGAAACTCCAGACGATTCCATTCTGAGCTGAAGAAGCTTCTGATAGGTTAGTAGAGTCCATGTGAGTAAACTGGTGGCACAGCTGTGGATGCATATAAGGCAAAACAGAGCCTGTTTCTGTGACATGGGAAAATCAAGAGATGTCAACCAAAACACCAGGAACAGAACTGTGGAGCTCCATAAGTGTGGCTCAATTTGAATACAATTTGGTGCCATTTGCAATTAAGAAATACAGACAGTTTCTCTCTTTACTCTTAAAGTTAACAAATATGTTTTTTATATTTGTCAATCTAAAAAAAATAAACATTTAGTCTGATTTGATGTTACAATTAAAAAGTGTTTGTGTTTTTATCTGAAGAGTTTGTAAATATCTGTATATTTGATGATTGTCAGCACAAAGAGAGAGAGAGGAACAGAGAGGGAGATGGAGAATGAGGACAGAACAGAGATGGAACAAGAGCAGGTGAGACAGACATGTTAGTCAAATGGTCGTTTGCCAAAAGTATCACTGTATCATAGGTACTCATGTATCTCGTACCTAGTGTTTCTTTTTAGGTTTGTTATTTTTCAAATTCTATATTTATTAAGTTATGCAGACTTGTTTGCACAACAAGGCTAAATAATTATATAAACTTTTCTCAATCTAAATATTGTACTTTGGTAAAATTAAAAAATAAATGTAGTGCAAGTCTATGATGATTTTTAGTGCTACTATCATCTAGTTCTGATTCTGGTTCTGTCTTGGTTAAGTCCCAAGTAGTCCTGATTTTGAAGTGTTGTAGTCCTGTTTTAATTCCGGATCAGTTCTGGGTCTGGTTGAATTGGGGTTTAGTCCCTGCATACAGCCCTGATTTTGTTCTGCCTCGCTGCTTAATTAAAAAACTAGTTTAAGGTGTCCTGCACATGTGATATATATTTTTCCCTATATGAAGTCATTGTTTTTTGAACAAAACTCAAAACAGAGCCAATTAATCTTTCAGTCATTTCTACCCCCCACCCCAAGGGAAAAAAAAAAATCCCACATGCATACTACCCTTTTGGGCTAAGCCCCGGGTGTTTCAAATGTCTGGCTCCGCCTCTGGCTGAAGGGTGTTTCTCCCATCTCTTTCAAATGTTTATAGATCTGCCACTTCACAGGCTTAGAAATGAACATATAATATGAATGATATGATATCAGTACCATTTTATCGGATACTTATTATTTCAGATATATTGGTTTTGCAGATAAATCACTCAAACTCAATTTCAACTTAGAAGTTTAGGACCAACTGTTCCTTGTATAACCCACTGTTTACTCTGTTGCTAATTTATGAGAAACACTTTCTCACACTCATGGGACACAGCATAATAACAGAAACCCATACCTGTATATACA
Source organism: Simochromis diagramma (assembly GCF_900408965.1). Lineage (NCBI taxonomy): Eukaryota > Metazoa > Chordata > Actinopteri > Cichliformes > Cichlidae > Simochromis > Simochromis diagramma. The sequence continues at coordinate 2,372,184 of NW_024387492.1, forward strand.
GGTACTTACTATAATAACATATAACTCAGCTGTAACATGAACATGTTACCCAGTGTTAGTCTGCAAATCTGACCAGATCCTAATGAATCACCAACCCTTTGCTACTTTCCTGACTTTGTTCCTTTTACTAACATAACTACAACAATAAACCCCGAACGAGTACTTCCAACAACACAACAGGAAGTAAAAGGACTCAATCGAAAAGTTTCCCGTTCTTGTCACCCTTGATTGGACATACTTGACATATTTCCATGACGAACAGCTTGATTTGCCATCTGTATCGTGTGGTTGTGGCAGAAGCGACGAGATGTGGAGATGGTGAACGGGGAGCGAGTGGGGAAAGAGTCACTTTTTGCTGCAGGAGGGAGGGAAGGAGGCAAGACACGGAGAAGGGAGGAAAAACACAGATGGAGAGAGAGAGAGTCAAGCGGTGTCGATGGGAACCCGAGATGATCCGAGCCCCTCCACCCCCACTCTCTCTGAGCAACAGGAAAAGGCTTTGTAACGCTGGCTCCTTACTCACAGGCATGTCAAAGCATCCTCAGATCGCCATAGAAGGACGGGAAGATCGACTCGCTGACACCCATTAACAAAGCAGTCATGTAGCCTCACTTCAGATTCATGCAACACTGCAAAGGTGCAAATGTGAGTGCACAGAAGTGAAAATACACACACATACACACAGTCTTGAACAGCAGAAGCTGAGCCATAACAACTCCCCTCTCATTACCGCGAAACCAGCCAGTCTCACCCTCCTACCCCCCCCACCCCCTCTTGCCTCTCCTCCTGCTGCATTACTGACACTCCTCTCTGTTGTAGCGGCAAGCGGACAGAGAGGAAGGGCTTTAAATGATTTTTTTTCTCGGTTCTCTGGAGATGTCAGCTCCTATTCTCTCTGGTTGTAAAAGGAAGGGGAAGCGGGAAGGGGGTCTGAAGAGGATTTCAGAGGCTGGGGGAGCAGGGAGAAAGGGAGGAGGTGGGGTTGCAGCTGAGATCTACACAGCTCTCTAGGCTACAAAGAAGACCTGTCTGCTGACTTTAATGCTGCTCACTGCCACCAGTGGGGTTTTTTTTAGAGAGGGGAGAGCGACGTTGTGGAGAGATGAAAGGAGAGGAGGTACGAGCTAGGAAAGATGCGGAAGGATGCTGGAGACAGGCTGACACCGTCAGATGGACGGCAAAGGTGGAGCCAAGTCAGCTTGTAGGAGCTCAAAGTCACAAAAATATCACTAATAAATAGTCGTGACATCTCTCTCCAAAGCTTTGTACAACCTGAATGCCGTGCTTTTGCATGGTGAATATTAACGTTCTGTCGGATCCGGTGTTGACGCTCCCGCCGCTCTCAGAAAATTAGGATATGAGCGTCTCCTTCCCATCATTCATAATGCACGACACGCCATGTGTGTGAGGCATATCACTTCAGAGACAGGCCACACCGAACCCTGGCGAGGATTAGGTGAAGAAGACCTCCTGAAGAATAAGGGAATCCAAGATGGCTCCGAGTGGAAGCATCATTTATAATTGAATCTTCCCCAGAGGGCAGTGCAGCCTGTCTGTCTTAGCCAAGGCTTCACGGAGAGAGCCCGTAGCTCCACTCGCCCTCACTCTGCAAAAGCCTGTGTCTGTCTCTCTCTCCCCTTTTCTCTGCAATAACTGAAAGGCCCTGATACATAAATACAACACTGCAACTTGATCCACTGATCTTATCCTAAGGCCTTTATGACTCAAACCCCAGTTGGACACATCTACTCGTTTCTGAACTTTTTGCAAACTTTTGGTCCAAGGAGTGGCTAAAGTTGAGACTTTACACTTTTGTGTGCTGCCCTTTAGTGGAAAAAGAAAAGCTAATTTGGATAATTACACTGTATATGACAGACCTGTGTAGCTGCTGTGGCGTAAAAACATCATCATCGTCATCGTGTCACGTGTTGAAAACCAGGAATTGAGACCAGAAACAAACTGGAGCAGCACTAATCGGAGAAAACTCATCTGAATTTCAGGAGTGGGACCATACCTCATATACTTCCCTCCTGTTTCTGTCTATATATGTCCTCCACCTCCTCCTTTTTTTCCGAATTCATTAATTCATCCACCTCACATTAGTACATGGGAGTATGCACGGGCTCAGGAGCTGCCACCAGTCCTCAGAGTCCTTCTCCAAACCACAGCTCCAATTCATGCTTACTCCACCTGCCATTATCCATTAAAATGCTGTCAAATGTGAGTGAGGCTGTGGTCCCAGCTAGTGGCATGAGGTATTAAACTAGGCAAGAAGTGTAGTCATTTTCTTCTCATATACTTCTCTGCACCTAGAGTCCTTTTGGAAACCAGCTAAGGTGCCCCCTAACCCCCACTGGCCGTTAGAATGGATTCACACTGTGCATTGGCTTCAGTCATTCAATCAGGGCTAAGATGAAAACAAAGTTAATTAAAAGGCAGGATAACAAGAGACAAACAGGAACTTAATTAAAAGAAAAGATAGTTTTCATAAAATACCCAGTCAGTATTTTGAAGTGGCACTGATATGATTCATTTGGGAAAGAGGAGGGTGGAATAGAGAGATGCGCTTTAAGGACTCATGGTCTCCAAAGCTTGCCTCCTAACTCCAGATTTCCTTTATAGTTATTTAATAAAACGAAGGAGACCTTTGCAGTTAATTATCAGGATGAGTGGTATAACCTATTTTGCGCCTCGTGCACAAACTAATGGCCTCACAATTATTGATGCCTTTGAAAGTATTATTTAAGAAAATAAATAAATGGATTTGCACAAGCTCAGTGGAAATGGAAGGAAGTGTCCCAAATGTTTTATTAGAACTCTAGGATACAGCGCATTTTGGTTAGTGACACTCAAACACCTAGAAGCTTGTTTACAAGACAAACTGAGTCATTAAATGCTACCATTTTATCCAAGCCATAATCTTAATTTATACTGATGAACATTGCATTAGACGGTTCTGTTATTAAGCTTCTTTGTGGTCCATCTTCTCCTGGTGAACAGATAGGGCTGTTTATCCCCACTGTATAGATGATAAAGGCCCTCTGCTGAGACATGTTGGCTGAATAAAGAGCAGACCCTTCCAGAGACTCAGACAGTTTTGCAGAGTTATTTTTCACATGATGTCAACAAACCACGGCAGCAAATGGATTTTGCTAGTTCTGTTTGCTTGCCTCAGACTAGTTGTGGACAGAATGTAATAAGTCAGGAGGGATTGACTATCTGTCCAACTGGCTGCCACATTTGCTACACCAAGCAAGCCGTTTCAGCATTTGTTTGATGGTAGGGTAGCTACTCTTAATGGTGACATATGCTCATTTCTAGCCCTGTTTTTCTTGCCACTAGGGCTCCAAGGGAATAAGCTGTATTTGCATCAGGCATTATATTAGCCCTCTATGACCATTTCTGTTCTTGTCTCTTTAAGGCTCCCTGATGAGTGCAACCACTTGGTTATCAACGGCCAACCGAAGCCCTTTGCAGACATCTCTGCTGCTCCCAAGGCTACAAAAAAAAACTTCTAACTCTGTCTCTAAGTCCAATGTTTGTTGGTTGACTCTGACAGTTACTCTGGAGTAACTGGAGAAATACCATTATGAAGTTGGCTCTCAGACTGTTCATGGGCATGGACAAACATTCAAACCAATGTGGCATCATTAAGTAAATAAGTAAGCCTATTTGGAAGTTTTTAAGTGTCATTTCAAGTTTCAATCCATTTTCTTCCACTTATTCAATGTAGGCTCGTGGTTGGGGACTGAAGCCTATCCAAGGTACCATGGGGTAAGCGGCAGGGTACACCCTGGACAGGTCACCAGTTTGTCTGGTGGTGAATCACCAGTTAACCTAACATCACTAAGTGCATGTCTTTGGACTGTCAGAGTACTCGGAAAGAACATGCAAACCACACAGGAAGGCGCCAGATTCAAACTCAGGACACTTCTTGCTGTGAGGCAACAGTACTAACCACTGCTCAACTGTGCCAATACACAAAAAGCACCATGCTATTTGTTAGCAATTTGCATGATGTCAGGTAGTTCTAATGTCAGTTCAGTTTGGAAGCAGAAGGGGCTTGACTCACTTGATGGCTGTGCTTTTTTCATTAGGGTTTGGAACTTTGACTACGCATACATCATAGCCAAAGTTCAAAAATAGTATAGAAATTTGACATAAAATCACACACTCACACACACACACACACACACACACACACACAAATATGAAAAAGTAAGCTACGGAAGTGTTTCACATCTTTCTCGCTTTTGGGTGCAACGGAAAGTCTGAAAGTGTGAGAGGTGATAATTAAGGTGGCGCCCTGTGTACAGTCTTCCCTGTAGCTTTGAATGGAAAGTTACAGGTACAAACAAATGTTGCAAAGTGAAGAAATGAGCAGCTTTAATTTTTCATGCCAGCCTCATTAAATCGTCCATTGTTCTGACATGCCGGCTGCGTATTTCTATTACAGCCAGGTTCTATTTATAAAACGACCCGAGACTCGCTGTCTCACATGCCTACCTGCCTTTGAAGAATATGGATTAGAGAAATGGACGGACAGATGCTAAAAGGAATCAGTGTCTTGTACAAAGCGGGGCTAATCTTCCCTTTGATATCGACAACATCAAATAGAAAAACACTTGAACCTACTTGAAATACACGGTGGCGGCTCGTCCTCACGGGGGGAAAATAAACAACGCAAGTAAGCTGACAATATGGATGTCTGCTTCTGAGATCAAACTCAAACTGTGGACAAACTTGTCTAATGACCTTTTTTCTCTCGTTCTGTGCCCTCTTTTTTTGTCTGAATTTGATGATTGCCCGCCTCAAACACAGCCTCATTGTGTTCTCTAAAGATAGACCAGCTGTGCCAGCGGTTGGCATAGCAACCCCACTTCTCAGCCACGAACGTCTGCGACAAACCTGACATTGTTTCCAACCTTACCTGCTTCAAACACCTTTACATTTCACTGATTAACTCGCAAACCGCTCCTCCCCACTAATGATGGACGGAAATGCTTCAACTGCGCATTGCAATGCGGTTCCCACATCTCTTGCGTCCTCTCCATCACACAGAGAAAATGAAGGCTGGTGTGTGAGACTGAAGAAAAAAAAATTCAATCAAGTTTGTACTTTTCTGAAGTTTACTCAGCCACCACCCTCTGAGCCAAGGACTTCAATTCCCCAGTAACATTTAAGGCTGCACTCGCTGTGGTCCCGCTGTTCACACTAAACAACTCTCCAATTTAAGCTGAGACCTGCCATCAGTCGCAGCCTTGATGAGGTGATTGGTTTTTACAGGTGGCTCTTATTTCAGTGTGACATGCATTGCAACATTTAAGGTTCACAGAGGCCACAGCCTGCCATTCTTTTATGGAAGCAATCAGTACATGGTAATGGTCATTCATCAAAGGGACTCAGAATTTATCGCTCTGCGGGGTTTCATCTTCGCGAACCCCTCGCTAAGGCTGATGGTGGTCCTCCAGTACCGGTTCATGCAGCGGGAGGTGAGAGATTTCACAGCAAAGTCTCTGATAAGTTGACTTGAAGTGACACTTTGAGCTGAGATTGGCCCTTTGTAACAATAGGTGAGAGTTCAGGTAGCAATCAGTGAGAACTTATGAAAGCTTGCAGAGATGTAGGTAAAGTTGGGTAATCACTTCAGTTTACATGAAGAACAGACAGACTAGTGAAAATTTACAAGGAAAAAAACCCTATCTAATTAAGTTTCTATGTAGGGCAAGGGCTACCACTGAATGGCTGGATGAGAATACAAATTATGACTTTTGATGTCAGGTTCAAAATCAAACAACTATGGGAGTCCTTGGATTTCGACAAAGGTCTGCACTGCCATCATCAAAGTGCCAAACAAAGAACAGCTTTTGGACCGGCGCTCCATCGATTCTACACAAAGGATGGTAACAATCTTTCTGATGTAGCTCAACACCTTGCTGATGCAACTTCACACATTGTTGGATAAAGACAGAAGAAATTATTTATTCCAGTTGAGGGTGAATGTGAAACACTTGGAGACAGGTCTCTCTCCATCTGCTAACATTTGGAACCATCCAAATATGCTAATTTTTCTTAATCAAAAATAGATGAAACTGAAGTAGTAAAGATGCATCCAGGGCTGTTGCTGAGGAAGAGTTTCTGACAATTATGAATCATGAAAAGTAGAACTAAAGAGAGGGTCATTAATGTTTATCAGTGCTGCTGGTGGAAAGATGGCCACAGTACATCCAGTACTCGTTATAAATCTCTGTCTCTCTTCCACAGCATGTCTTTATCCTGTCTTCCTTCTCTCACCCCAACCAATCACAGCAGATGGCCCCGCCCCTCCCTGAGCCTGGTTCTGCCGGAGGTTTCTTCCTGTTAAAAGGGAGTTTTTCCTTCCCACTTCGCCAAAGTACTTGCTCATAGGGGGTCATATGATTGTTGGGTTTTTCTCTGTATGTCTCATTGTACGGTCTACCTTACAATATAAAGCAGCTCGAGGCGACTGTTGTTGTCTGTACAAAATAAAATTGAAGTGAATCGAGTTTGGTTTTACAAGGCGGGGCAGATGAGGGAATTGTAGTTAACACAACTGCCTTATAAATCTAAATACAGTTCAGCAAATAAGAAGATGGCTAGTGTAGAATGAAGTAAAGGGATATCAGAATCAAAACTATTTCAGCTACAATTGTCAAACAAAAGCGCTGGAAATGCCTCTTTGGTTAATCCAAACCTTTTTTCAAGTTTTGATATCAACACATAATAGTAACATTTAATAAATTCCTCCATCAAACAAGACAAATTAGCAAAACTTCACTTAATTTACCAGCCATCTGTACATGTCTTAATTCACTTAAGCGCTCATACACATTTTTATTTTTATTTTAGTCTGTCTCTTCATATCAGAGCCACACAGATATGCACATGAACACACACACTGAGACAGATAGCACATTGTCTGACTGAGATATTCTTTATCACTGCAACTGGGTTCCAATATTGGAATCGTACTCTGCAGCTGCTGTTTTCTAATCCCCTCCAATAGGCGGTTTGATTTCAGCCCTCTATTGAATGTGTCAACCTTATAATTAATACCCTCCCTCACTTTAATTCACCTCCACTCTGTCCTCTCCATTCTTCTCCTCCCAATTCCTCTTCTTCCACCATTGACCAGCCACCTTAACGGAGTCGTGCTTGTAGTTCCACCCAATGCACCAAGGACATTGAGCCAGACGCAAAATACAGCAGTGAAACCATGGGAGGAATATTTGGCCGCGAAGGCAAAATCCATCTCCTTGCAGCGACTTAGCCACAGAGCCACAGAGAGGTCGGTCCTGCACCACCTCCTCCGTTATCTGTTTCCAATCCTTTATCAGAAGGGGGAGAACGGAAGAGGGGAGGGGAGAGCAATGAAGACAGATGCCTAAAAGCTGCCACCACACAGCCTATCTGCAAATACGCAAGGAGAGTTGTAATCGATCAGGAGAAGGAAGAAAAGGACAAATGTGGGGTAAAGGCTCCTTCTTTAAAGCTGTAATTAACAAAATCCCGAAGCAGGAGCTAAAGATTGGTGATAGGCAGCAGGGTGTAAGCAATTTGGAATGAGGACAAAGATGTCAAGTGAGCGCACATTTAAGGAGCACATCCGCACGCGAGCCTCAGAGTATGACGTGAGCTCATGAGGATGCGTGCGTGGATGCGTTGGCTGGTCGGAGGCCAAGGCTTAGCTGAATTTGCCTAGGGTGAGTTTGAGAGGGCCTACGGGACTTTGCAGGGCAGTGGGATGGAACATACTGGCCTCTCAGTGCTTCTTCGAGTCGGCCTAATTAAGGCTAAGCCAGAAAGCTCTCTGTTTTGTTGATGCTGTTCTGTGTGTGTAAGCATGTGCACACAAAAGAAAGTGTGTCTGTTGACAGTATGAACACACAAACGCAAGGAAAGCCTCAAAATTTAATTTGTGTCTTGTTGCTACTCTTGATACTCCACACGAAACTTTTCAAGCTCATCGGCTTCAACTCTCTGTCTTAAACATCATACTGCGTAAAAGAATTGTTAAGTAGTTCAATTCTGTTCTATTTATACAGCCCCAAATAACAACAGTTGTCTTTATATTGTAAAGTAAAGATGCTACAATAGTACAGAGAACACCCCAACAATCAGACGACCCCTATGAGGAAGCGCTTGGCGACAGAAGGAAGGAAAAACGTCATTTTAACGGGAAGAAACCTTCAGCAGAACCAGGCTCAGCGAGGGGGGAGACCATCTGCTGTGCTGGGGTGAGGAGAGAAAGACACCACGAAAGAGACGCTGTTTATGTGAGCCAGAGATTATTAATAACGGCTGATTAAACGCAGAGTGGTGTATAAACACGTAGAGAGTGAAACGTTGTGAGTGAAGAAGAAACATTTGGTGCCTCGTGGAACACCAAGTGTTTCCATCTTTCTCTTCCTTTTCTTCTGCCCTGTTCTTCTTCTTTTAGCCCTTCGCTCATACACCTCAACCCCACCCGCACCACCCAGTCCCAGTTTCTGCCTTTGAAGATGTACTTAGCTGAACTGACAAGAAATTTAAAGAAAGCGTTGGTGGCTTTCAACAGCTCATGAAAGGCAGAAGAAATCTGCCACTCTGTGTGAGTCAAATTGATGGGGGAATTGTTGCAGCGGCATAGTAACGGGGACGGGGGACTATAGGAAAAACCTCTGTACAAAGCTTACTTCAATCCTTCAGCCCGGGCGCACACACCTCGGCTCATATGGCACACATAAAAATGAACACGTGAACAGGAAAGACAAAGTCTCAGCCAGCAGGGCCCCTGAGCTAGCTTTGACAAAAACAGAAACCAAAAAGGAATCATTCAAATATATTTTGGCATATCTTCATTGAACAGCTTTTTTCTCTCCTTGCCGTGGGACAATAGATCAGAACAAAGCATGGCTTTTCTATTGGGGTTTTTTCCCACTTCCATGCCAAATTGAGAAATTTATTCCACTGCCCTGGGGAGTCGAGCTCATTAAAACATATTGCTACTCCCCATTACACGGAGGACCCACCTATAGGCACACGATTCGTTTTGTTAACTGTAAACGCTCAGTGACCTACACACTTTAAGTATGTTGCAGTAAAAAAAAGGCAAGGTGACAGAGCCCATTGTAGAGTCTAGACATGAGCGCTTGTTTCATCAAAGGGAAGACATCAATCCACGGGCTGAGCCAATAGGGCAACAGGTGCCACAGTCACACAGAGCCTATCAGGGTCTGACTTCATTTCACCGCAACACTGGATATGAATACTGATAGAGACGTTTTATACTGTGCCAAAGGAGGCACAAATAGCAGAACAGACAATGCCAGGAGACCATTGACGTGTTTGAACTCTCACTGTGGCTTTATTTGTGTATATAAAGCATTACTTCTACTGCTTTGTATGTAGGTCGGGAGGTTCCCATAACGGTCTCCCGGCTGACGCTGTGGACAAAAGGCATGTGTCTACATTACATAAAGCTGGCTGCTCACCTTGAGGTATCAAAGTACAATTATAATACACTTTATGTGCAACCTAACCCTTTATTGGACGATTATTAAAATAATGCGTCACTGCAGCTCTTGCGAGTCCATCACTTCTCCTCACCAGAAGCCGGAGCACCGTGCACCAACACAGAATGAATCTCAGGCTTCTCTAGAATCTCACTGCACAGCGCTTCTCGTGCACATTTGAAAATCACAGTTTAGGAAGGCTTTTCTTATCTTACCTACACAACCTGGCTACACCCCCCATCCTATCAGCGCATCCCACCCTTAGCTCCATCGAGGAGGGTGTAGATCCTCGGTGAGAGGTCTGAGACTGATTCAAAGAAGCAGTGTGAGGTAATGGATTGTGATTGCACGCATGTGTGCTGGGGTTACTAACACTGGAAGTTGGAAATGAACTGTTGTCTGTTTGTTCTCTTTTTACTGAATATTTAAGCAGCACGTTGTGGAAAATGGCCAGAAAATATTTGATGACCTGCCCCAAACCGGAAGTGACGTCGTTTGGCGGAAATGTAGTTTTTTGCCTTCAGGGCCTTATGAGCCTATACTGGTGTTTTTAACAGTTATGTTTGACTTTATGACTTTCTGTGTCGTTTCTGGGATGCTTAGAACTTAAATTGCACTGCTGGAAATAGTTTATTTTGATGCATATGCTGTTTTTTTTGCAAATTTGCATCATAATATTTATTTTCGTTTTTTTCTGCAGTATATAAATATTGGTGTATTTCAAAAATAAAACTATAAAGACACTCAAAATAAATTTCCTGTGGTGGGAAACTATTTTGTGCAACTTTTTTGTATTTGCAGTTTTGAGGGATAAGCCTCTTAAATTTCTCTAACTACAAATATATGTTAAAAAACAAAAACGATTTTCAATTTTTTTGTAGCTTATTGCACTTTTTTGCAATTTATGTAATTACTATGCACTTAATGCAGACATATTATTAAAATTTGGGCTATAATGGTTGTATTGATGTATACCAACTTGAAATGCTCCCAAAAATGGCTCCACAGTATGTAAAAATATAATATAAGCTCTGGCGGACTTGGTTCTATGGTAGGTCTTAAAGGGTTAAAGGAAAAGTGCTTCAACACTGACCGTTTGCATAGAAGCACTGTGATGTGGAAGACCCAAATTCTACTCGTTACCACCAAAACATATTCAGTTCCCAAAAAAACGAAACAAAAACAAAACCCCGGATACGACAATAATGGAATTTTAAATGAAAACCTTGTCGAGAGAGCGAGGCGGGATGAAAGATAGGACTGGGAGGCATCTTTCTGCCTTAACGGCGCATGTATACATCCACTCAACGAGCAACCCTGACATCAAACATTGAAACAAAGTGAAAACATCAAAGCTGTCTCGCGGAGAACGTTTTGCTCTGTCAAATTTCACATTACCTTGATCAATTTAAACTTTTATTTTGTTCCATCAAGTGCACCACAAGCACCCTGCCAGCGAGTACAATAGAAGTTCTTCAGACTGATGGCACAGAGGCATTCACGCAGCGGAGAATGTAACCGCTGCCGAGACAGAGAAAAGAAAAGCTTTGCGTGGGCGAGCGCCGGTGACTTAACATTATCTCTGTGGCTGCGCGTGGATACACAGGTGCGCACGTGCAGGTGCGTGTTTGCACATGCAGGCTTCGAGTGTAAATTTCATCCAGAGACTCTCGTAGTTATTCTGTTGGCTGTGGGTCCTTATGAAATAGCCTCGGGCAAATATTTACATTACAGTATGCTGATTGCTTCTCTAATGGCTGCTTCACAGCGCTCTATCGTGGGGAGATGAAGGGGCCGGCGAGGCGAGATATGTGGTTCCAGGGTAGTAACTAAGGGTGGCAGGAGTCAGAGGGCTAGTGTTGAAACGACTGTTAATGTGCCAGGCTGACAGAACAAAAGAAAAGCATGGAGAAATGGGAATATATGAAGCCTCGCATCCCATTACCCACTGCAAATTTCACTCACACAAATGTTCTCTGCACACGCCTCCCATGACTAACTGTCCTGCTCATCCTGGCCAGCTGCGTTTGTAGGCAAACATGGCTGAAAAAAGAAGTGTTACTCATTGGGAATAATTTACGCCAGCATTACTCGCACAAAGGAAAAAGAAGAGGAAACATTAGTTGCATGCTAAATATCCCCATTTTATCCCATTAAGACTGCAGTTGTTCTAGCATCCTCGGAATCTAATAAAAGATTTAGACATTTATCTGAGCTCTCGAAACCAAGTGGGAGAGATTAGACTAACAAACAAACTCCAAAGAAGATTCTTCTCTGCCTTTATCTCACTTTGTTTTCCAGCATCTTTCAGCAGAACGTGAGCAAATCAGGCTTCGTGTGAAAAAACAACACAAAACCATAAAAACAACAAAAGAGGAGCGCCGAGGCGCTTCTGATATTTTTCGCTTTGGGATAACGATTGGGCTGAGAGGTGGCACCGCAAGGATGCGTATCTGGATGAAAGTAGGGGCAGGGGAGTCGGGGAGCATGAGCAGCAGGAGCTACACTTAGCGGCTTGCTGTAGCCCTTCGTTACACCGAGGCTTCTTTTCTCATTATGTGCTATCAGCACTATCAGGTTTGGCTGCGAGGTATTTCACTTATCAGAGAGGAAACCCAACAGGCTCCAGTGCTCCTCTCTCACCAAACACTTTAATTGGATCTTTTAGCGCTAATCTGCTGCCCCCAAAACACTGCCTGGGTTTTAATTAAACAAATGCCATATTAGATTTCACTTAGGGCTCCCTGAAATGCCACATTTAACTCGTCCTCGACCACAGCACCACCGGGACACCAAACCCACCCCGCCAAAAAAAAAAAAAATCCCAATCACTTTCTGCTGCTCAGTGTTTACAAATGAAACGAGCAGCATCCTTTATAGCACCGAAATGTATTCAAAGCTCGTGTTAATAGGCGACAAGCTGATGTGTTTGACTCTTCCTGCTTTTTTTTGTTAGGCTGTCCCAGTGTGATGAATCGCGGCGTCCCCGTTAAGCCCGACTCGCCATCCCCATGCCAAGCCGCCTCATTCAAATGCCACTCCAACTGCAGACCTCAAACAGCCCAATCGCCTCATCTTGACACTCCTTGGCTTCGATTAATACCAGGATTATTCAGCCAGAACACATCAACAACACTCATATTTCTCTCCGAGACAGGGATAAATGGATCATTCTCACGCTGCCGATAAATCAATAAAACATTACGCTGATGCAAAAAGAGTTCCCACGAGAAACGTGACAGGCGGGGAGGGGCTAGCCGCCACCGCTGTCTTGCTTTTTTTGCCTCTTTTTCATCTAGCCCACTTTCAACAGGAGAGGAGTGGGATGAAAACATGAAAGAGAGACGTTTTCAGTTACGCATCTTTGTTCTGTCTATATGATGGATGATTTCAGCTCGAATAAAACAAGAATTTGATTTCGTTTTCTTACCTGCATCAGCGTGCGCGCACCAATTAAAATGCTCAGTTGTGTGCTTGAATGAGCACTGCTCGCTAACAGGCCAGGAAAAAGGCTCACTGCACCCTCACATTCACTATTATGTAGCTTACACAACACCATGAAGAGGGACGGCCCGTTAATGCACCCTCGGGTGCAGAAATGACCATGTGCTGAGCCCCAGTGCTGACAGTCTATCAACTTGTGCAAGCCTAAGAGAGCTATCTCTAAGTACAAGCCAATGAGTGTTTGACTATTTTCTCACTTACAGCCACTTACAGCAGTCACATTGAATCAATGCCTGTGGATAGTTTGATTGGAGAAACCTCCCCACCCTCCCCAAAGCAAAGCCTGTCTACTAGTATATATCCTGAGTACACTCTTTACTTTACATTGCCCTCTGCCAAATCGCTTCTCCTCTTCCTGCCCAAGGGTGCTTTTTACATCTATTACAAGATTTTAATTCTCTTTGATGATAGGCATCTAACACAGTGCCCTTAACCCTAATCTCTCCCTGCCTACTCCATTTCTCTTTGCACTGGCATTGAGGGGTTCATTAACATGTGAAACGCAATCAAACTTTGGGGCTTTCTATATATGCGCATACACATATGTGACCTAAATGCAGAAAGCCCAGAGACAGGAGCGCACCGTGGCGGTCGTGGCTTTAGTCACAGCTCCCTATCTAAGGTTTTATTAGCGCTCATTGTATTGCAAATGAGGCCGGCTAAAGCTATCAATGCCACCTGAGCAGCGCCAGAAGGGACAGCAGACACCTTCCTGGAAGTCCTTGATAAAACAATCATGTCATATATGAAAAAGAATAACCCCATAAATGATGAATTGCCCCCTTTATGGAGCACTTTCTGATTCTATCAAAAAGCACACACATACTGCAGATTAGGATTTGACTCGGTGCTTTCTGCACCGTTTAAGAGCATTGGTATTCCGTTGGAACCGGCTTGCTGGAAGTCTGCAGCTACTCCAGGACAGAGGAGGCGATTGAGAAAAGAGAGAGAAGAGAGTCGATCGCATTAAAGTTTCGATGACGAACAGTGAAATACTGCTGAGAGAGGAACCTGCAAAAACTGATTTGGATATGAAAGTGTCGAGAGAGATCGGATAGGGAGCTCGGGAGAGACAAAAAGTGAGAGAAGGAGAGCAAAGCCACAAAGCTTGCAGCAGGCGTCCCCGGGAGTTGCAGAGGGGTCGAAAAAAAGCTAGAAAAGAAAAAGAAAGGGAATGACGGATGAAGAACCAAACAGTCTTTGTCAAGACTTTTATACATTTCTCTCAGGTGGCTCTGATTTCCTCGGTAGGCTCAAATTCCCTCAGCAGGCCACTATCTCCAACCTGTGTGTGGATGTGTGTGCTGAACTGGCTCTCTGCCTAGCCAATTATGTCCTTGCGCTGGAGCCATCTCCCCGTCCCTGACCTTTACCGCCAAGCTCCCAACAGACCGCCCTCCACTCCACCACTTTGTCTGAATGTCTGTCCCACTATCACTCCTGGCTGGCCCACTCAAAAAAAAAAAGAAAGAAAAAAAACCCAAACAGAAATATACTGTCTTTTTTTCCTTTTCTGCACTTCCGTGGAAAGCAATCCATCCCTGTAAAATTCTCACCTTTTCCTCGGCCGTTCTGGTCTCGCAGAGGTTCGCACTTATTTCTCGTATCTTCAAGCATCCTGCAGCCTATCATTACGACTCTGTGATCAAAGGTATTAACAGTTGTGAACATGTTCCAGAGTTGCAGGTGAATTTCAACGTGGGGTGGAGATCAATTCAAAATAAAATGATGATGCAACTGGATGTGGCCATTATTTCCTGATGGCGTACCTCAGCGGGGCTCCGCAAACCAATCAAACGCCAGGTAATAAAAGCAAGGAAGGCAATTTAAAACCTACAGGGGTCTTTAAACAATAAAAATGCAAGAAATAAAGCAAGTTCTGTCAATATATCAGAGGTGATCCATACTTTTTTGCCTCTTTAGTCTCTTTTCCCGTATATAGTCCTTCTCTTCTGTATCAGTTATATCACTTTGTCTCTCATTGAGGGGCAGGATAATTAAAGTTCTTTGATGCCGTACCTCTCCTTCAGCTACTTCAGAGAGATGAACTTAATGAAAGTCACCGGCTTCTACGAGACCTTAGACTTTAAATTGAATGTCTCCACTCCATTTGAGAGCAGTAGGAAGATGAAAAGACAAAGTGATAGGCTCTTTGCTTCCTGTTCATAGACCTCTAACTAGACAACTGGAGACGCTTTAATGGTCACTGCTCTGCATCATATTCGTGATAAATGAATACCAGTTGAATTGGAGTGCCAATAAAACAGATGATAGGTAGTAGGCGCACGTTAATGTGCGACGACTGTATGGAGAGTGAAGTGTCTCCTTTGAGATTTGAGTCTAATGGTTTTGGATAGAAAACTGTCCGTCCGGTGTCCTTGTTCTTCTTTTTTTCCTTCATTGCTCTCAAATCTCATCCAAGCATTTTAAAAGATGCAAAGCTGCCAACAGAAAAACCAAAACACACAAAAAAAACTGGGGGATGCAGATGTCCTAGTGGTTCAAAGAGCGGTTCTGAGTGGTGCCAGAAATGTTGTTGTGTCTTGTTTCTGTCGTTCTTTCCCTTCACTGCTGTTAGAAAAATCATACGGTTACAGCAACAAATCATTGAGAGATGCTGCCATCTCCTACAGTGCATGGTGATTTCTCTTCAAGAGCCTGACAGCAGTCCTTCTATACTGTGAATAATATTGACTAATCCTGTTTAACCAGACATCCTAAAAGTCCTGCAACAAATTGGAACCCAAAGTGAGTCAATGTGGTAAAGCATGTGGATTTGATGTATCCTTCAACTCCAGGTGGAAACACAGAAGCATCCCGTACCTCCCCACACACATAAACACATCCATTTATTCACCTACGCACCTCAACTGTGTGTAGCATCAAAGCAGAAGGCTGCTCGGCTCCAACGCCTCATAAATGATCGGTAAAGCTCGGCGCTATTAAAGAGAGAAATATCCGGTGTATAAGATGCACATGTAGATGTGCTGATTCTTTGCAGCTCTAATCAGTGGCCACTCGTGTCTTTTTATTTATGTCTGTGACAGTTTATGACCGTTATGATGATCCTTGGCAGGATCAGAATTAAAGTATCCTCTTGTGATCTGGGTGTCAGTGTTTACAGACTTTTTCAGCTGCAAAATCCACTTTTTAAAATCTGTGTCACTGTACTCGGACCTTTGCTTTGGGACTGAGGTTTAAGTGGACATCACTGAATATATTTGGGTCCTTTTTTTGTCTTGATGTACAAGTTATTTAACATAGGTCAGCAGTGCAAATACATCTGTAAGAGATAAAAAAAAACCTCTCTTGCACTGCCCAGCTACGGGGTGGATGTGAACGTGGAGAAGCTTTGAAGTGGATCCACACTGAGGTGCATTTTGCATGGCAGGAGGATAGCTCCTGGCAAAACTACAGCTATGCAGCACAGTGAAAGGATCCACAGGGCAAACACACCTGCAGACAAATACAGGACACACATGGACACACACAGTTGGAGGCAGTTGAAAACAGAGGGCTGACAGTATTCCACGAGACAGGAGAGTGGGCTGTAGGCAGCAGGCCAGCCAGTTCCTATCTAGATGGCAACTTCCTGGAAACTAGAACTAACCAGACTCGCCAAGTTTGTCTGCTGTAACAAAATAGATGTTTTTTGTTAACCACATCTGCTTATGTTTTAAATTATACTGTACTATCATAAAATATTATATTTAAGGGATAATTGAAACTCTTAATATTAATTTGCAACAAAAATTGTGACAGAATTCGAGTGCCTTCAATTTAAAGACATATCATCAACTCATCACATACGGATCAGCTGTAAAGAGGCCCCTGCTGGGATGTTTAAACATGCCGGCTAAATGTACGGTGGCCCTGAGAGTTCAAATGCACAGCAACGTAAGAAAACAAGAGTAAACAGAAAAAAGTGCCTGATCCTAACCTCGTATCCACCAAAGAGATCCATGATAAATAACATGCAAACCATACAGCTCACACTAACCTGTGTAAAACCACTTTCCCTCCAAACAGTGTGTGTGGACAAAGGCAATCGTGTCTGTGTCTAATATTGCCCACAGTGTGGGCCACAGTAACTAAACAGCTGTATTTAAGGCCCAGGGAGGAAAAGGCATTGTTTTCATATCCTAACAAATAAAAGAGATATAAACACCCGCTCACGCCGAGGTAAATACCATAAAGCCAAGGAGGCGATCGTGGCCATAATGTTGAGCCGAATCAATAGCAGAGGTTCTGAACTTTAACAAAGCCCGCTGGACAGCAGTCTTAAGCCCTCAGTAAAAACCCATCAGCTCACTGAATCATTGTCCAGCGATTGGCACAATGCGCCTCTTCACTTCATCAACAGCCGCTATAAGGATCAATACAGCACTTTGGAATTGATTCCGCGGTCAATGCCAGCTCCAATAATCACCACTGTTCGCTCATCACTTCCACCTGGAAAAGGAATAAAAAATGTTTTTCCCCTCCCACTTGAAAGCACCACTTGGGATTAGTCACAATAATTAGGAAGTTCTTATAAGTAAAGATAATAAAGTTAGATGATATAGTGTCTAATAATTTGCACGCAGGTCTCGGGTAAATCCTGACTGGTGAGCACAAATGGCTGAAAGTGATGCAAAACAGAAATTAATTAAGCATCACGCAGGGCCGTGTATCATAGCTCATAATAGCGCTGGTGTCAACAAAGTCAGTCCTGGTATTAAAGACATATTCAGCAGTGATGCTGAGCACTCTTCCACACACACAGACAACAATAAGGTCAGCTGAAGCATTAATTCTACAGTATTATTGGAGCTTTACACTTACACACAAACACACATACAGAAGCATGTGACATTTGAAAACTGGGACTATGTCGCCTGCACTGGCACTGATATGTACACTCTAGCATTGCAGCAGGGTGAATATCCTCTAGCAGAGCCTGATAAGCTCTGCTCCAGCTTGGCCTGACAGACAGGACAGGGCTTGTGGTTTTTTTGTGTTTTTTGTTGCATGTCCTACATGTCTGCACACAGCGGCAGCACTGCGTTAATTCATTCAGACGCCGTTTCAAATGTGGATCAAAGTAGCCCTGAGCCCGCTACTTGGCATGATGGGAAAAAGGAGAGTGAAAAGCGCTTGGATTGAGAGGACAGACAGAACGAAAAGCAGAGATAAAATGGGAGACTTAGCTGAGAGATAAGCAGAGAAAAACGACACGATGACTGGACAAGGGACAGAGATAAAACACGAACAGGGGCTATTTATGAAAATGAACGAGTGGGCACGTTGGTTTGTGGAATTACTGCTGGTGGCTAATCATGCGTGTTAGATTCAAGCTGCACATGGACGCTTGTCTATGGATGCAGGAGCGTGATACTGTATCGGGATAAGCCTGTTTCTATCTGCTGCATTCACAGATGTAATCTTGCACTGTATACTGCTTATTCTAAGAATGTGAATAGAGCTTCCTCTACTCGAATTACAGAAACACAGGGCTGTATTGTTGCACGCTAGGATAGCAAGATAACAAGACATCTTGATAGCAGATTTTAAGGTGGGGAAATAGATAAATAGCTACCTGGATAGTGTGATGCCTTGAATTTTCAATCCTGTCTTGTATTATTAACATTTACCTGTGAGCATTTAGCATGGATTAGCATAAATTCCATAAAACAAACAAAATCTGCCGCAGTCAGCGGTGATAAGGGGAGGCAGGGGTGAGAGGGGAGTAAAGATCAAATGTGGTGGCTAGAGGACGGCCACAAAGAGGAGGAATTCAATTAAACGGAGTAACGGGATTGAGAGCGAGGGCAGCGTGTTTTGCATGTGTGTGACGGTCTCATCAGGTTCACAGCACTGAGCGTGAGAGAAGACGCAGATGGCGCAATACCTGCAGCAGCGTGCGTGCATCATGTAAGACCTCTCCGTTTGGGTGCACACTTCAAAGCGCATCTTTAAAGCACACTGAGCAAAGGTCTACTTGAAAAAAAAAGTCCTGGCTTGCATCGACAAGTCAGTCGATCAATGGAAGAAAGTTAGTGCGTGAACATCAGGCGAAAGGACTTGGCAGCCAAACAGACACATCAGCACATGGGCACAGCAGTTTCTTCTTCAGTTTAAGCTGCTTCTTGTGGAGGAACAATGGCAGACGCACGCGTACCCGCAGTCAGTCCCCAGTGCAAGTCAGCATCTTCAAATAAGGCAATGTAGATAATAACTTGGCACGGTATCATTGCTGCGATTAATCCCTTGGCCTGCTTTTGAACACTTGATAAATCAAATCAAGGAAACACCCCCCCCCCACAGCCCTCCCCACACACACACACACATACGTGCATGGAGTAATGAGCATCTAATCAATCTTACTCAGGCAGGGTAGCTGCAGTTTCATCCTGCTAGCTAGGCTAAATTGCTCCTTGCACTCTTCATCCTGACAAATATGGGACATATATTGTTTACATCTACAGGACCCTGGGGGGCTTTCGGAATCCATAAGAAATATCCATATCCACTAAGTGCCCAGTAAAACAGGATGAATCACGGGTTAAAACGAGCTATAAAGTCGCTTATAAGACTCGAATGAAGGAGAGGTGAGCCTCCTTTCCCTCGTTCCCCAGTCATGCCTTTTAATGGTAATTCATTAAAATTTGGTATTGCAGAAAACAAAATCTGTTGCTTAATGCAGAGTCCCTGAGCTTTACTTCGAAGCCCTAAGTGTGGTTAGAGGAAGGCTGCTTGTAGTTGCTTCACAAAAGCAGTTTTCAGCACAGTAAACGAGGAGCAGGAAAAATAACCCCCCAAAAAACCTCATGATCTCTGACCTGCACTTAAACTCGTGACATGCAGTGGCCCAGTGCTCCTCTGAGAGTGCTAACGATTGCACAGGGAAGTGTGGTTAGGTAGCAATGATTTGCAGAATCATCCCAGAGGTGTAACACTGAAACCAATGCAATTCATAATTTAAATGCGTGACTTTTAGGATAAATTCTGCAATTTCAGCAATAATTATGTAAATTAACGTGCTTATACTAACTATTTTATGTGAAAATATATGTATATTTTATGTGACAAGATTGCATAATGAGATAAGCATTGGTAAGTGGTGTTTTTAATCAGGCAGTGTGGTTATTAAAGAGGCGACATGTACCAAGGGCATCCATCTCGACTCGAACAAGGACACTGTGCTTACACAGCACCTAAAATACCTTTTTTTCTTTTTATTCTAAACCTCTCTCAGCACTAAAAGCAGCACGAAGTGTCTGTTCTTACATCAAGGTTTTCTTTCTGTGCTTCCTGGATTATGGATCTGTTTTTGTTTTTATGTGCAAACAAGTGGAATGTGTATGTGACAAAGGGCTGACGCAATAATTCGATGCCACGCGTGCCTCTGTATGCAGAGCAAGATCAAACTTTAACAGTCCACTGAGGCCTCTAGTGTCTAAGCTATGTCCATGACTGCAAGTCGAGTGTCCTCCAAATACGCCTCAGCTTTGTAACGGTCATTCTTGTCCAGTGAAAATGTCCTTCAGCTTTGTATGTGAGAGAAGTGTGGGCACACATGTTTTCTGCCAGTTGTTCGCCACACATGCTTGTCCTTCAGCAAGCTACAGTGTCGGCAGTCCATGTCAGGACACAATATATGCATGTCGGAGCACTTCCACTGACCCATCGACTTGCTCATTCACTTGTGCCTACAGGTGTTCCTTCCTGGAATCTATCAGAACTGGGTTCGTGCCTGCCTCCCTGTCTTTCTCGCTTTCTGCCTGTGTGTCCATATTAGTTGTGCTTGCAAGATGATATCATGTTTCCGGCTGGCCAGCAGCCCTCTTAGCCAACCCTGGTAGTCTGTTTGCTGTGGGACTGCAGGAAGTCCCAACGCAATATCCACTCAGTGCGTCTGGGCAAGCCCATTAGCTACTTTAGCCTAGACTAGAGTGGGTTGGAGAGGCTATCCCGATCTCTCTTTTTCTGTCTGCCTCTCTGCTGCACCTCTCTTTCCATCACATGTGCACTCTCTCTATCTTCATCTCACTTTATCTGCCACCTCTCTCCAAATAGTTCTCTATCTCCCCCACTTATTCACGGTTTACGTCACCATGTTTCATTTTCTCTGTGCAGTTTTTTTTCCTTCTGCCCTGATAAAGCACAATGAATGAGAAATACTGCACCGGAAACCTGGCAGAGCAAGAGATATTTATCCAGACCTTGCAGGGCAAGATGGAGAGGATTACAAATATTATATTTGCTTGGCTGTAAACATATTTATCAGGGGATGAATTATCACTTGGTTGCGCATGTGTCTGCAAAAACATGTTTGTCTAGCTGTCCCAGCTCTATAGCGCTGAGCAGTAACAAAAATCACCTTTGACGGGGGGCTAGCATCCCAGCTCACACGCAGACTGTTTACTCAGTCATAAATGTTTTACGCACACGTAAGAAAAAAAACACAGAGTGCCGTTCCTGTGAACACAGTTGATTACTATAAATGCTTCTGTCCTCGAGCAGCAAAGCATGATTTTAAATACAGCGTTCAATCACATCCGCACAGTTTTTATCTTCAGTGCAGTTATTAAAATGTTAAATACAATTGCATTTCTACATTACTAATTGTGAAATGTGCTGTAAGTGTTCTGAGGTTTCTTCCTGTTAAAGGGGAGTTTTTCCTTCCCACTGTTGCCAAGTGCTTTGCTTTGGTTGTTAGGGGTTTCTCTTTATGACTGCAGGGTCTTCACCTTACAATTTAAAGTGCCTTGAGGTGACCGTTGTTTTGATTTGGTGCTACATTAATAAAATGTAATTGAACATAAATAAAAATCATCATAATAGAAGAGAAGAAACTGGATTCAGGCTAAAAGGAGAAGGATACAGAGTTATACATTACAGTGATAATTACTGAGACGGCACTAAAATAACAGTTTAATAGCGATCACACAGGATTGTGCTGTAGAGCTTATTTTTATACACTGCAGCTCTGTAACAGTTTCACAGTAAGAAACTGTTGATTGTTGATTGCAGTAGGCAACCTATGCTGCCGATACTGTAATTGAACAGGAACATTTCTTCCTGTATTATATAGAAGATAAGATAAGATAAAACTTTATTAATCCCTCGGGTAGGTTGCTCTGGGAAATTCGGTTTCCAAAAGCACAGCACCGACAGAAGTTACAGAGCGTGAGGAGAATATTATATATATATACACACACACACACACACACACACACACATATATAAATACAGAGACATATATAAATAAAATATACGAAGGGGATAAATAGAATAAATAGGAATAAAAATAAAAATAAAAATACAAGTGAATTGCCTCGGACCGGTACCGGTCCATGAGTCGTTTGGTACCGGGCCGCGAGAGTTGAGGCTCAGGTGTGAAATGTATGGTTTTCAGGGTTTTATCGGTTTTCAGTGTTATTTTGTTATCGTTTTTATCATTAACTCGGTTTTCCTGGGTCTTTTCACGTGTGTTATGAATTTTTTTCGGTACAGGTACTAGTTTTATTTTGTTGTATTTATCCGCGACACCTTAAAGGCCGGTCCGTGAAAATATTGTCGGGCATAAACCGGTCCGTGGCGCAAAAAAGGTTGGGGACCGCTGGTATAGGAGCAATGTACTCAAATTCATACCAAGAATAAAGAAATAATTGTGCTGATTTTTTTAAGTAATAGTGTGGTATAAACTACTAAGGCAGTGGATTCCATGTGCTCCAAAAAACAGAAGCAATAACTTTTGCGACAGAATCAAGAATCAATCACTTAAATGCTAAATGCTGACTAGTTCACATCTGAGGATAGGTGGAAGCATGACGAAGGATGGTCCTTTCTATAACATGTTTAAATAATTCATTCGGTGGCCTCAAGGTCACAGTCTGCGGTGCAAAATCCTCTAATAATTCCTGATGGTTTCAGTGGTGAGAACTGGTCATGTTACCTCGTATGTCCAGATATAAATGAGAAAATGAGGCACTTCCCTTGGAAGATGTTTTTAAGTGTCAGTTGCAGTTATGATCAAGAATATAATGAGCTCAGGGTGAAGTCACTAAACGCTGGTGAGGTCCAGAGAACAACCCATTACTTAACCTCATGATGTCACTGTAGGTCACATCCAACAGGATTCATGACCTCCGTAGGAAATCTAACCTTTGGAGGTTCTGTCACCATCTCCACAGAGACAGATGTGACACACAGAGACAGATGTGACACACAGAGACAGTTATTCAACATAATTGGCTCTGGGCTCAAAACTAAAGAGTGAAAAAAACAGAAAGGGTGAAGACAGAAAAAAAACTCCTCTACATTTACGTTTGTGATGTGTGTGATAGTAGTAAAAAAATCCTAATAGAAAAAAAGTGAATTCAGTGGAAGACGAATATAATAAAAAACATAAAAAGGAATTAAATATAAAATTTCTCCTCGCTTGGCTCAATTCCTGCTGAATGGATTATTCATTTACAGTTATATTATTCAGATAGATCTACAATCAGTGGGGGTTTGCTCAAATAAATAATCATTTGATGGATAATTATGAGATGTGTTCAACTACTTCCTGTTAGAGCCACCACCATAATTGGAAGAGCTAGAGAGCATAAATATAATTAATAAGCTAAGGCTGGAGCGACCGAGCATGGTGGAGAAAGCAAAGCGCTGAGTTTCCACGGGATGAATTTCTGAGAACAGACTTTTTCTGGTTCATTTGCAGAGCAAGCAGATTTAGGGAGAAAAATACACTGAAAGGAATAATTCTAGAAGAAAAAAGAAGCTGTTTATCTATATGTGGTAAAAGAAAAGAAATATGGGCAAGGTTGAAAGGAGAAAGTCAGGCGGAGGAAGGTAAAAACTGAGTTTGTGAGCTGAGCAGGCATAAAATAGAGGAATAAAGGTCAGAGTTTGCAGGAGGAGGCATTGCTATGTCACTGTCACCTCATTAATGATTTCAACTGTGTCTTCTCACTTTAGTTTTTCTTTTTCATCTTGTTTCATTTCGTCGCTTGCCCTCTCCTTTCCTCATCCTTCCTCGCCTCCTTTCCTTTCTCTGTGGCAGCCTGAAAAACGGGCTTGTCTTTCTCCAAGATAAAATGCCTAAGCTTGTGAGTGCAAAAAACAGAGGCCAGGAAGGGAAAAACCTGAAATAACCACATAATTAAGCCCCCAAAACAGCTTTTCCTATCGATTTGTTGCCTAGAGCAAAAACAGGAAGTAGGGAGAAAAGTCGAAAAGAGGGCGAGAAGTCAAGCAAGAAGAAGAGGAGGGAAATCTTTTCAAATGAAAATCCAGCTTTTTGTGTCTTTCTTCAGTTGTACACAACAACAGAACATCCACAAGTTTCTTCTCCTCTATCGTTCAATTATTTTGCTCCTTTTTTATTTTATTCTGTGCCCATCATGAACAGCCAGAGGGCAAAATCATTTAGCAATGTGCTGTATAATACCTGCACACGCACGCCTCATCAAGGTAGACAGCAACACAAAGTGTACAGTGCTCCGGGTTCATTGGAATAATTCATATATGTGCTACATGTGGGACAAGTTATTATGCAGCCACCACACCTGGACAAATACATTTTACAGGAGACTGAAGGGTCAAATACATTTTTCATAACTTCAGCTGTGACAACAGGAAGTGTTCCAGTGTGTTGCTATGCTATCGCCACAAGTTACTGAACCTACTGAGAAGGAAAGCAAATACTTTACCATTTTAAATTTTCTTTTTTTCTTTTTTGCCCTTGCTACAATATGAAAAATACATTTCAGCTGTTGCCCTTCATATATGGAAACAGTGCCAATGTCACAGTTAACATTTTTTAATAAAAGCATTATTAGCCCAAGAGGTTTGAGGCAGTCACTCTCGGTTCACGATTTGTTACTTTTCTTTTGATTTAAATGCAATTATTTCCACATACATGTGAATGATAATAAAAAATAACCCTGTTTACATCTATGTGTGCTATACTCTCGCTAACATGTTTATTAGGCAATATAAAGATAATTAGTGTGTATATGATGTAGAGGTGGGAATCACCATACATCCCACGATACGATATTATCACAATACTTAACGCACGATACGATATTATTGCGATTTTTAAAAATATTTTGCGATATTCAGATTCTGTACATAAAGGTAAACTTTATCAATATTCATTTTATCTAATATCAAAGTCTCGCACTCAGTCTTTCTCTCATTTCAGTCAGTTTTATTGTTGACAAACTGAACGGTTTGTATTAGTCGAGCTATTCTGAACTATGCAATTTATGATAACTATGCAGCCCCTTCAGCAACTGAAGAATTTGAAAGTAAATTAAAATAAAATATAATTTTACATTAAATAAAAAAGTTTTGAACTTAATTAAAATAAAACATGTCTTAAATTAAAATAAGTAAACTGTCATGTTTATTGCTGCCAAAAAACAAGTTAAACACATTTGGACAGTGAAGGAATGTCAGGATTCTTGCTCAGAAAAAGGAGCTGATCAACATGCTCTGAAGTCAGAGTTCCAGTCCACAAAAACATTTTTTTGTAACAAAATATCGATTTCTGCTGTCCCTGTATCGATACATTATTAGCAAACAAAATATCACGATACTACACAGTATCGATTTTCCCCCCATCCCTAATATGATGACCTTTAAAGTGTCAGTGTACAGCATGGGAATCATGACAGTGCTAGCATATTGCTATAAACTTACAATTAGCAAGCAAAAAGTGTATCATTTTATCATGGATGTCATGATAAAATGACATTTTGACACCTAAACTCTGAAAACATGATGTTTCTTGCTGTCAACAGCAGATAATAAGAGTGCCGTCTTCACCTACTGTCAACACATGGTTACAGGCGACATGCCCAACAAGCTAGGCAGCAAATGTGATCAGGCCTGCCTGTGAAATGAATAGACAGCATTAATTTAGCAGGATAACAACATTATTAGCATCTAAAAACTGTTTTGTTTCCCGTACGGTCCCAGATTGAAGCTGACTGGAGCGGAAGCTAACAGCTATATTTAATCAGTAAAAAATATGGTGCCAAAATGACCAGAAGCACAAGGAATAATACAATTTTCTGGGTATTGGTTAACTCTACTACATCATCTATTACGACTTGACTTATGTGGGGATCTAGGCAAATGAATGCACTAAACTGCACGACCAATCATTTAGTTTAAATATGTTACCCTAGATCAGCTGGACTAGCAGAGCATCCACTCAGGCTGTGCTGCTGGCTGGGCACAAAACTAAAAGGAAGTAACGAGAAGAGAGAATACACCTACGACATAAATAATTCAGCATGATTCCAGTGCATATTACTGATGTCACAGTGGTCCTCCCACTTTACATGAGATCTCTGAAACGCACCTATAATATATTTATGGTAATGTTCACCACATCATAGTCTTGATCCAAAGGCTGCATTAGACTCTTTTGCTTCTTTTGAATTATACTCCCAGCAGCAAGAACAAACCACTCTTCAGTCAAGCTGAACTGTGAATACTGCCACTTTTCCTTCACACTGTGTCAAGGGCTCAAGAAGGAAACAAACAATCCTTCGATAATTTGTGAAAGAAAGGAAGGATTTGATACTTTTATTCAAACCACAGCGCTACAGCTTACGTCAGGAAAGTGAAACAAATATATATATGAGAGATCTGCCTTCCTTCTTCTCTCCATTTTAACCTTCCTGAGACTTCGAGTACAGCATAGGGCCGTTCTACGCGGTGTGGTGCCAAAGCCAATCTCCTCAAGGTGATCCCGCATCAAACGACTGCCACATACACACACAGGCAAACAACACGCGCTCTCTCAACCTCTCTCTATTATTCCTCCTAAGTGCTGAGGGCAAAGCTTCAAAGCAGGTCAAACCACTCTCACATTTGTTATTCAGTTGACTCATTCACTTTTAAACAAAGTCTGTTCAATTTCTAGTAAAACAATAATGTCTGTACTATCACTTTCAGCGCTCCCACTGTGCACGTACTCTGTATACGAAGCACAGACACACATGCGCCTCTGCTGGGATGATTGCGTGTTATAATGTAAGCAGTTTAAGCAGAGATATTTTTGGGTAATTTTTAAACGTTGATTAATTTATACAGCAGGTCATCTGGCAGCATCAGAACACTGACTGAAAAGCAGCTACGGGGAACATGAAACACACTGAATATTGTTTATGTCAGCTCAGAAAATACACATCCCGAGGCAGAGGCAGTGACAGTGACAGCACATCCGGTCTGTCATGTTTTCACTCATTTAAAAAAATAAATAAATAAAAAAATAAAATAACAAATAAAACCTTCGACGATCTCGTCAACACCTGGGAGATTATAAAAGTCTCGTCTAGTGGAATAAAAGCTATTATGCTTTCAGGAATGATAGAATTTCTATGCTTATGCAACATCCTGTGAACAATTAAAGGCTCTTGAGAAACAGCAACTGCTGAATAAATAAATCAAACACAGAAATAATTTGTTACTAGATATTCATGGATATAATGGCCTGACCAAACTACTTATTTATTAATATTGCTGCTCTGTGACAGAGACAATCATTCCAATTCACTGTGTCTAATTAAGAGTTTACACACTGTATGCAGCTAGTGCAAGGATTAATATACTGTACAGATAAATTATGTATGCACATGAATCATGCAGCGTGCCTTCACATACTATACATATGTTACACAAGTGAGCATTAGTATGTAACTGTTGTGTCTGTGTAGTTTTCCAAAGTGCACCTCAGAATCTGCAATACCAATCACGCCAATACCAGGGTCAGTCGGTTGCTGCTGAATTGTAAATAGCCTTCACATACGCACACACAGACACACACAGACACACAAGTCTGATAATCTCTTGATTTTTATCCTCTCTCTTATCTTGCCCTAGACTGAGTCACCGCATTCTGCATGCAAATGTACACAAAAGTCAACCAGAACCAATCTGAACCAACTCGCGCGCAGTTATATAATTCTGCAACTGAGGCATAGAGAAGTGTGGTGGAGAGCAGCGAATTAAAGTGCCTATAACATGTGGATACAATTTAGATAAGGTCCTTATCCCCCGACTAGATTTAAAGGTTTTAACACAAACAAACAAAACTGTTCAGCTCGTACATAAAAAAGTCACATGTTGCTTTCTTCAAGCAGCATCTGTGTGGAGACAAAAAGCAAAAAGCAAAACAAATAAAAATGAATATTTCTGCCAACTCGATCTCTAATGCACCAGCTTTTTAAATGGCTGCCACCCAGTCCCTGCCCAGACTTGCACTTTGTATGGTTTGCACATTCCACATTAGTAATGCAGATCCTCTCTCTCTCCACCACCTCTCGGTCTGTCAGGCTCATTTGCTCCAATAGCCCTCAACGTGCTAAAAATGAGCCCTCGATGTGTTAAAAGGAGTCAAGCACAGACCTGTCTCAAATTTACTTTTTAAACAGATTCGATCCCCGCGCAGGGATTGATCGATCTAGTGTGACACGAGGGCACAGACTGGATATCCCAAACGTTGCCGGTGAAAAATAAAGCTCAGGCCTTTTGCATTTGGCCTGCTGATTTTGTTCGCCCCTACTATGAGGCAGTAGCGTAAAGCCATGATTCACAGGCAGAATTTAGTTGATAATTCAGTTTGTCTTAACCTCCTAAGACCCGAACTCTTCCACGGCATGCTTTTTAAATTTCTCTTTGATATTTGGGCTGATTGGGACCTGATGAATGTTATAAACAAAGAATTACCAGATTTTTATTTTTTTTTTTACCTTATTTTTGTTTTTAAGAAAAATAAGAGCCACATGAGGATATTCGTTTAAAATTTTGATAGAACAGTAGCAGGATAATGTCCTCGTAAGTGGATATCAGGCCCTTGTAGAGCAAAATTGACTATTTTGGTCTAAATAAAAAAAAAAAAGGGGTGTCCACATATGTGGACGCAGGTCTTAGGAGGTTAAAGCATTTGGCACATAAAGAGTTGTTGTCATCACAGAAGACCTTAAGAACAAGCAGTCATCTACACATATTTAAAATAACAGATGTAAAACATTTACCGAGGTTCAAACTTATTTATGGCATGCTTTCATGCATACGGTAACTGTCCACTTATATTTACGGCCTTTCATTGAAAGCCAGGCTGTTACAACAGAGAACCAATCCAGAGAGATGTATAAATGCTTCAAATGAATGACGACATGGCCATACAGTAAGCGGCACCTTGTACTATTAGAGAAACTAAATATCCCCCAACTGATGTCTGGGCTGCAGCTAATGGTGCAAACAGATCGCATTAAATACCTATAAAACAAAAGTCAATATTGAAAAAGGCATTTTGACCACCGCTGCTTTTCCCCTCCTGGGCGTGTGCATTCTCTTGCAGAGATCAGACGCTCATGTTGCTGCTAGACGCATGAAATCCTATATCAGTCCACTTTTAAAGGTTGCAAAATTTAACCTGACTTAAAAAACAAACAAAAAATCCCTGCGTGTCATTTTGTGTAACGATATCCTAACAGCTCTGAGGTTAAGCTCCTCTGTAAACAGAGGATTGCTACAGCACATTTTCAGCATGTGGAGAACCATCTGAAAGCCTTTTACTCTCTATCAATCATCAATTACCAAAGTGTTAATCCTACAGGGATCGTGGTAAGACAGAGTCACCGCTTGCTCCTCAGCTGATAGAGTCACCGTGGGTGTTTTGCTTGTCAGTGCCTTTCACTGACAATTAAACCTATAATTTCATAGACGATGTACAGCTCCATGATGCAGAGCTGCTGTCAGCTATCGTTAGCTGTGGTGGAAAGATGAGTGAGAGGGAGAGTGAAGAAGAAAGACAATAACGGAGGGACAGTGGGAGGGAGGAAGTGAGCTAGTTATATAGAGAGAGACAGAAAATGACAGAGAGCTGGTTACAGATGGCTCCTTCTCACTCTGATCATTCATAATGATAAATGGACAGCGAGCAGGAGAGCCGGTGAAGAGAGGGAGATAGAAGCAAGGTGACAGGTGACGGGACTCACCGTGGCCAGCTCGTAGAGAGGCCGGGGAGCGGTATATGGACACAGGTGGCTGGTGGTGCCTGGGCCCCTGAGGGCCCTGCGGGTGATTGGGTCGAGGCAGGGCTGGGGGTGGGGGGGCTCCGGAGGTAGGAGATAGGAGATGGAGATCTGACGATGAGGACGAGGAGCCCCGAGCAGAACCCAGCACCATCCATCCCGCAGCCAAAAGCAACATCCAGATCAGCTGGCCCTCCTGGGGCTTTCCTTTGGGGAGCATGGCTCACGCCCCCCCCCCTACTGGATGCTTGAAAGAGAGTAAATGAGATGTGCGCGGATCTCAGAAAAAGTGACCTTCCCGTAGCCAGAATACAGCAGCAAACTCCATAGCAGAGAGAAATCAACAAAGCTCCCTGTTAAGGTAGGATCCAGCAGTTCCCCCCAAACAAAATGCAGCCCGGGCTCGTCTCTTGGACTCCACTGGTTGGAAGGCAGCAGATATCCCGCTGTTCTTCGTTTGCTTGCTGGCTCTTTGAACCAGAATCCAATATGTATTTACTTTCTTTTCTCGGCAGGATCACCCCGTGGCTGTTCCTTTGATGACCAGGTAGCCTGCTTGCGTGTGTGTGTGTGTGTGTCTGTGTGCGCGCGGGAGCAACTGACAAGACAGAGCGTGCACTCAATGGTGGGAGACACCTGGAATTTGTCCCCGTGCGCCCTTCCTCACCTGCGGGTGTAGAGTGAGTGACAGGAAGGGACAGCCCACGCTGCAGCCTTCAGCCCGCTCGCTCCGCTTCGTTCTGCTGTGCACAGCCCCGCTCTGTCAAGCCACAGATAACACACAGCCTCAGCTACGAGACCGGGGAGGAGGGAGAGATGATGGGAGGGAACGACAGAAAGATGAGGAGCTCCACGCACTCCGGCGCGGACAAACTGTCAGCGCTCTGTCTCTCTATCGCCTCGGCTGCAGCGCACTCCTTTCCTTCCTCACTCTTCAGCTACAGAGCATCAGTGCAAGGTGAAGATCTCCACTTGTTCTTTATTTCCATCCTTAAGTTTCGATCCAGTATTTGTCAGACTTTCCCCCCCTCCCTCTCATTTTTCTCCAGCTCTTTCTTTTCTTTTCTTTTTTTAAAAAATTTCCCTGGAGAGGTGAAGTGGTCTGGCTTGTTAACCCAGGGAGACCCAGACTGATAGCTCTTTGTATCACTCCATGAGAGAAAGAGACAGATTTGCAGACAGATAAAGAGAGAGAGAGAAAAGAGGAGGATGAGAAAATGAGAAGCCAGTGGGAGGGAGCGAGATGGAGGAAGGGGAGGGGGGGGGGGGGGGGGCAGGAGAACGAGAGAACGACGGAGGGAGAGAGAGAGAGAAAGAGAGGATGGGAGCGGGCTCAGGTGAAACTAAGCGAAGATGATGGGACGGAGGAAGGGAGGGAGAGGAGGGGAAGGAGGAGGGGAGAAGCGGCAAGTGGGCCAGCCTATGCAAATCCTCCCTGAGCAGCGAGCAAATCAGGGAGGCAGGCAGCCACTGCAGAGGAGTGGGCTGCCTTTAGTCACAGAGAGAGGAGATGTGAGAGAGGGGAAAAGCGGGGGAATGAACAGCAGAGGAAAAGAAGTATGGAAGTATGGGAGGCAAAAAACAATAATGAAGGGAGCGAAAGGAATGTGTAACAGTAGTGGGACCAGTGTAGCTGCTATTCCTAGAGTTGCATTTCGGAGCCCAGCTCGGGGTGACGCGGTGTCACTTTCCCTGCAACTACATGTGACCTCGTCTCCCTCTATGTTTTGATGCTTCTGAAAGCCTATTGAAGCCAAACCACTGAACTAAAAAAAAAAAAAATCCCATGCATAATGCACATGGAAACAGATTTAGTGAATTTCAAAAAAGGGTGAAATCTCTCCCCACTCAAATATAAATGACAGCGAAGAAAGGCTTCCAGTCCCCGTTCTGTCAATCTTTTCTTTCTGTTTTCTGAAGGGGGAACTGTCTTCTAGGCCTTAGGAGAAATAAACACTCAAAGTCAAACTGCAGTTTAATCACGTTTCTTCTCAAGCCGTAATGCGATTTGACGCGAGCGTTCAGCGTTTTCGCTGCTGACCTTCTGGATCAACACTGAGATATTCCAAAGCAGCAAGGGGGACGCATGTTCGCTGAGTGGAAGCCATTTCATCAATGTGCTATAAGTGACGCAAAACTTTTCCAGCGTGTGACTCATTGTTAGCTTTGAGAAGGCGCCAAGCACAGCCACTTCACAGCTTCAGTTTGCTTTGGTTTGCTGCATTTGTCAAGATGTCCCTTTGTACTTTTTTTCTCCCCCCCCATTCAAGAGGAGTCCTTATCTGAGGCACACGGTGGCGCAGTTATTGCTGGATTTGTTTCATGGGCAAATGAACAAGAGCAGGGAGGGAACAGAGATCAGAGTCTGCTCGCGCTACACAATACATGTCATTCCTAAAATGAGGGAATGTGATCCAAATGCACAAGAGTTTCAGATCTATGCTGAAAGAAAGCAGCAGTTCACGTACCACATAACTGTCTGTACAACTATCAATCCATTCTACCAACACAGAAAGATGGGCTTTCATGCTCATCTCCACACTTAGGCTCATTGTCCTTTGTACTGAGGCAGGGGAGTCAAACTCTGCTGTTACAGTGCTAGCATTGCAGCTCTGTGCCACCGTGCTATATTACCAGATATAATAAGATGTAGCCGAGTAGCAGCCAAGAAGCATAATTAGTTAGATACAGTCCACACCACCACCTGCTAACTATTGACACTGGTGAGTTCGAATCATACTTGTTATAAATCTCTGTCTCTCTTCCACAGCATGTCTTTATCCTGTCTTCCTTCTCTCACACCAACCAATCACAGCAGATGGCCCCGCCCCTCCCTGAGCCTGGTTCTGCCGGAGGTTTCTTCCTGTTAAAAGGGAGTTTTTCCTTCCTGCTGTTGCCAAAGTGCTGCTCACAGGGGGTCATATGATTGTTGGGTTTTTTCTCTGTATGTATTATTGTAGGGTCGACATTACAATATAAAGCACCTTGAGGCGACTGTTGTTTTGATTTGGTGCTGTGTAAATAAAACTGAATTGAATTTTAAATTATTAGTTTAAGATTCAAAATGTAATGTCTGATCAGACTTGGCTGAAAGCACTATAAGCACCAACTGCACAACTTATCACATGATTTTGTTTTACTACCGCACTGATGTTCCTGATATCACCCTTTTTTCTCACTATGCCCCACCCACTTCTACTTTGCTAACATGAAATAACAAAAAATGGTTACATTTTTGTGTTACTTTGTGTTTCAAAGTGCCTGACATAGGGATGAACGGTAGCTTTTTCCTGAGTGTTTTTTGTGTTACTTGTCAAGTAAGTAAAATGTGAATCGATGGTAAAGAGCAGCTTGTGCCTTTGTTAAGTACTGTATATCATCACGAGAGCACAGTCTGCCCTGAATTTATAGTGAAAACTGAATTTGCATGCAGTGATTTTAAGCTTCACTTGATGTTTCATTTTTACCGAGAAGAGTTATCGTCGTGCTTCCACGTCTGCTCTCAGGGTAGACTGACTGTCATTCTCATGCTGTGAGTCTGATCGTTTATGAAGAGAACGTAACGAAAGCTGACAAGTCAACAAAGAGGTATGTCATCTCTGACATTTCATCCAAATTATCTGTTCGTGTCAATCTTTCAGTTGATGAAAGACGCCCCAATATTTCACGATTTTTTACATTTTGATATCGTTATGGTTTTTGTTTTGTGGCTTTCACCTTCTCTATATGTCATTTACACCTTGATGGAAGCTGAGATTGTGACTTTGTGTGAACATATGTCAATCATCCTGCCACAGTGCTAATTAGTATCAGCTCCCAGAGTCGAGCAAATTTGCTGACAGAAAATACACAGCTACATTGATTTTTGTTTTCCATTTGGTAGCAACACCTGTAGCTTCATTGCACATGCTGTGTAAATACTTTTTGCCTTGTTTGGTATATTTCTTGGAAACCAGCTGCTTTAGCTCTAATAAAACCTGAGAGGCGCATAGGGTCATTTGGGGCTGAGCGGATACTGATCTTTAGTGATTTAAAAATCCGATATATCTTTCTGGCACATGAAACATAAACAGATTTCCCTAAGCTTTGTCGTGCGTACTTATTTATGACTTCTTACTTAGATAATGATTTTTCCTCTCTCGCCTATGCTTTTTAAATTCACTTTATTTATTGTATTTATTAGCTGATAAAAATGCAGATACCGATATATCAGCAAACGGCTGAATATCAGCCGATGTATCAGTTGGGCTCTAATCACTTAGAATTCAAATCTAAAATCACAGGATGATTTTTGGTTTTTATCTGGTAACACAACATGTGTGGCTTCATTTCATATGCTGTCTGAATCCTTTTGCTTTGTTTGGTACATCTCTAATAAAATCTTTTAAGATGCAGGGAAACAAGTTGCTTCATCTTTAATAAAGCTCAACCGATAATTTGAAATGCTATGTGATTTAAAAATTTTATATGTTGGCCGATATATATTTTTTTCTTTCAGGCACATGCATGGTTGTAAATGCAGATTAACTAAACAGGGCAGAATAGTGTGTAAGCGCAATCTTGAGTTAGGGCTCATCGGTGGTGTGCGCTCTGTCATGGGTGATGTTTTCTAAATAAAAGGTGGAGACAGTTCATTTCAGCATCAAGCACAAGAAATGAAACATGCTTTTTGTAAATAACGACAGTATTGTTTCTATGCCAACACCCAGCCTGCGCTTGCGTAAAAAAAAAAAAAACATTTGACAAAGAAATACAAACTTTCAACATGTGCTGTTATCATCAGAAACAACCAATATGTCCAGTATGTTCATTGCACTCACTCCCCGACGGTTACAGTGGATAATCCAGACTATTTATTCTCTTAATAGCACAGTAGAGGAGAGTGAGCACTTGATCCACAGTGTGGTTGAAACAAGCCATCGGGGGTGCTCTGCCTTTCAACAGTGAATAAGATATATTCATACTGCAGATGGAGGCTCTCGCTCATCTGCACCGCCGCCACAACGGCCGCTCACCAGCCACTCCTTCATTTGCATACATGCACTCAGGCATAAGCAAACGAGCCACCTGTACACTACATAAACACTCGCACACATTATACAGTAGCAGTTGCACAACTTGATCCTCTGCTGCACTGCCACACCCAGCGCCTCGATCCCAAATGCTGCGTATTTTGCTCCCAACTTCCCAACCAATAGGAACCTTGGGAGCACGGAGTCTCACGCTGACTCGGTAATGAACCCTCGTCAGGATCAGGGCTAATTAGTGTTTTACATTCTGATTTCTCTGCGGTGTCTCTCTGTGACAGATGAAGCCTGTTCTGCCTGCCCTGCACACGGGCAAATGGAGCGCAAAAACATCTTAATGTCACAGAAGAGTGGGGACTCGGGAGAAAGCAGGATAAGAACTCTTAACTCTATTAACCTCAGCTCATGATTCATAACTGAAGAGTAGCAGCCCATAACAAGACATTCATCATCTTCTGTATGATTCAACGGCAGCCTGAAGTGACACAATTACTGCTGTGTTGATGCTGAAATATGAGAGGAGCACTGCAAATAATGGTTTTAGTTAATCAGCTGATTTTTATTAAACGAATCTATTAATATGTCCAGAAAATTTTTTAAAATGAAAATATATTAAAAATGCATTTAAACAGCAGCATTTCTGTAATTAATTAATTTGTTATCACAACTGTTGTTATTTTATGTTTGGTGGGAAGAAAAGACAAAATTTACTTCGTGTTCAAAATGAATCATTTTACACTGAATATCTCGAAAATGAGACTTTCTATAAAATTCTATGTAAATGTCTATGAAACATAAAAGCTTGTTTTTATACCTACTCATGATTTTACTTTGACTTTCAAGGTTAATCAAAGTTTCTTTAGATTTGCTCTTTTAGTTTCCTTTATTATATATAAAAAAAAAGAAGAACTGGTGGAGTTGGATGTTTCCACATTCACGCACCCACACACAAACTTCCTCTCGTCTGAAGTGACAGGATTTAAAGGAGGATTGGCAGTGGAAAAAGAGCACTGCATGGCATTTTGGAGGATCGCAGCCTGGCACGGGAGACACATGACCAGCTCCCCAGCAGATAAAGGAAATCAACAATATTGACAGCAGTGGAACAAACAGTGTTTAAAGCATCCATTCACCAAAACCCTTCTATCAAGGGCATCAACTCATTACACATTCAACTGTTATTCTTATATGCAGAAGTAATAACCTCGAAAAATCTAAAGAATAGCCCCCCTACAGGATACAATGGGGAAAAAATAATAAAATAAAAGCCTAAAGCCTTATTGCTAAGCAGCAGAAAAATGCCACGTGTGTCCAGAAGATGGCTCTAGAATGAGCGCAGATGTAACTTTCCAGTTATCATTTTTATCATTTTCATAGCAATTTGCAAAGTAAATAATGTGTAATTGTGGCCTTTTTGGCCTGAAGGTAAACAACATCTCACTGAATGTAATAAAGTTAAAGAAGCTGCAATCTAAAATATTATATGTAACAAATGAAATTGGAAAATAATTGGATAAAATCATAATCATTGCCTCAAACAAACAAAAGTTTGAGCTAACAGATTCGCTGTGTAGATCCTGGTTTTATTGTTGTGGCTCATTCTACTGCTATTACCATTTTTAGATGTGGGAAACAAAAAACAACCACAGAATAAGTTTTTAAAATCCACTTCAAATCTTACTCCACAGGCAGCTTATGAGTTTTAGCTAAAGAGCCAGTTATTTCCTCACAACTTTTTATTAGAGGCCAGAGCTCAAAATAAATGTTCTTATTACTTTACAACTGTCGGTCACCTAAATAAGCAAGCCTTTGCTAAACGCTGATGATGTGGTGCGTTCACAAATGTTTTCTGTTATCCCCAATAAGCCATAAAAAATTACAGCAGGTGAAATTGTATGATAACCTATTCAGTGCGATGTTGAAATGGTGGTGCTAAAAGAATAGCTTAAAGGTCAGCAGAAACATCAGAAGGATGGCTGTGGAGAAGTGTTATTGAAGGTGGAGGTACAGGTTCAACAAGCTGCCATAAATATTAGGAAATGTCAAAGCAATCTGGTCAGTGGCTGTTGGGATAACTTATTCTGAACACATAATCTTTGTCAAACAGCAGACCATAGTCAGTGAAATCATCTTCTCAGTGGGGTGAAAAACAATCTCCTCGCAAATAAGAACGGCTGGTAACATCAAAGATAGGTCAAGCTTGAAGGTTCATTTTTGTCCTTGGAAAAAAAATAGCTTAAAAAAAAAAATCAGCCAACTTTCAGAGCACTGATACAGCTGGAACATTTTGATGGAGGAATCAAGCAGACCGATTAAAAAGCACGTCCAAAATAAACGTTCGACGTGTTCGAACTTTGGCTGTTGTTTTTCTGTGTCGCCTTACATCTCTCAAACGATACAACGGACAAGAGAGCCGTCCTTGGTGGGATGAAAACATGCACATGTGCAAGCGCACATCTGTCTTCTTCTCCCACACACACACAGCCATACCGCGCCCATGGCTAAAGTGCAGTAATCCATCCGTTGCACTGCACTGCAGCCTAACACACTTAATAATGAATGAATCACAAAATCAAAACTGACAAGCAGCAATTGAAACGTGGCTGTTTGTTTGAAAGATTAAAAATGCAGCAGCCCCCCCCCCATATGACTTATGAATGAAGCCTGAAACCTCAACTGGACGACAGTTCAGGCTGAGCTGTGCTGAGCTGAACCAAGCCGAGTGCCACGAACGCACAAAATGCAGGCAAAGACTTCCAAATTGTCACAAATGAGAATACGTGACGCATGATGAGAAGAGATCTGCATCAAATTGTCAAACAACAAGGTCGTGCGATGAAATCGTGCGAGCTGTTGTGAAGCGGCAGTAAAGATATTTTTTTCCAGTGGAAATCTGCTAAAAATAAATGACTGAACCGCTAAAATTTCTTCTGGGTTTCATACAAAACTTGATTCAAGATAAACCCACATCACAATGTGTTCCCTTGAGTGCAGGCACTTGGAACGATGCAATCCCCACAGACTTTGTTTCTACAGCACAGAAAATTATTCTGCACATAGAGATGTCTGTTTCTTCCTTTTATATCTCACAAATAAAAAAAACTGTAAGGAATTAAGCTGTCAATGCAACAGACTTCTGCACCGGCACATTAACCTTGTACAAAGTTACAACCTACAATTTTTATGACATCTTTGGAGCAGATATTCATATAGTTACCTGCAACACCTGCAGTCTTTAAATTCAAATGAAAACAATGACAAGAGACTGAAGCAGATAATGGCGCCTGAAAATCTTGATTTCACTGACAACAGAACAAAATCCTGCTGTAACAGAGACCAGAAGCATGTGTAAACTAGATGCATTTATAATTTATAAAATAGAATGGTGTCATATATAAATCAGTAAAATATATATGACTCAAATAAAGGTTTAAGCAAAATAAATAAACCACTCAATTCAGTTCAATTAACTTTTATTTCTATAGCATCAGTCATCTCGTGGTGCTTTGTATTGAGCGGTAAAGATGTAAAATATTACAGAGAGAGAGAGAGTCCCCTTTGAGCACTTGGCGACTGTGAGGAGGAAGAACAGCATTTTAACAGGAAGAGACGGACCAGCAGAACAATACTCAGAGAGAGGCAACATGCTGCGGATACCGTGGGTTCCTCAGCGTGTCTTTGTCTTGTCATCCTCCCCTCACCCACAGCATCTTACTGAGAGTAGTGTTTTGTGATGGTATTGCATCATGTTTCTCACACACAAACAGACACACACACACACACACACACACAAAGGTCTTAGCTAAAAAAACAGAAGCATATAACAGCAAATGGGTAGTGCGTGCCACACTTCTACGTATGAAGAGGGTAGTAAAATCATCACATTAGGAAATAATCTGGTCTAATTCTTTAGACATTCGATTTTATAATAGCTGTCTGACGGCCTTGACTTTCCACACATGCAATATGCACAAGTAAGCAGGCAGCACATTGGACACACAGGCCAAGCTCAGCATAAATGCATAGCCTCGCCTACAGATATTACTTTGAGCAGTAGCAGAGTTAAATTGATTCGGGTGGCTTTGTCAAAAGAGGAAGAAAAAAAGCAGGGTGTGTGGGGAGATAAATTAGATAAAGAGGGAGACTATCTCCATTTGTGTGCATCAAAGTTATGCAACAGAGCACTAACTGCACCCTTGTGAAAATAAAGCACATTCCCCAAAAGAGTAGATAAAATGCTCTCTGTGGGGCTGCACTGCTCAACCTCCCCTCCTCCTTGATTGGGTAAAATCTCTCATCGAGCTCTCTGCGTTCAAATGGAAAAAGACAGAGGGACAGGTCTGTATGACTCTCTTACTGTAGCATTTCACACAAAAATGCTTTCAAACAATCATGTGTCAGGCTTAAAATGCTCTTTGACAAAATCTGGTCTTTTATACGACTCACAAAAACTGCTGTTTCTGTCATTTCACTGGCAAAGATGGATCCATTGATACTGCGCCCTACACCCACATCCTGCCACATACTCATCAAAAACAGGAATAAGTGACAGGGCAATGTTATTATGTGGCATTTTGTGTAATGGGATGGAATGTGACGGTATCCCAGCAAAGGTCCCAGCAATAAATATTCACTCCATAATAAAAGGCTAGTGTGTGTGTGGGTGTGTGTGTGTGGTTTTTGTTGAAGTTCAATATGATTTTAACCCAGAGCCAGCTGAGGAAGAAACAAGTGCATGAAAATGGTAAAGCGCAACCCAACGAACAGAGTTACCTTAACATCTTGACTATAACCTACATATCTCTATATATCTAAAAATAAGGAGAGAGAGGGAGAGAGAGAGAGCTTTTATTGTGCTGGACTGCACAATTTAAAAAGTGCTGCTTTTGTCCTCACACTCATCTCTTTGTAACATTGTAACATGTGCATTTTGCTGGAATCGATACATTTTCATTTGATTGAAGTTCAACATTCTGAAAAAATACACTTATGCATTTACTTTCTTGGCCGAGACTTAGATGAGAAACTCAATTCCACTCACGCTTGTATTGGTTCAATATGTACTTGAAGCTGAAGCCAGCAGCCAGTTGGCTTTCCGTAGCATTGCCTACTGGCACCTTAAAAAGTTCAGTAGTTGTGCAATATATCTTGTTTGTTTAAACTGGCAGAACCAGGCTAGCGGTTTCCTCCAGATTTCCAATCTTTGAGATAAGCTAAGTGGTTGCTGGCTCTAACTTTATATTACAGAGCAGCTTATGGCATATATCTTTTTTTTTGTCACCCACATAACGCTGCCTCAGCCGCTGTCCTCAAGGTGATCCTGGATCAAAGACTCAGTACGTATTAACACACAGGCACTCGTGCATGCACAAACACACAACCGAGTTCCTCCATCAAAGGAGAAGAAGTGATAAACTTTGACGCCAAAGGATCAAAGTGTAACACTCGGAGAGCTCAGAGACTCGGATGACTTGACTTAATGGTTATGCACTTAAAAACATATCCCGGTATATTGTAGGGAAGTACTACCCAGACTCTGTGTTAGTCGCACTTTATAAATGCTTACCTCACACAGGCTGCGTTATTTGATGTAAGACAGAGGGTGGAGAGGGCTTGTGGAATTAGCACCGCTTTACAGCAGAATGGGAGTTTGATTGCTCTATTTCACGAAGCCCGATGATGCCTTTTTCCATTTCTCAACATTTTAATCCCTATCTAAATGCACTCGGGCAAATTGGTTCCAATGAATACACACTGGTTTGCCAGTATGATGATAAACTATTGCAACACACCAGATTGCAATGAAATAGTAATAGGGAGCATTTCAACCTTGAAAATTGACACTAAAAACACCCATATACAGCATTTTACAGTTTCTGTGGAGGCTGTTTGTATTCTAGGTACAGTCAGCGTCAGGCACAGAGCCAATCTGCCCCCTGCCACTTCCAGGGCTTTGTCACAACAGCTCTGGCCAAGCGATTTACAGGCAATGTATGAAATATGGATCATACCTCGTTGAGGGAGAAAGAGGCCAAGGATTTTGTGCTGTGTGTGTGGTAAACGTGATGGCTCAGTGAGTGAGAGGCTGAGGTGATTGCTTATGGGATGGCAAAGGAATGAGAAACCATTACCACTGTCGGGTGTTTATGTTGCCTGTGCTTATATGAACACACATGCTTAAGTATGGATGCCATCCAGTTACCCGTGTGTTCACACCGATGCAAACCAAGCGGCGAAGTCGCAGGCTGAAAAATGCAGCTGGTGTAGGAGAGCTAAAAACCGCAGTTCCTCAAAAGAGCCACTTGAGGCTCGGTTCAAAAGCAAGTCGATCATCCTGGAATCCCACGTTAAAATTCTCAGTTTTAAATCTCAGATAAACATGTGTTGATATCCAAGGCCAGTGGCCATCAGTGTTGGGTAAGTTACTTTAAATTAGTAACTTAGTCACATTACTAGTTACTTCTATCAAAAGTAACTCAGTTACTTCAAGTTACTCGTTATTTTCAAAGTAACTAGCTACTAGGGAAAGTAATTTTGGTTTTACTCAGACTTCTCTTATTAATGTGTTGCTTCCCTAACTGAATGTGCATATTTCCACGAGAGAAATCCCACGCCTGGACCGCCGTCGACTGCCGCCATGATTCTAGTCACAGCGTCGCGTGCACTTTTTATGTCCAACACGGAAACTGCAGTCGTGGTGCTTTCGATTGTACTCGGATCTCTGAAATTCGGCCTTCCGAGTAGGACGATGTAGGTAACTCCAGACAGCAAATGAGCTGCATATGTGTTTAGTAGTAATTTGTTTTTGTAGAGGGCTAGCAAAACAACCGTTTTCGAGGGCGTCGCCATATTGGAATCCCAATTTCTCTGACGAGGCTAAGCAGAACGCCGTTTACTTGAATGTGACATCATTTCCACGTCCGTGTTCCGATTTCCGAGGTAAGTCGAACGCAACACACGAAGTAATGAATAACAACCCTATAAAAAAACCCAGTAACGATAAACGTGTGCCTGATTTGGGCATAATAACTAGTTACCGTGTTCGTTACCACGATAATAACGTAGTTACTGTAACACGTTACTTAATAACGCATTCGTCCCTACACTGGTGGCCATATCCTGTTTAAATTGTATTTAATGCTTAAATTATAAGCAGTGTGTGCACCGTGAGAGACAGATGGGTGTTGGCTAGCCTGCTAGCTGTATGTCTGCACCTCTCAGTTTATCTCCTGACTGGTGCATTTTGGAGCACATTATATTGTTAAATAGTCATCTGAAAATGTGTGTAGTTTGTTGTAGTTGTGCTTGTTTATAGGTACAGCCCACCCAAATCTGTGTCTGTTCAACAAATCTTGCTTGGAGTTGCACCTTGCTAACAAAGCTTGTTAGCATGTGCTAAAAACTCCACTCCCTCCTCCAATCGTGGTGCACGCAGTCGCTGCTTCGAGCGGGTGACATCATC
Source organism: Simochromis diagramma (assembly GCF_900408965.1). Lineage (NCBI taxonomy): Eukaryota > Metazoa > Chordata > Actinopteri > Cichliformes > Cichlidae > Simochromis > Simochromis diagramma. Next base: position 2,414,737 of record NW_024387492.1, read on the forward strand.
ACGGCTACATTCTTGTATTATATGCAGTTTACGATGCAAATAGGTGCATTCTCTCATGCGTGGGCACAAACGTGTTTGCACCTGACAGAGTACTGCATCCAAAGGAGCTGTGTAACTAAAATAGCCTTCACAGGGAGAGAGAATAAAGAAAGCTAAATAGCTACATAACTCTGAGCAACGAAAAGTCAAAAACTCAATTCAACGCCTCCTCTAAAAACCATCATGGTGTTATCCAAGATTCCACAGGCTCAACTCCACTTGTGAGAGGACAACAATACAGATAGCGTAGTTTGAAAACAGCGTCATTGTGCGTTCGAGTGCTGGCAGAGTGACTATTCAAAAGCAACCCTGACGCCTCTGCTATCGTTCACAACCTCAATTCTGCTTTTTTTTTTGTTGACAAAAGCAAACACGGGGCACCTACAAAGCTCTCGAATCCCTCGCACCTGCCACTCAGCCCACGTGCGTCACCCACCGGCCATCTGGAGGTTGACTGGCAGCTAATTTGTAAAACAATAGACGTTCCCCTACTACCCTCTGCTCCTGCATTCTGTACACGCACACGCGCATATATAAACGGATACACACTTATATTGCTCCTTGTCTCACTTTGCTAACAAAGTGACAGGAGGGACGATGCTCACTTGCTGAGTTGTCTTTGTGTTCTCGGTGAGGTTGAGAGCATCCTGGCATGGTGTTTAAAAAAAGACAAAAAAAACTAGACTATATAACATATGCTGGTGTACAGCAGGTATGCAAACCTCTCCGCCAGGTGTGCTTCGACAACACTGCTGTCACTGCAAAAATTACCAACGGCCTGGAACTTATGATGTGTAGAAATGTTTTGGGTCATATCCCAAGGGGGGTACGAACGATGACATAATGCACGGAGCAGAGGACTGCTGCACCTTTCTTTTCTCTCTGTAATATCACAGCGCTGTAGCTTCCGCTATCTTACAATTGCCTGCTCTAAAACACAGCAGATAAAACCCATAATAACCTTGAGTTATAATGCATTCCAATAATGATATCATGCTTCGCCAGCCGGGTGTAAATTAAATGGAGGACATTTTTAATTACCCCAGGGTAGCTGAATATTGGCCATCCTGTCCTGGTGAGACTCTGTGCTGATACTGTGGTGGGGCGATAAAATTCAACCATAGGCCCCTTTGACCACAATCCAGGCTGGTTTCCATCTTCCTATTTGCTTAGGCTACCTGCACCGGTCCAATTAGAGCTGGATGAGGACAGGACAAAGCATTGTGGGAAAAACACTGACATTTCGCACCGGGCACTCTCTCTTTCTCATGAATATGGAGGAGCGTAATTACGGCTGCAAAGCCGCGTTGCCTTTTCCCACGTGTGGATGCACAGACATCAGGTCACTTTCAGGGGAGGTAAAGATATGGCAGTAGGCAGCTGGGCACTGAAGGGGACTCGTGATGACCCACAGGTCAACAACTGTGGTGTGGATTGGATTTGAAATACAAGCCTGACAAGTGAAATAATATTTGCAACATTTTAAATGAGAAAAAAAAAACAATAATGAATGTTTATTTGTTCAGAAAATCGATTAAAATTGTCGAGATTTTCAGTCATTTGAGTTGAAAAACAATTTTCCAATCAATGAATACCTGCAAATACCAGCTTGTTGCTCGGACAGCCCAAACAAATAAAGACTGGTCTCTAATTATTTCCGTCCAATTGCCTGTGTTATAAAGGCATGATTGTTGAATGCAGCATTACTGCAGGATTAATTTCATGGCAACAACAACATAACAAGTCGCTATTTTTCCACACAATTACTGTTGTGGTTATATTTTGCTATTTCTTACACACTTGTGTACTGCCAGCCTCAGCACTTCTCACAGTTTAACGGTAAAAACTTTTCATTTTCACAACAACAATTTCTCTTCATTCAGATTGAAGAGCTTCGATAATTTGTGTAGTATTTTTGTAAATGGAAATGGAAGGAGGAACTGCAAAGTAACCGAGTGGTGAGTAACTGCTGCTGCGGTATTTAAGTGTATTGTCCTGAAATGATCAGGTAAAAATGAAATACAAAAACCAAAAAGCAACCAAGCAAAAATAACAAATAATCAAAAACTGAAGTTATTTTGAACAGAAACTTGTTCATATAAACAAACCCAACAGAGGAAATTTTGAATAAAGTTCTGTATCTGACATAAACCTATTTCATAATGGCCTGGCTCGCTCTGCTTTTGTGGTAACCAATAGCAAGAAATTCACAAAATATGCTCTATATGGATTAGGCTGCAGGTTAATCTTTGAATCCAAGTGTGTTCAGTGCCACTGCCACATAAAATCAAGCGCCTAGCCATGCAGGCAGTCTTTACAAACACTTGTGAAAGAACAAATAATTGTAAAGAGCTCACTGAAATCGACTGTGACACTGTAATATGACGCCACTGTTGCAACACGTCAGTCAGTGTTGCAAAGAAACTGAACGCTGAGGTGCACAGTACGGGAACTTTGCCGATGTTCTCTTTACTCGAGCAACTGCAGAGCTCTAAACCTCCTCTGGGAAGACCTCCAGCACAGAAAGCGTTCTCCAAGAGCTTCATTGCCTGGGCTTCCATGGCCAAGTAGCTTCATGCAAGCCTTACGTCACCAAGCACAATGCCAAATGTGTTTTGGTCATGCAAGTGTTGTAAAAGCACACTGCAAGTAGACTCTAGAAAAGTATTCTACACCGAGACAAATCATAATTCTCTATGTGGCAGCCCGATGTTTGAGTCTGGGTTTGGTAAATGTCTGGAGAATGTTACCTGCACTAACCCTGTAAAGTTTGATAGAGGAGGCACAATGCAATTGGGTTGTTTTCTGGGCTAAGCCTTGGCCTTTTATTTCTAGGGAAGGGAAATCAATGCTCTGCTTACTAAGGCATTTTGGACAATTCTAGGCTTCCGACTTGTTGAACCAGTTTGAGGAAGGCCCTTTTCTGTTCTAGTGTGAGTGTGCCCCAGTGCACAAAGTAATAAGGTCCTTAAAGGCATTGATAGATGATAGCTAGATGTAGAAGAACTTCACTGACCCACAGAGAGCCCTGACCTCAACCTCATCGAGGCCTTTGGGAGGCACCAACAGGGAGACTGCAAGCCAAACATCAGTGTCTGATCTCACAAATGCTCTTCTGAAAGAATTGGCAAATATTCCCACAGACACACTCCAGAATCTAGTAAGAAAAGCTTCCCAAAAGAGTGGAGGCTTTTACAGCTGCAAAGGGGGAGAAGCAACTCCATATTATTACCTACAGATTTAGAATGCGATGCCATAAAAGCAGTTGAGGAGCAATATGTAGACTGGCCAATATGTTTGTCCATGTAGTTCAACTCTAAATTACTGACATGCAGTAATTGGCTTTACAAAAAGCAGGTAAGAAGACATGAGTAGATACAACATGTGTTCACTCACCTTTATTGATGGGCAGATACACAATAAGAGCATAAAAACAAAAACACACACATACACACCCATCAGGGAGAATTATCTAAGGTATTCAAACCACTTATTTCACTCTCATAGGAGCATTGTTTGCAACAAGATTAGATGATGTTTCTACATCGAGTTTGTTTTGCATAAAGCTCTAATTATCAGGCCAGGTACTTTCCATATGCTGCTATTCATAAAACATGTTTTTTCATTTATTGGCTTGTTATCATTGTTAATTGAATGCTGCATATGCTGATTGTACATGATTTTTAACTATTTAATGTAGAGCTAATTAAAACACCAACAATAACAAACAATTTGATGAGAGTGAAAAACACCTGCAATTAATTGATGCCAAGTAAATATTGTAGCATAAACACAAAACAGACAAGACCCATATAAATACCTTTAGTTGATTCCATCACTTTTTAACATCACATGTGAAATGTGCTTGTTGAAGTTGTTTAGCAATAATGTTGCAGACATGTGCGTTGTGCTTTTTTAAAAATCTTTGCCATGTGGAAAATTTCTCTGTAAGAGCCTTTCTGGGCCTGGAAACAAACCATACAGTCAGTAAAAAAAAATTATTTAAAAAAAAAAAAAAAAGCTATCGAGCGCTGCCAAATTTTTAACTTTAAGTGGAAAATCCATTATTGGCTAAAAGAGAAATCTAGTTCAGCTAATTCTTGACCTATGATATGCAAGATACATGGAGGAGAGCAGTGTAAAGAGCAAGCAGCGTCAATATTTCAGTTGTACCTAATGGAGGAACCATGCATAGCAAAAATAACTCGGATTCTGTGTCTTTTTTTGCCAACTCGAGCTGGGCTAAGTGCAATCCCTGATGGGTCTTGGTGAAGGCAATCAAGCCTGAGCAGGGACATCTGCCTGAATGTCTCTAAACTTTGTGCATGCTGACGACAGCTTTAGGCTTTTAAAAAGACACTGCCTCCCATACACTTGCAACATACCTTGTCTCATGCCTATGTTGTGCCCTGTCCTGCCATTCCTTTGCCTTTTAGAGGGAATGCGAGCTGCCTGCCTTCATGTAAAAGTGGAGTCATTAAGGTAGCCTGTGAGGGGACCAAACCTTTCTCTTCTGCTGAAGGGTTTAAGAGGTCAGCTGTTTCACTTTGAGCTTTTCCTTTGAATCTTTGCTCATCTGGTAATTGTCAAACCCAACCAGCCAACCAGCCAACCAACAAACCAACCACGCAACCAACCAACCAACCAACCAGACAACCAACCAACCAACAAACCAACCACGCAACCAACCAGACAACCAACCAACCAACAAACCAACCAGGCAACAAACCAACCAGACAACCAACCAACCAACCACGCAACCAACCAACCACGCAACCAACCAACAAACCAACCAGGCAACAAACCAACCAACCAACAAACCAACCAGGCAACAAACCAACCAGACAACCAACCAACCAACCACGCAACCAACCAACAAACCAACCAGGCAACAAACCAACCAACCAACCACGCAACCAACCAACAAACCAACCAGACAACCAACAAACCAACCACGCAACCAACCAACAAACCAACCAGGCAACCAACCAACCAACCACGCAACCAACCAACAAACCAACCAGACAACCAACAAACCAACCAGGCAACCAACCAACCAACTACGCAACCAACCAACAAACCAACCAGGCAACAAACCAACCAGACAACCAACCAACCAACCAACCAACCAACCAACCACCCAACCAACCAACCAACCAACAAACCGAAGATTTATTCTAATTTCTGGGAAATTTCCCCCCATTTATACTCTAATGTTGAGGGAAGTCTTCTCCTTATAGCAGCTAATTTTTAATAGGGAAAAATCAAAGTACAGTAATAAGTAAAGCCTATAAACAGACAGAAAACTGGAGCTACAAACAATCAATTAAACAGTCTCTGTAGAAGACAAACTGAAACTCTCTCATGTCAAAAAGCTGGTTGATCTAATAATATGAACATTTGTCTAGTTCTTGAATATCAGCCTTTTGAAACCTTTCAAACCAAAAACAAATAAAAAGCATGTTTCTTGTATTTGGGGCATTACAGTACACAAATCCCAGCGAGGCTTGCAGCAGAAAAGGCATCCGATGTAAAAACAAACAAAAAACCCCAATCTGTGCTAAATCAAATATGCTGATTCATCCACCGTGCTGACCCATCTGAATAAAGGAGCAGACGAAAGGAGCTTTCAGACTGAATCAGAGAAACGAGAGAGTTTGTGTCCTATACAAGAACACAAATGTGTACACGAAAGTGGTCTCGCAGAATAAAACGCTTCCATTAACCTAAATTCTAAAGTTAGCTTTGTTATAGAATAAAAATCCTACTTTTTTCATGTTGGCCTGGATGAATGTTCAAAGAACATTTATCTTGGAAATGGATATCACTCGATCTCATCTCACACTACCTTCATGCTTCTTTAGACAGATAACAGGATTGCAGTGCATGTTCCAACTCTATATTCACTGGTTTTCCTAATCTCCAATAATCCCCAGTGGAATAGCACCCTTGTGCTAAAATAAGAAGGTTTATTTGGATTTCACACCTATTGTGAGCCTCCTCAAATTTTTTAGCGTTTCTTTTTCCACTTTCCGTCGCTGATTTTCAAGCAACTCTGAAAATGGAAACCACGGCACCCTTCTGTGACCAACTGTGAATTGTTACTGTCAAATTAAGATTATGAAGTCAGTATTTCTTCTCCAGAACAGATGGCCTGTTTTTTCCCTCAGTGACAGACACCTAATGGCACAGCAAGTTATTTGTTTAAGCAAAGGTGCAATAAAACCTGGAACTTTTTAACATTTGATGCAAATCAGCTACAGTATTCACACCTGATGATCGTGTTAGAACAAACACAGAGAAAAGGAAAGAAACACTGAGATGATTACAGAGAAGGCAGGAGGAGGAAAGACTGCAAAAACACGCTGCAAGGCAAAGGTGACGATATTACAGATGGCTCTACTAATAAGGAAATTTTCAGTCAAGGTAGCACCTATTTCAGCCGATCTCAGCTCCGATTTACCTCCATATAAAAGAGCAATGAGACGAGTGCTGGTTTCCTACTTAATTATCTCTCTAATGGAGGAAGAGAATGGCATTTAATTACTCTGCCCTAGATTTAGACTCATGGCATGCAAGAGGTAAATGGATTTAACGTTGCGAGGATAAATGGAGCTACACCAATGATATGCAGATGTTTGCACATGTGCAGCGGGCGTAACAAACTACCGCACAGAACTTGATAGGCCGTTACAGCCTCCCGTCTAAATCTGCTCTGTACTATAAAAGCCGCAAGGAGTAATCACATGGCATTTAAAGCACAAGCACATACGGTAAAGGATAACGCCCATGCGCGTTACTTAGTGATTATCTCTTTGAAAGTCTGTTAAAAATACACCATTGAAGAGGACAAGACCCGATCACCACAGAGTTCCTACCCAGTCCTCTGAATGCCGACTTTTTGGACGTTTTGCAACATGGCAAAGGAAAAACGTGTTTCGCTTTATATAAGTCATGAATAATGCAAAGCAGATAATGGATTAAAAAAATATATATATACATGTCTGACTGCAGTTTCATATTGGGAATTTTTAACGCAAACCCCTTCCAATTCTCCTTTAATTTTACCCACTGAGTGAAAGAAATGACTCACAACAGCTATCAATTACATTTTCTTATTTTTGAACTTGATATTTCTTGTTATCACTTCTCTCACACAAGAAAACACATGCGATGGTGCCAGAGGAATGCCATAGCTGGCTGTGCAATGTTATGTTATCAACATCAACAGCTTTTCACATAATGAGACAGAAGATAGAGCGACTGGAGGAGCCGCACTAATAACTGTACAGCTTTACGCCACTATAGGAAGTGCTCGAGGCAGTGAGACACGTGGTTCCCAGCTGGTGTGCAAATTGAAGTACACTAATTCAGAAGCTCAACAAACTACATACAGATAAAAGCAAAGGACTCCAAGATGACAAGTAAATCTTTTTGAGTAATGCCTCACTCACACTGGAGTAAAAATAGAACTTCCTTGTGACTAGAAAAAAAAATAGGTGCATCTTCAGTGATTGCACTAGGCTTGCATAAACCACCTGGTTGCCCTTTTAACTGCAAAGTGCCTGCACAGGTCGCCTGGTGCGAGACAGCCTGTCTCCCGCCAGTTACAGTCTGACTTGGATGGAATGCAATCACTGTCATACAGGTTGGCGTAGACACATTCCCAGCACGTTGCAGTCAGTCTGGGTCAGTTTGCATTGACTAGTGTGGCTTGTCTGCAGTGTGTCTCCTTGCAATAGGAGACTCGACTCAAATAGTTTCAATCTGGTCGCGTCCATGTTATTTTGGAGCCATTTTGCAGCAACTGTTTCAGTGTTTGTGTAGGAAATTCTACATTTCTGCTTGAAATGTGAATTTCTGTTTAATATGACTTTCTGTGAATGCAGACTTGTAATTCTTATCTATATATTATCACAGACTGCATGGAAATACCAGATTGAATGTAACTGGTATCAGTCTGCAACAGTCATAAACTGATAGCAGGCTGTACCATCTTATTAGCCTATTGTCACCATCTTGATTCACCAAAGTGCTTTGAAGATGCCAAATGACTAGTGTCATACCCAGTCCCTGTCATTGAAGGAACCATTTTAAAGGCAAAGATTTCGTTTATTACATTTAGCCAATATAATTTTGGTCATACTGCACTCTCCAACCACTGTTTACTTTAGTATGACTGTAGCATCAGCAAAACAGGCCAGTGCTACAACCAAAGCTTAGAGATGACTAGCCTTTGCCATTATTCATCTGCAGTCCACAAGATTTTCTAGCCAAGCTGTGTGAAATAATTCATCAGGAGATATTCTATTACCACCAAATTCCAAATGTAAACCCAAAGCATTGTAAAGCCAATAGAAGGTGAAAAAATCTCAAGAGCAAATTGAAAAGTAGCAGGAAAGTTTGACTTCCCTTGCATACATGATTCACAATCTCAAATGAAAGATTTCCTTTAAACTGTTCTGCTTTTAACAGTTAATGCCTGGTACCAATAAGGGCTGAGTTAGTGAAAGGTGCAGAATAGTTGTGATGTGAAACCCAAGACGCTCTCAGTGTAATCAAAGTGACTTTCCAGACACCGTTCTTCACCTCAAGTACATTTTGTCCCCGTTTTGCCAGAGGACACCATCAGAGTCGTTACATTTGCCAGCTACATTAATCCACAGTAATCTGTCTTCAAAGTGGGGCTGCAAAACTATGGGGAACACGGCACTGTCAACAGCAGTTAGCTGGCTCGTCACCAATCTTTGTTCGTCTATTTAAATCTTGTTCCACTCTTCTCTCTTGTACACTTACCGAGAGGTAGGGATTTTGTGCTTTGGCTTTGATTCCTTTTCTGGAGTAGATACGAGTGTTTGTACTGCTTCCATCTGAGAAATTTAGCTTGTAAAATCACACAGATAAAAGACAAAAGACATGTATGTGTATGCAGATTCTTGTTAGAGTAATTACAGATGCGTGTTGCACGTGAACAATAGCAAGAAGATGGTGCATATTAGCAAGAAAGCGAGGCCAGCCTCTCCTAAATAGCCCGCACTATACCTTCAAGCAGCTGAAGCGTGGGGCTACTGAACTGTAATCAAAAGCCTCGCTGCGCCTCAAGGTCAAATTCATCACCAAAGTTATCACGCCTGAATTATACATGACAGCCTCTGTAAACCATAAATGTTGAATATCCCATTTGCACACAAGAAATGACAGAGAGAAAAGACGGAAAATAAGAGAGGAGAAAAGCTGAGAGTGTGAGATTACTGAGACTAGTGGCTGAGCAACCCATCACTGAAAATGAAATATCAGTGGGGTGAAACAGCTTTAAGCCAGGGCAGATGGATTTAAGGCAAACATAAACAAAAGGACAGTTCACACTCGAAAGCACTGCACACAGACAGAACAACTTCATAGCGAACATAAATTATGAGCACCATAAAACAAACAAAATGACCCAAAAATGTGGATCCAGTGTGATCAAACAACCGTTGCTGCTACACGCTAACAGCGCCCTTTTTTCTTTTAAAGTGGGACAAGACAGAGAAAATAAAGTGATAGTAGCTGATCTTATTCATATTGGCTACTGAAGATGGAGCCTTCAGCTGTTAAGTTCCAGTGTCAGACTCTCGCTGTGAACCCAAACGAGCAAATCAATAGCGTATCGAGTGAGGTCAGCCTCCTTGAACTCTCGCTCTCTGCTTCACTCGCTCGGCCGTGTGCCTCTCTGTGCAGCTCTGCCTCTCCTGCTAACATGTTCTTTGAATCCCACTCTGCAGAAAATGGAAATGTGAGGGCTGATAGCCAAACAGGCAAGGGTTTCAATATGCATGCGAGTCTGAAAACACACACTACTGTACAGTGATGTATTAAACACCTCATACTCATACATGTGTTTTAAATTGTCTATCTTTTATATTATATAAGCTAGATAAGCTTGGGATCTTTTCCCCAGCAGCTGCTCTGACATAAACACAGGTGTTAATTAAGGCTCTGAATCTAAATAGAACAAAACCTTCATTGATGTCATTAGCAACACCTGTGTTTCCCTATAATTACATGTCAAAATGACTGCTGTGGAATAGACCCACAGAGACAGAGCCACAGAGCACCCCACCGACCCAGTGGAAGAATATGAAACCAAGGGCTGTAACTCTAACAGCCAGCTTGGATGAGTGCATCCAAGCTGGCTGTTAGAGTATTAGCATACAGCTAATACTAGCTGCATGCTAGAAAGTGCTACTAAGTTGCTGTAGCCGGGTAAAGCACTGTGAAACATAATAACTACTCATGCACTCTGTCTAAATGCTTCAGGTTATTTTATAGAAAAATAGAAGCCAAATAGTGATTTTTACTTTAGATATTTGAAATTAGACCCAATTTAATTTTACATTCAGTTAGGGTAACATGTGGTATGGTGCTAATCGCTAACTGTGTGGTAACGCAGACAGAAAAGCTGGGCTGTATCTGAAGCTCAGAAGCAGATAGGAGACAGTGAAAGACTCTAGAGAGTATCACGCTGCCAGCATGAAAAGTGAAAGCCTCAAATTAGGTTTAACCTTACTTGCATGCAGCCACCATCCAACATACCTTGATTAGTAGGTATAATTGAATGGATATGTTCTAAACAGATATGACAGGATGAAGTTGCAACATCTGCCTGGTTGTCAAAAAAAGGGAAAAACAAATCCCACAATACGAGCTTGGCAGACATCCACGTTTGAAATCCACCAGTAGAAACGCTGCATACCCACAGTCAGGATAGTGCAGTTTTCCCACCTGTCTGGCTGATGCCTTACATCGTATTGCCGATTTCTTTGGTCCATTGTTAGTGGAAAGAACCACACAGCAGGTTTTAGGTAAGCAGAGGTGCCTCTTCTTTGCTTAAATTTAAATACAGTACTTACAGTACCAGGTCACAAGATATTCATTCTAATTTTAGATGTACATCTTTTTCACAGTGAACTTGGAGAAGCTTTGTTCAAATATGCTGCTGCCTATGAGGGAGAAAATTAAAGCTGCACTGCACTACATGCAGCGTCTGCATGTTTGTCCATTTCACGTTTAGCAGAGGCAATGGACACAGTTAAATGGACACGGTGGACCGGCGTGATATTATCACAGACTACAGTATACCTGGTGACCTCTTTAAATTGGTGGTTTTGACCAAACAGTAGTTCATCTCTAGGGTTTGGGTGCTGACTCTACTATCTTAGTGCGCTCTCATTATTTCCTTTTTATGGACCATGAGTCATAATACTGGACCAGAGCCATACTGGTGAAGATTAGAAGGAAATGTGCCAACATGGCTGAGGTTGTCACCCGGTGTAGCTGATCAACTACTGATTTTCACTAAGGCTGTGTAGAGGAGAGTGATGGTAAACAGGACACTAGGTGACAGCAAGTGAGGCTCAAATGAAGGATTTCCCATCCATGAAATGAAAAAAGGCCAATAAAGTGGCCCCTGTTGAATGGATACACTTCAGCTTCCACCAGCACACACACACACACACACACTTACATCTGCTCACGGTATATCCTTGTGCAGCTGACAGTAGAAGTAATAGCACTCTGTGAAAGGGGAGGATGCAACATTGACAGTGATGTCATTATCTGTCTCTTCTTTGTGAGAAAACCACAGTGTCTTGTCTCATAAATAAAGGTGAGGCTCTGTTAAGACCAGTGAGTGTATCCACCCTCCCCTGTCTCTCATTATAAGACTATTGATACATGCATTTCTCCCGGAAAGGCCATACAGGGTCCATCATAGACAGCAGAGCCCGCAACGCTTCATTGGTCGAGCTGGCCAACACAGTCTATCTCAGTCATATAGATAGCAGGAGAATGTGAACTGACACCCAGGCTAATAGAAGCAAACACACACCTTTGAGATTCTGTTGTATTTTGTGCCAGATAACAGCAGGGCTCAGCTGAAAACGCATACACACCTCAATTTCTGTTTACCCCCACCATCATTCTTCAGCCAGCTTTTCTGCCAAGTCTCTCAGGTCAAAACGTAAACCAGTGTCTCTTCAGCCGGAAAATGGCCTCTGTTCCACCCACCCACACACCCACACACACACACACACACACACACACACATGCGTGCAAACACACAGATGCAGAGCCGCTGAAAATAAAACCAGCCTTCCTGTCGGCTCACTGCTCGTCTTTCTGTGCAAGCCCGTGCTCAATCATTGATGAGGCCCGCTCCTCTGGTACAAATGAAAGGACTGGGCAGAGAAGTGCAATCACCATTAGAGTACAGAAGTAGCATTAGTGAGAAGCACATATTAAAAAGGCCTCCCATCAACACATGCTACAGATAGATGATGCAGAAAGAAACATACACTGGGAAAAGAAATTGGCACTTTTTCATAGCACCTATCTGAAAGTACAGAATGTTTGTTCTGTAATTAAAATATTTAGTTCAACTCAGTTTTATTTATATAGCACCAAATCCCAACAGCTATTGCCTCAAGGTGCTTTATATGGTAAGGCAAAGAACCTCCATTAACCCCAGTAATCAGATCACTTCCTATGAGCGAGCAACAGTGGGAAGGAAAAACTCCCTTTTAACAGGAAGGAACACACAAACACACAAGTTGTTAGCAAGGTGTGGCATCATTCTAGTCGATACTAGTTATTAATAATCTGAAGAGTGTCCCTCTCAGCCTAACTGTCTGCTTCCCCATCCTGCAGTTTTCCATGCAGTCAGATCTCTGTGTCCCTCCTTCCTGTTCCTTCATTGCTCCTGATACTCTGGGACAATGATGCCAAGCTCCGCTCGAGGCAACCAAGAATCAGAGCTCATTTTCCCTTCATTTCAGCAGGACTTCTGTCTGGTTACAATAATAATAATGACAATTAACAACAGAAAAAAAATATCCAAATCCTCTATACTGATTTAAATATATTTGCACTAAAGCTAACGCTCAGAAGACTGGAGCATACCTGATGGCTGAAGGACATTTGCACGCAACACTTTTCACTTCTCTAGACTGCAGAAATATAAATAATTAACACCCACCCCAACTTTCAATCCTTGCTCATCTCTGTCGATTTCATGGCCCAACTTTTTTCACCTTGCCAGCGCAGAGCAAACGGAGTAAACAGAGTGCAAAATATCTTCACTATAGATGTGTTTGTGTGTGGCGAGGAGCAGAGGAGGCGACAGGGGGATGTTACACGGGGGAGGCTAGGCTCAGCACTGTTTGCTGCTGAGTTCTCTGTAGACCTGCCTGGGGTTGACGCTCCATATTACTGGATCAGAAGCAACTCTCAGCCCGCTGGGTGAACTCTTCAACTCCGTGCTGAGTGAGCGCGCAAAGCAGGGCGGGCAGGCGTAGCCCTCCTGAGCTTGAGCTGTAGCCCCGAGATAGGCACTTTTTTTTCTTCTTCTTTTGCACGTAAACACACAAGACCAATCTGGTGGAGGGAAGCTGTGCTCGGCTGATAAAGTGCTACCCCGAGTGAACCTCAAACCTCTACATCTTCTCACTCTTGTTCCTCTCCTCCATTCTATTTCTGCCATCGGTTCTCTGTTTAGCCTTCTTGGCCCGCTCTTCACCTTGCGGTGATATGGAGTGTTAAGAGGAAGGCTCCATGTTGGTCACGGTTCACAGTTTTAATGGAGTCGAGGTTTAGAAAGCGAAAACTGGAAATCGATGGAACAAGAGGTCCAAAATGGGAGCAAACCAAAACGGCGTTTTAACATCGCAGACGATGCTGTCCCGAAGACGGAAAGAAGAAGACGACGAAACCCAACTGATTGTTGTTTGCTATCCAAACAAGCTTTGAGCAGTTTAAATTGATTTGTTCACATCTTCAGGTTGTATTTAAGAAGGGTTTCGCAGAGGCTAATTAGCCCGTGATGGAACAGACACATCTGGATGCAGGGGAATGGCATCGACACGAGAACACCCAGATGCACCGCAATTATACGTGCTGGATTAATTACGAGTTCTCACGCTGTTGCTACATTGCTGCAGAACAGGAACACAAGTGACGAGAAAAAAATGATGAGCACATACAAAAAGAAAAAAAAAAAAAAAATGCAGAAACAGATGTCCCTGGCATATTGATAACAGTTATTTCTACACCGACGCCGAGTTGCTTTGAAGACTAAATAACAGGGCCCTGGCAGAAAGCTGAAGAGATGCATGTTGTTTGAGGGTGAGAAGGAGCTGCCTTTTACAGAGCCACCATTAGCACGCACGGGAAGCTGCAATGCACCCATAAATAAGCAAGAAAAAATCTGTATCAGGAGACCATTTTTCAGTTTTTTTCTATTAATATGGAAATCATACACATATACCTTCCAAGAGATTTAGTGATAGCCTAGAACTAGTCATAGCAAGCAGCTTCTTAAGATGCATTTCCTAGACACTGTTCACCAGGCCTCCACTAGGAAGAAATCAAGTTGTCCAAACTGCCAGGAGGATGAAGACCAATGAGTCCTCGTGCACAGCGCCACACGGCTGAAAAGGCTCGCCGTCAGTGGTGAAACCTTTTCATCGGGCCTGAAAGCAACGAGGGATTTTGTAACAGAAACAGAATATAATATCCCCCAAAAACAAAGGCAAAATGGAGAACTTCCAAAAACAAACAACAATGGGAGGAAAATGCACACCCACATTTTGCTTTGATCTCATCAGAAATTTTGCCTGGCATAATTCATACACTTTCACCAGAAAAAAAAAATAAATATTGGTCAAATATGTTGTTTGTGTGGCTTTTTTTTTTTTTTAATAGAAAGCCCTCTAGGCCTCGTGTTTTCTCATCTTGTCAAAGACGTTTCCCTGGAAGAAAAAAGAAAAGCAAACACATTGCTTGACTTTTTGTTTTCCAATAGCTAAGATAAGAGACTTGTGTTCTCTCTCCAGGGAGCTGTCTTTGACTGCATCTCCTCCAACCACAACTTGCTAGATCTATCTGGTGTGGATGCCATTAAATGAACAGACCTTCAGTTACATCGAGTATACTGGCATTTGCTCACTGAGCCGTATTAGACAGCAGTTCGACAGCCTTTGAGAGCATGCCAAATTCAATTGTCTTTGGAGTATACTGACATCCTGAAGAAGGTCCAGAATAGAGAATGCTGGGTAACAATAGAAGGCTGTTTTGTGAGTATATACAGTTCATATTTTCTTCCAGAGATTGATTTTTTCTGGCATTTTAGACTTTGGTTGAAAGGACAGCTCAGAGTAGACAGGAGAGGGGGAAATGGTACACAGGATATGGGGTCTGGGATGGACTCAAACCAAGGCCCCTGCAGCACCTGCTCAACCTAGGTGAGCTACAGCATATACCTTATCGTCACCCATGCACCTCCCATTTTTCCATGAAAAACACAAGTTCAGAGTTTGCACTGCATTTCTCTAGAGGCTCTGGTTTCTCCTGCTACTGAAAAACATGCTGGTTTAATGCTCCAGAACAAGCACACCCTTTTATTGCAACAACACTAACTCTGAGTGCAACGTGCCCGACCCACAGAGGCCCCTGTGACTGAATCCTACCAATGCATTATACAGTCAAATAATGTTAACTGCGACAACTTCCGAGGAAAGTAAATAGTTGGGTGTAGCGCTTAAACCCACAACATAATTCTTCCTTTCAGAGGCTCCTCTTGTAACAAGAAAAGAATAGTTTACCTTCCGAATAATGTAAAAAAAAAGGCAAGGAGAGACGGCAGAAGGGAGGACAGGAGACTTTGAAAGTTGTTCAAGTTTGGCTGAAGCATGCATTGTAATCACAGCCCTCCTTTTTTACTGTGGGTGAGCAAAATCAATCGGTGCGATTTGTGTGCCCGGCAGACTTCTAACAAGAGCAGCCAGCTGGAAAATAGGTCCACCGTCACCCTACAACACCTGGCCAGGCCAGACATTGCATGGATGCTTCCTTTAGAGAGCCACATGTGCGCACCCACACACATACAAGCCAACCTTTGGCTTTGTAATCTCAGTGGCAATGATGTGGTGGCTGAAAGACTTGTGATTGTCACAGACAGCACAAAGTGGACCAAAGCAGGTTTTGCTAAGGCTGTGATCTCTATAGAACTGGAAACAATTTAGAAAGGAGCTGAAAATCGTTGGCGACTGCCTGTGAAGTCGCGTCCTGTCGAATTGCACTGAAAAAGTAGGACAGATGTAAGTCACACAGATCACCATATTGAACACTTTTCTTTCCTGCTTGCTTGAGCTGCATTTTCGTGTGTCATGGCTGCCTGGAGAGAAGTCTTATTTTAGATTGCAGGGAAGGAAGTGCGGCACGTACGTGCACAAGATGTGACAAATTTGTATTGATTAGACGTGGACATTACTATTCATTTTTACATCAGATGCTAATCATTTTCAAATTCTCGCTTGCTCATCTTGCTGCCATTCATGTATCCATTTATGTGTTTATAATTGGCCAAAAGAAGCATACCTGGCTTAAAAATTGTACATCTCACCTCTTCGACCAGCATTATATAACAATGGTACGGCTACCGCTGCAAATCTTCTCTCACTTGCGCAGCACTTCTTATTATCTAACCTCAAACTGAGAAAATGTGGGCGCTCACCTGACAGCACATTTATTTTGTGCGTGTGTGTGTGTGACCTAAATATGCATGAGGTGTTAAATTTAAAAAAAAGGAAAAAAAAGTGCTGCCCTGTCGCCACACCAGCTGGCTTTTGTCCATCCAAATCAAATAGTTTGTGCCAATGAGGCAGACCTGCCGTCCAAACAACATGTCAGACTGCCCTAATGGCTCTTTGTAATGGAAACAAATGCCATTGATCAACACCGCCATTAACTCAAAGCCAGTGCGAGAGGCTGCTTTAGTCATGTCTGGCTACACCACAGAGCGAAAATGTCTTTAAAGCATCAGAGTGAGTTCTTGTGTGTGGTTTCATTCAA
Organism: Simochromis diagramma; assembly: GCF_900408965.1. Taxonomy (NCBI): domain Eukaryota; kingdom Metazoa; phylum Chordata; class Actinopteri; order Cichliformes; family Cichlidae; genus Simochromis; species Simochromis diagramma. The sequence continues at coordinate 2,431,663 of NW_024387492.1, forward strand.
CCACAATTCCTTGTGGGATAATGATGTGATGATTATTGCAGTTACGCTTTTACTGAGATTCGCAGGAAGTTAAATGGTTTCAGGGGTTAAGTGTCAGGCACAATCATATCTTTTGGGCAGATTCCTCGCTCTGCTAGTTTGTCTTTTTCTTTATCCCCAGGCAGGGTTCACAGGCAGTATCCATTTGCTCGTCTGACTGCAGCCATATCTGGCTCACAATATAATGCATCGCCAGTCCCATCAGAGCCCACAATGCAGAACGCTAACCATAACCCGTACACCTGCCCCCAAACACGGAGCTGCGTTAGAGACACGGGCCGGGAAGGAAACTGAGTGAGAGAGAGCGGGGTAGAGGGAGAGGGAGAAACAAACAATTATAAATAGTGAATCATGTGCTCGTCATCCCTGAGTGCAGCTCGAGGTGACTCTAGTTTTAAATTGTTAAAGCGAGCTAGATAGCAAATGAAAGAATTTATAAAGAAAATGTGGAATCCTGCTTCTTTCAGGCACATCAAAGAGCATATTTCTCCTGAGCAGCGGGGGGGTGAAATCACAAGGCAGACCCGGCTCTGTGCTTCCCTTTCATGAGTTCTCCCCTAACATTACAAATTTAATGAAGTCAAATTACAGCAAGGTTTCCAAGGGAGAATTGTGACTGAAACACTATTTATTAGTGAAATAACAGGAGCCAGTGATTGAGTAATATGTTTATCACTAATGGCAGTTTTTCCACAATGAAGTCCTTAAATACAACATTACAGGCCTATTATGATGTATCGTGTACAGCTTATTTCTTACAGCAGGCAGTTCACTGTAAATCTGACTGTGCAGAAATATAAACTTTTTAAAGAGAAAAGCATATTTGCATATCAAGTTCAAATTATTAGCCTTCTGTATAAATACTGCGTGTAGTGAAAGCTTTAGAATTTGGCTTAGCTTAGCTAAAAGTGACTGAATCTGCTATCGCCTCTTCTGTGTGTCATCATGTCATTTGTCTGTTACTACAGTGCACGCCTGTTAGCTAACCTCTTGGCCGTCTTAATCAATCTGGATTTACTACTGATGATGATTGTAGTTTTTCAAAACGAATGACAACATCACGCCAAGTCATGTGTATGCACCTTGTTCACAAACGTGTGCCTTATGGGTACATGTATATTGGTTTTTGTAAATTAATTTTGTTAATTTAAGTGCTGTGGCACTTTGGGGCCACTGGAATGTGTCGTCATGCATATCTGTGAATAAATGTTTATATTTTTTCTTTAAATATGTGAATAATAATAAATATATGTATTTATTATTTATTTTGTTTGGTGTCTATGAAAAATCTTGTTGCCATCTCACTATACGCAGTCATATAATGAAAAGAATAACATAATTACTCAACATGTCTGTGTTTTCACAGACGCCGGAAAACCCTCCCGTGGGGCGAGTCATTGTAAACACAACATGTAGTCATAGCAGCACATTCATTGCTAGCTAACCTCGAGCTAATGCTTGAAACATGCATACATGCATTTCATGCCAAACTGTTTATTTCAGACATTTGTTAGTCAACAGTGGGGACTCCAAAAAAGAAAAAGAAAGTAACTGGTTTCAACCGAGGAACAGAGAGAGCACAGTTTGTCCATATTATAGGTCGGCCCGCTCTCACTCCTGAGGCATAATATCCTGACGATCTGTCAAGTCCCGCGGCGTTCCTGAGGAACACGACAGGTGACTGTCTTCGTTCTTATGCTATGTGCCGGGTTATGGATGAAATCCAGCAGAATGATGCTACATGTTTCAGCCATGTATTCCAGCCCTAACCATAAGCTAATCCCTAACCTTACCAGCACTTTAATGATGTCAGATAGAGTTTTCCAAAAGCGATTTAAGTAAAATGTACACGTGCAGATTCATTCCAAACGGTTCTCATGTTTCCTCATTTTTCCAATCTCGTAATCTAGCGACGTGTTGGGTGCCCAGAAGTAACATATCGACGAATTGCCACCTAGCGTAAAATGTTACGCTTTGGGAGAGAGAACGTGTTGGATAGGTGATACAAGCTATGATACGTCAATAAGTAAATTTAGGGAAGAGGAGGAATTTTTGCTCTTTGGCTTTTCAGGGTTGCTAAGCTAACTGGATTCTGGCTCTAGCAAAGGCAGTTCAAAAAGTAGGATGGAAAATTAAGCCAGTGCAAAAGTGCCTTAAAAGTTGCCTCCTACTGCACCTGAACTCCACCAGGTGGCTGCAAAAAGACTTCTGGTGCTATAAAAGTGGGAAAAAGATTTTAGCTGTCGAGTTCTGTGAAAACTTTTATACTGATGAGTTTTGGGGATTATTCGCTTGTTTTTGTGAAATTTAAGAAAAATTTAAGTTTGGGAAATTTTGGTCATACAGTGTTTAAAAAACACACAAAAAAAGCGGTGATACGGTGGTTACTAGGCATGGGAAATCATAAGATTTTAGCAATTCCGATTCCATATCGCTTATCGATTTGATTCCTTACCGATTTTCATTGGCCCCGTTTTGAGAGTCACCACCGTTGCTAAGCAGCAATAAAAAGTTTTTACACAAAAACGTCATTAATACACATATTACAAAGTACACCTTTCATAAGTAATGCAGTACGTTACTTAATTACTCCTGGAAAAAGTAATTCATTACATTACTCTGTAAAATAGCTGAAACATACTGTCTCATAATCACCATTTAACAGCACAAACCTGAGGCTACAGACACACACACCAACACAAATCCCTAATGAGGACACACACACGTCTCTGAGATCTTTCTCTTAGTAGAATACAAAGCTGGCTGCACAAAGCAAAGATGAAAACCAGCACAAAAAGCGATCGTTGCAGTGATTCTGCTTTAGCAACGTGAACAGGTAGAAAGGGAGGCTGCAGCCTGACTGCTCATCTGCTTGTTACCTGTTGAAGTTCAGGGTCCGGCTGCTTCCTCTCTGGATTCTAGGCTAGCTTAGTGTTAGCATGCTGTCATGCTGACCTGACCTCCTCTTCAGATCCATTTTTTAAACAATGGAAACGCTCAAGGCTTCAAAACAGGACTTCAGAAACCAGTGGCTGACGTAACAGTAGCTACGTCCCAACATTTGTACCGTCTACCGGCTCTCGCTATCACTTCACCTTACCACAAAATGCTTTTTCAAACCTGCATGAATATCAGTAAGTACATTTCCTAAAATGTCACGCTATTACTTTAAGGTAAATATGGAAGCGTGGAGTTCATGCTGGTACCTGTGGCTCCGGTCATTATATGTATGTGTAATGTAAAATGGAATTCTTTATTTATTGAAATGTCCAGATTTCTAGCTGTAGCATCAAATAATCTTGTTGAATAAAAAATGACCACCGTGCACCTATGCAAATTCAAGCCAACAGTCAAGATATATGTTCTGACATCTCCATGGAGCATGTGTAGCCTAATTTGCAACACGGTGAGGTGACACATGGATGTGAGTTGGGCGAGAGAGCGGTTGCGGCCGCTGGCACAGCTCCCTCCCCCTCCCCGTCTCTCTCTCCCTCCGCTTCTGTCTCTCGTGATCTCTCTCAAGCTCGTTCCCTGTCCTCCTTTCCCCTTTAACTTCTCTCTGCCCTCTCCGCCGCTGTCACTTCAACCCCAACACCCCCCTCTGTTGTCTGTCTTACCTCTGTGAGTAAGCAAGAGCCACTGTGAGCTGTGCTGATGATGTCGAGAGTAAAGTGTGAGCGAAGAGTAGCTCCACTCATACAGCAACAGCTCTCTGCCATATGCTTGCATTTCCTCAGAACATTCATTAAAGTAGGTGAGTGACATTTTGGACTGACGCAACGAATTGGAATTTGCATAAATAGAACCCTGAAAAGCACCGAGCATCCCCAGCAACGCGTTGCTTTTGGCTAGTAAGCCATTTTGGTAATTGCATTAAAAATACCCTTAAAATAGACAACAAATGTCTTTGATTTCATCTCAGCTATTTGATGTTATTTCCCCACATTTGATGCCCCCCTCCCGTTTAATGTGGCCTGAAAGCACAGACTTGAAATGAAAAACAAAGCTGCCTTCTGAACAACCTACATAGCATCTCGCACCTCTTTTCCCAGTTTTTATCTCGTTCCAAATATGGCTCGGTGAGGGCAGCATTCATCACTTGCCAGTGGCACGTCCTAATGAAGCCGTCGTTCGTCTGCCTAATGGCACCTGGGCTCCATCTGTCATTTGCAAGCCAGTGCAGACACACGCAACATTCACCTTGCCAGCTCTTCGTTCGCTGACAGAGGGCGGATCACGTTCGACCTTTCCCCGAGTGTGCGCGCGTGTGTGTCTGTCTCTTTTCGCATGCTGTGAAAACCCTGTAACAGCACTACTGTGAAACATGGCCTCTTGCACTCGGCCCGGCTGAGCGCTTTCCGGCCAAGAGAAAGCATGCCACTGCCTCCGTGCCACAGTTCCCCGATGTGGCTCGAACCGGGAGTGTGACATATGTCTGTGTGGTCGGGACTGTGGGGTAGGCGTGTGCAGTTGCAGCTCGACAGCTGGAGCTGGGCTGAGCGGCTTCTCTTCTGGGAGCACTTCATGGCTCTTGCGTCTACTACACTGCCATGGCCCGAAGGCTGGTTTGACAACAGTTAACCTTGGATTTATCTAGCCCGCCGCCTAGCTCACAAGCACAGAAAGACACACACACGCAAACAGGAACATACTATACAGTAGACACACTGTACAGTCCTCACACACTCATTGAAAAAACATGCATGCAAACACACTTCAAAGGAGCACACTGTTCTCTGCATGCTGCAGACATGTACCATGCATGCATGCACCACATTTAGGCAAAATAAGACTTCCACAAACATCTGATATCTTCAAACAGCAAAAAACGCTGCCAGTCATCTATTTTCGCCTTGCAGCATTTAATGACAAGGCCCCATCAAAAAAAAACGAAAAGAAAAAAGAAAAAAGGGAGAGAAGTCATCCTGCTTAAGTATGTTTTAGTGTAAAAATCCTCTTTCCAATTCATTCTCCAAGTTTGCCATCACTTAGGCAGGCTTATTCGCATGCCTTCACGCCAAGGGGTAGAGGGGAAATCCATTACATTACTTTATGATGCTACATCTGTTTAGCCATCCTTGCAAATTAAAGCACCTCCAAGCAAGCTCATCGCTCAGCACACTCAATTAAAATGACTCTGCCTTGTGCACAGATATGCTTCTTAGCTGACTTTTCTTTTTTTCCTTGTTGCTTTTCATCTGCTGTTGGGTCTGCAGCTGAGCAGGAGTGAGATGAAGTAAAATAGATAAGTGTGGAGTAGCAGTTATTTGTCACGGGAGTAAGCAAATTATTATTCTATGATTTATTTATTTGCTTGACTGCTGAATTCTGGATACGTGTGTGTGGCCACGTATATGGATGTTATATCATATGATGCTTGACATCATTTTTGTTTCTCCCTGAAATGTGCTGAAGAGGAGGAAAAAAGGAAAATAACTGTACTTTTTAAGACTTCAGGAAGCATCCAAATCTTGATATTTTGACTGTGCTTGGTTAATTAGTTCAATAAATTTGACCCGATTTAATTAGCTCGTTTTCAGCAGATGAAGCCTCGGTAATAGCCATTATCAGTGGACCCCAATGCAGCTTTGTAGATAGGAGAGAGCAAGAAAAGGCAAAGTGAAATGTTTTTAAGGCAGGGGACTGCGCTTGAACACCGAGGAAGTCTGGTCGAAAACATTAAGAGTTGTGCTTCAAAGCCGATATCTCAGCCTCTCCGTCTCGCTTTCTCTTTCTCTCTTTCATAGACCTCTGCCTTATTGAGGCTGACAATGGACAAGAGCGGCATGGTGAAAAGTAATTATGAGGAAAAACTGCATAGCTGCCCACGCAATCATCTGTGTCAGAGGCCACACAACAAAACACAGGGCTTGCTTAAATGAGCCTGACAAGCCCAGAGAATATTAATTTTCGCTCCCTTGATTTTATCTCCTCGAACATGTATTATTAAAGCCTTTCTCATCAAGGCCGCGATATGGAATTGATGAATAGTCGCCCAGAGTGGCATTGTGGTTCCTGGAGGTGTTTATGTGATGCGGACAGAAGGAGGTTGAGCTCGAGGTCAGACACACATACAGTAACGTGCATCCACAGCGCCTTCCGGGCAGGTAACCCTGCAGGAGCTGGCCTGAGAGGTCTGATTGGGGTGCTGACCAAAATGAGACGGTAGACGCCCCCCTCTACCCTAACAGTAAATGGCGAGGACACAGCTTGTAATAACCACCACTTACGTGCAGTCACACAGACGTACACAGAATCGGCTGCACGCACCAAAGTCCAAAGAAGTCAGAAGTTAGAATTACAGGTTTGCCGTCCTGATTGCAGACCCCTCGGAGCGCCCAGGCTCTGCTGGCACCGTGTAAGCACACACAGACTCATTACAGCCCGTTCAAGCCCAATCAGTGCAACTCTGGGTTTGGAAAAAGATCATAGCAGGTGTACCTGTGACTACAGAGCAGAATATTTACTTCAAATAAGGCACTCTCCTCGCTTCCTCCCTACTTTGTGCCATGCAGAATGCTAAGAGGCACAAAGCAGTGCTTTCTGAAGAAGTTAGGCACGCAAAGGTTAAAATGGAAGCTTGTGAATTTCCACAGGAAGAGGAGCAGGTTGCGCCTCTAAATGCACAAATTACAACGCGCTGATATTTTTGCATCATGTCAAATATTGTTCCGAAAACATCACAGCAAACACAACCGAGAGCATTGTGCTGCGCCGCCACAGCGAGCCATTCTGGAACAAATGTGTTGTGACTAACAGGATGGTACACTGTGTTAATGTCAGGAAAATCCATTTGAATTATGTAAAGCAAACTATATGGTGTGAGATCATAACGTATTCTGCTAGCATCATTATGCAGGGTGGGGGGGTGGAATGGAGATGGCAAATAACGTGCTGAATCTGTCAGATCTCCATGTATTAAACATATCGTTTTCCTCCTTATGGCCCCTACTCTCGCATCCCAGTGCAAGTATCGATCTTGGTTGTCAATCTCCACTGCTGGAGGGTTACATGAGCACGTAATGTTGCTGGAATTCTGAACACACACTTCCAACAACTATACACGTACGATACGCACAAATGAAGATACGGTTACACCGGAAAACTACACGATGATAAGAGGCTTCCAGAGCAGCGGCGGACATGACGGGGAGGGGGATCTCTTCTTTCATCTGCTATCACAACAGATCCCAGTGAGTTGAACCCAGTGTAGTAGATGTAGAACGCTGAAAAGATAGGAGAGGAACATGATGTAGCTGAACTTAATAGCAAAGCTGCTGTTCATTGAGTTGCTCTCGACCGCATCCACACTGACATCTCAGAAGTAAAAAAGAATCAGGACCCACTCTGACGTCTGTGAGTGATCATCGCTGTTTGAAAGTAAGATATATACGAAATTTTAGAAATGCAACATTCACTTTCTTAAACTAACTTCTTACTGTAATGTCAGTGACTCAAAGAGGATCTATTTATGCAAAGGGGCTAAAATATATTTATTGTTATTTTGCACTTAAGTGAGAAGTATTAGCCAGATTTTATTTTTTGATATTGAATGACGGCATCTGTCTTTCATTTCACACCTGACTGCAAAAAACAAAAACTACGATGACTCATTGTCTGAGAACAATGGACGATTGTAACATTTCCAGATTTTGTCTGCTAGTATTGCTTGGCTGGACCACACAAGTAGACCAATCAAATACACATGAACACAAGAATATCCACCTGTGAACCTGCTCATACTGTAATAACTGCAATAACATTTTAACATTTTAAAGCCTGATTGCACTTTTATTATTACTTCTGCAACCGCCTTCAACACTTGCTCTACACTGGGAGCTACTGTACATCTTCTTTGTAACGAGAGTTTTCAACAGATCTTCATCACTTTGTTGGATTGTTAGGGTCAAAGTTTTTGTTGTTACTTTTTTAAAGTAAAATGTTCCAGAAATAAGAACCTTCAGACCATAATAACATGAAAAACTTTAAGTCATGTAAGTGCTGCTAAAGCGGAGCATAATTTCACTTTGAGCCTTTCAAGACATGTCATAAAATTCTATGCATTCTTTTAGAAGGGAGCATTTAAGCTTTTACTCTTTATCACCGAAACCCTTGTTACATTCAGATTAATGAAATGCTATGTTTTTTAAGGCTCAGCCATGCTAAAATAAAAAAGAACACCAACCTAGGAATAATGTGATCCAGTGATTACACTGAATTTCACGCACTTAGGCTGACTGCTGAGGTTTGCATATAATTGCCATTTCATTTAGAAATGCAGACAGACTGCAAACTTGTTGCAATCAATCTGAGTCAGTCTGCACCAATGAGAGCAGCTTGTCTCTTTGCAAGAGGGGACTTGACTCAACTGGTTGCAGGTGCTTGTATTCTGGGTATATATTCCTATTGAAACAAGGTTGATGAGCACTTGATAAGCAGCTGTGAGTGGTCGCAGACCTGGTCCCGGTCTTTGAAGCAACCATTTCCAAAATAACTCTAATTCACAGACACAATAATTTGTTGCAGTCTGCAACCAAATTTGTATTATTGTGACACAAATGATATTTTCCTATAGAGCCTAACGTGCACTAAGGACATTGTTCTGGTCGAAAGAAAACAAAGTAAAAAAAAGCCCCAAACCTCAAAACAGTACACACCTGTAGAAGTATTAAATATTACTACATTCACACTGTTTTGTTGTGGTTTTTTAAAGCGGAGTTATTACACAGCAGTTTTTTAAAACATAATTCAAACCAAAACTGTTCCAGAAGTTTCAAGTTAAATTGCATTTCCACAGTGGCTTTATTTACTACAAATGATATTGGGGGAAAAACAGGAGGGATACAATATATTACTGCGTTTCCTATTATTATTAAATCAAATGCTGGTGTTCACACAACACAGCCTACTTTATTTGACGTATCAGCTGCTATCACAGAACAATCTCCTCCGCTACGTTATCTATCCCCTGGCTTCTTCACAGTCAATAAACCCCGGGATAAGTGTCTGCACTCTAAAGCAACTTTCCATCTTTTGAAACCATATTTTCATTTCAGTGAGTTAAAAGTAAAGCTCATTACTCTTTTAACATGTTTCCAAGCAGAACAAATAGGAGCGGTTCTATTGTTTTGGGACTGTAGAGAGTGGAGAAAAGAAACAGGTTAAATTTTAAATAGAAATTTCAATTACGATATGGCACTACTCAACATTTTAAAAATGAAAATCAGAAAATCCATGCCAATAACTGCACTTTTGAACCTCAAGCTTTTCAGCTGGAGTCATTTATGTATCCTTGAAATCCCTGCGAGAGCTTGCCCTTGCTGAGAATCCTCCCTAACAAAGCTGCACATCAGTATGTATTTCTGGGTAAAGAGGTCAGGCGTATTTGCTAATATAAATTGAACTATTCAGATAGACTTAACCTTGGGAGACTGAAATTTTGCTTTAGTTCACAGCAGCCCCCTCAACCATTTAATCCTCATACACAGAGATTTACATACCCCACTTGGATTCGAGCAGACACACATCAGTCCTGTTTCTCTGGAATAAACTGCGTAAAAAGTGAACAAAGGCACACGCACGCACGCACAGCCGCCACGTGCTGGGCTAACGTGTCCTGGGGATACAGAACATGCGAAGGATAGCAACACTGCTGAGCCCAAACAAAATCAGCCAGCCCATTAAATGAGGCGTGACTCAGGAATCGAGCGTAATTTCTCTTGATGGTGTCTCAACGTGTTTTAAAGTCATTTATATAACGACGGCGATGATTCACAGAGGAGGAGAGCAGAAATGGAGCAGAAAAAGAGCATATTGACTCTGTTGAGGGTCCCAGGAATTATGTCTCCAAACGTACAAAGAGGCAGTTAGCAGAAGGTCAGCATCATGATGTAAGCTCTGGAGGTCAGCGCTTGTGACACTGTAGCACCAACAAAGTGAAAGAACACCCGCTTCCCTTCTTTTCAATTAGTTTTTACAGCACACAGCTGTAAAAATGCAATTCGAGCACACATCCCCGTGTTCCTAACCCCCAGCACGACGCTCACACTGCGTATTTCAAACCTTAAACTTTCTAAAAACACCTGCAAAACGTGGACGCGCAAACGCTGCTCCACATAACTCTGTGCTCATGTGCTACGGTGCACTTTCAGGCAACGCAAAGTGAGAATTATCTGCTTATGGCAATGCATGTCACGTGACACCTTGAGGTGATAGCGGGAGGACAAATATATATATGGCACAGTCTGCCCCCCTCTGTGAGTTTCAAATCCGAAAACAGAAAGAATAGAAAGGAGGAGAAAGTTCCTACAATAAAAGACCGCAGTCAGCTGCAAAAACAAAAAAAGAAAATCTTTGTGCCGTTTCTCAAGGAGGCTCCACGCACGAGCTAGCAGAAGCCAGGTGGCTTTGCTCAAACCACCCAATCACAAAGGTAGAGATTAAGGAATCGCTAGAATCCTCCAACATCCAGGGATGTCCTGTGTGATTAGAGAAGCTTTGATAGCAGCAGTGCTAGTGGAAATACAAAATCATCACTTTTTTTGTTATTCACACTGGGTGCTTTCATTTAAAGCAACCGGGAATACAATTTTAGCACAGGCTGCCCTAGTTGGAATTGCATCTGGCACTAGAAATCTGATATCTATGGATTTTCAGTCAGATGCTTATTGCTGAAACATGCTAAATTGCTGAAAATGTAAAATAAATAAATAAATAAAAAGGGGAAAAACATGAGATGAGGAGTCCATTAGTTTAGCAAGGTAGAACACCAAAATACCTCAGCTGAGGAGGTTATTTTCACACGAGTGCAGGGGTGTGTAATTGCAATGCCAATCTTCTGGATTTAGCAGGAACTTAATTCTCACTCTTGGAACTTTAAATGAAGCATTTTGTGTAACTGTGATAGAATAGTGCAGATGCAAAACCTGAGCTCCCATTGTTGGCATAAAAAATTGCTTTAAGGTATCCACGGCCACTTTGCAAGAACAGTAATTATCTATTCCGTCACATAAATCTGTCTGCAGTGTTTTATTGTGCGCCGGCTGGCATAAACTTAAGGATAAAGATCAGATAACTATCAGGCACTAACTATAAAAATGATTTAGGAGGGAGAGTCACCTGCACTTTGCTCGGGATATATAACTCCAACTTTACCCAAACGAGATTTAAGGTCACTTATTAGCCCATTAATGCTCAGCGTTTGATGCCTCTCAAGGTTACTCATACAGCTTTGATTACGTACCTTCCTAATTATGAGCCGTGGTGTCGAACTGCATCGTGACCTCTGACCTGTTACGCAGTATCCTCGTAACGGAACCAGCTCTGCTTTTTGATTTCTTCCTTTTCTTAATGTTTAATGAGCACGGTCACATGTAATGGATGTCATCGTCTCGCATCCTTCTCAGAGCCTAAGATGCACCAATCAATGCAAGTCTGACAAGCAGCATTACCACCAACATGCATCACATTACTAACAGCGGGCAGCTAATAATATACAGGCGATAAAGCATTGATCTTCTGCCAGGAATATAGAATTAAAAGTGAGTGTGCATACAAACTTACACCGGTCCATTGCTGTGGGCATGAACACACCCCTATTTAGTTTCATTAAATATATCCATAACTTATGACTCAAGCCCTTTTCAGACAAGGACTATATAACACTGCCGGCACCATCAATCTGTAAAAGTCACAGCGTTCTGGGTCACTTTTACATTACTGCTGCTCATGGCTTTATGTGCAAATAACACTAACAGATATAAATACAACATCTACACAGTGCAGTGTTTTCCACATACAGACCTATTTTGGGCAAGCTGCCCAGATATTAACCTTTCCCAGTTATGTGTAGGGGACTGAAAGAATGACAATCTTCTTGCTCTTATTTTGAAATTTCCTTGCCAGGTTGCAGTTTTAGCAGAGCTCATTATCTTTCAGCTCTACCACAGAGAGTCTTATTCTGTGTGTGGACATACTGTACCTGCACTTTCCTGGACTGCAGCTGGCAACTACAGACCTGCTCGAGGGATTTACTGCAGCCTAGAAACCCATACAAACGAGAACCTGCAGCAGGTGAACTGACTCATGTGTGCTACGCTAAGCTAAGGCAGCTATGATCCAAGACAGCAGAGCTCAAAATAATCAAAATCAATACCGGATGCGTTTGATCTTCATCTAATTCAAAATTACCTTATTTTTTCTTAAAATGGTCCATTTCTTAGTGTAAACAATCCCACCACTTTCAGAACGGGGTTTGAAGTCATTGCTGCAGATTGGCGACCTGTCCGGGGCTGGGATAGGCTCAAGCCCAACCATGACCCTAAATTTGATAAGCGGGAGGAAATGATGGATGGATGCGTTTGTAATCTAAAAATAATTACAGAGGGGGAAACGCATATATAATATTCTTTAATCACACGCATACATCCAGCTGTGCACATATAAGAATATGGACCTCTAGCACTGCATCCATAAGCAGAATGTAAACCTGTGGGTCATGATGCAGCAAGTTTCATGTGCTCTGTGCAAAAAATGTGAGAAAACATCAAACAACACAATATATTTTGAAAGCTGTACAGGGCGGGCCATTTATATGGATACACCGTAATAACATGGGAACGGTTGGTGATATTAAAGTCCTGTTTGTGGCACTTTAGTATATGTGAGGGGGCAAAATCCTCAAGATGGGTGGTGACCATTTAGAAGTCGGCCATCTTGGATACAACTTTTGTTTTTTCAATAGGAAGAGGGCCATGTGACACATCAAACTTATTGGTAATGTCACAAGAAAAACAATGGTGTGCTTGGTTTCAACGTAACTTTATTCTTTCATGAGTTATTTACAAGTTTCTCTTTCTTCATAGCCTTTGACATGTTGAAGAGGTTAACACGTGAGGAGAGGATCAAAATTGTGTTGATATCCGGTGAACGCAGTAACCGGGTCATTGCAGCAGATTTCAATGCAGACAGCCTACGAGACCACCCATCTCCCATGCTACAGTCAGCAAACTGCTTGCTAAGTTTCGTGAAACTGGTTCAGTGTTGGATTTGCCAAAATGTGGACGCAAGAAAACTGTCACTAATGAAGAAACAGTGGCTGTCCTAGCTTCATTCAGCAAGAGCCCACAGCGTAGCACTCGCCGCATGTCACTGGAGAGTGGCATTAGTCAAACATCCCTTCGGCGGATATTAGCTACTCACAAATGGCACCCTTACAAACTCCAGCTACTGCAGCATCTCAACGAGGACGCCCCAGATACACAGAATGACACAGAATTTGCAGAATGGGAAAAACAAAAACTGGAACAGGACCCTCAGTTGACACAGAAGATTTTGTTCAGTGATGAGGCAACTTTTATGTGAATGTCTGTGAAGGTTCTCTGGGACTCTCCACCATTTGACCTTAGAACTGAAGAAGCTTCTCGGATGAGAGGTGAAACGTCTTCAAGTAACTTAAAGAAGTCCAGACGCTTTTCTTTGCAAGCTTCTTTGACTTTTATGTGAATGGTGAAGTTAACAAACAAAACCACCGCTACTGGTCTGACACTAACCCACATTGGATGGATCCCCCCAAAACTGTTGGAACAACAAAAGTGATGGTTTGGTGTGGTATATGGGGCACAACGATAGTGGGTCCATTCTTCATCAGTGGAAACCTCAAGGCCACTGGATATTTGAAATTGCTACATGATGATGTGTTTCCCTCTTTATGCACTGAAGCTGGCACGTTCCCTGAGTTTTTCCAGCAAGATGGTGCACCACCACATTATGGGTGCCAGGTCCGAGCATTCCTAGACGAACAGTTTCCAGGAAAGTGGATTGGTCGTCGTGGGCCAGTTGAATGGCCCCCAAGGTCTCCTGATCTGACCCCCTTAGACTTTTATCTTTGGGGTCATCTGAAGGCAATTGTCTATGGTGTGAAGATACGAGATCTGCAGCACCTGAAACTACGGATACTGGATGCCTGTGCTGACATTTCTCCTGCGGTGTTGCTATCAGTGCGTGAAGAGTGGGAGAAGAGGGTTGCATTGACAATCCAACACAATGGGCAGCACATTGAACACATTTTATAAGCGGTCAAAAACTTTTAAATAACTCATGAAAGAATAAAGTTACGTTGAAACCAAGCACACCATTGTTGTTCTTGTGACATTACCAATAAGTTTGATGTGTCACATGGCCCTCTTCCTATTGGAAAAACAAAAGTTGTATCCAAGATGGCCGACTTCTAAATGGCCACCATGGTCACCACCCATCTTGAGGAGTTTGCCCCCTCACATATACTAATGTGCCACAAACAGGACTTTAGTATCACCAACCATTCCCATGTTATTACGGTGTATCCATATAAATGGCCCACCCTGTACTTTAGAAGGATTTCAATCTGTAAGACAAAGGCAGAAAACTACATAGATGAAATATGGCAGTCGAGCTCTTTGTGCTTCTCCTTCATGTAACGTCACCCAGTGTGTGTTTTGCACATGCATGTCGAACAGTTTGCAAATGTGCAAATTCTTGATGCTGCATGTAGAGAATAAAGCATGTTTATTACATGCGACTGCTTTCTTTAAAGGAGCGCTGTGTTATAGAGCTTCAAGGTCAAAACAGTGATGTGCAGCTCACAAAGATGCACTGGAGACAAGTGCACTCGTATTTTATACGGGCCTATCCATTAATGTGACTGAATGCATTCAGACTGGAGCTGTGGTGAAAGTGATACGTAAATGTTGCTGGATCAGACCCAGTAACATCAGTTTGTTCGTGAAGCTGAGACGTTTAGACGCCGTCAGGATAAAAAAAAAACAAGTGTATGTCTTAAACAGGTGTGAAACTGTGCCATGTGATAATTGGCTACTGTATAGTGAGCGCTATAATAAACTGTGATTCGACAGCTGGGAAAAAGCAATATCATCTCCCCATCAATTATTCCTTCTCAGATTTAGAGTGTGCAAGAGGATACAGATAGGAGTGGCAAAAAGCAAGCAGAAAAGCTAGCGGGTTTACATCTCTGCAAATGCAAAAAAAAAAAAACAAGTCTCCGGGGAAGACTAATCACTTTCATTTTGCATCTCTGAAGAATTAGCCCAAGTTAAACAGACCCACACCACCACGGAGGCAGCAGAACGCAATGCTAGCTGCAGATATGATAATGGATGGCTTTCCCCTTGAGGTTGTTAAATAATTATCTTGTCGTAGGTTTAAGAGCACATGTTTAAAGTAGGACGTTCCATCACTCCGGTCTTAAGCAGTTAAAAACGAAACGAGTACGTGTGTATCGTTCTTTTTAAAATATGTACATTGTGGGACAGAACGTGTGAATGAACATGCTACGTGCTACATTTATTATTCACAGGCGCGTCAACAAGTTTGAAAGTGGCGTAAGCATGCTTCTCTGTAAGGGATTAGAAGGATGCTACTTGATGCGTCGTTAGGACAATATGCAGCTGATCACTTTCAAAATGTCTAAATCAATATTTCATCTAAAAGGGATATTACTCGTATTCGTCTGCAAATCCGTAAGCTGTCAAGACTTTGAGCGCTGACAAAACTGAGCCTTCCAAGTGTCTGCCTGTCACTGTAATCCCTAATAACAGAGACCAAAAGAAAGAGCCATGTTTCCAATTTGTGCTCTGAGAAAAATCTTCCCTTCCATCCTCTTCTTCATTTTCCGTCTCCTGTGCCCTTTCCCGGGTTTTTTCCCCTCTCGCTGGGCTTTACTCGAACAAATCATTAGTAACACATACTGCTGTTTTTCTCTGTGTGAGCCAGGCTAATTCTGAAACACTCATTATACCTTCTCTCTCTGCCTGCCTTTCTTCTGCCTCACACAGACCTTCTTCTTCCTCTTCAGGCCCTGACCTTCCTCCACGCCAGGCTGTGAGATAGATCACTGTAAAAGCCGCCTATCTCTGAGGGGTCACATGTGGTGAAGGACCTGCTTGGCAAGGGTCGAACCAGGGCCACAGACCGATCTCCGTCTAGGGACTAGCACTCAGAGTCTGATAAGAGGTCTGTTTCCCTGCCAAGAACCTGCTGACACTTTCAGCTTGGACACACTCATATGTTCCTACTTTCCATGTTCCCCCAATGTGAGTTCTCCCTCTTTGTTTGATATAGACTCTTTATGTGTTTTCCAATCTCTTTTTCACTGGGTGTCAGAACAGAGCAGCGGATGCTAGGAGCCCACTGCAGTGCATGGCAGGCGGAGAAAAAGAAAGAGGGAGGGAAGCAGATGCTTGTGACAGTGTGGGGGCGGTAATGAGGGTCCCTACGACGGGCAGACAATCAGTAAGGGCCGTGTACACAGCCCACTCGCGCACACACACACATGTAGAACAGCGAGGGAGTAATGGGCTGGCAAAAGCCTGGGGCCAGTCTCACTGACACATACGCATTCACCACACACTACATGGTGAATAATAAAGAGGGAAACCACCACCATCACTGTCAGCCGCTCGCTGAGCAGAATAAGACCTGCCGAAAGTGTATTACCTGCACCATTTTTGTAAAATAATTATTTAGAACAAACAAACACCCCGGCCCGGCTGAGGTGAGTCAGCTCAGTGTGGAGCAGCAGTAAACGGAAGACAGGGGAGGAGGGAGGACGTTCTGGCTCCCTCAGCCGTTCTGTCTCATGCCAGGACGGCACATATGACATCCCAGTGTGCTCCCCGAGCCTGCCTCTAATATGCACGCAAGGCCTTTCAAAAGCATTACCCGGGCGATGGGAGACACTTTTATCCTGGCAGACGTTTCAGTGAGAAGGAGGTTCGATTCACCGAAGCAAAGGCGGAGAGGAGGGAAAACAAACGGTACTTGCAGAGCGCGGGGTTCACGTTGCCGCAGAGACATTTCAAGAAGTGGGGCAGAGGAGAAGGCTGCGTGTTGAAGTGAACGAGGTTTGAAAATAGCCCGAGACAGAACAAAGACGGCACAGCTGCTAAAGTGAGCGTGCACAGAGCATGTAAATGCAAAACACCTAAACCCGAAGACGCTCGGCTTAACCGTCGCAATGCAACCCTCGAGTCCGAGCCAGCAGCACGCCGGACAGCTGCAGCCGAGAAAGATTGATTACAATCAATTATGTCACCACAGGAAGTATTTGTTTGGCCGTTAAAGGCCAACTGATCAATGCGCCGAGCTAGATTTGGTTAAGATAGCTGTCAAGCAGAGAAAAGCGAGAGAGCGGTTAAACAAAATGATATATACAAAGGACCTCAGCAGTGTAATGTTGTGTCTGGCGCGATGATTACTCTGCACTGCATCGTCGTGACCTTTGGAAATTGCTCGTTATATTGAAGCAGTGCTTTTTAGCAGAAAAGATTAACATTTCAAATTTGAACCGAGAGAGTACGTTTTTCGTCTGCGAGGTCCAGCTGGTATAAACATGCCAACTAGCAGAGCAGTGTGCCTCTTTTTGCTTTGTAAAAACAGCGATAAACTTATGATGACCCCCTCCAGCCCCCTCTTTTTTCTTACTTCTTAAAAAGTTACCAAGACACTAATCATGGCTGAAAGAGCACACTGGCACCGCACTACCACCTAAAGTGGGTACATTTGTGTGTGTGTGTGTATTGCAGGGCCTTTAACCTGCTTGGACACTAACTCATGGCGACTTGTGTCACAGTGGGGACCTGGACTGCTTTTTCAAGGTGGCTTGGTTTCAAGGTGAAGATTAGAGATTGGTTTAGGGTTGAGCTTCAGGGTTAGGTGTTGAGTTATTATGGTTAACGTAAGGTAAGGGGCTCAAGTAATGCATAATGTCAATGAGTAAGCCCACATAGCAATGCAAGGTGTGTGTGTGTGCACATGTGTGTGTCTGTGTGTGTCTCAGCTCATAACTTGTATTTGTCATCTCAAGACTGACAGCAGTCACTCTGAGTTACTCTTAGCCACAGTGATGTATTTGACCCTGGTGTTTATCCTAGCCTCTCTCTCAAAGATGTGAAACCAGAGTGACACAGTTACAGACAAATACAGTACACACACACACACACACACACATTCAATAATACACATTTTCCTGTTCCCTCTGCTTGACGCCTGGGAGACAATTTGAAACGGTTGGTCCGTGGACGATCAGCTCTCTGCTGTAATTGGGTCCCTTGTCACCCAGCAAATTCATGTCAGCATTGGTCACATGGGATACTAATCTAAATGGCATCAGTGTCCTATTTGTGTGTGTGTGTGTGTGTGTGTGTGTGTGTGTGTGTGTGTGTGTGTGCGTGCGAGAGAGAAGAAGACCCATGGAAAGCAAGAAAGGTGCAGTAACTTTGAGGAGCAGAGGGTGCTTTCATGTTATGTGCAGGGTTGTCACTGGGCTGTACTGTAGCAGGGCCCTGCTATGAATATGACAACTGCACACACAATGTGGTTTACTTATTTTCCATTAGTCCCTAAAACGTAAATACAGAGAAGGTAAAACACGGGCAAAGCTATGGCTGATCATTTTACTGCTACTTATTCTGTTCATCTTCTCTCTAAAAATTTCAACTCAATCATTTATTGTGTGATTTAGAACACACAGCCAGAACAGAAACTGGGCAACATTACGAGAGTTAGACATAATCAGATAAAAATTAAAAGTCATTTTCAACTAAAGTCTAAACATATATGAGTGCTAATTTTTTAACTAGCTTATTTTTGTTGTCTGCAAACTGTTGTCAGTGAATTCTAGTAACTCATACTCAATGTATTTCCAGTCCAAAGACAAAACTCAAGTCTGATTGTGGTCACATGCATGTTTGGAACCGCCGACATTCATCTGAATCCACATTTCCTTTGCTCTAGAGCAGCAGCCATACCTGAACAAGGTACATGAATCTAGATAATAAAGAATAAAAGGACAAGGACTTAGTATAGTATGTAAGAGTGCTGTTATGTGAAATTAATCAACAACCCTTGAGCAAATCAGGATTACTTATTCATCCAGGCCATTGTATAATGAATATAAATGATGACCTTTAGAGAGGAAGCTTTTTTCATGTCATGATTCCTAAAGCACGCTGAAGATGAGCCACTTTAGTGGAAATATATGAAAATATAAAAAGGTAATGTTTCATTACAGGAAAGATAACAGAAGCTTTACATGCCCAGAAATACATGCTCTAGCTCATTTTTTTTTTCCTCCATACCAAAAACCAGTCTAGGATGACGGGGTTTCACACACCTAGACCCCTTCCTTTGACCATCTAACTCACACTCAACCCCAAAACACGACCCTTCTATTAAAATGGAAATGCTCAGGGATGTTTGTGGGCAAGTCTTTAAAATGCTACCACAAAAAACATCCCTTCAGATAAAGTCACCTGGCCTCCAAATTCCCTCGTCTAATTCCCAAATCTACCCGATCTAAATGTACATCTACACGGTGCACGGGATCCACAATCCACAGATGCCCCAACCCGGCATCCAGAAGACCCAGAAGAACCACAGCCTTGTGTCTATCCTCCAAGGTGTCAACGGGGCTGCTGGCAGAAAGGGAACCTACATAGTTTAATATTGTGGCACCTCAGTGTAAAATCTACAGTGAAAAGTCTGTGAGTGCCATTTTTAGGGGTCTAAGTGAGGAACTGGGAAGCTGCTGACACAGTAATTGCTGACATCTAGCAAAGAGGCTGAGGAAAAGAGGAATTTAAAAAAAAAAAAGAGGTGTGAAGTAAAGTGGTAGTAAGCGACAGCATAGGCAAAGACAGGACGAGAACTTGAGCTGAGAGCTTGATAATTATGAGGAGGTGAACATGAAGCACTAAGCATGTGGTATTTCTCAACTTTAAACTACTAAAGCAGTGTTTGGTCAGATGTCGGTTATAGAACATGAGTCATCCCCAGTTTGTGTGTGTGTGAGATTCAGATACCAAGAAGGAATATCCTCAATAAACTGAGTACCAGAAAGGAGTGCTAGAAATCCATATGATGAACACAACATAGCATCCAACAGGTGAATGAACCATCTCAATCTGCTTGATCTTATTTTTTGGAAAGGGCAAAGAGAAAGCATGCTGAAATACGAATCACTACAGTACAGTAATCCCATATCCTCTTTATTAATAATAAAAGAGAATTGTGTGGGTGTTCGACAACAAACCTGGGTTTTTTAAGGATTGGCTGCAAAACAATAAATAGATCTGAGTAGAAGTCATCACACTGCAGCCCCAGGGTCACATCAAATTTGAAAAGTTACACTCAAGGCAAAACTAACAGATGCTGATGCTGTTCGTGTGGGTGAGGACAACATAGGATGTCAGCCTGAGATCCTTTAGCCTTCTAATGCTTCCTATGTATAAGCCCACTACATTATGTATGTTTACAAAAATAGTGAAAGCAAAGGGAAACCAAGAAAGTGACATTTGTATGCTGCAAAACCCTGATTTTAACACATTACCAAGATAAGATAAGATGGCTAACTTACTCTACTTCGAGGTAGGCCAGCTGAGAAATGAAGGATCTTTAATGTGCATTTTCAAGGCAATATGATGAGACCTCATGACCAAACATTACGTCTCAGTCACACTAGTGAAAATAGGACCTAGCAGCCTCTTTGTGATTGAAGGAGACAGAAAAATTAATGGCCCAAAGGTCTGAGTGACGAATTTCAATCGCAAGGCAGTTGCACAGGTTGCCTGGTGGGAGGCGACCTGCCACCAAACAGTTGTGGTCTGACTCAGGCTGACGGCAGTCACTCTCAAACAAACTGATGAAGGTCTGTAAACAGTTGTAATCTAATCTGCAAACATGTTGCAACCAATCAGAGTCAGTCTGTGCAACTTATCTGTGACGTGTCTCGTGACGCTAAACGCTCACAAACTGATAGCAGACAGACTTTGTCTAATTGCTACTTTATTGCCGTTGTGAAACATCAACTGCAACTGACTGCAAAGGGACACAGACATGCTCTGCATCTTTAAAGCAAACCTGTTGCTACAGTTCATTACACATGCAATCATTATTACATGGTTGCAATCATTTTTGTGTGTGCTGCAGTGTGAAACACTGTTTTCCCTACTGTGATTAGCATAAAGGAGGCAATTTGCTAAAATGCAAAGAAATGCTTTGACAGTTTATATATTTCTTTTCTTATTGAATACATTTAGATCACAGTCTTTGTTGTTTCAGGGTCGTTAGACTGAGGTAAGTGCATCCTGTACATCCAGCTCTTCCTGTGCGTTGAACTCTTGCACACTCTGGAGAGTTTACTGTCAGTTCTTTGAAAATAAAAATGTCAGAGGTAATTGGCTTTTAAAATGCCTACTGTACCTGATGAAAACCATCAGTTTCGTCACATGGAAACTAAACGCCCTGGCCTTCTTCTCAAAGAACTGTATTCGCCATATGAGCGCCCTTCAGGGGTTCTTTTGTTGAGAGCTGTTAAATGGTTAAAATTAATGGCTGTAAGCTATCAGCCAGCGCAATTTGGCCAATTCTTTCTTGTTTTAGCTTGAAGGGCCAAACTGCTTCCTCCCACAATGATGCAATAACTAAGTGACCTCTCTATGGCAACTGAACTGACTGAATAACTGCCCTCTGGTTAAAATCGCTCCTTTCTAATTGCAAAACCAGGTGCTAAGAATTATTTGAAAGGGAGAGGACCTTGTAGACGCCTGTGTGCAAAGGTGTCAGTAAGGAATCAGACATACAGTACGACTTATTTTCAAGTCTATCCAAGCCTGGTTTAAACCCAGTGTGACATACAGATTGACTCCGATTTGAGAAGAACACAAATTAAAACATATGTCCAGTTCTCCTGGTTTCTGATTAAGTAAAGTCCATGAAGTGCTTGGAGTGGAGAGACTGTGACACTGTGATGACACTGCTGAGAAAAGGGGAGAGAACGAGAACAACAGAGTGATAGAACAGAATCAGACTAATTCACCTTACTTGTTGATCCACAATCTGCTAAACTGGTGTTGTGAAGCCTCAGTAGCAGGGAGGAAAGAGGGTTATTGCAGACACTCGCTGCTGCAATTGAGTACAGAGTGGGGATGCTGTCGGCCAGTGACAAATAACTTGAATTTGTGTGGCCTTTCCAAACCATCCGCCACACTGCACAAGCATTTGTTGAGTGTAGCGAGGAAAGAAAGTGATGAGAAGCTTCCTATTGATCCTCCCCACTGTTAGGTAAACAAACAACTTCATCCGCAACCCCTTGTGACCACATACGTAAACTAAAGCTCACTAGGTATTTGTACAAAAACAGGACACATGGAAAAAGAAAATTTAGGAAGCCTGCCCAAAAACAGACAAATGCAGCAATGAGAGAAAATGCAATCACGCTACCATCTGCAGTCCAGCCAAACACACTTAAGAGCTTAAATAATCATGGGAGTCAAATTAATGCCTTAATAGCCATAACAGCTGCAAAAGCAGTGAATAGAGGCTGTAAAATTTTGGTAAAGTAACAATCTGAATGATTAGTATTCATTAGGAGTTCATTAAGTGAAATTTTAAGCATTATTATAGCAGCTAAGAAATATTTGCTATGCAAAATTAGAGTGCAGTAACAACATCTTTAGCAGAGAATTAAGACAGCCTCAGACAGAGGAGAGCAGCAAAACAGCAGCAGCATACATGTCTATTTGTATACAGTGGGGCAAAAAAGTATTTAGTCAGCCACCGATTGTGCAAGTTCCCCCACCTAAAATGATGACAGAGGTCAGTAATTTGCACCAGAGGTACACTTCAACTGTGAGAGACAGAATGTGAAAAAAAAAATCCATGAATCCACATGGTAGGATTTGTAAAGAATTTATTCGTAAATCAGGGTGGAAAATAAGTATTTGGTCACCTCAAACAAGGAAAATCTCTGGCTCTCACAGACCTGTAACGTCTTCTGTAAGAAGCTTTTCTGTCCCCCACTCGTTACCTGTATGAATGGCACCTGTTTGAACTCATCATCTGTATAAAAGACACCTGTCCACAGCCTCAAACAGTCAGACTCCAAACTCCGCCATGGCCAAGACCAAAGAGCTTTCGAAGGACACCAGGAAAAGTATTGTAGACCTGCACCAGACTGGGAAGAGTGAATCTACAATAGGCAAGCAGCTTGGTGTGAAAAAATCAACTGTGGGAGCAATCATCAGAAAATGGAAGACATACAAGACCACTGATAATCTCCCTCGATCTGGGGCTCCACGCAAGATCTCATCCCGTGGGGTCAAAATGATCATGAGAACGGTGAGCAAAGATCCCAGAACCACACGGGGGGACCTGGTGAATGACCTGCAGAGAGCTGGGACCAAAGTAACAAAGGTCACCATCAGTAACACACTACAACGGCAGGGAATCAAATCCCGCAGTGCCAGACGTGTTCCGCTGCTGAAGCCAGTGCATGTCCAGGCCCGTCTGAAGTTTGCCAGAGAGCACATGGATGATACAGCAGAGGATTGGGAGAATGTCATGTGGTCAGATGAAACCAAAGTAGAACTTTTTGGTATAAACTCAACTCGTCGTGTTTGGAGGAAGAAGAATACTGAGTTGCATCCCAAGAACACCATACCTACTGTGAAGCATGGGGGTGGAAACATCATGCTATGGGGCTGTTTTTCTGCCAAGGGGACAGGACGACTGATCCGTGTTAAGGACAGAATGAATGGGGCCATGTATCGTGAGATTTTGAGCCAAAACCTCCTTCCATCAGTGAGAACTTTGAAGATGAAACGAGGCTGGGTCTTCCAACATGACAATGATCCAAAACACACCGCCCGGGCAACAAAGGAGTGGCTCCGTAAGAAGCATTTGAAAGTCCTGGAGTGGCCTAGCCAGTCTCCAGACCTCAACCCCATAGAAAATCTGTGGCGGGAGTTGAAAGTCCGTGTTGCTCGGCGACAGCCCCAAAACATCACTGCTCTCGAGAAGATCTGCATGGAGGAATGGGCCAAAATACCAGCTACTGTGTGTGCAAACCTGGTAAAGACCTATAGTAAACGTTTGACCTCTGTTATTGCCAACAAAGGTTATGTTACAAAGTATTGAGTTGTATTTTTGTTATTGACCAAATACTTATTTTCCACCCTGATTTACTAATAAATTCTTTACAAATCCTACCATGTGGATTCATGGATTTTTTTTTCACATTCTGTCTCTCACAGTTGAAGTGTACCTCTGGTGCAAATTACTGACCTCTGTCATCATTTTAGGTGGGGGAACTTGCACAATCGGTGGCTGACTAAATACTTTTTTGCCCCACTGTATGTGTGATAAGACCCCATTAAAATGATGCAAAACTTAAATAAATTTTAAAGCCAAGCTCGCTTCATGTATGTTTGCTCCATGAGCAGTCTGTATTAGTGTGCATAAATCCATTCCTGTGACTACAAGCAAGATGGCGGAGTGCAGTCCTGTGCATTAAGCTAGTTGGCCGTTTATACGCACTCATTTAACTGAAGCTCTTTACTGCTGTTTTGCTGCTTGGTGAACAGCAGCGAAACATCCACATTTATCTTAGTGTTGTATATTTTGTTTATATATTTTATATGTGTGTGTTTGTGTATGTGTGCATGTGACAATGTGATGCAAATCTGAAATTAATACTCTAACTACAACAAAGCAAACATGCACCTTACACACCTGCAAAAGAAAAAAATCTTCCCAATCGAAACCCTTCAGTTCAGGCTGTGTGTTCAAGGTATTGATTGGGTGATTTGTATGTGTTGCTGGTGCAGCTGAAATGTGTCTAAGAACATGTGTTGATGGATGTGTCTGTGGCTGGGCTCAGCCTGTGAGGGCTACAGGGTGGATGCTGGGAACGCTCTGACAGCCTCAAGGTTACCCGCCGTGCACCAAAACAGATGGATGCCCCTCATCGTAACTGTCTCTAATGTGCTCAACTCAATCATTCCCTCCCTCTCCCGTCCCGTGCAACATCTCCCTCGTTCACTCATGGAAGCAGCTCGCAGAAAGCCCGAGCTGCACTGTGCATCCACAGCCAGCAGTCGAAATCGTGATTTTGTTTGCCATGCTGGGAGAAATTCAACATCTTATCCTGGGTGCAGTAACCGAGATGTAACGTTACCACGCTATATGCTTGGCCTTTTTAGCGTGTGCTAGCTTACTCTTCTTTCGGACTACAATTCTGTGCATTATGTAGTTTAGAAAAAGCATGAAAGCCGGCGAAAACAACTCCACCTCACCACAAACCTCAGTCACACAACACTGACATACTCTCATATATATGGCTAGTTAAGCATTTTCTAGTTCTTGGCCAGGGCTGGCATCAACGTCCCATCCACAGCACCGGTGAGCCATCTCTTTACTAGCTAGTAATTAATTTTGAAGCACATAAAGGCTGCTTTTTGCTTTTTTTGATACAAGACTCATTTTTAAATTCAGATTTTTTTGCTCAGATCTGATTTTTATCAATAATAAGCTGCCATGCAGGAGAAGCAAACGACAGGAGTATTTTTCTCAGCATTTTCAAGGCTTTCTTCTGTATAGAGGGATATATAAGTGGAAGCTACGAAGCTACAAGTGGCAGCACTGTAGCGTGAATTAAACTATTATTCATTAATTTAATGAATTAATTACATTTATTCCAGAACGTCGGGGGCTACTTTTAACTACATCTGCCATTGCCACTCCGCAAGATTCTCTCAAGAAGAGAGGAAGTGATGGAAAAGTCACATTCTGACTTGAATGTTGAGACTGAGCTCGCGTTACACAGTAGCATAGCTGTATTGGATTTCTGAGATTACATGGAAGTGGCTGGAATGCCAATTAAAAAGATGATGTTTTTGTGGAATAAAAGCAGAGGTAAATCACAGTTTTGCTGCAGTCTGGGTGGGATGTAGAGTGTGATAGACATACAGACGCTTGGTTGGTTTCATACTTTGCTGATGTGGCAAAAAAAAGTGACATTGACTTCTAGCAGTATAAACAATGTAAAAAGTAAAAAAAAAAAAAAAGATGCCAAGTCCCCAACTAACTTCCACAGGGCACCTTTAATGAGACCCAAGTTATGTAGCCGGCCAAACAACGAGCTGAAGCAGCTAAATGGCAGAGCTGAGCTAAGGGAAAGTGCACAATCAGGTGAAACTTTGTAGGCTTGTCATCACAAGCGTCACCTTTCACTTGACATTTGGAAGCTCTTTATGATAATTCTGCAAACAAAAAACAAAACAAGTAATGGTTCAGAACCACAGCAATACTTTGTAAATGTATGAATATGGAAAAGTGCATATTTCTTCAACACATCCATTTACTGACACTCATGAGGATGAACATCTCCCACTGTTCTCCTCCATCTTTTTATCCATTCTCTTTCTTCTGCCCCCGGGGCGTTTAGGCTCCACGGCGTTGCATATATCCAATTATACCGCGGCTCTGAGCACGACGGTGACACATCGATTGACACGAGTGACATCCAGTCTTATCACAGTGACACGATGCAGTGCTGGAGCAAGCATCATTAGCCTGATCAGCCAATAGCGGGGCAGCTCGTTAGACCTCCTCCGGGGCTGGACATGCAGTTCTGGTTCTAATACAGATATTATAGGACAAAGAAGCCGAGTGACAAAGTGATGGAGAGCGGAAAGGAGATTATAAACCTTGAAGGAGCAACTTTATGTTTGTGCACTCTTCTGTATTTTTGTGTTTCAAGCAATTCCACTGGGCTGATGTCGGGCAATTACTTTTCCTCGAGCCACAGCTACACAACAACAACTTCCTTCAAAGCGGCATCTAAACCCCCCTCCCAAACCTCGATGATACTGCAGGCAGTCTTTAAGCCACCTGATTACATGGCTGCTGAATCACGTGAGCATTTCTAGCTAAAACGATTGCCTCAAATACCACGACAGTTTTTTTCCAAAGTGTGCTTTTGGGATAGGTTGTGCCCTGAGGACAAATCATTCTCCGTAGAGCTCTTTTTGGCCCATTTTTGATCCACCTGTGGTATTTATAGGCAAATGTTCTCGTATTGCTATGCTCCACTTATAAGCCCTCTTTCACCAGAAAGGTGCTGTCAAACTCTGCATGAAAACACGGGCTTTTGTGAGATGAAGATGAAAGAAGGCGTGCTCGTTTCCACCTTTCCGATACATCTTCAAATCGAATGCATTTGCTGGCTGAAATCGCTGTCCATGCATTATGATGTAAAGGTGCTACATCTGTGCCCAGCTGAAACCAAGCCAAGCTCCAACGGCTGTCGGAGGGCGCTGCATAACAAACCCTGCTCCACACCTGTTGGCCGGCCCCGGCCAGCTCGAGCTACTCAATCCTATTTACAGAGACAGCACGATAAAATATTAAATGCTCCGATGAAAATCCTTTCAATATTCACACGACGCTCTCACATATCTACAGATGGTATTTCCATGTGCGCACGTGGGTGTGTGTTGCACGTTCACCTGCTTTTTCATTCTAAAAACCCTTCATCACTTCATCATCGACGTCATATCAAAGTGAAAGGCTGCATTGTGTGGCCGCCCCCGTTTCCCCCCTACCCCTCGGGATTTAATACTGTTGAGCAGATACATCAGTAAATAGTGGGAAAATGCCGTGGTTATTGTGTATTCTCCACTCACTAGAACATTGTGAATGCAGGCAAATACATTGTGCCCCGACCTCTTTTGTTCCTCTGCTAAGCAAGCGGAGGAGAAATGAATACGTGGCAAACGCCATGATCATTTTCTTATAAATAGTGAACGAAGTAATAAAGCTGCTTTGTTGTCAATTGTGTAAGCAGTTAGGCAGATATGGTCGCAACCCTCTGTGCACGCCTTGGAAAAATAAATTAAGGACACTGGCTAAAAGCTGGAGCAGAGGGATTGTGAAGGAATCACTGCACTGACAGTGAAATTCATCACTAAATCTATCTGTGCAATTACTGATGTGAGCGTCAAACTGGCGAACAGTGCTCTGCTCCCTGTCTTCCGCCTCCTGCTCCCTCTTCCACTTCTCCTTTCTGTTTGTTTACCATGCCCCTGACAGTAGAACAATGCAGCGACCTTTGCAGAGATAATTCTATTACGTAAGTTGAGTAATTGCTCTGGATGTGGAAGAGGAGTGTCCGATTGCTCCTCTTGCTTGGCCCAAAGCTCTCATGTCCTTGGATTTAAATGAAACTCTGCGGCATTCACGGAACCAGACGTGGAGAGGGTCCGCTCCGAAAGCAGAGGAGAGCAGAGCGGAGCAGAAGAAGGGGAAAGGATGTGAGACGACAAGGAGATGGAAATGAGCACGACAAAAGCAGTGAGCCAGAACCCAGCAGGATAAACCCCCTCCAACCCCCCAACCATTTTTTAAAGCAGTGCTGGGCACAACATGTACCTACAGATTGTCCGAGAGGCTTTGAAAACAGCCTGCGAGGTGCAAAGAGCCCTCTGAATTTCCACAGTCACGTTCCCATAAGTGAAGGTGTGCAGTCACAATGTGCAGGCTGCAAGGGTACACAGGAATAAATGGAAGCAGTGTGGATAGCTCTCGCCTGCTGAGGCGCTTTTTTCCCCTTTATTTTTTTCATCTTTTCCACCACCTAGCGACCTGTTAGCTATGATGGAGAAGAGGGCACAGAGGCTCAGTGCTAACAATCGCAAATAGTGGTTTTATTGGCAGAAGTGTTCACTTTACTTTATTCAAGTTTCTTCATTTGGACAATGGGTAGAGATGAAGCCACAGAAACAGACAATTAATGATATTTGCTAGCAGCTATCTGTTGGAGAAAGAGAGATGGAGAGGCAGAGAGACCGAGGGAGAAGCTCCACTCCCACATTGTTAATTAGAAGATCTTTCTCCCTCTCTCACGCTGCGCTTGCTGAATAAAAGATGCCTGGAACACACATGCACGCACAAAGGCAAGGACTTAAGAAAATTGTTGGCAACATGCCTGTATTGTAATCACAAATTGTACATGTAATACACTGGATTCTTGCAATGTCCGGAAGATATTATTCATTCAGTGATCAATAACTACAGCCAGCGAGAGGGCTGTGGGTTGGTACAGTGGGATGTATAGAGAAAGAGAGAACGACAAGAGGCAAAGCAGCGGAGGAAAATAACAGGAAAACTGATTTCATGCTCGGGGGATTGCATCTCATTTTCTCCCAGCACAGGGAGACGGTGTGCGGTCCAGCTTGTGGATTTACTGCCACCTGGTGGTGCGTGACTACTCTGTAGGGGCTCCAGAAACCTCACAGGAAGCAAAGGCATCAGAGTGGACGTCGGAAGATTGGCTCAATCCGAGAAACGTAAACGAGACCCTTTATCTCAGGCAGACGGAGTCATGCACACTTGTGCAATACGAGCACAACTCCAATGCACTGGAGTATTCCCGCAGCAGCGTGCCTGTTTGCCTGGCTTTCACCTCTCTTCATCTCCTTTCTGCCATAAACAAGTAAAGAGAAACTGCTCGAAAGAGTTACGCAAAGAAAGAAAATCAGCCACGAAATTCTCATTAAGACTAATACCGCATGGCTAAAAATACTATTACACGCTTGGACAGCCTAGTCAATATTAGTGCACATCTATTTCCAAAAGAAGCAGGCGAACCTAAACCTGCAGAGTCACAAAGATGTAAAATATGTCACCGTCAAAAGCGCCTGTGTCTCAAGAAGAATTACATCTTTGTTGATATGAAATCAATGAGACCTCCCTCTATGTCATCCCGGGCAGCGCCGGGGGGGAATTAATGAGGGCTTCTCATCACTAATTAACACATAAACACTCAGTTCCCATCACCGAGTGAGAGCTGAGGTCGGCTGTTTGGCCCCCGTGTGGAAAACACTGCGTCAGAGGATCGTGAAAGAGAGGGAAGTGAGAAGGAGAGAAGGAAAAAAAGCGAGAGAAAGAAATGTGGAACCGAGAGATATAAAGTCATACACAGCAGCAGGGCCTGACATCAGAAAGGTCTGGATGATTAGGGGATGCCAGCACTCACAGATAGCAGCTCTCCTAACAGCTTCCACCACCTCATTAGTCTGGCCCAGCAGCGCTGTGCCCCCACTATTAAACGCTAAATGAAAGACCGCCAACCGTGATTACTGAGGGGAAGTCCCTTGTCGTCATGGGGATAAGAGATCCCTTTTCTCTCTCACTTTCAGACACACACGCACACAAACTCGCAATTCGTCTTTAGCGAAAGCTATTTGAAGGACGCTTATGAAAAGGCGATTGAGGCAGAAGTGGATATTTTACACATCATCAGTTGCGGTCGGGCTAACTCCCGAGCCCGAACCGCGAAAGCTCACGACATCAAGCAAACCTGTTACGTCAAAGCACCTGCAACAAAGCAAAAAAATAGATGCCCTTAACAACTGCCGGCATCTCTCAGGTGCTTCATTTAAAGATCACAACACACTCTCAGCTCTGAATTCATGCAGCATTTTTAACAAAGCTTTAACTTAACAGGCCTGAACCAACGAGTCCTTGAGTCAAGGATGCGGCTCTCAGTGCTGCACACAGGACGGCGTGAGTTCATGGGTCGAGCCAGTTTTTAGCATGGAGAGTGTGAAATATAATAATGTGCATGTGCATAAGAATGTATAATGGTACGACTTATGAACTGTAACCTTGCAGTATTGTGCAGTTTTGTGCTGTTCTGTGCACCTCGTGCATCATGTGTTAAAGGAGGATTCCATCAACTTTGTGCTGCACCTCCACATGATAACACTGTTGTGGAGATGAGCTGGCTTTGAGCCTTCCATACTTTAATTTTCCTCAATCAACTGTCCTTCAAAGCCCATGAGGCATTGTCCTTTAAAGGCTTTCTACTTCTCTCTGGAGTCCCCCTTTAATGCACATGTAAGGCAAATGCAGAAAAATCTTAAAGCCAGCAGCACTCACGGTCGTTGCAGTAGGTCCCCGAGTAGGACGTCAACGAGCAGTCACAGGTGAAGTTCTCCCAATGCTGGATGCACACGCCCATGTTGGCGCATGAGTCCTCCTGGCAGGTGGTGCTGGGCCCTGAAAAAGGGTGAAAGGGGAGAAGAAACATAGAGAGAGAGATACCACAGGTGCACAGTCAAGCAACGATAAGATTGACCGCTGAGGCTAAACAATGCAGGACTCATGCAGAAGGAATGCACTCTAGAAAGACAGGTCTACACCATGTGGGCCTCGAAGAAAAAAAACAAGGAGCAAACAGTGTCGTCACACGAGGCCTGACCTGCAGTGCGAATGCAGTTTAAAAAAATACTGCCTGATGAATCCTGCTTCCTGCTGGGTAAAGCTGCTGTAGCACTGGGAAGGCGACGCACAGGCGCCAGGTTTTCGCAGCGTCGACTGCACGCTCTTTGAGCAGGGTTGGGGGGAACATCAGCATATACTCTCAGTTAATTACTGCAAAAAGTGCTGTAGAAGACGCCGCTTGCAGCGTGTGCGATGCACTCCGATCGGCACTTAAGACACGTTGCTGCAAATGACTTGGACCCCCGTCTGGGCTAATGTGATGACACTGTTAAGTTTCCTTCTTTTTGGTAGTGTGTGCGGGTGGACGCGCATGCACTTCATTTCATTCCAACATGTTTCCAAATAGTTTTATCAGAGTAAAACTCGCTGCATTCCCTCTATAAAACAGGCAAGACAAGACATAAACCTCCTAGCAGACGGCTCATGGATTCAAAACTGCATTTAACAATACCCACATTTAAAAAACAAACAGACAAAAAAAAATGGCATTAAAAAAGCGAGCCCGGTCATTTCCTTGACAAATACTTGCGAGAGAATACACGGCGAACACTGGATACACTGGACAGACGGAATTCACGAAGAGAAAACGGAAAGAGTACTCGAGAACACGCAGTGCATATCCTCGTGTATGCACTTCAGTCAGACAGGAGTTGAGGAGGGTATTCAAAGTCAAACTGGATGTGTGTTTGCTATTCCTCTACACGCCACACATAGCTCTTACTTTTGAATACTTTTACTGAGAGGGAATGCAGATAAGGACAAGCGCACAGCATAGATAACGAGATAAACAACCCCCCCACCCCCCCGTGAGAGTCTAGACAGACAAAAGGGGGGGGAAAAAACTTGACAGTAACCCTTCTGATAACCGTAGAGAAACAAACAAAATTAAATAAAGCAAAAATTAAATAAACAGTCCAAATACATGGCAGACAAATGCAAGTAAACACTGTTTAAGAGCAGTTGTCTTGTGCAAGACAATGTGAAAAGAAGGAGAAGAAGACATCTGAGGTGGAATAAACAGAGCAAGTTTGCCAGCTGAAAGTGCATTTACTGTGTAATGGACAGTACCGGTGGTCAACCAGGCAACCCAGAGACCGCACGGGCACGAGCGGCTCATCAGCGCGAATCAAACACATCGGTGCTTGTTTTGTTAGAGATGGAGGATTTTGCTGAACTCCAGTGTTGTGGCAGCAGGCTGCTTCCTCTCTGGAAAAAAAATAATAGCAACACTCATCTGGGTAAAGCAGCAGATGTGATGGATTTTTTATTAAAAAAAAAAAAAATGGAGACAGAAAGAGAGGTCTGATCCATCAGCAGCACACTGAGTGTTTAGATGTGCTGCGACAGCCTCTTTCTGCGCCAGCCTGCAATGTGTCACAACTGGCATTTTATCCAAGAACACAGCACTCCCACAAACTGTCTGCCTCTGCTTTTAACCAGACTTTTGGACCGTCGACACGAGTCCATCACTTATCTGACCCGATCTGTTTACTCCCTTTAATTACACGTGCGCTCCAAGTCGCTGCGCAACGTTATCAGATGTGTTCCTGAAGGAAGCCGAGTTTGCCAGTTTCTGCCACATATCTGATCAGATGTGGTTACAATCACACTGCTGCCGCGCTGTGGTATAAAAAAGTACAAATAATTAAAAAAAGTAATAATTTAACACTTGCTTGATTACTCATTTTTGCCCTGCCAGCATTCTTTGTCTATTTTTTTCAGAGAGCAAGCCACCTCTGCAGCACACACAGGGGTCCTTATTGCCATGGTGACACCCACGATGCATTGCACACAGCAGACTTTCAGGCGAGCAGGCCTCCGTGAGGCGGAGTTTAACCCTCTACCTTGCAGGTCGGCTTTGGTGAAACCAACTTTGTTAGCGCAGAAAGAAAAATAACAAACAGAACAGAGCAGAGCGGAAAACAAGAGTAGAGGTTAGTGGGGAGCAGCATCGTTAGTGTTCGTAAAACTTGTACAAGTTTGTTACTGTGGCAGCAGGAGAGGGGCGCTGACTGGTTTTTTTTTAGTGAGGGCTGAGCTGCTTAAAAATAAAGGTGTTAAATTATACGAGTTCACCATAATGGCAGTGTTTGTTATCTTAATCTTCTGCTGCCCTCTAGAGGAAATGTGTTGAAACCTTTTCCATATGCATGAATAATCAATTCCATTTCAATACAGTTAAAGCATTAGCATGGGAAAATGTATTTATTAAGCACTCAATTTATAGATATAGGTCAAAAGAGCTATGGGTTGTTTTACTGTAAAAAATACAACCTTAGCAGCAGCTCGTTTATATTTTGTAACAGCAATACGTTAGTTTAGCCTTAGGACGTGAATTTTAGGAGGAAAAGTGCTCGGTTTAAATGAGTTACAATGTAAAGCAATCTAGAATTGTTCCTGAGGTTACAACATATCGTTATCATTAAATATACGAATGCAACACAAAAGCTCAGAAAGCTGCTATCAGATAAACAGACTGACAAATTCTACTCCAAGTATTATCCTAAAATGTGACAAATACCTGGCAAAGGAAAGCAGAATGAGGATTAACGGTGCCAGCAAATGGCTTTAGGGGGGGCTACAGAAGAGCTCTCTAATTAGTCTAATAAATCTCACGCAGCAGGCCAGGAATCTCCTATGCTGTAGGCCATCTGTACCTTCACAGCCGCGCTCGATCTGCCCGCTGCGGAAAAGGGCGTCGCTGATGAGGTCTGGCAGACGGCCGTTGAGGTCAACCGAGGCCAGGCAGCCCTGGAAGCCCTCCCGAGAAACCACAAGCTTGGGGAGATTCTGATACATGTTAGGTCCCAAACCTCCAATAAACAGGTCGCCTGAAAATTGAGGAAAATAGGCGATTGCATCACTGTTGTTTACTTTCTTGCCGAGAGGAAGAGTGGTACGATTTGTCATATAGTGTCACTATTTAGCTCCAGCCAGCAATTGTGGGCTGACTTCATCTAAATGTAATGAAATACACTTAAAATACTTGAAAAACATAATTTTTATAGCATATCCACAAGATATTCCAGGACGTTACTGGTGCAGGTTAAAAGAATAATCTGATATTGAACTGTTTTGATACAATTCATTTACAAACCTTTTTTGGGTTATATATAAAAGTAACTCTAGGTTCAGGTAACCCCTGACTCATAGTATAGTGTATATACTTATGTGAGTAAACTGTTCATTTGTGCTTTTATTTACTTGCTATTTACCTTAGATGAAGACATAATGTTATTTCAGGTGAAAAAGCTGATGAAAAGGTGAGATCAGGTACCTTTGAGGTCCAGATTCTTGGCTCCGTTGACATTCTGGGTGACTGACTTTGCGTCCACCTTGAGCGTGTGTGTGTTGGCAGCGTCTCGGGTAATGACCACATTGTGCCACTGGTTATCATTCAGTGGGTTGTCACTGTTTCCTTTCAGCAGACTGGGCCCATTTCCCAGGTCGAAGACATAGTGAATAAATCTGGCAGAGAAGAAGAAGAAGCAGATGAACACATCAGTATTTGGGGAGGGGGGTATTTTGTGTGTGCAGTAGGTCTCTTTTTATCTTGCAATAGGGATTAAATTTTAATGGAAAAACTCTCACAATCACCTCACGTTGCTCTGACACTAATCGGAGTTAAACTGACAGAGAAAACAATCTTCTTCCCAACACAATCGTGTTTATGTGCAAAAGGAGATTTGGGATCAATTTGTTTGGGCTTCTCTGTTAAATTCATAAAGCCTTAAGGTACCAACTGTACCCACATCAGCCCTGCTATTTAAAATGTATAATCCATATCTGGACTCCAACTGCTGAATAAAACATGAACACTGCTCGTCCCACTCACCCTTTAACCAGCTCCACGGCAATAAAGTCGTTCCCATCTCCGCTGTTGAAGATGATGAAACCGTCAGGTGAGGTGGTTTTGAACTGAAAGAAGAGGTGCATTGTGGTATACGCCTGAAGAGTGGCCAAGCCCAGGTAGCTGCCCTTAGTCTTGAAAGTCACGGGGTCGGCGATGATGAAACGCATGCCGAAGCGAGCGTTGAGTTCGCAGAAGTCGATGTCGCCATTCTTGCACATATCAATGTACTGCATGCCGTTGAACTTTAGGCTCTGGGGGAGAGATGGTGCTGTTATTACTACCTGTGAAGCACGACTGTGTAGTGAGCAAAACTGCCAAGAGACCTCAACCGAAGACTGGAGGAATCATAGCAAGTTAATAAACTCTAAAAACATACACAAGGAATAAAAGTATGACTGGTGTGGTTCTCACACAGCACTGACAGCAGACCTTACATTAATTATAGTGTGAAGAAAAGTACACCCTCTTCAAGTTCTAAAGTTTTACATATTAGAACATATTAAAAAATGTCATTAGCAGGTCTTAAAATGAGGTAAATAAAATCTACTAAATTGAAAAAACAAATCGAAATACACGTACACCCTCACTGCTACTTGCTGCTTCCATTGGAATGAACTTGACCCATAACAGCGACTCATAACATTAGACAGACAGATCATTTCTATAAAAGCAAAGATTTTAGCATTTTGACCAAAGTTTGCCCCAAAGTCTGACCTTCCCATCCTCAGAGCAACTACAAAAAACCCAGCAGCCTCAGTTAATATGTTCAGAGCTCCAAGTTCAGAGTAATAAAATAAAACTTATTTGGTAAATAAATTAAGACAGAATAATGTAATATGTCATCTGTTGTTGAGGAGGAGCTGGGTGGATGTGGGTTGCAAAGCGGCTTGCAGCCACCTATTGTGTCAGCTACATCATCTGCTATCAGCCTGCAAGCTATGCTTGATTTCCTCTCACAGATACATGCCGCTGCTGACTTTGAATTATATAATGAATAATACAGGACATGAGCTTCTGATAAGCTCTTAATACCTGCAGATGACCAATAAATGGTGAAGGAGCAGATGAAACAAAGCGTCTCTCAGTTAAGATCCCCGTCTCCACGTTGTTGAACTCGAGACGAGTGTGATCACCCGCCATCTGACCTGGGAGGGAAGAGAAAGGAAAAAGAGGCAAAGGGAATGACCCAGCAGCAGGAAGCGAGACGCCCTGGTTGTGTGGGTAATGAATGCCAGTGGAACAAAATGAAAAAAACTCTCATACCCAGCACAACTTACTTCCAGGATATTCATAATTTACAATGTTTTGGATGAGTAATACTAGGAATAAATGCAACAGGCATGCCTTTTCCAGTGAAGAAAGGCATAATTCTTCACACTATGTGTAATTACTATGTAAACTGTTCATGAAACAAAATCAGCAGTAGAAATAAAAGCACATTATTCAGCCCAACAAACAAAGAAAAAAGATGCGAGATCATGTACGTTTGGTATATCTCAGCAAAACAATAAAGAAATGCATTTCAAGAGCGTTACCTTCCGCCATGTCGTCATCCACAGTGAGTTTGAAGTTTTTACCGCGGCGGACCACTCGCACTGAGTGCCACTCATTGTCGTTGAGCTTTTGTCCAGCATAAAGAACCTCAGGGCCCTTGCCTGAAGATGAGGGTTAGTTAGTGAAGGGACAGCGGGGATGGCACAAGCATAAACCAAATCTTTGTTTTCATAAATAAAGTAATTCAATTTCAAACCAAGCATTCTTCCTCGCGACATACAGATAACATCTCCTCCATCTGAGCTTTAAGTGAGATTAGAGGTGCTCAAACAAAAAAGAAAATACTTACAAAAAAATCTGCTTTGTTTTTCACAGCAGAGGAAAAAAGTTATTCAAACTGGCAGCAATGCTGTTACTCATACAAAGACTCAGTGTTTTTTCTAGTGTTCAATCATTTTTAAATTTACACTTTGCCAGAAACACACTTTTTATTGTGACTTTTAATTGAGCGCTTTAGTTTGAAGTAATTCATCCAAGTAACCACGAGGGGGCAATGCAGCCCCATCGAGCCGATGAAGAGGCCAGAGCGGCTGATTCAGAGCAGAGTCTGCTGCATTGTGGCTGCTGGTTCAATCCACATTTCAATTGGTGATTTTATTATCCTGAACATATCTGATCATAAATGCACAAACCTAACAATGCTTCATTATATTCACTATTTACTATAATAGGAACTACATATACAGCTGCAGCTATCAACGTAAAGGGCATCTACAATGTAGCACTTCAGTACAGACACACACACACACACACAAAGCTGAAGGACTCTTTGTGTTCTGTCTTTTGTCCTTTCTACAAGACTGTGAGCACTTTGAAACTATTGGTCCTTTTAATGAATAACAGCATGACTTCTGACACCAGCTGTACTTCGCATTATAAACCCATATTCTGCAGTATGTGTTAAATAAGAAGAACAGGAAAAAGAGACACTGCAATCTATTACGGGGTAATTGAGAAACAATACAGCCCACAAAGTCTGAAAGTGCAAAAGACGAGTAGATACAAACCAACAAAAACCATTTACAACTAGTGTCTGAATTAAATTGGAAACATGGGCCATTTAACATATATAGAGCACATTAAGTCTGATTTGCATAGCTTTGAACTTTGGCTATACCCCCCTTTATCTGAGAAATCCTCTTTTCAGTCCCCTGCATTCACACATCCCTGCCTCTACATCTAGCACACAGGCTACAATCAAACATTGACTGAAGGAAGAAGGCTGCAGAAGAAGAATGTTGACTTACTGGTGTTACAGTTTATCCTGACACAGTCTAGATGGGGAGGGGAGAATAAGTGACAGATGAAATCGCATCCTTCAAGGTTACAGCTGCAGACATCCAAGAGCAAAAAAAGCCACCTTCCGGGGACGGTCACATGACACTGGCGACCATTTTAGCTTAGCTGGCGACTGACATTAAGCGTTTCTATATTAGCATTGGAAAAGTAATCCCCAGTCCAATTCTTTTAATCAGTATTACTGTACCCAGCAATATTGGACCAACACGGGTCAATATTACTGCTCTGGATAAACCATCTGAAGCTTTTTATTCTCCATTTTTAAACCTGTGTCATTTCCCCCCTAAAAACCCATCATGTTTCAAAATGGTCACTTGCAACTTATTGGCCACATCGATTTTGCAACCCAGCACCCAGAGTCCAAAATACTGTACTAGTTGTATGAAACAAAGCCGTTTTAGATGGCACGCCAGGAGAAGAAGAATCTTAGATTCAAATCCACACCTAAGGGGGAAAACGGAGCCTGTGATGGTCAGGTGCGGGTTGAAATCCATGTGACCAGGCTGGTCATGTGCCGTCAACCGCAACAGAAAAGTGGGTGCAAACAGCCTCGTGCCACTCAGCACCAACACCACACAGAGGCCTTAAGACCCCCCCTTTCAGAGGATCCTACGCAAGTTGTGGAAAATGAGCTACATGAGTTAAACTGAATTTTCAATAACACTGGATTCAGATTCAAACATAAACTAGAAATGACCATGAAAATTCTCTACAAATGTTCTATACTTTTAGCTTTTATTATGTTCAAATACTTTACAAGAAGACATATTCTTTCTGTCAAGTCTATCTCTTCCAGCCTTACTGGTATAAAGGCCTGCACTCTACTTAAATGTACCACTCGTGCCACCATCTGCAGGCGAGCTAGGTGCCGTGGCATCGGGCTGTTTGCCAGACGGGCCGCAGGCTCTGGGCCTTTGAAGGGGTGAGTGCCATCTTTGAACAAGGCATGGGAGATGCCAGCTAGACCAAGGGTTACTAATGGATGGAGGGAAACATGAACCTGCTATCATGAGGGAAATCAAATCAAATAAAACGGACAAAGAAACAAACCACATGATAAAAATGCAAACTATCAGGGCAGCACTACAATGCAGTAACGCCTACCTGCAGTTGAGAATAGATGGCAGAAGATAAAGTGAAGTGTTTGTGTATTTGAATTAACGCATGTGTCACAGATGCCATCTATTGAAATCATTCAAAAGTGAAATGTGTGTCTTTGGAAAGAAAATCCATTTGTGCACAATAATGGGCATGACTAAAGTGATCTACGACCAGTTCAAAAGATGTGCTGCGGTGCATGGATAAGTGTGTTAAGAGTTAGACTGATGGATATAAAATCTACAAAGACATCTTCGCAACAAGGCATAAAAACTTACAGTCCAGGCAAGTCAAAAACAATCCATGCAACTACAAAGACAAACTACAAAACGGGTTTAGTATGTGTTAGGTCTGAGAGAAGGTCTGGACCATAAAGAAAATCTTTACAAAAAGAACAGAAATAGCGAAACAGGAAGGCCACCCCAGGAACTGGAAGAGAGGTGACGGCTAATACGATACCTAGGTTGACCGTCAGCTTGACCCTTCCGCTGTCCAACTCGAGCCGCAGCGTGTCTGCAGATTCACGAGACGTGGCGGCCATGAGCAGGCCGAACGCTCGCTGGGACATGAAGCGGAGGGAGACGTCTTCAGCCTCAGTGTGGATGATGTTAGGTATCACCACCTTCATATACATGCTCCCGTCATAAGACAATATTGACGCCTCTGTGGGGAAAAAAAAAAATACAGGAGAAAGCTCAAATGCTGATCTCGACTCGGCATAAATATTAATTACACCTTTAATTAGCGGATTTAATTTAATTAGCAAAAGTGACACGGGCAAGCGCGTGGGTGCAAAAACAAGAGATAACATGATAAATGGCACAAATCAAATCATTCCATATGTTTCACCTCCTTCAGACAGCTGTTTATGCACCAGGAGATGAAATCTACAAAAAAAACCAAACGTGTGCCCTGAAAGTAAACAAATACAGTGAGAGAAATATTTATTTAATCCCGGCATGAATTTGTAAGCTTGCTCACAAAGAAATGAACAATTTCTAATGTTTATGGCAGTTTCATTTTAATGGAGAGAAACAGAATATGAACCAAAAATCTAGAAAATCAAATTACATAAAGGATATGAATTGATTTGCAGGTCACTGACTGCTTAATAATTGGAGCAGAAAACTGTGTTGGCAAGGACATTTCTTGTAGTTTTTCAGTAACTACAAGAAATGTAGTAGGAAGTATGTTTTGGGTCATTGTCATGTTGGATTTACATCCATCTTCAGTGCTGTCTCTGACGGAAAAAGGTTCTCATCCAAGATTTACAAGGCCTCTTCCACTGGTTCCTGAGTGCGATGAAGTCATCCTGTACCTTTAGCAGAAAAACAGCCCCAAAGCATAATCTTTCCCCCTCTGTGCTCGACTGTGATGATGGTGTTCTGACCACAGCGCTTTCTCACAAGCCTTGTCTGAATCATACCAAGTTCGCGTTCACTGGAAAATGTAAAGACAGGTCTATCCATTAAGCAGGAGGACCTTGCAGAGACTGAAAGATTGCGATCTTCTTGCTGATGATCTTGTAGTCCACTCCAGCCTTGTGCAGGTCTACAATCTTGTCTCATTGTTTTGAGGAGGTTGGAATGGAAGAAACCGATTCTGTGGACATCCAGTTTTCTTGGTTTTTGGTTGATATACCCCACTATGCATCGTCTGTTATGAAAAGAGCATCCACTTTAAAATTTGGAACAGGAATCCTTGCATGCGCTCATTTTTTGGAACTAAGACACACACACACACGTCCCTCATGCCTAGTTGCAGCTGTAGTTGCTGTAGTTATCATCCATCAGCTGACAAGTCAGTGTCACACACATGCTGCTCAGACTGCAGAAAATTAAATCATCATGCTACTTCCTCCTTTCCCCGGCAACTCCCCACTATGTGCGCTAGCTAGATGATGCCTTTACTTTCATCACAGGATCTCGTTTTGTAAATGTAAAATCAGTCATATGCTAACATCATATAAAAGCTACCGTTCCGTGCTAAATAATATTAAATATTTTGCAGTTAAATAGAGACAATACAAACATGGTTTGATGGCTGCTGGGCCACACTGTTCTGTTTCTATTCTTTTGAGAAAGCCTGAGTGAGTGTGGTGGAGAAAGAGGAAGACTGTCAGCAGAGTGGAAGCCTCTTGGGAAGAGAGAGACAGATTAAAAAGGGTATCCAACCATGAAATACCTGTTTTGACACCTCAGCTTTTAAAAGAAAAAATAGCCCCGTGGCCTAAGAAATGCACCACCATTTGGCTGTGTGTGTGTGGGGGGGGGGGGCATCACACCACAGACGGTTTGTACATGTAAACGATGAAATCTCCCTTGTCACGTACTGTGTTCAACTACAGACTAAGGTGCCATTTCCAGGTCGATATTTAGAGGCGAATGTTTACCCATGCAAAAGGTAATGCATTATAAGCAATATTGGATTTTTCCTCACCTAAATGTCAAAATTTGTGTGATGTGTTGCAAAATTCATGTATAAGCAGTGTGAAATCACTCAACCATTCATCCCACCAAACAGCACACTGCTATAAAAATCCCACTTTCGTCTGTGTTGCTCTTAGGGCTGTTGTAAAAATCTATTCTATGAACAAGCTGTCGACTGTGTGGGTACAGTAGCCTGGAGGATAATGAAACCTTGGCTCAACATTGTTCTTCCCAATTTTAAATTGCCCTGGCTCCCTACCTCTTCGTATCTCCTCTGCTCTCTTGTGCGTACACATAAAAAACACATCCACACATGCATACGTACCACATAGGATGTCCTAACTAGCAGTGCATGTATTGATTTGTGAGCCAGGTCTGGTCCTGGTCTCACAGTAGAAGAGAAAAAAGTAAATAAAATGAGGTGAGAATAAATCTGCAACCAGGGAGAACATAAAAAGCACCATTTGAAACAAACTATGATGTCCACTCTGGAGTTGAAACAGATTTAGTTTGGAAGTTTTTCCCAGATGTTTGCAGATATGGCAGTGGGATGCTATGGAGCCATTATTAAAAGTGAACATGTTACTTAGTGAACAACTTTCTTTTCTTTTTCTCTTTCTCTTTAATTGCAAGGTTTGAAATAGAGTTCTGTTGGATTCTGCCCCGCTGGAACCAATAAGTGGCAGAAATACACAACAGACAACAGTGAAGAAAACTGCACAGTTATGCTGATGTGTGTTCTTCCCAACCACATGGAGATAGGCCCAAATAACATTTTGACATTACAGCCGTAATTGACGTTTCATAGACTACGAACAGCTCAGAGACTAGCTTGCCAGCTAGTCTCTGAGCTGTAAGGAGTGAAAAATGAATAAAAAATAAGAAATAAAGACAGATTACCTTTTTTTTAAAGACGTTGACTGCAGCAATTGAGGCTGAGCTTTTACTAGAAAGTAAACCTTCTCTATTTCCAGATTGCGTCACACTTTTTCAAGTTGTACTACTTCTAAGCTAGTAGCGAGTAGGCGATATAAACGATATACGATAGAAACGATACATTTGGCCAACGATAGAGATTTTGACTCTATCGCGATAGCGCATGTTGATGATGTCATCAAGCTGCGCCTGTTTTGGTCAAAAGTATTGCAGCGATAGCCGCTGAAAAACCATTATCATTTGCAAATTATGCAGACAGTCATAGCAAAGACATGAAGCACTTTTGAAATATGGGGAAAGCCAAAAACTGCGCTTTCTCCACTTCTGTAACGTTGATACATTAATGTTGAATTCTCTCGCAGCTGCTCTGTTCCCATGTTGTTGCAGTATATTAATAACTAACCTCGTATTGTGGATGAATGATCTCAGTTGTTCTCCTGACTGTGGTGGTAGCAGAGCTATAACGTTTTAATTAGTTTCAGTAGGGCTGGGCGATATGACCCAAAATTCATATCTCGACATTTTTTAGCTGGATGGCAATATAAGATATATATCTCGATATATTTTTTAAAGCCATAAGGTAAGAACAAAAAGAGAGTTCTTAGTCAAAGCTGTGTCCCAGATGTCACACAGGCACTTTTATTAACATAGAGCAGATGTACATAAAATTTACTCAAAAATAAATTATGAGCATTTATTAAATAATAATGCTCCATAAATAAAAGAAAACAATGTTGTTTTTCTGCATAACAAAAAGCTCACAATTGTGCAGTCAAAATGTAAACTAAAAGACGCTGAGCACAATAACAAAGACAGATTTCACAGCTGCTCTGTTCCCAACTTCTACTGCGTGACTGACAGCCTGGAGTTTGAAATCTGCTTCGCAACCACGTCTCTTAACAGGTGCCATTTATGGTCTTTATACACAACAGGGTAATATTACGTTGAAGCACAGTACGTATCACTCCGCGAGGCTCAGCCGTAATGCTCCAACAATCCATCAAGCGGTGCAGCTCCGTAGCTTACCAAAGTCGTACTAAAACATTTTTTGACAGATTGCTGAGCACCGTGTTCCACATAAAATCGGTTCGCGGCCATCAAGCACAACCCGAATTCATACATAAGGCGCGCTGTCAACTTTTGAGAAAATGAAAGGATTTTAGTCCGTGCAGCACCTCTGGG
The DNA here is from genome assembly GCF_900408965.1 of Simochromis diagramma. Lineage (NCBI taxonomy): Eukaryota > Metazoa > Chordata > Actinopteri > Cichliformes > Cichlidae > Simochromis > Simochromis diagramma. The sequence continues at coordinate 2,475,172 of NW_024387492.1, forward strand.
CTGCATGGCGTTAGCGTAGTTAACTCGTTAGCGTGGTTAGCTAGCTAACACGTTGACGCCGTCCAGTAACTCGTTAACGGAGATTTGCAGTGTCCATCTTGTCGCTTCCTGCAGGTGAAGCGATGGGGGAGGAGGGGGAGTTGTGTTCAGTGAAGGAGAGGCGAGGCCGAGTAACGTTGCGTAAAGACGAAAGTGGACGAAAGAGAGGCAAACTTGCAGCTCCACAAGTATAATTATAACGTAACATAGACTATATCGATATAAAGGATATTGTCACATCTTATATCTCATATAAAAATATATCGATATTTTTTAAAAACTCGATATATCGCCCAGCTCTAAGTTTCAGAAATCTCTCAGCCAGAACATGGTATGTCATAGTTAGGTCTTGTGTTTAGGTGGAAACTAGCGAGCTAACTTCCTGCTAACTTCTAACTCCGTTAAATTTAATAACTTCTGTTTTCATGGATGTAAAACTTAATTGTTACACCTGGTAAAGCAGCAACGCTGATGATTTTATTAAAGACTAAAGAATTTAGACCGTTTTTAACTCTCAGTGTTCGTTTAACTTTGGGACCTGAAATGGACGAAGTTTTGGACTCAGATTACTCCGCGAAGCTCCTCACTACGGCAGCCGTAATGCTCTGACAATCAGCAGTGCTGCTTACCAAAGTTGTACTAAAACATTTTTTAACAGATTTCTGCACGCCCAAATCGGTTAGAGGTCAGTAAGCACAACCAGAATTCATACATAAGGCACACTCTCGATTTTTGAGAAAATTAAAGGATTTTAAGTGCGCCTTATAGTATGGAAAATACGTTATACAGAAGAAAATAATATATGACGATATATATCGTTACCACACATGCTTCAAATTATATCGCGATATAAATTTTAGGCCATATCGCCCTAGTAGCGAGCATAAAAAAGTAGAAGCACATTTTTGATGCAGCACCTCCTTCAGCCAGTGACAGCCAGCCACTTCCAGGAACCATAGCCAACCAGTCAGGGGATGCACATTTTCCCAATTGACTGGCTGTTCTATTGCCTTCAATATGGTTGACAGCTGTCGAGCAAAGCGACCATGATGCCACCTGAGAAACTTCAATAGCTTTAATTTGGTCTTGCACAATCTTTCCACTCTATTTTTCGACTGTAAGAACAGAGCAATACAGTTTCAACAGAAGAGGCAGAGATATGTGCACACATGCATTCATGTTGATCTATACTAACTAGCATAATGACTAGCTTAGTACATCTGGCATGGATCGCTTGCTGGCAATTCACAATGCTGCCCCTTTGCCAGCCTGCTGTTTTCAGGAGTCAGTTTAAAACTGTCACCTTCACACAGAAGTCTTTCCAGTCAGGCCACATTCCTTCAACATCCCTCCTCAGCTCCCACTCTTATGTCAAAAATGGAAAAACTATACTCAGTCCCTCACAGAAATGCTTTGACTGTGTTCGCTGTGTGGATTCCTCCAAAAGTCAACTACAGACGTATCCGTTTATGTAAGTGTTTGGCTAATACTGCTGGCACCAGTTCTGCTTTGATGCATTATGAATTTTTAATTTTTGCACTGCTTGAAACGAAAGCGTTCCGTTAATTTTTCACATTCTTTTATTTCACGTCTTCTTTTATTTTGTTTTCTATTGCATTGCATTCTGGTTTTGTCAGCTGCACATTTCTGTCATGCACATTGTGGGCCCTATTGCTTGCTTGCTTGTATAAAAACACTAATGCAGGGAATCATGAACGTCACTACAAAATTTCATGGTTATCTGAGGTTTTAAGTGAGCAATTGGCAGACCCACCGTTACTATCCCTTCCTTGTGCCACAATATTAGCATGACTGAAAGAGCCTTTAAATCACCACATTTTATTTGCTTTGCCTTTTGTTCATCTGTTCCAGCAGTTCTAATTATTCACTGTCCATATCTTTCTCCACCTGTCAATCATGTATGTATGTAAATGTAATACAAAATTCTGTAAACCCTAAACCTATGAATATTTTGGACTAGACAACAGAACCCTTTTTGTGTTATCTACTCTAACATGAATCAATCTTATCTGGCTCGGGATTGTGTTAAATTGTTTCCACTGACTTTGAAATTATGTTTCAAAGTCCAGCTTTTAGTTGACTGTTTGCTGTGTTTTATTCCCACTGTCCCAAGGTCTTTAGCTGCACTGAGAGGCAGAAAAGCCTTACCCAAAGAAAGGCTGGGCTCATTTTAAAGATGTCCACCTGCTTAGATTGGAACTACTGAGGATAGGTCCAAGAGGGGAAAAGGGGAAAGAAAGAGAAAGAGGAAAAGACACAAATAGAATAAAGTGCAAACTCCCAAGATAACTGACAGCGTTTGACTGACAGGAGAAAATTCCTGCCTCTCAGTCATTCAGCACTTTCAAGTAATAATGGTGGTCCAACTGACCTATACCGTAACACATAACAGCAGCAAGAGGCACTGACCAGCTAATAGCTCAGCTCATATCCTTTAGCTCCTCAAAGCTGCTGCATATCTGCAAGCCACTTTGCAACCCATGTTCACCCCTGTACTTCCTTTTCATGTTGTATCGGACTTAATCTGTGTGATGCGCACTCTGTTCTTTGCTGCTGCCTTTCAGCCTCAATGCATGAACATACTGGTGGACTATAACTTTTAACTACAGCAGTAGTGGAAGGAGCAAAATGTATTTTTTAAGACCAGCCTTGCAGCCTTACCTGTTTTGGTCACTGAATTTGTATTCCACTTTTCAGCGTCCTCCTTTCTAGGTTCATACTGGTGTCCTGCCTCCAGCTCTGCAGTGCTGAACACATCTTCCTGTTCATAAAACAAAAGCCCCAAGTGGCACACTTCTGTGCTGTGGAACAGTCACCCTGCCTTTGTCAAACTGAACTTATTGGCGTGGGATGATATTTTTAACAAGGTGCAATGTTAAAGATTTTTTTTCCCTTTTAGGTGATAGGATGTCAGCGTGTTCCATCAGCACCAAAGGGGTTAATGTGTCCAGGTTTAGATAAATAATGAGATTAAATATAACTGTGTTTCATCGTCTATTTTATTTTCCAAAGCTTTGAAATGGAGAGAACAACATGAGGTTAGACACAGCAGTAGGTTGCTGGGCCAACCTGTTTCATGTGTAGTTCTGTGTTAATGGTGTGCACGCACAAACCACTGGATGTCAGTGGATGCTCACAGGCAGATAACGACTGACATTTTTACTTTTAAGCCTTTGTTTTCTCCCGAGAGGTTCACCAGACTGCTTCCACTTCTCAGCACATCAAATCTCTCACAGATTTTTTAGATCTCACCCAGCTCCGCCTCTTCCATGTGTGCAGGTTTATCATTCCAACAGGAATGAGCGCTAAACCTACAAAACCTGGTGTCAGGCTGTACGACATCAAAACTTCCTTTTCAATCCAATCCTCAGTCTTTGCAGCTGTTTATTTGTCTAACTAATGTATAACAGTAAGTTATGAGAACACTGTGGGATTCTGCAAAGCTCAAGTAGTTCCCTTTGCAAGAACAGAGTTAGGAAGAAGCGAAGAAGAAGCTGAACCAAACGCCACTTTAGAGGGTAAAAACCGAAAATATTCAGTCGACTTCTTCTATAATCACTGTCATTCACGCCAAGTGCAAGGCTAATAATGCGCATCAGTGAGATACTGCAGGTGACTGCACTCAATACAGCCACATGGTGAGTGTTGCAAACATGCGTGACTATACAGCATCAACGGCACGCACAATAGAGAGGCACAGTTGGAGCTACAGCGCGCTCTTCTCTGTAATTTTGTATTTCTTAAGAGAGATATCAGCGGCAATGAGGATGTCATTTCAGATGGTAATTAAGCCGCTGCTTGTCACTCTGTGTGTGTTTGTGTGTGCAACGTGTATGTGTGTGCTTTCCAATGAGCCCCGCACTTTACATAATTAGCAGTCCAACCGAAGCAGAAGACGGAGGAGGAGGAAAGCTATTAAGTGAAAAACTCCACAAATATTCACGGTATGGAGCGGGGAGTAAGCCAGGCAAATCTCTTCGGCACACTCGCGCGCACACAAACACATACACACATCAGTCCTTCTCAATCTGTTTTCTTCCTCTCCGTTTTGCCTCTCCCACCATTTCCATTATTTACTTGCCTCGGCTTTGTTGCGTTATCTAATCTTTTTTTCCCCCCCTAACGGAGTGACAAGTCTTTGTTTGATAAACAATCCAACAAGGGCCTTGACTGTCATTGTGGTGTTTCATGTGAATGCCTGTCAACTCTTCTCCTATACTGCTGTAATCAAACCTATACTGAAAAAGGACAATCTTGACAAGACACAAATGGACAACTACAGGCCGATCTCAAATCTCCCATTTTTAAGTAAGATCATTGAAAAAGCAGTTTCTCAACAGCTCAATTACTTCTTAAAACAGAATAACTGCTATGATGCCTTCCAGTCAGGTTTTAGACAGAACCACAGCACTGAAACCGCTCTGACCAAAGTGTTTAATTACATATGTCTGAATACAGACAGTGGAAAAATGTCAGTCTTAGTTTTACTGCATCTCAGTGCAGCATTTGATTCAGTTGACCACAACATATTACTCAAACGACTGGAGAACTGGGCAGGTCTTTCAGGAACTGTACTAAACTGGTTCAAAACATACTTAGAAAACAGGAAATACTTTGTATCAATAGGTAACTTCACATCTGAGCAGACAAGTATCACATGTGGAGTTCCCCAAGGTTCCATCTTGGGACCCCCTCTGTTTAACATTTACATGCTCCCACTGGCACAGATTATAAAGAACAACAAAATAAACTATCACAGCTATGCAGATGACACACAAATATATATCACAATGTCACCAGGAGACTGAGGCCCTGTACAGGCTCTTGGTAAATGCATTGAGGAAATTAATGACTGGTTGTGTCACAATTTTCTCCAGCTAAACAAAAACAAAACTGAAGTAATAGTCTTTGGTGCCAAAGAAAAACGATTACAGGTCACCAGAGAACTTCAATCTATACATCTAAAAACCACAAACCAGGCGAGAAATGTGGGTGTAGTGATGGATGCAGACCTAAACTTAGAAAAACACATTAAGACAATAACAAAGTCAGCTTACTATCACAAGAATATTCCAAGGATAAAAGATCTGATGTCTCAACAGGACCTGGAAAAACTAGTCCATGCTTTCATCTTTAGTAGGCAGGGCAGCTGTGGCTACAACTGTAGTTTGCCTCCACCAGTGTGTGAATGTGAGAGTGAATGAATAGTGGTATTGTAAAGCGCTTTGGGTGCCTTGAAAAGCGCTATATAAATCCAATCCATTATTATTATTATTATTATTACTGTAACAGCATCTTTACAGGTCGACCTAAAAAATCAGTCAGACAACTACAGCTCATTCAGAACTCTGCTGCTCGAGTCCTCACTAAGACCAAAAAAGTGGACCACATCAGTCCAGCTCTGAGGTCTTTACACTGGCTGCCTGTCCGTCAGAGGATAGACTTTAAAGTTCTGATGCTGGTCTATGAAGCTCTGAATGGTTTAGGACCAAAATACATCAGTGACCTCCTGACCCAGTATGAACCTTCCAGATCCCTCAGGTCATCTGGATCCGGTTTTTTATCAGTTCCCAGAGTCAGAACCAGACACGGAGAAGCTGCATTCAGCTTTTATGCTCCTTATATCTGGAACAAACTCCCAGAAAGCCTCAGATCAGCTGAAACACTCAGTTTATTTAAATCCAGGTTGAAGACTCACCTGTTCTCAGCTGCATTTGAATAAAACACCAAATCCACACTGTTAAGCTTAAATTCCAAAACTTACATTTTAACTACTGATTTTTATCTACTGTTCTAATTTTTATCTACTGTTTTTTTAATCAATTTTAAATCATGCTTTTTATTTGTTTTTGTTCTTTAATGTCTCTGTAAAGCACTTTGAATCACCTTGTTGTTGAATTGTGCTCTATATAAATAAACTTGCCTTCTCTTGCCTTACACACACGTGCGTGCACGGGCACACAATGTACAGCGTGCTGTCAAGAGTCTTTAAAGTTCAAAAATCATATCGTCATCCTGACAGCAAGTATAAGGACACTGATAAAGAATCTTACGGGCACTAAGTGTGTCTCAATGTGTTTTGCGCACATCCACAGCCGAGTGTTTGTGTACTCTATGTATGCATAAAATGCCTGCACTTGAAAGTAGAGAATCTTGGCTTCGGACATTATCCACAGCAATCCTTGCCATGTGATTCACTATTTGCACACACACATAAGTGCTGCTATAACCAGAACCATCAAAAATATCCCAACAGACAAGACTAGACTTTTAAAGGATGCTCTAGCTGAATAATCTCTGCAAAAGAAAAGAACAAAGCACTTTAAATAATTGAAATACTGTGCATTCATTAGGCTGATCAAGTATGAAGCTCTTAGTGTGTCCTTACATTAAGTCACAAAGTGTATCCAACAAAGTGACTTCAATCCTGTCGTTCCTGTTGAATGTTTTACTACATGATACTTGGCTTCCCTTAAAGACCAAATGACCTTGGAAATATCACTGAGGGATTTTATAAGTGTGCTGATCTAAATGTCACTGATTACTTACAATAGTTACAATTAGTGTTTGTTTTAATGTCAAAATTTAGATGCATTGTGTTTCACTGTGTTACTTTATAAGAAAACTCCACCTTCTACTAAATAAAGGAATACCGTTACGAAATAAAAATAATTCACATGTTACACTTTAGTTCAGCTTAGAAGACTTGAAGCTTCAAGACCTGAAAATTAAAGCCAAAACAGAGGAATTTAAACCTACACTCTTTTTAATGGCCACCAGGGGGCAGTACCTGTCATATAGACCAGGGGTGGGCAATTCCAGGCCCCGAGGGCCGGTGTCCTGCAGGTTTTAGATCTCACCTTGGGTCAACACACCTGAATCACATGATTAATTCATTACCAGGCCTGTGGAGAATTTCAGGACATGTTGAGAAGGTAATTTAGCTGTTTAAATCAGCTGTGTTGGTTCAAGGACACATCTAAAACCTGCAGGGACACCGGCCCTCGGGGCCTGGAATTGCCCACCCCTGATATAGACGCTGTATCAGACATACCCGTGTTGGCGTTGTTCCTCCATTATCATAACAATGTTGGTCCCAGATCAATATTACAGCTGACCAATCACTGGTGTGATGTTATAACGTTGCGATGTAGCGGATAAAGGAAAAAAAATGCCTTTGTTTAAATGGAAAAAATTGTAAGAGAGTTTTTTCTTTAATAATTTCTGTACTATAATAACTAAATTATCAAAGTTTGGTTTGCTGTTAGCCAGATTTATTTAATTGGTTTGCTAGTCAAAGCTTTTAATAGTATTAGCCAAATTTGTGGCTAATGCTAACTGAATACTCTTTTGACATGAGCATTCAGTTTTATTTATTTATTTTTTGATCTTCACCACTTGCTAATTGAGAAAAAGACTATTTCTTGGTTAGAAATTGGACATTTATTACTAACTGTAGGACTAGAAAGTGATTGTGCTCCCAGAATCAGGTTTAAAAATAAATGTAAACATCAATCATGAAGCCCAACGCTGATGTAAAAGCCAGCATTGTTTATTCATAAATGTTGTAATTTCAGTGCTCTAAAATTAAAAGGAAAAAAGACCCACATGTTACAAGTTTTCCTTTTTATGATCAAATTTATTTTAATCTTTGATCATTTTGTGGTTGTTCCTGTTTTTAATTACCTGTTCACTTTTTTTTTATTAGTATTTCACAGTTGAAGACTGATTTGCTTTAAATGAAATCAAAATGCTCCCGAGTCCAGAGAGAATTCTTTTATTTTTCCCTGAAAGAGACCCGTCTCGAATTACAAACACCCGTTTGATCCACTGTTAAAATATTGATGGTGGAACAATGAAAAAAACAAGTCAAATAATGGAGGACTTAACAAATAACTGCAGTCTGTGGTTCACAACAGAGGCTTTTTTTTATCATTTCTTTTCCATTTTTGATTTGGTTTTTTTGCAGAAAAACCCTAAAAACGTGCACAACAATGCTGAATCTCAACCCAGATTTGAGAAGACGTCCACAGCAAACACTCTGAAGAATGACACCCCTCCACCCCTCAGGCAGCAAAACTCAGGATGAGGTCAGTGCAGGGATTATTAAATATCCTGTCATGCTCAACCTAAGCAGGCCAAGATGAATCTATCAGAATATCAACAAAAAAAAAAAAAAAATCACAGGGGTTAATGTAGCGCCAATATGAAACAGTAAGCGGTTTTGTGCATCAGACATATTGAATAGGCTTTACATGGGGATGAGGTAAATCCGTGGAGCTTTATCAACATGTGACAGATAACACTGGTATCTGAAACAAGCTGCTACACATTTAATTTCAAGTATAATTTTATAAAGGACATCATATTGTACTATTTATTCCGTGCTGTATTTTAGGACAGAAAAGAGGCTAAATCATTCCTGCGGTGTTGTTGGCTTAAATCCACCGGTGATATAAGTCGTGGAACAGCACTCAGTTGCAACAGTCTCTGTGGTAGCTTATGCCACTGTAAGATGGATTATTCAAAGCCAAGCGGCTATATTTGACCTAAAGGATGTTGAAGTTATGATTAATGACAGTACACAGTGATTTATGGGAGTAAAACTCCTGCTTAGTTGGTATAGCGACACACATGGGCACACGCTGGGTCTCATACAGTATACGCACATAAACAAAGTTTGCAAAGTCTGAATACCTTACATGAAACTTTACATTAACCCATCCACAGACTGCTGTCAGTGCAGCCCATACGCCACCAAGGAGGTCAGTCTGAAGGAACACCCCACATATCAACACAAATAATGATAATTTGGGGACAGACATGGACACAGGTAATGAATTGAAAAGTGCAATAGAACAAAATTTATTTATCAGAACAGGCTGAATGGCCATTCCTCACAACTATAATCTCACTAGAAACTTAAAAAAGCCACAGAATTGTGTTTTCTGCAGATCCTAGCAGCCCCTGTGATCCTCTGCAAGGAGAATTTCTTGATAAAGTAAGTCTGATTTATTGTTTTGCCCTTGTTGAGTTTCCCCAACTCGACTGTGCGTTCTGTCACTGCATCTGGCAAGAGAGGACAAAGATACATCAGTAAACGTGCTTAGCGCTGGTGTGTTTGGGTGTGTGGGATAAAGAAAAAGATCAATTTTACGAGTTCCTAAGATTAACCCAAGGCGAGTGTGGTGGAGCGAATGAGTGTGTGAAGCTAATACATGGAGGGCCACTTTGAAGCAACCCGAGCCTGACTGATAAAGGATTTTGAAGACCGATACCAGTTTTTAGTGATTGAAAAATCGGATAGATCAACGATATTTTTTTTCTTTCGGGCACGACACAAACAGGAGCAAACAGATTTCCCCAACATTTATTAAGTGTAGCTATTTATGAGTCCTTACTATAAGTTGTGGATTACTTGTTTTTGCTTTGCCTTGGTTTGACTGCGCTTGGATCAGCTGGTTGTTCTGTTCATGCGTTTACAAAACAAAACCTGCAGCCTTCCCCCTGGTGGACGAATTCTGCAACATCAACAAACAACACATTGGAACCGTGTTTCTCCCGTTTCTTCTTTACTTTAATTTTCATTTTTTGGTGTTTATAAATTCTGACAGAGAATAGCCAGTGTCCACCAGTGCCCTCTGGTGGACAAACTGCATGACATCAACCCTCATAACATGATCTTAGGGCAGGGGTCCCCAATCCCAGTCCGCGAGGACCGGTGTCCCTGCAGGTTTTAGATCTCACCCTGGGTCAACACAGTTCTTTACCAGGCCTCTGAAGAACTTCAAGACATGTTGAGAAGGTAATTTATCCATTTAAATCAGCTGTGATGGATCACGGACACATCTAAAACCTGCAGGGACACTGGCCCTCGTGGACTGGGATTGGGGACCCCTGTCTTAGGGTGTTTTTCATGTTTCCTCTCTACTTTTTACATGTTTAAATTGTCATTAATCAGTGGTTATAAATCATCATAATCGGCCAGTCAATATCAGGTAGTGGCAAATACCTAATATTGGCCAATTGATACGTAATTGACCAATATTCTCTGAATGCTGATAAAGGGAGAGAACTGGTCCTGTAAACCCGGGGTCGGGAAATCGAGCCTCACTGGGTTTTTTAGTGGCTGTAGCTCAGGAGGTCGAGCGGGTCATCTACAAACAAAGGTTGGTGGTTTGATCCCTGGCCGCTCCCGTCTGCATACCAAATATCGTTGGGCAAGATGCTAAGCTGAAGTTAATCTCTGATACAGAGTGTGAATGTTAGAAATCACTGAAAAGAGTACTCTTTAAGAAGCAGTCCCTTTACCACTTTATTCTTCTCTGCTGACGTGCTACTGAGATTATTTCCTGCTTTTCACAGATTTTCATATTGTCAAGTTAACATCTTGGAGCCTTGCACAGCTGTCGTGCTTTGGAAATTAAAATGAGCATTTTACAAGCCAATATAAATGGCTGATTAATTAATCAAGAAAATGAATTATTAGTCAGAGCCCAACTAGTAAAATTCTTAGATATATGTAAATTAGATGGCGTGTGGGGAACAGTGTGGTTTTTCACTGTGCTTCCTTGAAAGTCTGGCTCATACTCTAGTGCCGAGAGAATTTTATCTGATTTATCTCCAGCAACTCCAGCAACATGTTCAACAAATGAAAAAACCTTGTACTGCTGTAAATCTAACAAATCTCACATCTGGTACTCTGGAGCTGTACCTCCTGCTTTGTGTTCAAACCACTGAGTTTGCAAATTAAATGTACAGCAGCTCCCTTTATTGGACTCTGGAGGAAGAAATCCCCCCATGCACTTGTGTGATTCTCCTCCTGACACAGTGGGCGTGCACCACTGCACTCTTGGTTGTGAAAAACGTCGCATCGCAAACATTCAAAAAACGTTGCACTATTCTTTCCCTCATCGCTACAAAGAAAGTCCTCGAGTCTGAGCAGCAAATGTGTCGTGAGCACACCTGCATGTACACAAAAGCAGTGAACTAGACCAGGATCAGGCCATTGGGGGGCAGCAAAGTCAAAGGCAGCCAGCTGCTGCTGACACCAGCTTCTCATTTGATTTGTTAGGGGATGAGCAGTGTGGAGATGAGCAGGCTGGGAACATAAACAAAGAGAAGAGATTACCGAAACAAAAAAAAGGCAAAAAGAAACAGCAAACTGAGATGTAAGTACAGCAGCATGAGGAAAGAAATCGAGTCTCTGTTCGAATAACAGAATCATTAAACGTGAGAATCGGTCCTTGAATATCGTGCTGCACGAAAGTACTGTTAGAAAATGCTAAATTATGTATTCTCAAATACTACGAAGACTTTAAGAGGATAAAGTATTATCTCCAGCAAAGGAGTACAGTGTACAATCTTATTTTCCCCCCTTTTTTATTTTTACTTCATCCAGAAAAAAGTCCCTCTGGAAACCATCCTCCCTGCTGCCGAGAGGTTTGGAGACTTGTCAATTTCTCAGATGGCCGAACACTGAAGGCTTGATTTCCTCTGTGTGTTCTCCCTCTCTCGCTCTAGCTCTCGTTCTATCTCTGTATATGTGGGGAGTGGACAGGAAAACCACACGAAGGGAAGAGGGGAAGTTGCCCGTGACTGTGTCTTGAAGTGAAAGAAAAAAATTAATATATATAGAGGCAAAGGCAAATGAAACGAATCACACGATGCAGAAAGTACGGTGAAGATGGATGCGACGCGCTCCCATCGTTCCCGCTCTGCATAGTGCCACAATGAGAGCCTGAGTTTACATAACCCAGCACACTTCCTAAGCACACATTTAATTACAAATGGGGATTAGGGAGCAACGGCATAACGTTCCAAGCAGTGAAAAACTGAAACGAACAGATCGTTTTAAAGTGCACGAGGATCTGTTCTTCTCCCGGGTAAACATTGTCAAACAAATCTCTGGCTCTCTACCACTGCCTCTCTGGCATTTTCAGTGATTCAGTCAACAGTTTGTACTTCCCTCTCCCTCTATCTACGACTACGTCAGCCTTTTTCTAATTCCTATCCATTTTCTTGCACTGTAAGATTTTGTGCAGATCAGCTGATGAGTCTGGCACCGCTGGCGTAGTGTTCCAGCACAGGAGGCCGACTGTCAGCTCGCCACGAGCTTGTCCTCTGGCACTGGAGGCAGGAAGCACAATCTTTAATGGCAGGCAACTCAAATCTCCTCAGCGGGAGAAGAAAGGAGAAGACGTTTTATTCCATTTCTTCCGCATGTGTTCAGGGAAACTACAACAGCTGGCAACCACAAGAATTAAAATTCAATCTACACGGGCGTCGATCTCTTCTATCGACTTTTCCGCAGACGGAAAAGGAGAAAATAAAAGGCTCATGATTTAGGGTGGAGCCTTTTTCTTTCGATGGGAAAAAAAATACCTCACCTGATGCAGTTTGAACCACTTAATTTGGGTAAAAAACAAAAAACAAAACAAGACTTGCTTGATAGTGCAGAAGATACCAAACCCATTATTCTGCTCAATTAACAATTATTCAACAAGAGCAAATAAGATAAGTGTTAAAAGACAAATGGAACAAATCTCAGATGGGGAGAGTGAATGAGAGTCGTCGCTGGTGGGGAAAAAAGAAAGAAGAAAAAATGCAGGACCAGGGTTTTTCTGCACCCAGCACAAAGTGTTTCAGCTTCAAATGAAAAAAGGATTAATTTAGCATGCTTCCCTAGGCTGCCAAACAGTTAGGCTTAGATATGTATACGCGCAGCTAACATTCCATAAGCTAGACGAGAAAGCTAAATGAAAAGAGGCAAATTGCAGTCGTGTAATTCAGGACAGCACATTCACTCACATACCCGTCAGGTCATCTCTCTCTTTTTTATTTACCAACCAAAGGAGCTTTAAGTGCTTCACTTTGACTTTGGCTTTTGAGAAATCCTGTCAAAGCGAGTGATTTTTTTTTTTAAAGACGCAACACACAGGAAGGATCAGATCTGTGCGTGTTGACGTGCCTCTGCGTTTTCAAAAGCTCAGCATGCACTAAAAATTTCAAGCTGTGTGTCACCTCGACACGTCTATTCTAAACTTAGTCAAACACTTTCTGGTGTTTTGGCGACTGCTGACATCTTGGTATATTGACACCTAAGTATATATACGTACATATATTCGAGGATGTCAGTCCTGCCATCTGCTTGTTAGTTACATGCCAGAGGAAAATAAATAAATAAATAAAAATAAATTTTATATATACATATATATATATATATATATATATATATATATATATATATATATATATATATATATATATACATATATATATATATATATATATATATCTCCTGTGTCAAGAGAAGGAGACAGGTGATTTATCTCACAGCATACAGACATGATGAATAAATAAAATATGAGCTAGCATTGTCTGGCTGGTAAGTAATAGACAGAGACATATAGCGTTATTGCTGCTCCAAAGTGAACTGCAGGTGCAGCTGCTAATGTTGCTCCAAATGTACCACCTGCAGTGCGCCACAGAGACATTGTGTGCTAAATGATGCGAATCAATTACCACATCCACGACCAGCGAGCCTTTACTGCTTTATGTGAAACAAAACATCAGATGATGCCCTTTCAGGCAAAAAAAATACTAAAATTAAAAAATAAATAAGGAAACAGTCCGACTGGGTCTTTTAAGTCTAGTCATCTATTTGAAATGAAAAAAGCATGTCCTATCATTAAAAAATTAAATCATCTGCACGGAAACAGTAATTCCCACATCATACGTACGAGACAGGGGTGGGCGGGCCCCAATATCGACGGTATCGATACCAACTCTGGTATTGGTATCGAATCGATACTAAAGCGATGAGGTCGATACTGCATTTCTATCTATGTGTTAAATACGCTGAGTTGTGTTAAATACTTTATTTGGAAATGAGAAAACAGATCTCAAACATGCGCCACTAAAAAGTGTTTGAGCCTTCTGTGTTGACTATCACATTTATTTGAGGAGCTATTTGGGTAGCCGACAGCAGCGGTCCCCAAGTTGTGCCACAGACCGGTTTATGTCTGACAATATTTTCACGCACCGGCCTTTAAGGTGTCGCGGATAAATACAACAGAATAAAATCGGCACTGGTACCAAAAAAAAGAAGATTTATTCATAACACACGGGAAAAGACCCAAGGAAACCGAGTTAACGATAAAAACCATGAAAACCATGAATTTCACACTCAAGCCTCAACTTATGCGGCTCTTGTTCACTAATTATTGTGGAAAGTAACAATCACAGTGATTTAGTCGTTAAAATGTGTTCAGAACTAGCAAACTAATGATGACTCATCTGAAAAATGACGACACAGTGCTCTCTGCTAAAAAAGCTGCCTTTATAGGTTAAATCCATCGGTATGTATCAGCAATACCGGCTCTGTATATACTTTGTGTCGGACGTCTACCGCAATTTGCAGACTTGCACGGCACTAGTCTACCACCATTCTTAATTTGCCAGTGTTTCCAAAATATCCCGCCTGTTTTGTATTTTTAGCCTCATCCTCTTCTCGTTTTTATCTGTTTATGTATTTACTGCCATCCTCCTTTTTTTACCCTTCTTCTATGAGCTGGCCAGTTAGTCAGGGCAGACCTTCAAGTGTCATTTTCTCTCTCTCTGCTGAGATAAATGTCTTAGCAAAGGTGCTCATCACCCATTTATGATGAGAAGTAGGGGCAGCAGGGAAAGGCACGAGAACAAACAAGATGACAGGAGGTACCAGTAGAACAGAAGAGAATGGGATTGGACCTTTTTTTAACATCTCTTCTTTCAAAAGATAGAAGAGAACTCACTTGTTTTCTAAAACTGCAAGATTAAATTATTTTCACTTCAAAGTGACATAACTGAGGGCATTGCAGAACCCTTAATCATGAATCCCTCCTCTTACTTCTAAAGACTTCCTTATCCTTCTGTGTTTGGGTGGATATCTACTTTCTTACACTGGAAAGGTATCTCGAAGGCTCCTAGTTGTACATCTCATTCTATCTCACTAGGTGATAATGGTTTCCTCCAAATGCCGACAGCTAAACTAAAAAAAACTGCTGAAAAGGTGAGTCACTGTTTAGTGCGTACTCAGACAGCTGCACAGTTATCGACCTTGAAGAGATGTTCTTTTATTCAAGCCAAATCGTCCAGCGTTGGACCGAAGCTTTCTATTGCGAGCATCGACGCACGCTGCCATTCAGAAACGTGACCTTGGAGATTCACTAATTTCCCCCCGTTCTGCAACAGTAAAGGCACCGCCCTCCCCAGTGCTTTATCCGACTGAAGATTTACAGACTCCGTCAGGTCAAAATCCACACATGTCACATCTATTTTGATGTCGGCCATTTTACTTTAGGTTCATGGCAGCAACTTGAAAAATTGGAGAAGAAAGAAAGGTCGAGTAAAAAAAGAAAAATTTAGACGACGGTTTTCAGGAGAAACCATACAAAACTCAATGTGTTTTACTGATAAAAGGTAAAAAAAAACAAATAATAGAGAAACCTTTAAAAAGCACTGAATGCATTTATAATGGCAGGCATGTAAAAACACTTTTGTAAAACGCTCAGGAGGCACTTCAAATATTTACTAGTACTTCCCTTCAATTAATACAAAATAAGAAGTTTTTTTTCCATCTATGATAAAAAGTTACAGACGTGCTGTTAACTTCTGTTTGAAACAGCGAGCTGTTTCTCCGTCCATTAGTTTGAAATGTTTTGGAGTTTAAACACGTCTCTGCTGCCACTTTAAATATAAAAGTAGCACTCAATCACTTCTAATTACGGAAAATTTGAAAACATGGCACTACTGTACCTGCATGTTGTAGGGTAAAAACACTGCTAAATTAAGGGTACGCTTTAAATTTACATTTCGTCCCGAGGCTTTGATGGGAACACATATTTAAATATGCAGGTAGGTGTCAAAAAAAAGATCAGAGCTTTAAAAATATGCAGAAGACGCAGATTAATATGGCAGAACAAGGCCTCATATCTGTATAGCATATCCATAATGGTGCAGTGATTTCTCTTTCTGTCTGCTTGGATTTGTTGTACTGTATAAACACAGTGTGCATAGGCTAGGTTTGACATATGGAATCAAAATCGTATGTGGCAGTAATTGGTACCTGACCTCAAGAAATTATTCACACAAAGGCAGTCTGGCAATTATGCAAGGTCTATTATAGGGCTCGAGGATTAAAGAGACTTTCAGATAGATTTTTTTCCCCTCCCTCTGTGGGTGGAAAAGGCGTTTAGACAAGCATTTAAATTATGCCACTCTAACACCAGTGGAAGCGGCATTTAGCATAGCTGAGAACCGAGCTCATCTGAATACAAATGGCTTTGGGAAAGATTTTTTTTCTGAGTGCAGAGATGATGCAGCAGGAGATCGCGGCCTGTTTGGAACCGTATATTCCCGTGACGTCTCTGTATCATCTTAGAAACAGACAACACTGTGAAAGACACAATAGAAAACAATCGTCGATTTAGAGTAAACTATTCACGATGAATGTGAGTGAAGATCTGCCACCATCACCCTCACTGGCCTCTTTTTACCGAACACGCAACGTCTCTCATCCTGATTCTGACATTCCAAAAAGTTGACATGTCAGAAAAAATTAACTTTGATGATGTCACTAGTGTTGCAAGAGAAAAAAAAGGGGGGGGTAATGCTGCATCAGTTTGATTATTATTAGTGGGCATCAGTGAGAACTGCAGCTGTCTGCTAATTTTCTTTTACTGCAACATTTTGATACTTTGTAACCCCCAAACAGGGCTGTATGCTGATTGGCTGATTGAAAACTTTTTTTCTGCTGCCTCCCCTCCACCCTTTTCCTTCCTTAGATGGAAATGAGTGTTTATTTTATACATGTTTTTGATTGGCTATTCGCCGTGTGACCTCACAAAGTTATGGAAGCAGCGGCAATAGTTTAGAAAAGTAAATCTACTTGAATCTGTGCAAATCTTGAGCACAACACAGAACATTTTTAGCCTTTGCGCATAACCTAAAAGGTAAAAGAACGTAACATCACTGCCAGGTTGCAGAATTTCATACCGAAAGGTGGCAACCATCAATGTCACCCGGTTGACATTCTGCAATTATAACCTGTGATTAAACTGTAAAAGCCGTGTGGCAACCCATTATTTCACTGCCACTATGAATGAACAGCGAGGAAAGTGAGCAGGTAATTGCACAGCCTGTGTGTTCTGGTGCTTCGGTCTTTCTGAGAACCGGTGTGATTGCTGTCATTAAGTTTAGGCAGTAATGTAATGACAAAAAAAATAAACCTTCCCTAGATGGCAGCATGAGGACCAACTGAGGACAACTCCTTCAGCGTGCCTACAAGTTAAAGAGTATTAAATTCAAATAATTAAACAACGTGCAAATTATGTTTTTCGCCTCCGGTGAAAACATTAGGAAAGAGGAAGCTCGTGCTGTGCTGAGTGATGCATTGACTGATCTGCGGTGGACACACTTCCAGCCATCAGCTTGGGCCTGGAGCCATCGCTACTCTTCTGCACTGACAGTAGGGAAAACACAAGCACTTACTGTACGTGGGCGGTGGCATCTTGTCAGGGAAAATGCAATATGCATTAGACACAATCCAATCTGTCTCCAGTGGATTGATGTGTGTTTGTGTGAGTGTATGTGTGCGCTTCCAACTGGCGTTCGCTGTGTATTCGTGTGCGGCGCGTGTGCGTGTGTGTGTGTAAATGCAGCAGAAAGACAGAAAGCGGAGAGTCTCGGTGGGATCACTTGGCGCTTGGCTGGCACACCATCAGACAAACACACTTCATTACAGGCCTATTTACCTGATTAACTGGGCTACTTTATCAGCTGCACAGCACTCTGCAACACACAACTGTCAGCAGCGCCCCGGCTCCCTAAAAGCTCCCCTCCCACACCCACACAAACAGACCCACACTCAAACAAAACCTCCACTTACCGACTGACTGTTTGGATGACTGACTAGCTTGCTGAAACAAAGCCTAAGATGGCATTCTCCTTCGCTCGGCAGACTCAGAGGATGACATCAAATATACCTCCCTGTAGTCTTGAATTAATGTCACCTCTTACAAGTTAGACTCAAATACGACCTGAATAATCTGTTGTGCTAGAGTTTTCCTTATGGGGAATAACATTTGGGTAACCTTTTCATGTAATGGAATGTAACAATCAAAAAGAAATAAAGCCTCGAGCTGTCTCCCAAAGACGGGAAAGAGGACAAAGCCCACCTTGAAACATTATTATTACAGGAGGGTAATGATTTCCTTTTTCCTCTTTGCTTTCTGTGGATCTGACTGCAGGCGAGAAGAAAATCATTTCTCAGCATCAGTTTTAAAGCACTACACCAAACTAAACCTGCACGCCCGATTCAACCCAATTAGACATTTCCCACGCAGCAAGAGCTAAGTTACAAAAATAACTTTTTCATGGTTTGGCAAATGATTAAAGCTGGCACCGCAGATGAATAAAAGTAGTCTAACAAAGTTTAAAAAAAGAAGAAGAATTTCTTCTTATTCTAAGGGTGAACCATTTTACTATGCCTGTATTTAAAGCAGGATCAGCGGTGTAGGATCTGGTTAAAAGATTACATGAGAGTCTTTTGAGGCTGATTTTCTAAAGATTTAAATAAACTTAAGGCTACAAGTCACACTAGGGAAAAGAGTGATTGGAGACCGTGGCACAAGCAAAATTATTGTGACTATCTGCAATGAACTAGCGGTCTCATTGCGTTTGAACTGATTACTCTGAAGACGGGGGCCGTGTCTTTGAGGACACGCAGTCTTTTGGCCTCTTCAAAGCCCTCTTGGTTTATCAAGCTGTCTGCTAATCTACACACACAGAGCATTCACATTAACTACTTACATTTAGAGTCCAGCCTGAACCTCACCAATTTCCTCCACAAACAGTGATGTAGTTGCTGCAGTTCAAAGTTCAAAACGATTTTTATATGTGAATGTAACCAGAATACAACCACTTGATTCAAGTTGCCTCAAAAGAGATGCTTAACAGACGCGATGTGTTTGGCACAGAGTGAATCAGATTGATTGCAATGTGTTGGCAATCTGTCTGCATTTATAAATTAGATAACAGTATTTGCAGACCTTCACCAGTCTGTCTGAGAGTGACTGCAGTCTGCAGCCCCAGCTGGGCAGTGATTGTTTGGACACAGGTTAACTCATGACCTGTGGAACGTGCCCTGTGGTTAAAAGTGGTTTCTGTCTTCTACCTATAAGAGGAAGCTACACCTCCAGAGCATCCGGTGAACGCTGTCCTAATTTTGTCACAACCAGTCACACTTTCTCTCAGTTCAGTAGGAAAGTTTGGACAGTGCTCCTTGATGCCAAATTAAGATCGGCCAGGATCGTCAGCTTGCTTAGCCCGAAGCAAGACTCTCTTTTTTCTGTTTGCCATGCGTGTCTATAGGGGCTGCACCAAGCCAAGCGGCCCCATTTGAATTTAGATCACAGGAAGACAGTTGCTGGCAGGGGCAAGCTCCTGGTCACAGCCCATATGATGGGGCCTATCAGGGCTACGGCCCTGTTACTACACCTGCATACTGTTCGGCTTTGGCGCTGCTTGGCTGGCATATACAAACATGCATTCACACAGGCCTACTGGAGTTAATCATAATAATGGATGCAAATATATACAGTGTGAAGACACAGAAACATATGGTCACAAGAAACTGTAAATGATGAGACTTAAAGCTTTTTATTCATCATATTCACCAGGTGCATATCCATAGTACGTACACACACACACACACACACACACACTAGCTACCATGCTGACACTACATCTGTTTGTGCCATACCACGGCAAGCCTCTGATCACAGGCGCTGTCATGTCTCATGGGTGAGGTTAAAGCAGATTTGCCAAAAGGTGGGAGTATATGTGGGGGTGAAGAGAGAGGGAAGTGATAAAATGGGAAATGTGGAAGGTAAAAGAGAAGGAAGAACATCAAGAGAGAAACAAGAAAGGGAACAAATATGATAGGAAAACCGAAACAAAAAAACAGATAAAAGGCAGAAATCATCTCTATACTAAACCCGGCACTGATACTAGGTAGAAAGCAGCAAGCAGACAGCAATGCTGTTGTCTGTTAATGTCGCCTGGTACGATCTTTGATCTCCTCAAAGAGTCTAAAATATCTGTCAGGTTGCATTTTCGTTCTAGTAAACAGAGCAAGAAAATTGCCTGCTTTTTAGCTCCCGGTGGAAGAGAAGGAATTACACGGAGCGATGTGCTCCATTCAATACAACTGTGATGAAATCATCGTGAGACTTTCATTTCTGATGATTCCATTATTTGAGATCCAAAAATATAATCAGCGAAAAATGGGCTGAAACTACTTTCATGGGACCTGGGTTTTCCTCTGCTAAAAACCAACAGTGGTACATAAGGAGGAGGTTTTCCACTTCCACCCGTGGTGCTGCAGAATACTTCCGCAAAGAATTAGTTAATCAGTAAAACAAAATCTGTCACGGTCCTGGGGTTCTGTGGAGTTTTGCATTGTTGGCTATATACTGCAGTTTGGGTTTCCTGTTTAAAGGCTTCATTCTTATATTTGGATCCAGTTTCCATTATTTGTTTTTAACCTCCTATGACCTGCATCCACATATGTGGACATCACATTTTGGGTTATTTAGACCAAAATACTCAATTTTGCTCTACAAGGGCCTGATATCCACTTACGAGGACATTATACTGCTACTGTTCTACCGAATATCCTCATATGTGGCTCTAATTTTTCTTAGAAACAAAAATTAGGTAAAAAACAAAATCTGGTAAATTCTTTGTTTTTACATTCATCGGGACCCAATCAGCCCAAATATCAAAGAGAAATTAAAAATGCATGCAGTGGAAGAGTTCGGGTCTTAGGAGGTTAATTCATGTTTTTTCAACTAACATGCTGAGCTGTAGTTTCTAGTTTTTATGGAGTGCTGGATGGTTTACTCCTCTAATTCTTTTTTCCAATTCTTAGTCTTAATTTAGCTTCAGCTGCACCGAGTTTGTTATTTCTGGCATGTTTCGTTCCCTCTGTGCTTCTTCCTTCTGTTTTTGCACCCTCATCTTTCAGCGTTCCTCTCTCCCTTCTTCATGTTTAGAGCGAGTTGTCTTGTCTTTGTGTTTAGCGATGTGTCTGTTAGGTCGTTTCCCCATTTTTGACAGGCAGTCTGATTATCCTGATTACGTTCACCTGTGACCTGTTCCGCCCCTGTTTCTTGTTTCCCATTGGCTTCAATATATAAATGGCCTGTTTCCCCTGCTTGTGTGCTGCTCTCTAATTTGATTAATCCTTCTGTTTTTGGCTTTGCTTGTGTCTTGAACTTGCTCCTGTACTACTCCATTTTGCTGGTTGTTTCTGACCATCACTGTGCAGTACTGTTGGTCAGTAGTGATTAAAGTAACTTTTCTTTGATTGTGAGTCAGTGCAGAGAGCTGCAGTTAAGACGTTTCAACACTTGTGGCGAATGGGACTGAAGCTAATCTCAAAGTGTTTCTAGCACGTCAACAAGCTGCATTCAAAACTGGATCTTATCTAAAACAATCCGTCGCATTTCAGATGTTAATACAGAACCAGAGGGAAAAAAGTGGAAGAAAGTGGCTTCTTCTGTTGAGACCACACGGAGGCGATGAATAAACGTTGCCCTTCTTATCGTCACATACCCAAATACACATGAATCTGTTCAGCTGCCTGGCTAGAATAAACTGACTGTGCTTCCCACCACCGGTGCATTACGACAGTCATTATCTGAGAAACCTGTGTACATACTTTATTGATTTACCCAACTCTGACTTTGCTGGTGTGAGAAGTCTCTGACTTCAGGAGTTGAAATCTATTTGACTAAAATATCACAAAACAAAAGTCTAAGGCTGATCCCAACAAACAAAAGACAAGCTTATTTACATTAGATGGAAAAGTCACCAGCAAAGGCCAAACATTGTGATGTAAATGCATAAGCCTGGTTACACTCCCTGGGAGAGTGCTGATCTTTATCATTTCACCCTTTGTCTCATCACACACGCGCACTTCTCCGCTGTACTGTATAGCGTGCTTGAGATCAATAGCGAGCGCCATGTGCAAATACATCTCAGTGGTTGTTTGATATTGTCACCGGGGAGCTCCAGGGTCTGCTTAAAAGCATGGAGGAGAAGGAAAATAAATTCCTCTACCAGCATGACTAATATAATCCCATTCAGTCTAAAGTGTCGCGCATTCATTTTGAGAAAAAGAAAATACCTCATGCCGTTTCAAGCCCAACATTTCAAATCAAAGGATCACTTAAATCAAGGGCTACTGTTTTCTAAACAGGCAGATGTATTCTTTTCTTCAGTGTGAGAATATGCAGTAGTAGACCGTCTGCTAACATCCACGCCTTGAGAAATGATTCTTTTTTTTTACCACTGATGTAATGAAGAGGCTTTAATGTGACTGTGACCTCCCATGTTTAGCCTGCAGCTAAAGGTCAAACACGAGTATGAAGCCACAAAACCTAAAAAAGAACAAGGAGCTCAAATCAAATGAGTTCCTATTCAAAACAAACAGTGAGCACTGCAGAGGACCTAAATGCAATAATTCACCTTTAGGGAGTAACACTGAGATCTGTCTTCACTTTGACAGCTACAAATCAAAGCTTTCAATTTATTGCTCAGCCTTCTTTACGGCCCTTTACCTGTGGTCGCGGGCTTTGGTTAGCGACTGAATGAATTAGATCACTGATACCAGCAGCCCGAGATGAGACTCCTCTGCGGGGTGGCTAGCCTCACTCAATATGAGAAAGTGAGCCGCAAACTGAGAGGGCTACAGTATCGAGCTGTGGTGCCTCTGCACTAACAGGAGCTCTGGCTGACATGGTTCAGGCCAGACCACAAGGACAACACACTGGGTGGGAAGGATGTCGAGGCAGCTCCGTCCATGTTTTTACCATTAAAGACACCGATTTGATATAATTAGTTTTTGGGTTGAAATTTTCTCTACATCTGAAGAAAGACTGAGTTCTTAAGAGAAGGCTGGAGGAATCGCAAGTAAACTGTTTTTGTGTAGTACAATATCCAGCAGCAGGTCAGTGAAAGAAAAAGGAAAGACATAAAGATATACAGGACTCTTTAACCGTGCTGGTTTGTGAAGTCCTGAAGTGGGTGAATATGACCAAGAACGACACTGCTCAATTATCTGTTCACCATAATTTACTAAATGATCATCACGCTGTATTGCAGGAGTCTGAAGACGCAGCTTTAAGGCTTTTCGTGCACTGCCTTTCAGAAACAGATCCATCCATGTTTTTATGCAGCGTATGACTAAGAGTTGGGTATTGAGATATTTTGTGTTTGAGGAGGATGGATATCGACAGGCTATAGACAACAAAAAGGCAGAAAGCAAACAGTATGGACCAGAATTAAAAAAAACGGGAATCTGAACGCTCACCATCAGTGCACCTCAAAGCCGGTGATGAATTCTGCATTTACAAGAGCAGTGTGAGTTTCACATTAAATTAACAGTATGGAGTAAAATGTTCATAACCTGAGATGTTTTCATTACTTATCACAATAACTTTAGCTTGTTAAGGCTAATGCAGTGAGTGGGCTGCTTATACAACACTGTGTGTACGTCGGAGCTCATTGTATATGCAGCTGTACAGTTATTTGCTTGTTTGTTTGTTTTTTCATGATATTTGCTGTTGGCAAGTGTGAAGTTGGAGTGGTACTCTTAGTTACCTGCTAATTAAAAAACTGGAGCACTAAAGGCCAAGATATCCTGACATCCTATTATGTGGTAGCTGCCTGCAACAAACAGCACTGCCTGATGCACTCAACGGACAAACAGTCATCAACAGTTAATGCTTATCTTTCAAAAACAACAAAAAACTTTAGTCTCCAAACCCAAGCCATGAAAATCCAAATGATACCCTCAAGGAAAAAAGCTCCACAGCCAAAAAAGACTGCATCATTTCAACTGTTTTGGAATTTGGTGAAGTGACATCGTTCTCACCAGGATCAGGAAACAAACCATTATGGAGTGGCCATGAAAAGTACCTGTTTCAGCTGCTGTGTGTGTGTTGCACAGTCCAACATTATCTCAAATTCTAGCAGCATAACACATAAAGATGATGCATTCACTCAGTCATAACAGCATCAGGAACATCACCATGTCATCACACTTCAAGCCTCACTATTTAACCCCCCCAAAACAATCCACTGCTGAACAGTGTAAAGCTTTGTTCTCAGGCAGACCTGCCGAGTTGTCAAACAATGGCAAACGGTCTGCATGAATGCAGAGATATGACAATTAAGAAACTGATGTGCGGGAAGGAGCAGAGCAGGACAAAGACGAGTGATAAGTTTTCTTCCCGAAGGTTTAAAGTGACTGAAGTTCACTGACTGAGTGGTTTTTAGCCAGGCACAGCTGGCTTCACACATCTGGCTTTTTCTTTTCCCCTTTTTTTTGTGCAAATAAAACATGACGGACGTCCACGCTACGCCAGGCGCAGCAGTCGGACTAGCACAAGGTTAACTCGATGAAAAGAGCCAGCTCCCACTGGAATTTCACCTCTTTCACATTTCAACATTCTCCACATTACTGCAATGCAAAATTTACTTTTGCAGAAAAATTATTTATGATAGTACATTATTGAATATTGATCTGTCTTTTCTAACTCTGAGCTACTTTATGATTTCTTTTTGTAAACATGCAGTATCAGCAACAAAAAAAGGAACAAATTTCTGTCTCCACCTGAATGCATTTTCCAAACCAATGACTACAAAACAGACCTACATCTACGTTGGGTACATTTTGATTTCCCCCCTTTGAATGCGTTAATCAGTCAATACTGTCCCACATGCTACACTCACACTTAATGCTGGCTTTAAGCACCTACTCTCTAGATGCTCATTATCCGTCATACACGTACGATTCTTTACGGGCCTCGAGTTCTTGGGAAAGTACTTAAATCTCTCCACTGAATCCTGAAAATCTTTGTAAAATAGTGAAAGAGTCAAGAGCAATCTGAACAATAGTCCAATAATATACTCTCCCACAGCTTGGAGTGTCCCTATTCTTTCCATCTCATAAAACCTTTATGTGGCCAAGCTCTTAAAACTCAGACAAGGAGAGCCCATTTCACCAACTGGGAAAAGTTCAATTTCTCTCTAGAATCTTTCCCAGGAAAGAAAATGCTTGAAAACCCTCCTATTAAATCTTTCAGCAAATCCTTCCATAAATAATGTGAACCAAGTGTGCCAAGTCACACTTCTGTTGTAACAGAGCGCTGTCCACACATTAGAAAATCTATAGTTAGTAAGCAGCAGCTACACCGCCACCACTTTTCAACCATATTTAGAAAAACAGACAGAAAAGATACTTGAACTCTGCAAAGCTACTTCACTGTCAACCACTGCACCTTGTAAGATGCACAATATACTGTCTAAAAGCAGCAAAACACCACTCCATAAGCTCACTGAAGAAATGGTTTTTAGAATATAAAAGGAGAGCTGAGCGAGCCGCATTAAAGGTCTTGTACTCTCAGACCGATAAACCCTCTGCCAAAGGCAGTAAGATTTTAAAATCATCACCATAAGACGCAAGACAAACAGTACGCAGAAAGTGGCTGGAAAGGACTCTCACCTCTCTCGCAGGTACTATCCCAAAAGCCGGTCCCGGTACAGTCACAAATGAAGCGGTTCCAGCCCTCCTTACAGACCCCGTTGTTCTTGCAGGGGTTGCTGTCACACTGTTTCCCCGTCACCTTACTGCACGAAGACTTGATGCCGGTCATGTTCTGCGACTGAGCTATCTGCCGGATGTCCTTGCTGCGGCCATCGATGAACAGATCCCGAACACAGCCCACATAGCCGTAGTTGAGCATAGCTGTCCAGAGCTCAGTCGGGAGCACCAAGCCCATTCGGCTGTCAGGCAGACCGCCCAGATAAAGGTCCCCCTCCAGGTCCAGGATCTCATTTTCCCCGCTGGCTGTGAAAGGGGTCCGACGGCTGTTTACTGAAATGATGCCTGAAGGGGGAAAAAGGCGATTACTGACAAATAAAATATCATTTAATCGACTTGTGTTAGAAAAATGCTGGGGTATCCACTCTGACATGTTTCTTGGTGGTGTTTTTCAAAGCAGGCCTCGTATTTTACAGTCTAAGTGATCTGCCATGTTCTACTGGCTGACAAATAAAAACACTGCTTCAGCTACAGTTCTTGAACCCAAGTAACATCTATTACCTTTAGTCTATAGTTCTTTCCAGAACCTTTCAAAGAGACTGACAGTCCTTTTTTTCATTCATCAAGGTGAGGACAGAGCTGAAAATGACAGATTTCTTTTGGTAATTTTGTACCTGAGCTTTAACAAAGTAGAGATGCACTCAGCAAAATTGTGAAAGATAGAAATAGCGCAGCACACCACCCCGTGCTAAAGATGTGGGCTGAGTAAGTGGAGGTGCAAACCTATGTTTGGCAGCCAAAATTGCACTGATCACAGACTTTAACAAGCTCTTCAGGGAAACTCTATTTGTGTCACCAAATAACAGAAAAGAAGGCTGAACAAAAAAAAAATCAAAGAAAAAACCCTCAAATCTGACAAAACTACTCGTCTCCTGGGAAAAGGTTACGGAGCAGGTCACTGTCTGCACCTGTGGACACTCAACGATCGCTCATATAGTACTGCCGAAAAACACTTTAGAAACTCCTCATTTCTTTTTATTTTGCAAGGACAAAAGGTGTAACGATTTATTGAAACATGCACAAACATACGTGGAAAAACGGTGTTTAAGGCAGAAACTGTGTAAAAGCCTGAAAGTCAATATTTGGTATGACCAACTTTATTCTTCAACACAGTCTGAATGCTCTTAGCCAAGCTTTTATGTCACGTCTTTAAGTAGTCTTCAGGAACAGTTCTCCAGGCATTCAAAGCTCTTCTTTGGACATTTCAGCCTTTTGTTCTGTTCTCTGTCAGCACGATCCCACACTGCGTCAGTAATATGCAGGTCTGGGCACTGGGGAGGCCAATCCATGACTGATGGTGTTCCACTGTGTGTTTTTCTATCTACAGAAGCTATTGCCAGTCAGATGCATTCCAGATTGCACTTCAAGGTGGATCAAAATCTCATGATGTCATGGTACTGAGTCTGGGACCCAGCGTTTGTGTTTTTCTGGGTTTTGTATATTCTTCGATTTAGTGTTTTCCATGGTTTAGTCTCTTGTAGTTCTAGCTCCCTACGTTCTCTTGTATTTAGTGATTTCTTGTTCGTTTACTGTGCCTCCTCCTGTGTTCCACGTCTAGTTAAGTTTTCATGTCTGCTCTTCCACAGCTCCGGTGTCTAGTCTGCGTTTCTGTTTTTGCTTCCTGTTTCCAATTTTATTTGGATAGTTCCTTGTCTTGTGTATAGTGTGTTCAGTTAGCACTAGCTGTGTTTCCCTCCTGGTTTCCATCCCCCTGGTTTTAGTGTTATTTTGCTTAGTTTCCCCAGTTTGGTTTGAAATCCGTGTTTTTGTGTTTCTGCCAAAATAAACGGTACACTTTCAATTTAAAATAAGATTCTGTTTCCATCGTCTGCCTTTGGGTTCACATCTATCTAATCAGCTGGAGGTCAGATGCATCAGGTCCTGTGTGAGGTTTTTGCTGGATTTTCCTTTTCTTGAGGATATGACTTTCAGATACGACTCATCAGCAGCAGATACCCTTTAAGGCCAGCCACTTCTTCCTCCACTTGTTATTTTGTAATAACAGTTATTTGAAATAACCTTGCCGGTGCAAAAATACCATTATATGCCTGTCAAACTGTGTAATCTTTCTTTCAACTAAAGAAATGAGGACAAATTATGTGTTTTTGTGGCAGGCTGCTAGTAACAAAGTGCCTAAAGATTTAACACTGGTTCTTTGCTGCGTTGTCCTAGCAATGGGTCCAGAGGAAATAGATCACATTTTACAGCTGCACTTTAATGCAACAGGTGAAATAACCCCTGCAGTCACGAGACACTCTTTTTGTGCTGTGGTAGACTGTGTTATATTGTTCATGTTATTTTCCTCACACTTCAGATCTTTTCAAGTTAACATTTGGTGTTAGACGTACAAATAACAAACTCAAAGGTAAGCAAAGAGAATCTGGTTTGTCTCCCAAATTATAGACTTTTCTGTGTGTGTGTGTTTTTTTTAAACTCCATAAAAATCCCCCAGATTGCTCTGCGTGTCTATAAAACATCATGCATACATAATGTCATTACCCAAGGCCATATATTCATATTTTATGTCAAGATTTTTAATTATTTTAACACTTTTATGACCTTATTCGATGATTATGAACTTACAGGAAGAAATAAACAGGTTCATTAGCTCTTTTTCTACTACACTGCCTCTACCCGCAGCTCATTATCAGCTCTTTTTAATGCGAGGGACACAACAGATGAAAACATCACTTTCACTACAAAGCCTAAACTTGGCTTGTCTGAAAGTGGTGCACTGTGAGTTCTCACTTTATGTTATATTCACCTTGCCGTCCTTCAGAGAGAGATCCTGGATATAGCTCTTTGTGGACAGAAAATTTAATTCACTTGCAACTCCTATTAACATTTCACTCAAGCCACAAGTGTGATTATGGCTGTTCTTAACCATCCCTCAGTCTGGTATCCATATATCTGTCTCATTCCTCTTTTTTTCCCCCTGAAAATCCTACTTTTTACTCTGCTATCGCACTGGGGGCTGTGCCGGTGATTAATCAAAGCAGCGAGCTCTGACACATGGCTAAATTGGCTGCTCTAACCTGATATATAACATGGGCTGTAATGCCGTCTAACACAACCAAGTCCTCTGGAGGATCTCACCTAATGCAGAGATTGTGTTGGGTTTGGAGCTCAAGGCGAAAGAAGTTTCGAGCCCCTTTCTCTAATATAATCTTCTTCTAGTACTTTCTGTGTATTTGCCCATGTTATGAGGTCAGAGAACATCCAGATAGCGGTAGGTAAGGGGAAATGGACTCAGTAGCTATCTAGAGAGAGATACGACTTTTATCCTGGCAATAAATCAATGCTTGTATTAATATATTGAGATGGTTTCCATCATCTCGCTGTGGGGATGCAGGAAAAGCTGGAATACGTAGAATCACTGCAGCATTGCAACATTTGAGCTGGTATAATTTCACTGTAAGTATGCACAAGTTGTATTTTTTGAAGCAAAGCAATTTCATTACATCAAAGCTAGTTTCACTAGTGTTACGAAGACTGTAGTCAACTGAGAGATAAATGGTTATGCAAATGAATTCATGTTTCCCTATTTGTAGTTGCTATTTTAAGTTTTTTAGTTTTTGTTTGTAATTGACTGAAGAGTTTGTCAGTTTTTGCAAAATGTGAGTGAACAGTCAAGCGAGCAGCTCTGCAGTTTTGGCCATGCTTTTGGATTTTGGTTGCATTTATGTTTCTGCACTGCTGTCAGATTCACTTTGTCCTGTTCATTTATATACACATATAATATATCCATGCTCTGTCACCTGCCGTTCTTCGTCTACTGTGCAGTCAAGCTTTCCAGTTGTGTTTCCAAGTATTTTTCCTTGTGTTATGTTCTGTCTCAGCATGTTCACTAAAGATTTGGATTTTATCCAGATTAACGTGACAAGAGTTTGTCCACGCCTTCGTGGGCTGAGTGGGTACCAATCAAGAAAGAAGCCTGTGCTCCAAAATCAACAGTTTTCAAGCTCGACTAAGCTTGAAGCTGGGTCTGTGCCATGAAACCAATGAATTTAAATGAACTCTACCAAATGTGCTAAGAAAAAAACTAATGAATATCCAGCCAGAATTATGCCAGAAACTTGTTCATGGCAAAAGTGTCTGGTGCTAAGTGACACAAATATCAGTGTGGATGTGTGTACGTATGCTTTTGACCCTGTGTGGAGTGGAGAAAATCCAAAATAAATTGAAAGAGTTGCTTTTCAAATTCATTAAAGATGTATGGCGTGCAGTCATTTCAGCCTGGAAAAAGCACCGTTCAAAGAAATCATTAAAATCCAAAAATCCAAATTCCATCCATGCCCATGGTGAGTGGATGTAAACTTGATGTCTTTGCATTAAAGATGCAATTTTGTCTTTAATTCTTTTGGCATTTTAAAAAGCTGACTACTGCTTAAAAATAGAAAAGTCCCAATAGCAATAGAACAAAACGAGATATGCTTCACTGTGTATTACATAAGTAAATATTGCACAGTTGCAATTCTCTTTTCTTCTGTATTTATTACTCTGTTTCTGACCATGTTTTAGTTGCCCTGTCAGCTCTCTGCCTATAAATTTATACTTTGTACCGTTCAGCCAAAGGCAACACGGTTTGAACTGAAGCAGAAGTTCAATTCTTTTGACTGAAGCCATTTTTTTCTTATGTATTTGTGTGTATCAGAGAAAACAGGACACCGGTGACATGGCAGGACCACTGTGCCTTCTCAAAGCACAGAGCTGATTTAACAGGGATGTTAAACATCTGTGAAAGTTCAGCACAGATAACTTAAAAACACAAAAAACAGACATTTCAACCTTTATCCGTCTTTTTTCTTTCATCCTTACCTGAGCGACCATCTCTCTGGATATCCACATGATGCCAGGAGCCGTCATTGACCTTAGCCTGCGTTGCTTTGACCTTGATAGTCCCGGAGCCCATGTCTAGCAGCAAGTAGAGCCCTCCATCGAGCAACTCCACTGCAAAGAAGTCCACCTTGTTGTTCTTCTGGCCCTTCGCGTCCCTCCTGTCCTGAGGCTTACCGTGGGTGAAGAGGATCAGCCCGTTGGGTTCAGAGGTGCGGAAGTCGAAGGAGATGGAGCCCACGCGCTTGGTGTTCCATTTTGGCAAGGCCAGGTAGGATTCCGGGGTCTCGAAGTTGATGGGGTCGAGGGTGGGAACGTTTTCGCACTTGAAGACCACGTCACCCTGGAGCTTCATCTTGGGGTCGACAATGCGGGCGAGGCGGGAGAGCTCCAGGCGGATATCGTTGTTCTTGTACACCACCTGTGGAAGATATATGGGGGAAACGATCACCAAGAATCCTGTACGATTACTGTACTTTCTCGTCCTTTTTCAAAGCTTATTTCCAATGTTTCAGTATATGAAATGATTTGCCGGTGCAGCAACGGTAAATAACTTCTATGGAAATGCATTGCAGTTCATTTCAAAGTGCAATAGTATAGCATCATGTTGACATTATTATATACTGCAAATTAAAGGGCAGCTGGATCAATACAACTAATATATATGTAAAGCTTTGATTGTCTCAGTCATTTTTCTATTCCCGCTTCAATTCATCTATGACAAAAAGGAGATGCACGACTATTTCTTTTGGGCTTGATTGAACACCTACTCACTGACTGAACTGTGAGACGTGATGGCTAAATTATTAGCGAGTCATTCCTTGTAATATTCAAAAAGACCAGCCTTGATAAACCGAGGGTGAAACCCCACAGGAGGATCTGTGACAGTGTGAGAATATATCCAATATCATATTTATTTACCAGCAATAAATTTACACCAACCCTCTAATCCATCAAAGTAGAAAGCAGCGCCACATTATAGTCAAATACAACAAAATACCACAGATATGGGCTGCAGAATATTGTCAATTGGAATCCATTGATGCAGAAAATTAATGTTTTTTTTCCCTCTTTTTTTCTGAGGAGGAAGAGAGGCTTTTTCGGGTATATAGGGCAGTGTATGCGCAGGAAACAGCAACACTGTTAGAGCGAGCACAGCTGTCAGCCAACAGATTGTACTTCTGTGGGATTACTGATAATCCTGGAAGATTTGACAGTAAATCAACACAGGTGACCCAAGCGCTGAGGAGGACTGAGGAGGGGAGCGGGTGGGGTTGAGAGGGGTGTAATGTGTGTGTGTTTGTGTGTGTGTGTGTGTGTGTGTGTGTGTGTGTGTGTGTGTGTGTGTGTGTGTGTGTGTGTGTGTGTGTGTGTGCAGATGTCAGTGCAGTTAATGACCACATGTAATCTCCTGAACATGAACACAACAAAATACGCTCACTGTCAAGCTTTGTTAATCCACTGGTTATGTACTATTACAGGTGATTTGACTTTCAAATACACAGTAAAAGAAACCCTCTGAATTAAAAATGAACATTTATACAGAATAGCAAGAGAAGACAAAAGTACACTAACAAAGAAAACCAAAGCCAACTGGAACACAACGCAGCGATTTAATTGAGACGTTTACTGTAAAAATGAGAGTTCGTGGGGTATAGGCCTGTGGCTTTAACTTTCAGTAAGAACACAAACTGGAAAAAGGTGCCTGAGACACATTTTGGAAATACTGGTAGCCGCCAGTGCTACCCCTCAGCCTTTAGTAGATACACCTATGTTATCAATTTCAAACTCTGACTTATTGCATTCAAAATCTTGCACCGCCGGGCCGTCTAGCAGCGTGACGACAACACCCCAACAGCCTTTTACAGGTGAGGGTTAATAAAAGGTTTCTTAGATTACTTAAAACTACTCAAAAACTACTTGATAACCAGGCCCACCCAGTCTTAAATTTTCAATCTAATCAAAAGCAAAGGTTGTGTATTTGTTTAAAAATAATTATAAAAAAAAAAAAACATTAACAACACAGGCTGGTGGCTATAAATTGCAGATGCTATCTAGTCATATGCAAAGTGTTAAGGCCACTGTGTAACCCACCTGCCACTTAGACACAAACGTCAATAGCTAATAGGTACTAACTGCTTCCTAACAGCAGTTTTGATTAGCTTTTATGTCAATAAATACACTTATATAAATATGTAACTGGCAAAGAAATAATTAATATGTAATAACTGCGAGTAGTTTCAAACTGCATTTCTATTACTGCGCCCACCTTTGCGGCAGAATGCTAAAAAATTGCAATGCAAGCAAAGATACAAGTAACATGTATGAAAAATACATAAAAATAAAATCCAAATGCTTATCTGTCAAACACACAGTCCCCAGTACTTCCAATATAAAATAAATAAAAGCAAAAGCTTATAAGTAAGAAGTATTTTCTAGAAACTGTTTGGTGCTTCAGACATGACTTAAACGAATGCTTTTGTGTGCACTGGTTCACTGTCATGGCTTACTGGCACACTTAATGGAACTGGGCCATCGTTAATTAATCCCGTGCTCTTTTTTTCCCCTTTTACTGCAACATGTCAAAATCAGGTTTTTTGTCTCCCATCCTGTCAAAAACAAGAAAAAATACATTTCCTCTTTTAATTTGCTTCTGTATTTATTTCTTTTTGCATTAATGCCCCCGTTTACTTAGCCATGTTTTTATTTCTTTGCCAATTTATTTCCTCAGAGTTATTTATGTCTTTGTGCCTTTCTGCTTCACTACGCAAACGAGGGAGAGTGTAATTCGAAGTACGCCACAGGGTCAAGTCCTCACGTATTGGCGGAACAGAAGTGAGCACGGAGAATGCATGGCATTTTATTTATTCTGGATGTTGGCAGCTTTGGTCCTCCGTACTACACAGAAGAAGGTTTAGGCAATAAATCAAACAGTAAAAAGCAATAAAGTGTTTGCATATGCTAAATATGCTAATATGACCCATGGCTTGGGGGGTCGTTTCTGCCCCCCACTCAGTTCTGAGAGATCTGAGAGATTTTTTTGTTTGTGTTTTTTTGCTCTCTGGTAATTATCAATCAGCAGCAGCAACATTTGTTGCTCTGCTGTACTTACCCAAGTAAATGCAACGCACGTTCTGAGATGATGATAAGCGCCAGATGAAAAATGGGGGATGATTTTGAATTTCTTTTTTTTTTCTTTAATACTGAAATGCTGCAGCTGCCCTGTAGCTCCAACATATTTGAGCTTTAACCATCATTACTGATCTCTCTGAAACACTGACGTTTTTACCATGTTTTCGTCTGAAGCCCGATACCTTGGATTCCAATTCCGGCATGCTTAAGACCACTCTTGGGCAAGAGAACAAACTGAATATTACATGAAAAGAGAAAGAAGAAGAAAGAGATGCTTTAATGCTACTCATTTGCAATGAAGAACTTTTTTCTTTAATAGTACAGGGATAGTGACTGTGCAGTTCTTAGATGTAAATTGCTCAAACTTGCCAAAGTTCCAAGGCACTATGTCTATATCTTTGAGAAATAACAAGTAGACATGGAAAGAGGAATTAAGCCCTGAGATTCCTTCAGGTTTCTATCCGAGGAACAACGGTTTGTCTTGTGCTCTGAAAACCTCAGTTTGTTTAACTCATGACTAACTTGCCCTCCGGCTTCATTTTCTTGACAGTGTGAAGTCTTTACAAACTCTCCGAGGCGCAGCGGTGTTGTTCGAGGGTGCGATAATCTTCCAATCAACCATCCCTGATCTGTTTTGGAATTATGATTTCGTCCGTCCTGCTGCAGGCTGATCGATAATGTAATCGAAATTTTGTTATAACAGAAGAATGGACTACTGCGGCTATACGCGCTTCATCTTTCCCTTTGTTATTGCTGTGCTTTGTTACGCTATCTTTTAGCCAACAGCCTTATGGGGCTCATTCATAATGCACGCACAGGGGGACTGTAACAGCTCCATAAAGTCCAGATCCTCCACGGATTGAGTATTGATTGGGACACAGTAAAGCTACAAGAAGAAGGGTACAGAGCAAGGGTAGGTTGGTGGAAGTGTAGGCTTTGTGCACACAAACAGGCATGTGTATGCGTGCATACGCGCGCGCGCACACAAACACACACACACACACACGCGCTCTCCTCCCTAATCTACTTCAGATGAGTGCTCATGTCCTTTCGGCCCCAAACACAGCTGCTGTCAGCTGCTGATTTACCCTAGTGTTAATGAAGGAGCAGGATAATTCCAGTGAAGTGCAGTGAAGACACACAACAACATTCACACACTTACAAAGGCAGCCTCGCAGGGGGACATGGCAATTTGTTCAAGTGTGCACACACAGACCCACACAACCAGTACATTCTTTTGGATGTGAACAGATCCAAACGCACAAGCCGCCATGTACACAGACATGCACACAATCTGTTTGTCGAGATAGTCAAAGTGCAAAGCGGAAAGCAAACAGATGTTTTGTCACACGTGCATTTAACATAGGCAGCGTGCAAATGTAGCATTGTGATTCTCAAAGTAACAAAGCATGACATTTCTGAGACACGTCTTTCAAGAAATAATGAATTGGTAACTCCGTGGGAGAGATATTTTATGATTTGGGCGAACCCTTAATGTGGCAAAACTGAGGCACAGCACTTCAGTTTGTTGACATGGTGCATTATTCATTGCAGCATCCACAGGGAGGCGTTCCTGTTTGGGCTGTCACATGATCTTGGTCATGGAGTCATTACTGACCCTCCTGTTTAAAATACTGTCCTCTGGCTGCGTGCAGGGATGACATGACAACCATACAAATGATGGTAACACATATCACATGTTATCATAAATAACTGTGCAGTTGTCCTTTTTTTTGCAGTGCATACCGTTCTGCACCAAGCACTCGTATTTTATTGTAATTTTAGTTCAACTAATTCACCAAATTTGACTGACAGTAATACTGCAATTATTCCTCATTTTAAAATGTTGGTATTTCATTATTGTTATCGTTTTTTGACCAAGATAACTGTGAAGTGAAGATATGACATTGTGAAAGCCCTGTCTCTATGGCTACCCCCCCTCAGCACTATTGACGGTTACACCTGTGGGGATTGTTAGTCTCTCACTTCCTTCTGTTGCAGCATCAAGTCAAATAAACAGTCAAACGTGGCACCATAGCAAAAGCAGTACAAGTTGAGTGGTTTAACTGCATATACTGTACATCACACAGGAGTGTTTTTAAGCCTTAAACATGACGGGACATCACTTTTAACAGAAGTCTATTTGCTTTAATGTTATGAGGACATCTACAAGAATTTTATGAAGAACCGAATGCTGACGACCTACACTTAGTGCTGTGCTCGAACACATCCTGTGTACACACTGTGCTCATCAGAGGTGCTTTAGAGATGCTTACTGTTAAATCAGTCGTATCCCTCCTGTTTCAGGGCAACACCCAAACCACCCACCTGTGCCATGCAATCCTTCCTGTACTGCAGCATGCTATCACTATTACAGTCTAAGCACATTTCACTACTCGTGTGCAGCATAGAGGACTCTCACTGACTCTGACCACAGATTTTAACCAATGTGTTTTTTAGTTTTTTAAAGCTTACTGACCTAAATCCACTCGGCTGTGTCATCTGTCAAATACTGAACCTGAAACATTTTATCTACGATCACACTTTTGCTCTTCAGCTGATTAAAGCGTTGCAGCACTGTACACTTTGGGCTTGCGTCACACAGGCTAATCTCCGGGTGCTGGAGATTCTGGTATTTTTGTTAACATTTTTTCTATATCAATTGCGTCACAGTTAACATGCACATTTTTGTTATCCCTGTCAGTCAATGATCTTTAACAAGTGTTAACATCAATATTTTTCAATACTTCTCCATCATTACTCATCAAAGAATATCAGGGTATACTGAAAAAAAGTAAATTGGGTGGTTGTTACATTTACAAAAGTCTAACTTGTAGTTTGAACAAAATAGTTTCACGTTTCTATGGTGAACATAATTAAATCATGTAGGATCTGCATGAAATTCAACAACTTAATTTGTTCTTGTTGAGGTGACATGATGCAATCTAGTGAGACTAGTTAGTTGCCTGGACTCACAAAATTCACAACATCACACAAGATTTCCAACCACAGGAAAATCACCAGGGTTATAAGAGGCAAACAACTATACACACGCCATCTGTATGCTACTGCTATTTATTGTGGTTTAACCTGTCGAGGACAAAAAGGAAAAGCCCTGCAGTCATAGCTTTGCTACTTTTGTTAAGCCTGGATCGACATCTCGGTGGCATGGTGGTGGTTACCTCACAACAAGAAGGTCTGGCTGTTTGCAGTGGCTTCTCTCTGGGTACTCTGGTTTCCTCCCACAGTTAAAAGTCATGCAAGTATTAGATTTAGGTTAATTGGTAAATCTAAATTACCCATAAGTCTGAATGTGAGTGCAGATGGTTGTTAGTCTCTATGTGACAGAGACCACCACCATTTATAGGTCATTAGAAATGGTGGTGGGTTGCACCTTACAAAGTCTGCACAGGATCATCATGTGTGAAATACTTCAGCAAATTCTGAAGCATGGAGTCGTGAACTCGATTTCTGTATTGTATTCATACATAACAAGTACAGAATTTCACCCGTGTTACCCAATGGCTCCAAATAACTCAAAAAAACGACATCTGTTTTTAGCTGCACTCCTTCAAAAGAGTTACAAAACAGATCTAATTTTATCGACTCTAAAAACATCATTCCTCTCAAATGCTCGCCGTTATCATAGCCACAACTGTGCTCTCCCCGAGCAAGTGGTTGTAGAATTTAAAAATATCTTTCAGCAATTTTATTTTTATCACATTATATAAGATTTACAGGTAGCCTGTGTTTTCGGCCCCATAAGGTGTTTTGTACAAAAGGTGTCACCTGGAGCCAAATCCTCTAAACAGAAACTGTTTACCAGTGGCACAGCTTAGCCCTGTGGGGGAGGGTGATGGGAAAGGTGAAGGTATTCCATTAAAGTCTTCTGTTTGCACCCATCCATCATTGTGTTCCCCTCGAAGGAGATATTAAAAAAAAAGTCAAATTATTAAAAGGACAGGGTGACATTTGCATTTGTAATAAAGGGAAAGAAGCACTGCCTGAACATGCAGCAGTGAATAACACAAAACTGATGACGACATCGTTTCTCTCAAATGTCAAATAGTGGTCTCTTGCCCCTTCTCTTTTTCTCACTTACTCATCATACTCTCCATGTCCATCCATCCTGATTTTCTCTCCTCTCCACCTGCACTTCACTTCTGTTCTCCTACACTCTGTCACCCACCTCCTCTCTTTTTTTTAACACTCCCACTTTCTAGCCTGACATACTCGCTTCCCTGATTGTTACTCAACATCCTCTTTCTCTGCTTCCACCTCTTGGATCCTGCTCCTCCTCTCCTGACAGGGTTGACACTGTATTCCCCAGCCGCCCCCATAGTCTGCCACTACGCAGTGCCGCCCTGTGCTTGAAGGGGCCTGGAGTGAGAGTTCAAAGGGGCTGCAGAAGGCACAGACTGCACGGCACTACCAAACATCAGGCTGACCAGAGTGTGCCCGCTGGCCAGTCGGTCACGTGATACACCGCAGCCCACATGGCGGAACACGAGTGTGGGTGGGACATGTGTGCTTGCATCGTGTATGGATGAGATCCTATGTAGCCTACGGGCGCAGATGAGTGCAGCGAAGACTGAACAGGACAGGGGTTGTGATGGCAGCACGCAGGCATCTCTTTTGTTATCAGACAAGAAAAGGAAGCATTTGCTCGCTGTGGCGACACATGTCTCCACCAGCGTATTCATCAGCTTAAAAAGGTGTTCTTTGAAAAAAATTTCTAAAAAGTCTCAGAATGAACAGAGACCAACATTCCTGCTTCACCAGCATTTCAAAGTGCTCGAGCCAGACATTACACACGCAGACAGAAACACTGACGCATCTTGATCTGAGCAGCGGGCCAAACTCAACTGAATCATTCGCTCATTATGTGGGGATATTGAATCCACAGGAAGAGGCGGAGGGGGCAGGAAGGAATAAATACGGACAACAAGAGAGAGGCTGAGAGACAAAGGGATGATACACAGGGAGCACACGCAGGGGAAATGCACACATGCGTACAATGTGGGACTAATGGAACAATCAAAGAAATACCTTTAATAAATAAGAGTATGAAAGGGAGATCAGGGTGCCACTTGTGAGCAATTTGCACGGTGCTGAGTAGCAGCTGGCATCGTGCCCACTTAATGGAGCTATGTATGATGAACACTTGAGCATCACACGACACTACCACTAACCAAACACACCGTGAATCACTTCGTGATTCTGTGCACCTAACACTCAAGTGCCAGCTAATGCTGAGTCACGCTTGTTGAGATAATAATGGAAACAAACATTTTATACAACCGTCTCCGCGTCGTGGCTCAGGAAACACGCAAGCTATTTATCGGCTCAAATTTGCTTCTTTAAAAGCTCGGTGGCGTTTTTCAGAGACAGTGTTTGGGGTGTTTCCAATTAGAAACTAGCCGATGACCGCTGATGAAGATTTAACAGCTAAAAAGATATTTCCTCGACAAGTGGTGGAAGGACAGAGAATAATAGATTTGCATTGTCCGTGTTAAGATTTTAAATGGATCCTTGTCTCTTTATGTACCAAGAAGGACCTCCTAGCAAACGTGTAGGTTTTATTTATTTTATTTTCTAAAAAGGGCAAAAATATTTCCGAAATCCAATCTTGCTATGGAGTACAATATTTTATTATATTATATTGTTCTTACTGTTATTGTACTATTGTAAGGTGATCTTGAGGGTCTCAAAAGTGCCTATAAAAAAGTTATTATTATTATTATTATTATTATTATTATTATTATTATTATTATGTAGAGGCCAAACCCCCCAAACAGAGTGATCCAGCTTCAAGTAGTAAGTATTGCTCGTTGTCATTAATCACTTTATTTAAAATGGGCGGGGGAACTCTTTCACGCTTTAGCACTATTATACTACACAGTTCATTCATATACTTTTCTATTTTTTTTAATGTATAAATAATTTTAAGCAGGGTGGACAATTTTGGGAAATAAATAAATGATTGACTGAGGTTTGAGATACGACAAGTTATCATAACACACATGGTTAATGAGCGCCGGTTTAGCTCAAGCAAGATGAGCAGGCGCCCTGACAGTGGGCGGCGCGGGTTCAACTCCTACCCGTGGCCCTTCAGTTTTAGGGGGCAGGGATAGCTCAGTAGGTGGAGTGTCTGCCCCATGAGCGAACGGCTACCCTGAAGTACCCTTGAGCAAGGTACCGCTTTTACACTACTCCCCGGTAGCCGCCCACTGAGTGAATGGGTTAAATGCAGAGGACTAAGTATTTTCCTACAGGATTAATAAAGTATACATTATTAATAAAGTATTGTGGGCTTGTCATTTTTGCCTACATCTGAAGAAGGGTAAGCACGCTTAGGTAGCACGGCTCCAGCACTTGCTGTATTACTTGTTTGAAAACCTTTGCTGACTTGGTGTGACCTCAGTGGCAAAGATGTAGAGACCAGTCATCGCGTTCCTGACAGCTACTTGCTGCTAGTAATGTGCATTCCCCAACCGTTTGGCAAGTGGTTGCAGGAGGTCACATAGAGGGTGCTGCACCAAAAACCTCCTGGTGATTGCTTTGGTCACTGGCAGATCGCCATCTTACAATACTGTAAGACTTTGATCAGTGGTTGTTGATCAATGGTCATGACAATTTGCATAATCATGATGAAGGAACTGACCTCCCAGCCTATTGTTCCTTCAGTGGGCGGGTTTCAGTCATTATGCAGATGTACTGTTTATAAGGTTGGGGAAACCTGCAGTCACCTGGATGAGTGACGAAACGTTTCTCCCACTGAAAACGTCCAGATGAACAGAATCAACTTTTGGACGATGGCAGATTAGTTTGCAGCAGTAAGTCACAACGTTTTACTCTGAAGGTGAACGTTCTCTGTTTCTGAAGCAATCATAAGGTTTTTGTCACTGAACACTGAATAGCTCTTTTCATGCTTTGTACAGTGCTGTCACCTTATTTCACTTACAAACTGCCAGCAGCCACTCAGAATGCACACGTGTACCTACTGAATACCTCTGTGTACTGGCTCTCAAGGTAATGCACCAATGGTAATGAAATATACCCAGAAATCTACAATCAGATTAAGCAAAAACACAAAACCAAACTCAGCTGCAATCCTGGAGCACAGCTGATCTTGGTGACAGCCACATCAGCTCCCACATCCATTCTGCAAATCTCACGAATCTTATAAAGAGCAACATTTAAGCTGCTTTAGCAATTTGCGCAACTGCAAGCCACTTTGCAGCTCACATCCACACCAGCTCCTCTTTAATGCTCCTCCTGACTTAATCAGTGTCATAGCTCTTGCCAAATACTCGTCTTCTTCTTTCGATTATAGCCGTCCTGACTGAAATCCAAACAATTATGCCAAACTTGCAGAGCACAGGAGACACGTTTGTGTTCACAAATCAATATTCAATTAATGAGTCAAACACTGAACTGCAAGCTTTGGAAAAAACACAGTGGGTCCAGGTACATTCCCTGATATCCATCACACAGGTCAGATATTACTGTTATCCACTTTGTGTTGCTTTGATACAAAAAATTCGAACTGTATTTAGACTACCGGTAACGCTGTAGAGAGACTTGCTTTGCAGCAAACTGGCCAAACTGCTCATTTATATTTCATGCTTTGTAAAGTACTGTCAAGAACTAAACATCAACAGATTTTCACAGGCTGCAAAAAAGACAATATACATACTGATGCTCATTTTTCATGGAAACACGACGCAGCTAGGAAGAGAATTTTTATAACAGGATGTGTGCTTTGGTTATTTGGATCACTCCTTCTTGCTTCATGCCAGGTAGCCCATTAATGCATTAATTAATCTATAAAAATAAAGTAGAATAAGTCCTCTTCTCTCTACTGTGTATCGTTTTGGCACATTGGTGCTAAAACAAACACTGGCAATCAATCAAAAGCTTGAAAACTATTTAATCACACAGCATGTTCCATAAACATGTATCTGTGTGTGTGAGAGTCACACACAAAGGGTCATGGCACTTTGAGGGCTGATGAGGGATGCATTAGCCAGGGCGGTAATGACTAAAGGAACAGCAATCTGAGCCACTCAGTCGAAACATACAACAGTCCAGACAAGGTGACCTTCCCCTTAACCGTCACCCAAACCTGCGCGTGTGTGTGTCAAGTTGGACAGTGGCCCAGTGAGTTTGCCAGCACATCATACACTTTACTAGCCCTTGTCAAAATTGAGAAGATTGTAATGGAAGAGAAAAACAGCCTGGATGAGAGGATAGAGTGAGTCCTGTGAGAAATGAGGTTGTATAATATTTCCATAAACTGGATAAAACTGATGGAGATAGCCACGGGGAGGTCCCCTTTGGTTAGTGAGACCTCACTTTCTAGTCTAAAGCTGTATATTTTGGTTCTCGCCATCTTGGTGCTTTGAAATAGGATATGACAAGGGACTGATGTATCTGATTGGGTAACTGAGGGCACACTGCACTCTCACATAATAACTTGTCAATCATAGAACTAAAGCATGCTCTGCTTTATAATCCTTTTGGACACTAATGAGAACATCATTTACAAAATGGACATGATGATGTGTTCAATAACGCTTAAAATTCATAATTGAGATCATAAACTCACCGAAAAAATTCATTAGGTTCACAGGTCAAATGAGCTGTAGGCCAAATGACTCATAGTCTTCTATACGACTGTATTTTTTTGGGCAACCGAAGGAGTCGCTCCCTGCTGGCCTTTATAAACTCCAATTTAAGTCACTATTCCATTGGCATCTCTTTTTGGACCAAGAAACAACAACCTGACACTTGGATATATCAGAACCATGAAAAATAACCAGATTTCCTAAAACAGTTTTATGTGTCATTGTTTATCCAAGTAGAGTTAGCTGGTTGTTGTGTTTGTGTCCGCTGTGTGTGGCTTCCAAACACACGTTGCCAGCAGGGATGTTACAGAGTGCCCCCTGGTGGAA
Source organism: Simochromis diagramma (assembly GCF_900408965.1). Taxonomy (NCBI): domain Eukaryota; kingdom Metazoa; phylum Chordata; class Actinopteri; order Cichliformes; family Cichlidae; genus Simochromis; species Simochromis diagramma. The sequence goes on from NW_024387492.1 coordinate 2,517,871, forward strand.
AAACTGGGAAATGTCAACATTCTTAACACGTTTGAAGGGTGTTTCTCCTGTCCTCTTTATTGTTTTAATTTTCATGCATCTGCCATTAGAAACAGTAATACCAATAGATACAATAATAAAATACCAGCTAATAGTTACCTCTTATTGAAATACTGCATGTTATGGCAAACCACAGATACACAGATAACAATCCAAAATACTAACACACCAGGAAATGGCTAATATTGGCCTAGAAATCAGCCCTATCGACATTTTGGACATGTTAGATTCAGCACAGTCGTTATGGCAGATGTTTTTCCTAATGCAACCCTCGCGTTCATCTAGGGAAGGGACCGACACTGGGAATGTGTCTCTTTTATGTCTAAGATGAAGAGTGTGTTAACCACTACACCGTGGAGCCACAATTAGCGCTTTATGTACAGTGGGGGAAATAATTATTTGACTCCCTGCTAGAATTTGTAAGTTTTCTCACTTTCACACATTCACAAATAAGTGAACATTCACTAATTTTTATGGCAGCTTTATTTTAATGGAGAGAAACATCTATTGAGTATTTGATCCCCTATATCACAGCCAGAATTCGGCCTCCATATTGGCGCCCTCTGTCTCTCTCCATTAAAATGAAACTAGCATAAAAATGAGAGACTGTTCATTTATTTGTAAGTGAGCAAACTTGTAAATTCAGCAGGGGATTAAATAATTATATCCCCCACTGAACGACTGCCTGCATCTTTTCAGAGCCACTGTTGTTATTCACGTTTTCAGCACTGGTGCTATAACTATGGCAACAGTTTTCAGGTAGGATTCCCATCATGAGGAGTTGGTTTTCTGTCATTTCAACAGTTTAAAGCAGCAGCTTTAATGTTATCATATGAAAACAGAAAAAGATATTTTAAGTGTAGAAAAGTACAGCCTTCAAACAGAATAGTGTAACCGCCCAGTAAGAGCTCAGAAATACCTTTAAAAAAGCAATAAAATATAATTTATAATAAGAAGTATCATTATATAAAGACAAACTGAATCACAAGTAAAACGCGAAGGTTATTCCTGACGGTGCTGCTGAAGTGCAGGAATCAATGCAGACTTTTTTACAGCCATGAAGAGCCACCAGCCCGCACTTTATTATTATTATTACTGGCTGCAGGATAAGTAATGGTGAGCAGAATAAAAATAATGGGGTACTTTATATGTCTTCTGGTTCTAACAAACTCAAAGAGCCAGCAAATACATTCTAAATGTCCCAAAACAACAATGCGTTTTCGTATTTCATCATAAGCAAATATTTCTTTCAGATTGCCGCCTATTGAGAGGCGTTTTAGCAGCGCACTCAAGCTGATGCTGCAAATTACATGTGACAGAAGCAATTTTGGAATATTTTCTCACATACAAACTGCAGTAAGTGTTATGAATTAGATTAAGGGGGCGAATATTGAAAGTCTGATACTCCCTCTGCCAACTCAGCAGCTTTAATTGATAATGTAATTTTCTTTTTTCTTCTTCTCTCTCCTTTCAGGGCCAGTATAATGATTATTATTTTGTACACTTTGAAAACAACTGCACAGATTGAGAGAGCGTGACCGTGAAGTACCAGCATGGTACGCTAATTGATAATGCACCTATTTTCCCATTCGAGCCCCTCCTACCTCTTTCAGACAGCCCATGAAATTGTTGCTAACTGGAGATCCAGGCAGGTCTGCAGTGCTGGGGCTCCCACCCACGTAGAAAAAATCATCGGATCCCAGCATGGTGTAGTCTTCCTGGGTGTAGCCAGTGGTGGTGAGGATCCCGTCGACGGAGATTGTGACCTGTTGAGGGGCAACACATAGCCAAAGCCAAGCTATTACACTCTGGGATTCTATGCTGCGGATACAACACACCTCCTTCCTTGGTCTGCATTCAAAACGAGCTATAAGACTCCTGACGATAGGTTGGTTTTTCATTGAACCTTTGGATAAGACAGCGTTTTTTGATTTTGTTAATGGAATTTTTGCCATAGGATTCACAGGACAGGTAAAGAAAATATGGCAGAGGCATATTTTCTTTATCTTTGATGGGAGTAAGAGAATGGATTCTAGGTTTGGTTCTGAAACTTCAGGTTGGGGGAGGGTTAGTACAATGTTCAAACCAAGGACAAATTGATTCCACTTGTCTTAGGTTTCGGGATTTATCTGTAACTGCAGACACAGACATTTACAGTACACTATGTGACTGCACTTAAACACACAGACGTGCACACGCACGTCCTCACTTGTTCCACACGTTCTCTCTCACACCAACCATCTTCACATTCTCGCCTCTCTTGCAGACGACTACATGTATATACCCACGCACATGCAAAACAAAGGGAAGGCTTTTCACACCACGTCCATGTGCAAACCAAGGTCATCACTGTTAGAAGGCAAATTAAACACACTTAACTGGACATGTAAGGGGGGTAAGTGGATCGATGGTGCCATACAAAGCTGGAGCAAGCCACACAGGTTGCTGCGCTCATGCACAATCAAGACCAGAGCCCATATTCATATACACTCTCAGAATAGCTCATGCTGATCTTTGATCAGGTTTAGCTCAGGTGTCATGCTTTGCAGTGCCCGTGTCACTACACCAGACCAATAATCCTAGATCAGTTTGCTTATTCTTGGATATGTTACGCATATGGGCCCGGGGGCAAGGGTGATCGGAGTTAGTCAAAACACACAGAACGTCACGTTCACCAGCATGCTACGAAAACACACACGGGGAGGGCAAAGTGAATGAGAAGGTGATAGGTGGAAGGTGAGCGGATGAATTAGAGTGTTAGTGGTTATTCTGGGTGACATGTTTGTTATATGACTTTGGGTGGTGACAGGTCAATGAGGTGTGGGCATGCCATGCGTCACTGTGTGTTGGAAACAACTGTCAGAGCTCCCGCAATGAAGGTTAGGGGTTGCCATTTTTTGATAGTTTCTCTTTTAGGGCCCGTTGTCGAGGTCACCATCTTTGGGATTGTGGCAAGCTTCTGTCAGTTCTGGACGACAGTCCTCACAAAAAATGGGGACTTTTTGTGTGAAAAAAATAAAAATAAAAAGTAAGTTGCCCTGACAAAGGCAAAGAAGTCAATTATTTTTATTTGTCGTAAATCTGCAGTAATGTGGAAGAAACAAAGAGAAAAAAGTAAAAGCCAAAGTGAAAAAAAACAGGATGGGGATTGTGGGGTAAAGAAGGAGGTTGTTGGCAGGTCAGGGAGGAAATTGAGAAGAAGCGAAGAAAGAATTGCCTGGTAATACAAACCCATCTCCTCATTTTTTGATAAGAGTGTCTAGGATGGAACTCAAAGAGAACGAATAAAAGAAGAGAGGGGGGGGGACACACGGCAAACCCAAAAAAAAGACAATAAGAATGATATCTACCAGACAATGTAGTTTGTTTACCATAGCGTGTCCAATGCCTGATTGCTTTCCAGAAAAAGGGGAAGAAAGGAAATCAAAAGAATAGTGAACAAAAAAGGTTGTTAATAAGGATGGACAGAAAAGAAAAACCAAAACCAACGATGAGGAATTAGGATGTTAGTTAGTACATTAGTTGGTTAGATATTGGTTAGTAGTAAAAATGACTTATATCATGGATGAGTTAGTGTTACAGTGAATAAACACTGTGCGATTTGCCAGAGATCCGAGGCATCGTGCCATCCTTTCCAAATATTCGACACCAGAGTCCTACATGAAAACATCAACGAGGACCACAGAGAGGACTTTCACATCAAATTTGTGTAGGACGGCTTAAATCCCACAAATCTTGCAGTGTTTCTTTCACCTGTAGTCTAACAAATTGTGCCTTTCAAAGAAGAAGAAAGAAAATGATAGAAAGACAGATCTGTTGAGAGAAAGAAAGAGAGAAAGCAGGCCAGCAGCCCTTGACTCTTAGCTTCTAACCTCTAAACTACGGGCTATCCTGTTGGGATTCTCAGCAACAACTATTTACTAACCTGTGGGACAAAAGCTTACTGTCAGGGAGGGTCAGAAAATCAACACTTACTTGTTCCGCTGCTCTGAGAGCAACACTAAAGGCTGTGTCACCTTGCCGACAAACTAAAGGTCGGCCGACACAATGAGCAAACGCACACGTGTCGCTACTACTACCTCCACTCTTTATATAGCTGCCTGTAGACAGATCTAATGTATGCACTTAACAGTAAGAAAAGCTAATTATAAATTACTACAATATGATAGGAAACAATACATGTCGCATTACTAATTCTGTTTATGCCATACAGATGTATCTCTGCCTTTAAAAAGCCCGACGATCATCTGTGCTATAAATACAGTGCTAATGGACGGCTGAAAGGCAAACACTGTGTCTGCCTTTAAAGTGGAAGTGTGTGGTCTACACAAGCATACGAACAGTTTCCCAAAGGAAAGCGATAGTGACAGTGCCTGACAGAAGTGTCATCTTAGAGGAATGTGAAGCAAAACAGAAATATCTGATAACTTTAATTTGACAACACAGGGAGCTCAAGTTCAATACGCCGCTAAACAGGAGAGAGGAAAACACCTAGAAAGACGGTACCTAGAATATGCTGCGAACTGCTTTTCCATGTTCTTATTGACTAGTTGCTAAGAAAGAAAGAAATTAGACAATGACATTGAATTAAAATAAAAGATATCTCTGTAAAAGTATAATGGCATCTGTCTGAATTGTAGCAATGGAATGACAACCAATCAGAACAAAGTGACATTCTTAATCCCAGCTCCCTCTCAGAAGCTCTCAGAAGCAGCTTATCTAAAGCAAAAACAACAAAACAAAACTGTCTCCAAACTCCGTCCATCGCCGCTACCCCCGATTACCTGTCTCAGGTTGCGTGTCACTTTGATGTCGTGCCAGCTGTTGTCATTGAATTTTCCATTGACCGGCTCGACGATGGCCTCGAAAGCGCCAGAACCTAGATTGATGACGAGCGAGACTGCCCCGTCTTTCAGTGCCAGGTTGACATAATCTGCGGATTTCCCCGTGTGCAGGAGGAGGCCGTTGCGCTGCCAGGTCTTGAAGGACAGCGTGATCTCGTCGCTGCTGCTCTGGATGGGGTTCTGTGACAGGTCATAGCAGAAGTACTCCGAGCCGCGGAAGGTGGCCACGTTCTCCTCCCTCGCTGAATGGGAAAGGGAAAAGAAGCAAAGTGTTACTTTCAGGGCGTTATGCATCTTCCGACAGACGACGAGGCTCGGCATTAACGTCTAGCAGCTAAGCCCCCTGCTGCGGTGCCGTGCTATGATTCATCGCACTCTTCCACAAGACCACAGCCGGTCGTTACCGCATTTATTCTGCCGTTTGTTATAAAATCTCCTAAACATGAAACAAGCATGAGTGTTGTTCTCTTCATTCATCGTGAGTCAGCCTGAGTAAACAGGGAACCGCTGCATGTTGCACAAAAGCTTCCATCAGGCAAGCACACACATACACAATGCACTATAATTACAGCTATGATAATCCCATCATTCAGCTGAGATCATAAAATCCTATCTGTACGACCGTGGGTTTGGGTTTCGCGTACAGCCTCCAGACAGACAGGCTACTTATGATGGAACACTATTCCCCGCTAATGGGGCGCATAAATCAAACTTAGTCTGATTTTACAGTTTTATGTCACTCGGCTGTTGCAAAGTGACTTCCTGAGCCCCTTTTTTTAAATTGACGCTATAAGTAAGGTGAGACAGCTGGAGACGGGGAAAGGGAGGACTCTAGAAATCTGTTTTCCCAGTTTCTCAGTGTAGCTTTCTGTGCTGCATGGTCAATGTGGGTGTGGGTGAATCTAATAGAGACACCCTCACTATCATTTCTGTTAAGCTGGCAACAGCAACCTGCAGCGACTACATAATTCCTCCTCCGAAGGCGCACTGTTCAACCTCAAGAACAACATGAACCAAACCTACTAACTGCTCTGGCACTGCTGTGACGGTAACTACAATGCTACCTGCCAACAAAAGGCATTTCAATGTGTCATTTCATTTCCTCACTGTCCTGCGGTTCTTCCTTTGTGTTACTCGCAGACAAGTCATGATGGACAAATGTGGAAGAAGAAAGCCGAGAAAGGAAAAGGGAGAGAGGGGGAGAACACGAGCGCTGCGAGCTTCAGTTTTGTTGTTTCGGATCAGGCAATATGTAAACATGAGGGAGCGGTGCTGAGAAGCTGGCAGAAAGGAGGGAAGGATGAGAACGACAATACTGAGATAGAAACAAATGAAAAAGGGGAGCGAGGCTGTGGGATGTCAAACTTGTGTCTTTGCACTGCGCGAAGAAACAGGAGGAAATAGTATGGGAGGAAACAAAGGAACTGTGAAAGCCCTCATCCATGTGCCGGGGGAATAAATAGAAACCCATTATTACCACTGAGACAGCACAACACAGAGAGCTAAAAGAATATACATTGGAGGATCAAAAAAAAAGCCCTCCTCCCATCTCTACTGATTTTATGCATCTCATCTTAGAAATTACACAAGCACTGACAGCGTGGAGAAGCTCGCCTGATTGTATATTCATGTAATATTGTTCTTCGCAAAAGCTTTACACTGTGCTGGGCATCAAAATCAAAACGATAGTGTTGTAATAACTGAAGAAAAACAGACAGCGGCATGTCGCATCCAAAAGCTCCCCCAGAAAGGGCCGTAATTTCTTTCAAAACACTTTCAGATTATTAATAAAATATTGATTTTTACATCCACAGCAATAAAATGAGAGTCTAGCCCCTCACTCCGGTTGGCTTTATTGAACATTAACACTAGCATCAGAGAGAGCCAGCGCCATATGTTCTGTGGGCCTTCTGTCACATCTTGCCTGAAGGCCTCTTGCATGGCAAACTGACAGCAAAAATGGTTACAGGGCTGAATTTTCCCAACTGATTGAGACGCATAAAATGCTGCGTCTTTCACTTTTCCAAATCAATTATCCTTGAAGCTGTTCTCGCTTGAATACTAAGCAACCTTTCTACTGTATACACAGCAATGAACGCATTTAAACGAAGAACACTTGTGATTTGAAACCGAAAGGTACACGGAAACTACCTCTGTGTACAAGCTTTCTTTGTAGGCATGCAGCAGTGTTATCCTTTAGATCATCTCCAGACACCTGATCTAGTATGCTCTCCCCTGACCTAAGGTAGAAAGGTTATTGTCATGGCAACATCCCTCTACTATACAGCACACTTTAATTAGGTTGGCTATCTCAGGAATGCTGCTCAAATTGCACAACAAGCCTAGAGAGACTGTTTCTTTGCACCTGTTCGGACTATTATATAAGCACGACAGTGAAAGTATACCAGGATGAAAAAACATCCACAATGATCAGTCATGGATTGGCCTCCTGAGAACCCGGACCTCAGCATTGCTGATTACTAATGAGGGATCATTTTGGCAAAGAACAGAACAAAAGGCAGCGAACGTGCAAAGAAGAGCTCTGAAATGTTTTTTAAGAATCCTGGAAAACTATTCTTGAAACCTATTTAAAGAAATTACAAGAAAGCTTGCTTATAATAAGTCAGGCTGTGTTGAACAATAAGGGTGATCATAACAAATAATGGACTTGGCTCATTAGAATCAGCTTTTTCTTTTCTTCAATTTATTTATTTCCATTTATCCCTCGTTTCAATAAATCGCTAAACTTTCTCATCTATTTTATTATTTTCCTAGTAATATATAAAGAAATGAGGGAAACCGAGGGGCCTTGGATGTATCATATTGACATAATGTTGCCAATTCCTAAACTTTTGGTCAACATTTTAATGTCAACCAAAATGTTCATCATGTTAATGTCGCTAACGACTGATGGCAGATAAAATGTGATCATGCTCATCATCTTATGTGCAAGTTTCATTTCTTTTTAATTTACATTATGAATGAATAATTATGGAGGCAGAAGTTTGAGGTTAAATGATCAGCCTGACCGACATGTGAATCCAGTAGGGTACAATGCATATTAGGATCTAAAATTATTGTCAAAATATATGTACTGTGTCCCTTAAATGTCTCTTTTAAAATTAGAGGTCAACATTATTATTATACCAACAGTATTCTATGTTTATATCAAACCAAAGGTTTACAGCTTAGGTGTTGTGTTTCTTTTTAAAGCTAAACAAATTTCTATATAGTTTGAATCTACAGCTAGCAAAAAAGAAAATGAATGGAAATGTATATATGTGTATGTCAAAGCTAGTTTATCATAAATTACACTGACAGTAAATTCCAAATAGAAGCTTACTATGATGTGTTACAGCGTTATCTACAATGATGTAATTACAAAGTTTCTGTAGAGCTGTAAAAAGCCATTAATATAGCATTGTTGCTCTGAATAACAGAGAGTGCAAATTGATATGCATTATTTGTGCACTTCAGCAATACAAAGCTTGCGGTAAGTGTATACGGATCCATAAAGACCAGGGGAAATGTATTGCCTGTTGAGACATGTTCTGCACAGATCTGTGGCTTTCATATTGATCACATAGCGGGGTCATTTTCTCTTATTTTCGCCTTAGTCATCAATATTCCATTTGTGTGATGCCTGGTGTATGCACTGGGGGTTGGCGTTCGATTTCAAAATCCACTGGAAGCAATTAGCTCCTTCATTACCATCTCCCATTTTCTTCCACTTCCTCTTGTCACACGCGCTGAATTCACTCCAGTCTGACCTCAAGGGTCTTATGAAACAACTGCCCACAACCTTCAGCCAACTCAGGATCGCTGCGAGACACCAAACTGCCCTTTATCGTTTGTTGGCAAAAAGACTTGGAACATATAAAAGGGAAACAAGATGATGTTAATCAGATTTGAGACTTTGTGATTGTGGCAAAAATCCTCACTTACAGTTGCAGAGCCACCAAACCCCCAAACCTCACAAGGAAGCGAGCTGGGTAGTAAGCATGACCACCAGTCCCAAGGACACTTTACTGGCAAAGTGAACAGGATGTGCGACACATCAAATACATGTTCGCACTGTGTTTTCAGATAAACAAGCCTGAAGATTGAAACTTAAACGTAGAAGATTTAAGTATCTGCTGCTAGCATTTGTGGGGTACTCTTAGGGATTATCCAAGGTTGCATCCACTCAAAAGAAAATGAGCCTAAAAATCATCACCACTTTGTACCTCCTTCCCTAATATGTGAGAACAGGATCACTTGAAAACTGCTAAAAGACTACATTTAGCCCAAATTAGCCAGAAAACCCCAAACAATATGAACCATATGGTTTTCTACTGCAATGCAAGGCTAATGCTAACTATGCGACTGTGCGGCTCTGGTTCAGTGGTGAGCCATCACATGTCAAATGAATTTGGAGCACCATGGGTGATGTCTCTCTTCAAAAGCACGCAGCACTGTCAGAAAGGCTTATGTTGGAGGGAGATTTGGTGGGAAATGTGTTCCCTGCTAATATTTTACCGGCCAATTATGACCGACGTACTCTCTGCAACAATTACATTCATTCAGAATACAAAAATGCAGTGAAAAAAGCAACACATGAGAGATTTCAGGGATTTATCTGCAAGACAAAAACTACACATAAAAATCATTTAGTGTGTCCTTTTCATGACAGCTTTAAAGATGCCACACGACATATCTAAGAGGTTAAACTGAACTGTCACCCTGACACTTCTTTTCTCATCTCGTATTTCATGTAACCTTGTGAAGCCGTGGCAGACGGCCTGTCTGAGACTGCCTTTGATGTCTGCGCTCACAGATTGAGAAAGGAAGACTGACAAAGAGCGAGACAAAGAGAGAGATAAACATAAACAGAAGTGACACAGCGGAAGCAAAAAGAGTCTAGGACAAAAGGATGTGAGAGATGGAAGCAGAGACTGAGATGGGAAAAAAAGAAAAAAGGACGCAGAGATTGGAAGATGGAGAGAGCCAGAGCAGGAGAATGAGACTGGCAGATGGAAGCAAGGAGAGACAGAGACGCTACCAATGGCTCTCCAGAGAAACAAAGTGACACTGTGTGTTAAGACTAGCAGTGAGGAGGTGTCCCTCCGGCTTGCGATTCTTCATTACTGCACCTGATAACACATCACCAAATCCCCGTCTCTCCTTACCTCCTTTAACCTCTCAGAAAACACAAATAACTCCGCCAATCCAACACTTTCCACGATGCCTTTTACACTCGGAAGATCATCCCTGCAAAAGTACAGTCCCCAATGAATGGCTTGTTTAAATTAGTATCTAAGATCTCCCACTGCAAAAAAAAACCATGTTTCATTTAGAGTTTCAAAACCATCATTACTTATACAGCAGTACATGCTCATTTTACTGCAATATTTACCACGTAGTATAAATAAAATAAACCCCTCTCAACTTCAAAATGCTTCACGCAATAGAAACTGCTGAAGGGAGAAACGAGGCAGACTTAAAAGAATGCAACATCCTGACTGTGAGAGCATGTGGCTCATTATTGGTAGGAAGGCAAGTAATGCACATGGAATGGCAGCAGAGCAAACAACTTCCTTTTTATATTACACTTAAGCGGGACACCATATTATTCTCAGTGGACGGGCAATTTCATTATCACAAACTGCCAGGAGAGCAAGCTCGAGATGATATTGGTGTTTCTCTTTATTGGCTGGTGATATGCATACTAAACCATTTAAACTACTTGTAGAGACTCATGTAAGAATAAAGTCATGTGTGTATCCATGGTTTGGCTGTCTAGAAGTCCAGTACTTTAGCGGTCAGTGCCAAGGGCTATTTCAATTATTTACCCTCAAGGTCCTGTAGCAGGGGTGGGGGAACTCCAGGCTTCAAGGGCCGGTGTCCTGCAGGTTGTAGATGTGTTCTTGATCCAACACAGCTGATTTAAATGGCTAAATTAAGTGCTGCAGAGGCCTGGTAATGAACTAATCATTTGATTCAGGTGTGAGAATCTAAAACCTGCAGGACACCGGCCCTTGAGGCCTGGAGTTACTCCCCCTGTTCTGTAGTGTCTGCATGAGAGTGCAAATTCCATTTGTCGGACATGTTCTTGATTATTTTTATGAAAATAATAAAAAAAATAATAAAATAACAGCAGATTATCTATCACACTTTACAAATGATGATGATAAAATACACAGGATGCATGGGCGAGGCCTTAGTCTTATTTGCTTAAACACCCACATGCCTTTAATTAGTAGCAGCAAAACTAATTTATATTTTACCACTATACTATACCACTTCACTTATTGCATGTGAGCTAGATTTAGCATTTCCTATTTTAATAATATACATGCAAACTTACTCTGTAGCACTTCCGGAAGCACTAATGTTTGATTAATAGTGCTGCATTAAATCTATGACATAGAGCTAAAGCTACGACGAGCAGCTTACCAGAAATGTAACTTAACGTTGCAGTGACACTGAAGTCAACCATAATCAGACTGTTTGGTAATATGGTCCATAAACACAGCATTAGCATCAATGCTTTATTTATGGATCATATTATTGATTGGCAAAAGCAGAAAGGCTTTATTGAAAAAAATCGAATAGGTTGTAATTGTACAGAATCTAGTTTGATTATTACACCATGAAGTAGTGAGCGTTCTGGAGTTTTTTCTTTTACTAGCCATGGACAGTATACTGCTTTTCAGTAAAAGTAACAACTAACTTCAAAGTGTATTAGTGCCAACATCAACAGCTCAGTTTCACTCATGATGGCCGAGCAGCGCAGACACAAGAGGGCATACGTAGAAATGCACGCAACAACGATGCAGGGATTCGACATAGTTGTATAAATTATGCTTAAAGGGTCAAAGGGCAACTGAAAAAGTTCTAAATTAGATGATAAATATAATGTAGCGTTACCAGATATAGAGAAGTGTTTGTCCCCTCAGGATTCAGTAAAGTCAAAAAAGCAGCACTAGGAGGAGAGGGAATATGGCACTGAAATGAATCACGTGCACACACATACTGTGCCGTTTTGTGTCTTCTGAATTTATAATGACTTAATTGTTAACGATGATTAAAAATGTCTCTCATGCCCACAAAGGGGTGAGTTATTCAAGCGTAACATTTAAAAATGCTACTTCTCCCGTGGACTTTGATATGATACCACGAGAGAATGACATGCAGCTACTCTTCAAGCAACTGCAGAAAAAACACAGAGCTGCAGTGAAATGGGCAAAAGAAGAATGTGAAAGATTTCACTTTTGTACTGGGTGTCCAAAGGAAAAGGATCTGAAAATGTTTGGACAGATACATTTTATTGTTTAATTTATCTGCATTAGTTTAGACATGGCCAGAGGCTTCTTTCCAGCTACCGATTGAAAGAGTCACTGTCACCTTCAATGTGTTTTTCTACGTCTGTGTGTGTGTGTGTGTGAAGCTCCTTATTGGCTCCTGATGGTGAAGTCTCCATGGAGTGAGCGATGAGGTCTGGAATGACAGCCGGGGGATGGTGCGAATGGTGGGAGTGAACGATGGAGGGATGGAGGGTGTCTGAAGAATGGGGGCAGGCGCCTGAGGTCCAATCCCATCAACTGAGGCAATTGTGCGGAGCGAATGCTGGAGCGAGGAGGTGGAGGTTGAAGATGAGCTTGCAAAGGGGAGAAAGGGAGAAATCCTGCATTCCCATTATTAAGTACCACCACGAGTCTGTGATAGTATACAATAAAGAGTAGAAATCTCAGAACATGGCGCCCCCCTTTAACGTTGGCTTTCCAAAGTTATATGTCGGCATTAACTGGCTAAAATCACGGGGAAGCCTTATGTACTGATAAGAGTTAATTGACTTTGTTAAAAGCTATTTAAATTTAAATTTAAAAAAGTAAGTAAAACACGACTCTGTTCTACTGAAGGATTTAGTGCAAAGCAGTAAATAGTGGCCTCTGTAAGCAATATATCAATGTCAATGCTTTGCTAAGATAGCTACATTAACTGTTAGTTAGCACTGTTTTTCTTAATTCCTGTGCAGAACATTCAATAGATGTGCTGCACATTTAACCTTTTGCTAATTTTCAACTTTTGTGCCGAGTGTGACAGCATAATGCAGTTATAACGTGCACACAGAGCATAACAGACAGTGATGGTTATTGAGAAACTGAACAGAAATTGCAAACGGTGGAAACCTTAGTCAAACAAACAAAAAGAGAAAGACACCTGAGCCATGCTTCTGACTTTAAATGTGCAATATGCATTCAAAGTCCTGACATCCTGACACAGTTTGAGGTTTTACATTTAGCTGATGTCATTATCTCTTTACTTGTGTGTTTTTAGCATCTGGTTAATACTGTCACATGCTGACTGAATCTTTATGCACTGCAGGTTTTTTGTTTCCGTTTTTTTTAATGTCTATAAGTGTGTGTTATGATACTATGGCGTCATCTGCAATCGCTATTATTCCTTTAACAATCAAACGATCTTTGACAGAGTGTCTCTCCAATGCCGACTCTTGCGTCAGCCTGACAGCTGCCATCCTGAACCCAAATGGAAAGTGACGGCAGTGAGCACGTTGCATTGGTTTCATATTCTCCGCTGCTCTGCATGGCAGCGTCTTTATAAACTTTCACCACTCTGCATCTGTGTTGGTTTGACATATGTTTTATATGCTACATGTACCGTAAAAATTAGGAGGGGTTTTCTGCTTGGGATTAAAACTGTTGGATATAAATAGAGTAAAAGGACTACAATCCATCCTTCACTTAGATTATTTGACATTCAGCTTATTTTAAAGATTTGTAGACTGTAAGAATGTCTTGATTTTCTTATAAATGTTTCACAGCAAACACATTTGATAGGTCAATAGGTCGCTATTTCAATTCCAACCAGAGACACAAACGCCCTTTGGGCATAAAACGCTGCCAAATCAAAAAAATGTGGAGCTATCACTGTGGCCGTCCTCTGTGATGAGGGAGCAGCTAAAAGTAGCTTCTTGTCTATAAGCCATCATCTATGCCAGCAGCCTGATATTAGTGAAAAAGCCAAGTATGTGTTAATTAGGCAATATGTAGGGGAATCCCTAATTAACACATACTTTATTCTAAGTCCACTCAAACCCTTTTATCTTAAAATCAAATGGCTTTGCTACATAAAAGAGCAAAGCCGTTGCTCCTCTGTGTAGGGGTTGTTGTTCGCTCATGAGAATCACCACAAATGTGAGCAAGCAAACATGCAGAATGTCTGAAGCTGGAATTCAGAGGTCCTCAATGTAATCGAGGTAGGAACTTCAGCACGTCCATCCACTGTTGTGACAATGAAAGAATCCTTTAGATTGTGCACACATGGCAGTATCGCTAACTCTTACAGATTTCTACGCTTTACACGTCATCCAATCAGATTTTGTCTCATTTCCATATCCATCTGCGGCTCAGTATTCAGTGGCCTGTTTCATAGCCCCCAAGTTCTGCAGCCTAGTTTTAGTTGGTGACATAGTTCAATTTTGTGAATTCATTATACATATTTAATTTGTTAGTAAATGTCAACAATCATTTATGTTTTTTATCACGACATTTTTATCTCTACAAACTAAAGTTTAGCCAAAACTAAAAGCCGTCCGTGATCTAATTTGATGTAAAATGCTGTTTGATCAAAATTGAGTGTTTTTTCTTTCATGTCGTTAATATAGTGCTTTTTCTTTTGTATTGTCATCAGATTAAAATTGAATTCAATTTAAAATGAGTAATAAAAGCATACTGGGATCACTGTATGTACACTATAGACTGAGCCCTAGTACTACAAACTCATAATAAGCTGTCCTTCGGTAATTTGTGTAGTCGGTGAAATGTCACTTTGGATTGAGAAGTCCTCAGCGTGTGCCTTTGTGCATGTGTGTCTACTCATCATGTTTATATCTAAGCAGAGACTTGCTCCATGGAGCAGGACTGCGGGAAGGCAAGGCCTTCCCTGGAGCCTGTCAGTCATCCAGAGTGGCGTTGCCTTATTGGCTATTATCTTTCCTGTCAGAAGCCTGGCTGTGTCTCCACCTCACCACATCAGTCTCTGTCAGTTTCCAACCTGCCTGTGGATAGAGCCACGGAGCATGAAGCTGCACGCTACTCTTATCATTAGTTTTACTGCCACTTCTCGGTTTCAGCTCCAAACCCAAATGTCACCTCTTATTTTGAGGCTTTTGCTAATAAAATCATTTGACTTGTTTAACGAGTGGGACAGCTACGTAGATATTCTGAGCGCTACTATTTAAAATGACACAGCTGCGGCATGCCGTTTTGCTCCTGTCCACATGCAGGAGAACCTCGATTAATTAAGTGAATTCACACTGCAGCACATGTCACCAGCCGCACCTGAATCATTTTTACATCGCAGGAATGGCAGTTAGCAGTTACACATCAGACCTTTAAGGAAAAAGAAGTTATTTTCATTCAAGAGAGTCAACACTTGCAAAATGGTACTCGTTCAAATTAAAAGAGAACAACAAAAATAAAATCCCACCGCAAGTTAATTTTGATTTACGAGGACATTCATGGATTCCTCAGTATGTTTACTGCTTATATTGACACAGTTTCTAAATTTGCAATGCCACATGGGAAATCTGTGGGCCCACATCAAAATTCACACTTGTAATTACAGCAACACTGTGCGCTTAATGTGAAGGCTTTTTTCTGCAGTTTGCATGCGAGTCAACGTGTGCAGTTGCGATAACGTGACACGCCGATTAAAGATTGCACAGCATACGCAATTAGAAAAGTAGATTTGTGTAGCTCTTACCGCTGCTGTTGGAATGACATGCTAATAAAGCAAACAGACGTTTGATGAACTGTCACAGTTGCATTTATACATGAAATTACATTATAAAAAGAATCAGCTATAAAGAAACTAACTGGGTGGTGCTTTTAAGATCTTTGTCTGTGCTGTTATTTTAAACATGACATGACGCACAGATCTGAAGCAGCACTGGGAACCAGAAACAGCAGAGACAGCTCCCGGTCATTGCATTTGTTCCTTAAAAAAAACTAAACAGTTTTTAAATAACATATTAAATTGTTTAATATAGCATTAATGCAATTCCTGGATGAAACTGATGAGAGCAGGCGAGAGGCAAAGTCCCTCTACAGCACTTGAAACAGATTAGCACACATTCCTAGTCGGAGCTGAGGTCTTCTAATATTTATTACCTCCATAACTTACTCTCCTGTGTACTGCCAGAACATTTAGCTGCACGCAGGGAGGCGAGGGGTTAAAAGGGGAACAGCGGTGCCATAAAAGGGACAATGAAATAAACATGACTCACTGTGAAAGAGCCCTCAAAGCCAATATAATTTGGATGGCGAGGAAGAGCAAGGTGCCAAACCTCAGGCTCGATCTGTGACCTAATCTCAACAGCCAATCCTGTTGAGTGGCGCTTTAAGAAGGCGGTGAAACAGCAATTTGGTTACACGCAGACATTCGAGTATTTAGTTCAAGCCAAACCATGAAACACGGGCTGCAAGATAACTAAGAAGTATATCCCTTCTCATTTACAAATATATGTGAGGGCTGAGTGTAATAATTATTTCTTGGAGAGCAGATGAGATTCGGGGACAAAGCTGGAGACGAGTCAGGGAAGCACATTTAACATTGAGCTTGACAAAATGAAGAAAAAAACCCCTTCTGTAGCTTTAAATCCAGCTAGAACCAGTTACAGCCCGTAGCCAAAACAATATGTGATTCTCACTCGGTAGCGTGTGTGTGTGCGTGCACGCCCACGTGTTTGTGTGTTAGTGTGTGCAAGCATTTGCAACGATTTGCTCCTTCAAGAGATAAGAGTAGCGATGGATTACCCTCACCTTCCTTGAGCTTCCTCCTTTTAACCTTACTGCAGGGCTGATTGCAAACTTTAAGCATGAAGGTAAATAAGCTACAATGCAGTACGTCTCAGTTTACAACCACAGACATATATATAAAAAAGATGCACAAAAGCATCAACAGGCAAAAGGTGAGCTTGGATTTTTTTGACGCATTCACACTCTCACATCTGCTTTCTTTATCACGTGGAAGCAAACATGATGCTGGATGCCCAGCCACCGTGTCTCTGCATCAGTTTTCACTCTGAACTCTGCCATCTCTCTTCTTCTTTCTTGCCTTGCCTACATAGATTTTCCAGTGCTTTGAGTGTGACCACCATATCATCTGGACCATCATTGTTTCATACATAGCTTTTTTTTTTTTTTTTAATAAACACATGCTGTAAACTTTTGTGATCCAGGTTCCTGCACGTGATAATAATAAAAATATGGCAACATGAGTGGGTGTTTTATGAAAAACAAATGTCAGCCGCTTTAGCAAATCCTGTTTGGCTGCAATCAAATCAACTGATCCTGACATGCGGAGGTAAATACAGAATTATTGTCATTGAGGAAAGCGGTATTTACTATTTGTGAAGCAAGGTCTGCCTACATTTAGCACAACGATGCTAATGCAAGCTTGCAGCAGCATAGCTAACTGTTTGGTGTACTGGTGAATGAAGCAGCTTTCACAACACGGATGTTCACAAATTTTAAATACGCACACCAGATCTAAACAACACGGAAAAATACAACCCAGAATGACAGTACATGGCACATGGAAACACACACACGCACACGCACACACATACACACACACACTGCCAGCTGCTTTCTAGCTTGGAAGTCAATAACATTATCCTCTCTCCATCTCAGTGACGGTTATTAGTCTGGAGAGCCAAACGGCTCTCTTCAGTGACACTCTGGAGATGAAGGGATAAATCACCACACTGAAAGGATGAGTGTGCAAAGAGAAGTGAGAGGGAATATGAATGAGAGTAAGAATACTCAGAGAGACAACTTAGTCAAGGTTGTATGACTTTCTTTTCCTACACTACATTAGAAATGATCCGAAGACACGTCTTTTCGAAACACGAGGTTTAGCTAATTTTCCTGTTTCTTCGCACCAAACCCCTGAACCCCTCTCTCTCTCTTCTATTACACTCACAGTCTCCTTCTCTTTAGCTTCATCACTGCTTTATCAGAGAAAAGGTGCTTTATTTGGCCCGGTACACTAAAAGCATCCTCTTTGTCGCTGTCTCCCCCCACCCCGCCACCAACTCCTCTCTCCGTTTTCACCGGCTCACTCTCCCACAGGACCCTTCAAAATACAAGGAGAGGAACAAACGCCAGAAGGCCTACTGCTAGTTGAATAACACACTAGTGAACACCTCATGGACTTCAGTGGCCTATTTTCATTGGGCTAAGGACATTACATCAACAACTTTAGGCTGGTTCCAGAAATTTGAGAAAGGAATGACTCACTGCAGTGCTTTGTGTTTCACATTGCATGCACAAAAGAGATTGCATTAGCATTTATATTTCCATGATATGAATTATAGCTCGAAGCTTATTGAATCTCTGCATCTGAATTGTTTTATTTCTTTTAAGTGTCCTTGTGTTTTAGCCCAGAACTTTGACTGACAAGCCTGAATAAAGTATTTTAGAGTTGAACTGAAAGTAAAGGCACTTTTACTGAGACATCAGCGTACACCTGGTGTTTGGCTTCATTTGGCTACTCACTTGATCGAATTTTCGAGAAATCATTCAAGTTAACCAACAAATTACATCTTTGTTTAGACCCCCCGTTGTTTTGATCAGATCCCCCTGTTAGAGGGAGGAGTCTGTCTGCTTCTAGCACAGTTGCAGATCCTTGTTTCAAACATGTTTCAGTTTAACGATGGGACAAGCATGGGTTAGGTGCACGCACAAAAACAACATGTACATCTATATCTCATCAGCACAGATAAGGCTAACAGCTTTCGGTCTAAAGAGGGAGAAGCCATGTTATGTATGCAAGGGCCGGTCTATTCTAAAATTAAAGAGAAAAGGATCCTCTCAAGCCTTGGAGCCACTTCACAAACTCAGTCGTTAATTTCTTACCAATGAGGACAGAAAAATAGATAAAGAACAAAATTTGGGACTCGGAATGTCAGCACTATTAATTTTGACATATTTTATTTATTTTTACAACATCGTGTCATGGCGCAAGAAAAAAAAATAACAGCAAAAACAAAAAGGGAATGAGTAGCCAGCTGCACAGTCGGCTAGCTCTGTCAGAAAAAGCACGAGTGTCATTTAAAACTTTCAGGTTTTTTAACTAACGACAGCAAAACATTTTGTCATAAAGTCAGCAAAACATTCAAGCCTTCTTTATCCTGAGACTATGTCCATTTACTATTCTTAATATCACATTTGAAATAACTTTGTGTAGTGTCCAGTGCAAATGATTAAAAAAGACAAGTGCAAGTGTAGTTTCTATTCATCATTAAAGACATAAATTCAACTACTTGTCATTACAATCAATTGAAGCCTTACCATTAGCACATATAGAAAACTTAAATACTTAAATACTGTTTCAGTTTTGACACTCTTTAGCTTCTACTTCTTAATAAAAACATTTCAAAAGAGTTCTACGATGAGGAACAGCTCTAATAGCTTTATTTATATATTATTTACTTTGGGGATTCAGTATTGTTTTAACACCAATCCAGAACAAGCTGTCATCATAAGACTTGAAACTCACGTGACTCATGCAAACACAAGTGTATGTTTGTGTGTGTGTGCGACTGTGTGTGCACCAGTCTAAGTAAATGCCAATTCCTGTGGGACAGCTGCCTGTATGGTAGACTGGTCAGCTCCAATCTGCAGGCTATCACTCCACATGTCTATTTCTGGAATCTGCATGAGCGCGCGCATCTGTGTTTGACCAGTTAGAGCCGGTGGTGAGTATGACTCTTTTCCTCGATCACAGGCTAACCCAGATGGATAAGAGGTTTGAGTACAGCTGGGTTTAGTACAATGGTGCGTGTATGTGAGGTGGCACTTACAGAGCTAAGAGTGATGCACGCTCACTGAATTGATAGTCCAGAAAGAATATGAGCTAGCTTTAGTGTCGTATCCACCTAAGTGGTTTCTAGCTTTATTATGCTACTGCTTCCTCCACTTCACAGATTGTTAATTGACTATTGTACCACAATGGCCATGTGGTGAGAGAACAAATAAAGACATCCATGTGCACACACACACATTTTACACACTTCCATTATTTGGGTGAGTGGATAGCGATGGGAATGATGATGATGGTGATGGCTATGACAATTTATTTAAATGTCTGTGGAATTATGTGAGAGAGCTCGTGTCAAGAAGCTAATTTACGCTGAGGACGCCGGCCAAGGAGGAGGGTAAAATAAAATGAAAAAAGGAGCACGAAGGAGGGGTGCAATGCTTTTTTTGGTTTCTTAATCTCATTGGGGGAATTTAAAGTATTCCAATGAGCTCATGAAATCGCCATTAGACGAACACGAGTCCTCGTGGTTCATGTTTATTGGACATTTGCGCATCTGCGTGTTCTTATGTACTTTGTCGAACGCTGAACATCCATGTGCCATATCTGAAACATTAATGAGCACTGGGGAGAAGGGGAGTAGTGATGAGCAAAATATTTTGGACACAGTTGATTTATTTCAACATTTCTGTTGATGTAAAATATTCGTTCAGATTCTTTCAGCAGTTTGTTCGGTGGCTATGCTTCACCAGCACATGATGCATCTCAGTCAAAACCACAGTACTCGTCTCAGTGCGTTCACTCATTTGTCCACTTGCTTGGTCATCAGTTTGTTACTCCTTCAGCTATACTTCGGGTATATACTTGAGCGAATCATAGGGAACCCTTGCGTGCCTCACTGGATGTCACTGAAGATGAAAGCAGCTTTCAAATCACGTATCTAATGAGACAGCTGGAGGAACCAAAAGAACCCATCTAATCGGACATGTTGTAAACACCACACACCACTGAACCATCATGATGACCACTGGTGATTTGCAATTATTCACAGAGACACATTTAATGTGATGTAGCTGATGATCCAGGGAATTGTGGCCTTTCAATCGGAGCTACAAATGGGCTAGCTGCTTCAGCTTGAGTTTCCTCTTGAACTGCACGGAGATAAACCACGTGAAAATATATTTGCATATTTTAAATGCATATTTAAATATTTTAACATTTTCAAACAAAAGCAACGTCTGGCTGTGGATATGTTTGTGGAGGTGTGCGACTTCTCCACCGACAACAACGACAGTCCAACAGCACGAAATGGACTGGTTTCCACTAAATGGACTGGTTCGTCTATATTTTCAGCTCTAACTGAGCACTCAAACGGCTTTATACATCTTTGCCTCATTCACCCATTTACACCCATTCATACCCATTCATGCAATCACGTTTTCCTATCTATTAGCTATTTTTTATTTAATATATATTATATATATTCACACACACTCTGACGAATGCACCAGAGAGTAACTTGGGGTGTCTTGCCCAAAGATATTTGGCATGAAGACTGTAGCTGGAACAGGGATCAAACCCCAACCTTCCAATTAGTAAATGACCTGATCTAGCTTCTGAGGTCAAGGTCAGAGATTTTTAGTGGATGTTTAGTAGGTGCAGGTATGGCATCAATGTGAAAATCCTACATTGCCTCGTTCTCGAATTATCAAACTGAAAAAGTTGGGTGTCCACGCCACACACTCGCCCATCAATCTTTCATGGCTGAGAGGTAAAGATCAATGAACTCAGTCATTCACTATTAGCTGATATAGTCATCCACATCAAACCTCAACATTAAACCCTTTTCCCCATTTCACTGGACTCAAATCAAATCCTCACGACAGCGCCACCCGCAAATTGGGACCGCTGCCGCACTGTGCCACTCCATGTGCATCCATAAACACATATCAACCACGACATGCTCACAGACCACAACCAGATGACATCACCAGCAAGGAGTAACTGAAACAGTCCATTAAGTAAAATCTCCGGAGGTTGACGCCTATTTTAGCACTTCCCTGTAGAGGACATGAAGGGCAGAGCACCACATAAATGCTCCAAAACCTATTAGGCTGTAAATTTAGGCTGGTAATTCATAAACGATGACCTCAAACCAGGCATCGGCTGGGCATAACAAATGAGTAAGACTGAGGTCGGATTCTTTGGAAGAAGTCTCAGCGTGCGCAGTGTGTGTGTGTGTGTGTTTGTGAGTACATGCGCATAGAATTGGAGCTCTTTTATAGAACTTTCAGTTTCAATTTATGATCCATTAACTTGTAATAAGTGCCATACGTTCCCGGCTGCCCTGAGAATCAACAGCAAGGAGAGTGAGAAGGAGAAGGGAAAGGGCGTTTAGAAGTCGGCCACACAGCTACACAATGCAGCGATTAGTGTGGTTCCGGTCTATGATGTGGCATTTAGCTGACACCCGCTTTAGTATAGAGTGGAGGTTCATCCAGCAGTCCCATCATGCTGGATGCATAGTCAATCCATCCCTATGGATCTGTGTAACATCGACGTTTCCACGTAGTAAACAAGCAGTTTTTACACGTGTGCATGTGGGCACCTATTTTCAAACACAGTGCTCAACCAGTCCTTTTTTTTCATTCTTCGTAAACAAGTCAAAATTGTCCTTTGAGTCTTCGTTGACTCAGAGAGCAGCAAAGCAACCAATAAATAACTCGAGTTCTCAGAGACAGAGGCATTCCTGCAGTGTCACTGCAGCTCACCTACTCATTTGTGGACATACAATTGACCCCCAACCACAATACAAGCTGGAGAAACGCTGCCTGTGAGCAGCCTTTTTTCCTCTCAGCAGTATTGAGGAAGAGGTTTTCAAAAAAAAGGAGAAAAAGACAGTGATTCTTTCCTTTAAAGCTTTATTTCTGAAAGAACATAGGGAGAGAACGGTGAGCTGTTTGACAGTTCTTTTGCTGTGTTTCTTTTCCAAGGTGTTTCTGCAAAAAGAGCAGGATTTCTTGCACACTCTGATTCAAAGGGTTAATGTGCCAAGACAGTCCACAGCAGTGAGGAGAGGAGCCTCAATTTCCTGCTACAGGAAGTGCGTGCACGGTGTTGGATGGGCATAGGTTACTCAGGTCAGTTCAATTCAGTGAGACCCTATGATAAGACTGAAAAAACCCCAACAATCAAATGACCTCCTTTGAGTAAACACTTGGGGACAGTGGGAAGGAAAAACTCCCTTTTAACAGGAAGAAACCTCCAGCAGAACCAGGCTCAGGGAGGGGCGGGGCCATCTGCTGTGATTGGTTGGTGTTGAGGGGAGGAAGACAGGACAAAAGACACACTGTGTCCAAGTCAGTGTGCTGAGATGTCATTAGCAGCCTCTTTAAACTTAAACCTGGATGCCAGAAAAAAAACATTCTCAGCCTTACCACGAAGCCCCAAAAGCCAAACAGTGAACATATAATAGATGAACACCAGGCTGAAATTAGCCCATTATTTAGCTCTTATATTGGATTCACCTGCAAGCTCAGGGGGAATATTTAACTAATCACTCCCCAGGTTTATATGTAGCATGTTTGTGGGGAGTGTTGCTGCTGGGATAAATCCATCATCTCAAACTTGAGTCGCCTGGCTGCAAAGCGTTTCAGTTTACGCATGCTTGTGCTCACATTAGGCTCTGCCTTTTCTTCTCATCAATCACAGCAACGAGTCAAAAGTAATACTGTGACTTGCTCACCGTGATTTCAAAAAGCGCAGTAACCATCGCCTCTAAACGCGGCGGCCCAACAGGACACAAGCTGATGGCGTAAAAGGTCAAAAGCGGAGCTTTGCGATTGCCACAGATTGCTATGCGAAAATGATGATGAGGGTCTTACTCTGGGCTAAAGAGGTAATCACAGCATTTTCTTGAGCAAACACAAGCCGTGTAAAAACACTGCCAAGAAAAGAAAAAGCAAAGAGGGGAAATCAAATACTGGCTAAATCAACAAACTTGAAACAAGTGGCTCCATGAATATTCCCGTCCGCCCCTGAGGGCAACACTACATTCTGAATATAGGAGTCTTTTTTCCGCCCGCTCCCCTCTCTTCTTCTCTACAGCTCAACTTCAAAGGCTAGCGCTCTTGCAGAATCCAAGTCAGGTTGGGGGGTGGGGGGTAAAGCGCACACAATATGCTGAGTGTATGCCATATCACACATCTCACACTCTTTTATGTGTTAATCACCATCAGCACAGCAGCAGATGGAAGACGAATGAGAATGTAATGAAGATTTAGGTCGTGGGAAGTGACTGGCGTAACACCCACCCCAGCAACCGCACAACCTCTCACCCAACCCCGACTCTCTGGCATCTGCTTGCTCCACATTATGAGTTTACTTCTGCTACTATCACACAGTGTTGCGGGCATATGCCACATTAAAGCAAAACACTCTGACCTTTCGAGCTTGATCTTGAAATGGTACGATGAGCTGGGTAAGCTGGGCACCTCCATGAAAACTCAACTAGTGGGTCTTTTGAGTAAGTTCAGCAACTGTCACTCATGTGGCTCCATCTAAACCGTGAAGCAAAGCAGGCACAGGGGAAAAAAGGACGGGGAAGGACAGGAAGACAAGTCTTCCAGTCCAGGCTTTGATATACAGTGGCAGGGATGGCCTCTCTCTTTAAAAAAATAAATAAAAAGAGAGAGAGAGAAATAAATAAATAAATTAGAAGCTGGAGTCGGGCAGGCAGAGAGCTCTATCAGGGCCAAGCCACACATCTATCAGAAAAAGGCACTAAGGCTTCTGGGGATAAAGCACGGAGGCATGAAGAGAGGCTATTTCCATGGGGAGTCCTTGGAGAGGCCAGACCCAACCTGCTACTGAAGCCTAGCAATGAGAGGTCTCTCTGGGGAACTGCAGAGGATAAGAGGCCCCGGCGGAAGAACTCTCACGTCAGCACTTCAATCACGCCTAATCCCTGCTTAGTACACCCACTGCTATGGCAAGGAGAGAGTGAGGGAAAAGGAGAGGAGAAGATGAGGTGGGTGGGGGTAAGAATGATGAGAAGGGAGGCTAAGAGAAAGAAAGATAAAGAGAAACTGAGGGAAGATAAAAGCTATGAGAAAAGAAAAAAGATTAAGGGGGGAGGTGAGAGACAATGGGGAAAATTGCCAAAGGAATCATCAAAGGTGAGTAAGTGGAGGTAGTGTGTGAAATTCAGAATTTCAATGCAAACTTGTGCAGTTTGTGAGTTGTGAGTATTCCCTGCCACCAAATGCAGACTTCCACCCAAGTCAGAAGAAATCAAGTAGCAGAAGTGACGCATGAAATATTAACTTTCATGAATGCAAATATCTGTGCGTACATGAAAAAGCAATCTCTCCAGTGATAGCAAATGAAAACTTAAAAGAACGTGTCATTCTTAAAATGTAATTTCTGTTAAAATGATAAGCCTTGCATTATGGAAATGCTGCCCTCGGTTTATATTTATCTCTTTTAAACACATCAAATTACAACAAGGGGCTCTGAGACTGTTTTAAACAGGGTGAAAGAGGATATTCTTGGCTGTCTTTTAGGAAGAAAGTCCCTGCCACGCCACCAGAAATATACCAGAAAACCAAGTGTTCCACTTGTCAGACAAATTACATGTTGCCAGTGCAAGTGGCTTCTTCTGAGACTGTTTGTGTTGTTTAGCAGTGGATAGGATTATCTAAAAAAAAAGATAGAAGGTGATACAATCTCTGGCCAAAAAAAATAGAGGCACACGAGTGCAGAGACTCATCAGATAGGAACACTTAGTTTTATTTTACCAATTTCACTGGAGCGACAGTGATGGAGCAGAAACATCAGAAAACACAAGGGTGCCAATGGAGTATGAGACGGATGGAAATTTGCTCCGCTGACCTATGATTACTTCGCAGAGCTGCCCCGGGACGGCAGAAAACATCCAAATGTAATCTGCTGAATGCTGTGCATATGCAGGGTATGTGTGCATGTGTACGCACACGCTTATGTTAGAGTATCTACATGCGTGTGCATCTGAACGGAGAGATGAAATGTTGAGGGAGGAGAGAAAAGAGGGATGAAGATGGAGCAGATGGACGAGAGGAGATCAGCGAAAGAGGATTACGCCACGTCAAACCATCATTGCACTCATAAAATCAGTCCACCCACATTGCTTCAGAGGCTTCAGAGCCAATGTAGAGCAGGGATAATTTAAGACCCACGGTCTATGTCCCTCTCTTGCTCCACATAGTAGAATATTGCTGAATGCGAGCGGACAGAAAAGACAGTTAAAATTAAGTGCAGGGTTTGCAAGAAAAAAAAAGGTGGATTGGAAGAATGCCGAGTAAAATTGTAAGGGTTATTGTTTTGGAAAGCTGTGAGGGGATTTCAGGGCAAATGGGCAACAGCAGTGCATGTTTCATTAATCTGCAAAAATTGAGATGCATTGAATCTACAAACGAAAAGAGTTCTAACCTAAGCGATGCTTTTGGCACCTGTTTGACATTTTCAGCGAGACCATTTGCTCTGTAAAATGATGCCAGGTGACTCCGACAGCTTCCTTTTCTGCACTTTTTTTCCTAACAGCAAATTTTTCTAGCGTTAGATTCACTCACGCCGACTCAGACGGGGCTTCGAAATATATAACAGATGGATTAAAATAGAGCACAAGGATTTAACACGCTGTCATTACATTTTCCAGAGGGAAAACGCATATTATGTAGCAAACTTGTTACTTTTCTTGGATGTGTTGAAGTCGCTACCAAAATGTGTCATAATCACAATTCCAATTGTTCCGTGTAACTGAACAACAGTTTTCAAGCATCCATAAAATCTCTGATCTTGTTTTTCACCGACAGTTTAAACAACCACCACCCTCATTGCTTTTGTGGGATCTTTAACGTCCAGCATTAAAGTCCAACTATGTTGCAGAGAACTGCATATGAAATTTCAGCACCTTGGTCAGCTCCACAGTGTTGGCGATAATGTTTTCGCACTGTGCGCTACTGAGCATTTACCATAACCTGGATCTAAATCACGCTGTTGTGCAACTGTACAAATGTTGTGCACGACTCTTCCAACATGAGTCATAAATAATGATATTTATTTTTAAAAGCGTTCTCAAATTTTGGACTAGATGGTGGTAAAAAACACAAAATTCCAGTTTTAAAGTGGAAAAGTTTCCGTATCATTAAAGTGCATCTCTTATTCATATGCAGCTACTTTGCTAGAGCAGCTGTGCATGTTTTACACTTCAAAATTATCCTCACTTATCTCATGCTGCTCCGTGGGGACGGCCCTCGGTACGAAATGAACCGTTTTAACGCCTTTCCCTTTAATGCCACGCCTCTTTATACCAGCTTCCCTTTTATTGGCCCCACTTACCTGTTGATTGGGCATATATATGATATCCCCTCTCAATGGCATCATAAAATCCAAGAGTAGTAATGGTAGTAACATTAGACCACATCCACTACTATAGCTCTACATTGTATCTAATAGCATTATCCTATGGGACCTATGAATGTCTTTTAAAAAAAGCTCTTTAAATAGTTCACTCTGTAATAAAGACGCCGACCAACCATCTCTGAAGCCAAGTGATTTCATTCCTTTGAAAGTAATCTCAGTCTGTCCCCTTTTCAAGTCATTCTCACTACACTGACATTGGCATGAGACTGCAACTGTTTCATAAAAAAGAATCCCAGATCACCGTATAACTTCAATGCATGACTTTACTTTAGGCATTAATTCGAGGGATATGATTCTTCTTATACAGGGTATTGTGAATAACCGTGGAGAGCACTGCCTAATGCGTCAGTCCAATATTTCCCAAAGGTGCTTAATGGTGCTGAGATCCTATGACTGTTGATCACTCAGTACAGCACGGTGAGGATACACAGCAACCCTTTACTTTAAGAGAGCAAGTGAAGCCAAACGGCGCTCACAGAATAACAGAGCTGCTCGATCATCTCACCGTGGATATCAAGGGTTCATGTTTTCCTTTAATTTGTCACCTCTGCGATTCGCACAGTGTGCAGGACAAACGATGGCTTTTCCTGGCAGCTAGTGTGGTCTTAAGAGCTGAAAGCTGGCAGACTTTGTGCCTCAAGAGAAGAGGTCTCATCTTCTCTTTGAAGGCCAGCCAACTACTAAGCATCACTGGTTCAATGGTCAATTGTGTAAACAGTCTCATCCCATCACATCCTACTGTCTAATCTATCAAAAAAAGTAACAGAGTAACTGACACTTCTTCAGTTGTGCCATGTGCCATTTTGCCATTATCTAACTCTTGCCACGACTTCTGTCCATCCGCTCGCTCTCTGATTTCCCACGTACCCACGCTCTCAGTGCCACGTCACGCTCAAAATGGCCGATGATTAAGACCATCTGTGGTGGGCAGGCACCATGCAAACACCCTGGAAAGGAATGGATGGTGAATCCCAGGTCCATCTGTGCCTGTACATAGGGATATGTACACACGGAAGGCACATGCAGGGAGACATGCCTGTGTACTCACATGCATTGTGCACAAAAGTCGCACACCCGAATGCAAATAGAGCACTAGAGACAGAGGAGGCGAGATAAGAGGAGAAACACGGGCTCAACCCCTGTTGACAGCAAAGAGACTTGGAATCCCTTTTTCAATAAACCAACACTTCATGTCTCTGGCACTCTTTCTCAGCTAGTGCACTCTGCAGCATATCCAAAACAGCATGAGAGCAGGAGGATATTAATTAGCACAGCATGGACCGCGCTGTGTCACATTGGTTTTGCAGCGGTACGTTTTGCCCGGTGTGTGATGAGTGGCCATCGAGGGTCAGTAAATACAATCGAAATGGCCTCAGAAAACGTCAGAACACGGTGAGGGTTTCTTTGAAAATGCCAACATGGGTTTTGTTTACTGAGTCATTCAGCTGAACTGAATCACAAATTAGACCTCGAGGCAAATGTGCTGACTTTAAAGATGCACGTTTTCCCTTTGAAAAATGGGCGAATGATTATCACGTATGGCAGCTGGGAAAAAACGCATACGCAGAGGTAATGTACTTACACCTCTTCTTATAGACTTCTTGAGCCCATAGCCGTCTCCCCATTATTTATATCACCGTCGGCATATGGAGTCCATTATGAACAAGGGTCAAGGCGCTGGAAGATGTTTTATTTGAGTGACATAATAGCTCTAACGCTCCCAGGCAAAGAGGAACGGGAGAATTATGCAGCTTTCAGAAGAACCATTTGTCATGCTCCTGTTTTTTCTTTCCTTTTTTCTCCTCCTTTCTTTTTGGTTGGCCTACTCTTCTGTGTCTGTTTGTTTGTTTATTTGCTTTTTTGTTTTTTGTATTTCCCCCCCCGCTCCCCTGTGCTAAAAGGAGATGAATCCATTTTGTGCTTTAGTGTGTGGGAAAAATTCCAACAACAAACGTTTTTATAGCCCTCCCTCTTCACGGGAGCTAAGAGAAGTTCAGCTATTTTTGCTGCGGGGGGAGACGAGGCGAGGCGAATGGAAACGCTCGCTCGCTCGATGTTTTGGCTGCTGGTGGAGAGAGGGACGATGTTAGAAGATAAATGACTTTGTTCTTCGCAGACTCGCGGCACTACAAAAGCCTTTTAATATTTACCTTTTCTCTTCAGAATACAAAGATGGGGCGGGGAAAGTCTTTATTACAGCATGCGTGCCGTGACGGCGCACACATGGATATGTGTAGAAAACTGTCCCGTCTTCCCTAACACCCCTGACAAGAAGAAAGAAGACGGTTCTCGGGGAAAGTTGTGCAAAGGGAAAGGAGGGAAACGGGTAATGGAAGTCATTTATAATCAAAATGACAACCAGCTCCAGTCGAGAATGAGACAAAGACAGAGGGAGAGAAATGCTAGAAGACAGCTCGAACAGGGAGGACTGGGAGATGAGGCGGAGATTGGAGAGGGACTGTGGGCTACTGGGAGGCTCTTCCTCCCCTTAGCATCTGGGTGAAGTTCATTAAGCCGTGGATCTGTCGGAGAGGGACTTTGTTACCAACCAGACCCGGAGACATCGGAGAAAGCCACGGCTGTCGCTCCAAGGTCAAAGCTTGTCCTGCGGGTCGGCAACTTTAAAGAGGAGGGACTGCAGATAACGATGAAGCCGATGATGAAAAGGATGATAGATTAACCACAGAAACTCAATTCCTTTTCTACGTTATATATTATTTTAAATATATATATATATATTTTCCACTGTAAGTGGCATGAATATACCGAGTCAATGGCCAGAAAAAAAAGTACACTGAGCGTTAACTGCGACAAGGCGTACATATAGAAAGATGTTTCATATCTCATTACCCGCACACACTATTATCTAACACAGCACCCAGGTGTGACATTAAATCTCACAGCATTTGGCTCGTGCATTGTATAAGCGAAAGCTGGGGAGCGGGTGTTTGCAGCAACTCTGTCTCTAAGAAATGATGTTTATGCATCACTAATATGCAACAGCAACAGCGCTTAGAGAAAAACAGGATGCTACTTGAACTCAATTCCTTTTTTTAATGACATCATGAAAATTAATGGCTTATGGATCCCCAAATGTTAATGCTGACTATATCTGCAAAATAATAACAGTAATAAAACTTATGAAGCAGGCCTAAAAATGTAAGACTATGCACTTTGAATGCACATCGTTTTCCATCTTTTTTTCATCTATTTCTTAAAATTATGTAAATAGAATCTCAGATAAATGACATAGCATGACATAAATGCATTTAAGAAAAACCAAACCACAACACAAACGGCGTACTGTACATGCTTTACTGCTTCCATTGCAATTACGAGGATAGGTAGCAGCCATGGTGAGAGACAGCTGCAAATCTTCCCAGGAATTGTCCTTTCTTCCTTCCTTCCCACTGTCGCCAAAGTGCTTGCACATAGGGGGGTCATATGACTGTCATGAACAAGGTGTAAATGAAAGGCTAAAGGCTGAAGCACCTCAAGCTCAGTGTTGGAGCGGTGATCTTTTTGGTCCATTTTACAGCCGCCTGGGCACCTTGTACTCATCGATTCGGCCATGAATTCTTCTTCATACCAAAGTATTCCAGAGTCAAATATGACATCTGACAGCTAAACCTCGAGGACAATGAGCCCAAGTACAGCAGCAAATCTCCAACAGGATGGCAGAAAAACAAGAGACTCAAGGTGCTGCAATGCAAAGTCCAGACCAGGTTATAAATATATACGCCTAATACACACACTATCATTTGCACCATTGTGTAGCTTTCATGCAGATGTGGTATCGGGGAGATCATTAACTTTGAAGAGTGCCTTTTCTGTTAAGAGATTTTTTTTTAATTCAGCGCGTTCGGTCCAGACAGACTTTCATCAAAGAGCAAATTATTCCACTTATTATGTGAAGTCAAACAAAACACCAGCCTCTCTAAAGATTTGGTTTGATCCAATAATGCGAGCGCTCGCATCAAATCTTTGGCTTTGTGCGTTGCCGGTGTTTCATTTTGTTCGCTATCGACTCTTTCCCCCACTTCCCCCAATCTCACTATGTGATCTATATGTGTCAAAGATGATTTATCCAATTTTCCGAAATAATGTTCCCTCAAATCATTAATCTTTAGTTTTCAACAATTGGTGATGTGCAGGGTATATGAAAGAGTTACAGAACCATAATACAGTGTGACGCCGGTCCTACATGAATGAGACGATCCATAAAGGCCTGTCAGATTAGGTGTGCCAATTCCTCAGTCTGGATTTATTATTATTATCATGGGCCGTGGAACGTTGGCGAATACCGCCTGCATGCAGATGAGGGACCCAACGCCGAGACTTCAGACCAAATCACACTCCATTAAGTTCCACCCTGGAGTGTGCGCACATGTGTGTGTGTGTCTGTGTGTGGAAACAGTAATTTTATGAGCTCTTGTGTACGTGGAGGACGGTTTGTGAGCTCGTGTGTAGCACATTAAGCTTGTTTCTGGGTGCAGATGGTGTAAAGCGTGCAAGTGTGTGTCCTTCTCTGGTAGGTATAATGCATGCTATTTTCACAGATGCTCTACCCACAAAAGAAACAGAATATTGAGACACTTCAGACAATCCCACTCTATTTCTGCACAGGGAGACTGCAGAAGAGGACAGCAGCGATAATTTGCATTCATACCAAAGTCCCAGCTCTCTCACAGATGTTGGCACAAGGCGTGCTAAAGCTACGAGTGTTTGTTCTCCCACTGTTTCATCTTCGCATACGCTGCACCTA
The DNA here is from genome assembly GCF_900408965.1 of Simochromis diagramma. Classification (NCBI taxonomy): domain Eukaryota; kingdom Metazoa; phylum Chordata; class Actinopteri; order Cichliformes; family Cichlidae; genus Simochromis; species Simochromis diagramma. The sequence continues at coordinate 2,549,809 of NW_024387492.1, forward strand.
TTAGCATGACTTTGAGCGCACCTTTGGCATATATGAGCATCTACGTAGCAAACAAAGCCCCAGAGCCACTAAAGCACAAACTCTTCTCTCTAGCTCGCTGCCATCTTTCTTCTCTCTTGATCTTTGCTCTCGTTGTTTGTTTTCACCCCCTCCCTCTTCGGCTTGGTGTCATTATTTTTTCCCTCTGGTTGCTCTACTCAATTTTGTCTCCCCATCTCTTCCCGTCTCTCCCTTTCCGCTTTGTGTGGTTACATCTCTATCTCTAGATTGCACTGGTTCCAGAGACACCTGTGGTGACTGTCTGCACAACCGCAGTGTTATATTATAAAAAGGCGATGGCACACAGTAAAACCGCTGCCTTGTTTTCTTCTTCTTCTTTTTTTTTACATAACTAAAGAGATGAATGAACTAAGAGACAGATATGGGAGACGGAGAGGAGAGTCTGAAGGTGAGAAATAAATATTGACTTTCACTGCTCATTGCTGACTCAAGGTTTGAATTGTGAAGTAAGTTTTGCCTGAAAACTTAGATCTTTAGTGGTATTGACTGCAGAATAATGGCTGAGACGACTACAAATGTGAGATGGTGCACGCTGCTTCAGTGTTGCAGGATAATATCTCAGATGAGTACACAAAATATAAAATTCAACTGGATTGCTGTTGCCAGAAAATAATGGTTTACCATTTATTGCTGTGTAATGGTGTATAAAATGATATGTCTTCTGCAGTAGACAATGATGGACTGCCTCAGGCATACAGTAGATAAAGCAGTTTTAGTCCAACTGCTGGTGTATTCATGTACCCCACTCAGGTCAAATTATATGTCAGATCTTAAAAAGAGGAAGCTCTCTTTCAAACTTTGTAGCAGCTGCCCATACAGACCCCTGGGCAAGACCTGCCTGAGATGATCCATGGTCAAAGGTTTCTTTAGTCTGCTTTTGGGTTTGTGCCTTCTACTAAAACTTGTGCCATTGGTTGGAGGTTAAAAGTACTATTACATCCTGTATTTTCAGATCATAAAAATACAGTGAAGAAACCTATTAATGCCATCACAGCAAATGACGAAATGTTCCAGAAATCAGTATTTCTCCCTCGTTTTGCTCTTTCCATTGATATCCATCTATCTATCCTGGTATTGAGTGAATAACCCTAATGGACTAGATTTGACTAGCGACCTGCTGTCAGTTAGAGGCACTGCAATGATTTCTGCTTGTGTTTATACACTCAGCGGCTACATCATTGCTAGCACTGGGTTTTGCCTTCAGAACTGTCTTAATTATTTGTAGCATAGATTCATCGAGGTGCTGGAAACATTCCTCAGAGATTTGACTGACATGACAGCATCACATCCATGATGTCAGTCTCCTGTTTCACTACATCCCAAAGCTGCTCTGTTATATTGAGCTCTGGCGACTGTGGAGGCCATCTGAGTACAGCGAACTGATTGCCACGTTAAAGAAACCAGTTTGAGATGATCTGAGCTTTGAGACATGACGTGTTATCCTGCTGGAAGCAGCCATCAGAAGATGGGTACTCTGTGATCATAAAGGGAATGAAATGATGCTCCACTGCTACAAAGGGGCCAACAGTGTGCCAAGAAAATATCTCCCACACCATTACACCATCACCACCTGCTCTTCTGCATGCCTTTGTTGTAAAGTGTGGTTATCTGAGTTACTATTGTTTGCAGCTCAAAGCAGTCTGGCCCTTCTCCTCTGACCTCTGGCATCAACGAGGTATTTTCACCCAGAGAACGGACGCGCACAGGACATTTTCACTGGTGAGACGGCTGGGTGGGAAAATCCCAGCAGACCTGCAGTGTCTGAAATACCAAACTGTCTGGCACCAACAACCGTACTATATTTAAAGTTACTTAAATCACCTTTGTTCCCCATTTTGATGCTTGGTTTAAACTTCAATAGGCCAACCTGACCATATCTGCATGCCTAAATTCACTGAGTTGGTGAAATGTGATTGGCTCATTAGATATGAGATTTAACGAGTGGAACAGATAGGTATACCTAATGAAACATCTGGTGAGTGTATGTACTTCTCTTAGGTAAAACATAATAATTAGCAGGACCAGTTTTACAATGTTACAACGACTTCCATGAACTAAACCGACGTCAGTCGTGATAACACCCCCTGTAATCGTTCCTGAAACAAAAGGAAGGGTGGAGATGACGTTACTGTGACGCAAACACGCACCTGACCTCATACGGGACACCTGAACCGCATTCGCTGTTTTCTTCCCATCAGGCACAAAAACGTCTTGATTAGGGTCAGAAAAAGATTAGAGTGGTTTGAGTTTAATTGCATCTGTTGAACAGAAGAAGTTTAATTTTAAAGGTTCATGTAGTTCATTTACATGTAAAGCACAACAGTCTGTATTTTACATGCAGCACTTAGTTTCTGAAGGGCTGTTTAACATTAAAACGGACACATCATAATTACAGCTTGCACAAAACAATGTATTAAGCTGCTTTCTGGGGGAGGACAGTCTCTCAACTCTCTTTAGTGTTAGCATGGCAACAATGGCTAATTAGCCTTGAGCCCAACCTGCAACCACAATAGCTTTCTGGAAAGCAGCAGATAAATTAAAATCCTGAACTGATAATAGCTGTACGTGAAAACGATCAGCAACAGTATTACAGTTCATCATTAAAGCGGCCATAAATGTCCGCACAAAATCTCAAGGCAATCTTTCCAGTTTTTAAGATATTCAGTGGTGGAGATAGAAGTACTAGGCAATACCACTTTCATTAATACCGTCTGTCTGTCTGATTTTATCCAGCTCTGGTGTATCCCAGAATGCTTGTATTGCAATTCAGTTTGTTAGTGTGCAAAATCTAAATCTTGCTTTTGAAAGTTTCTTTTCATTTTACTTAAACAAAAAGAGACAAAAGACACGCTTCCTTGACTAGAGCCAAATAACATAAGAATAGAGACAAATCGCTATCGCTGCGCACACCTGTACCTTACACATAACAGCATACCCCAACTTTCAACTGTTGGCACTGCTGTTCTGATCCTGGCAACTCCCGACTAATTTTCTCCAATAAAATCATTTTGTTATCTTCTCGTCTATTTCAATATGAACACAGTATCAACAGAACACATTCTCACCATTGCCTATTGCTGATGTTAGAGCAAGTGTGTCAACTTAATAAATTCCATCTGAATGTATATGGTTGTCAGCATTAGTTGGTCTTGAAGCACAAACACTTTAAGGGCAGCAGAGATTATCGCTTAGGGATATTTGTCGGCTGAGTCATGCTAACTGCAGCACTCAATAGAACCTCACCTCAAATACCATTCCCTCCCAGGTGCACGACTGTGGTGTAACGAATTTGGCTGCGTACGTGCGCCCTAAGCTGTGTGTTTCTACTCTGTGTGGCAAATAGCTTCCATGCATGGAAAACTGCTTAAATATATGAAGCTCGTGATTTTTAAAAATAGATGGAGAGAAAAAGACCACATTTGATGAGCAAACAAACGTAAAGCAAGACAAAGAGGAAGGCAGCGATAGGGAAATTAAAAAGAAAACATCCCCCCAATAAAAACAAAAAACAGAGGGGGGAGGTGTCAGCAACACAAGAGTCCCTATCCCATCTGGAAAAGGAAAGATGAATGACACAGGCTAAATGAAATGCCACTCTGGGTAATGGGGAACGAGCCAGCATCAGGAAAGCAGGTCACTTGAATTGCAGGGGATGTTCTTGAGAGGCTTTGCCCTTAGGCATTGTGCATTCAAGCTTCCTCCTCAACAGTCAATAATATTAGCTTTAACACAAACACACACACAAACACAGGCAGTGCAGCAGCCACTGGAGGCTTCTCGTGTAAAAATCTGAATGTAATTTTTGCAGGTGACAGGCGAGTGAGAGCGAGCACAAACTAAACTTCGCCCGCTGTTCTTTGATGCTTTTGTCTCACTTCCCTGCTTATTTCAGCGATTACAGAAACAGCAGCCGCCGTACCGTTAATTACGGAGGTGACTAGCGTCTCCTGCGTGATATTTCTGTTGCCTCTCTGCATTCTTGGGTTTGGGTTTTCTGACCTCCTCTTGTATTTTTTTTCTGCTCTGTCTTTCTGTTGCACTTTTCCCTTCCTCCCACTCTTCCCATCCCCCCTCCCCATCCTTCTCCATCCCTGCCTGACCTGGATTATACATTTTTTCAGCTCCCTGAGCTGAACAATACGCTCCAGCGTATTAGCATGCAGCCCAGCCAAAAGAAAAAAAAAATGAAATCCTGCTCAGGCTCCGCCTCTCTGTATCTGTCCCCTTTCCTCTCCTCTCCTTTCCTGCGGCCTTAGCCTTCCATCTTATGATGCCTGACTCTCATGTGTGCTTTCTGGTCACTCTCCATTTTGTCCCTTTCTCTTTATCCACGAGGCCTCCATCCAATCATATCCACCCTTTCCACTCTTCTCACCATCTTAAACTCTCTCGTCTCATTCCTTTTCGCTCTTCTTCCTTTTCTCGAACCCTTTTTCTTTTTCCCTTACATCTGCTGCGTAAGTCTCCATTACTCCCTACTCCCCCCCCCAATCCTTTTACTTTCTATTCCTTCCTCATTCCCTCACTGCTGTCCACACTTCACTAACCCTGGAGTGCTTGAAAGAGGGGGAGAAACACGCTTCATTTAATGACAATAATTAATTCTCCTTCTCCCGATCTTAATGAGCCAAATCAGTCACAAGACCGAAAAAAAGAAAAGACAGAGAGCGAGAGAGAGAAGGGGTAAGAAAAGAAATGAGGGAGTGACAGAACGAGACAAGTGCCTCTCATCCTTAATGCCTGTAAACGCAGCTCTGACTGCCACCCGTGGCTCAGCTTCACTTACAAAGCATCCCTCACACTCTGTCACAGCCAGCTTACTCGTGCTCACCTGGCGATCACATATCACTCACTGAAGTCGAATGCGAATTACAATACTTCAATACAGGTTATTTGAAAGGCTGGACTATTTTTCTTAGGGCTCGTGAGTTACGCCTTCAAACTGTGAGTCTTCCTCAGCTGTAGAAAGCCTGTGACAGTAATCCATTTATTCTCTTTTGTTCTTAATAAACACGTTTCTTGTTCCGTGTCCTCACTCCTCTGATGATAACGGACTATCCAATGGAAAGTTCAGAACTGCACTTGTTATGAATCGCCGCCTTTATTTTTCCCTCCCTATATCCTAAGCACTATCAGATGTTTAGGGTGCACAGCACATCATCTTTAACACTGCAGGTTACATGACTGACCAGTGAGGGATCATGTATTTCGCCAACAGTCGGTGACACATGTGTTAGTGGACATGAGCAACCATACTGTGTAGGGCTTTACAGCGCTATATCCTCCCATCAAACAGCCTTACTGTATGGTTTAACTGTAGCTGTTGTGACTCCTAACCTGAATGCTGTTTTTAAATAGAGAAGGCAGGGGTGAATTTCCAGGTCAGAGACAATCTTAGCCAGAGGCAGTGTGGTCTCTCCATCATCCAAACCGCTTTACCGCTTTTTAATTTGGCGTAGCCAACAGCTTAAAGTGTAAGGGTGATTGTTTCATTTCTTTAATTGAATCAGATCATAAGCCCCAACTGCAGATCGGGGCTTCGTTTTGCTAATAACATTTAAGAACAAAATGATTCTTAAGCCTCTGAGGTCTAAGTTTTAGAGGTGTTTCCCGAAGGCTGCTGAGAAAACTCTTTGAATTTCACTGTATATTTCATTCCATGCTTTTATCATTTTTGTTGAATTCAAACTCTGTCGTGTTTATCTGGAACTTGAATCGTTCTTGGTAAAATGACATTTAAGAAAAACAATATTAACATAACTATGTTGACATGAACGCAAACAATTTATCATAGCAAAATTGATCTGTCAGTTTCTCTTGTCTTACCTCTACCACCTACTCCCTAACCTGACACTGCGCAATAAGAATATTTGATGTTTTTATATAGTCCCTACCCTCACCTATGGTCACGAGCTGTGGGTAGTGAAGGAAAGTACGAGATCACATATACAAGCAGCAGAAATTAGCTTCCTCTGAAGGGTGGCTGGCCTCTATCTTAGAGATAGGCTGAGAAATTCAGCCATCCAGGAGGGGCTCAGAGCAGAGCCGCTGCTCTTCCACATCGAAAGGAGCCATTTGAGGTGGTTCAGGCATTGGACAAGGATGTGTTCTGGGCATGTCCCACTGGGAGGAGGCCCCGTGGCATGACAGCGTCTCCAATGCTGGAGAGATTATATCGCTTGGCTGGACTGGGGATGCCTCGGTGTTCCCCTGGACAAGCTGGAGGAGGTGGCTGGGGAAAGGGAGGTCTGGGCTTCTCTGCTTAGGCTGCTGCCCCCGCGACCCGGCCCCGGATAATCGGAAGAAGGTGGATGGATGATGGAATATTTTTATGGTTAGGGTCATCACAAATGATGTCCATGCCATTCGTCCTACTGCAGCTTGCATAGGTCCCCAGGGGCCCTGATCTGGACAAGCAGTTAAGACAACTGTTGGACACTGTGGGCAAACAGAAGCCCAGTCTGATCAAAGTGTTTAGTAGGAGTGCAACAATTTTCTGTGATGCTGCAAAATTTTGAGCCAATATAGATGTTTGAAATACCAAATTATCTAACTGCTGCCAACCAAAAGCAATGCTGATTTCACCTGTTTCATTTTTTCTTTTGTTTTGTTGATGCTGTGCAAGAGAAGCAAAGACATGTAAATGAATTACTGCTCTTTTCATGAGTCTTCATGAATGTGTTATCAAAAACAGAGTTACCAAAACAGCATTTACATGAACGTTTTTCATTATTATTATTATTATTATTATTATTAAGAGTTGGGAGTTTGCCTTGTAATCGGAAGGTTGCCAGTTCGAGCCCCGGCTTGGACAGTCTCGATCGTTGTGTCCTTGGGCAAGACACTTCACCCGTTGCCTACTGGTGGTGGTCAGAGGGCCCGGTGGCGCCAGTGTCCGGCAGCCTCGCCTCTGTCAGTGCGCCCCAGGGCAGCTGTGGCTACAATGTAGCTGCCATCACCAGTGTGTGAATGGGTGGATGACTGAATGTGTAAAGCGCTTTGGGGTCCTTAGGGACTAGTAAAGCGCTATACAAATACAGGCCATTTACCATTTATTATGTGTATCGTGTTCGTGGTATCAAAGTATGTTTTCTAACTTGCACATAATGATCGGCCCCCTATCGAGAGCATCTCAAAGGATTTGAGGGTAAAGATCTGTCCGCCTCATGATCAGTAATCCTGCAACAGTCTATAGATTCCTCTTTAGTCTTCAGAAATCGTTAATCCTCAGAAAGGACGGCATGACATTGAGGCAGTGGAACACAGTCACTGCTGTCTGAACTATGTCCCAGTTAGAGAAGAACTTATGGATGTGAAGTAGAAGGATACCCAGTACAGGATAAGAGATTACACTTTCAAAAACATCACAAGTCATGTGCACTCGAGCTGATGGTGATGATAAATGTGACGTTGTGTCATTGAAATGTTGTTGTTGAGTAAGATGCGGCCACGGAAAGGTTAAGTAGCAGTGAAATCAATTTAATTACCCCGCCTGTCCAGCTTCCCCTACAAAACACTAACCGTACAATTAATAGACAGGAATTGACAGATGGATTAGTGCTTTAAACAGACAGAGATTATTCCTCTGAGCAACTGTGTTCCAAGGAGAGGAAAGGAGAGGACCAACTCCACACAGATCCTAACGTTCCCTTTGGCTGTTTTGACGAGGGAGACGCTGAGCGAAAAACCTCAGTGTGCTCTGAGGGAGAGGGATACATAAGAAAGGTAAGGTTTGACTGCAGTATTACATCACTACATTCATTGTCGTACCTGCTTGTCTCTTCACTGACATTTCCAACTGTGAAGCAAGGTATCCAGGGTCAGAAATGATGTCTCACTGCCACAGCTGACCCATAACATTGCTTGAAAGGCAGTGGTTATGTTGGTGAGCTAGCGAGACAAAAACACAGCGGCCCAAACAATAGCGGGAGGTCACCTTGATACAGCTGCCTGCCGGAGACAGTACTCGAATGAGGAGAAAATGACTCAATTACCACCAGGCACAGAGCGGAGAACTGGGGAGAGGGGGGCAGGAATGGACAGATACAGGCAAACTGAAAGTGTGGCGAAAAAACACAAGAATTCAGTGGCAGCATTGTGTTTTAAAGCCCCCACATCTGATTATGTGAATACGGTTATGCAATGTCAAAAATCTTTGAAGTGTTTCTTTTGGACTTTCGAAGCAGCAATTTAAGCATCAAAAAAAGAAAATTTCAATTAAACTTAATTGAAACAGCTGAATTCATAACTTCGCTCTGCATTTAATGAAACTGTGTTGTCAGTTTTGCAAAGGTACTCAGCTTTTAAAAGGCTCCGTTATTTTTACTTTGCTCCAATTGGGAGCCAAAGTATCCAAATCCCATTAGTTTAAGAGAAACTCCATATTTTTTTTATTGTGACTACAAGAAAGAACGAAATAAACTGTGCATATATATATATATATGTGTGTGTATATAAAAAATTTCACGCTGTGGGCGGTCAATCCTTCAAGCTCGGGTCCTCTACCAGAGGCCTGGGAGCTTGAGGGTCCTGCAGTATCTTAGCTGTTCCCAGGACTGCGCTCTTCTGGACAGAGATCTCCGATGTTGTTCCCGGGATCTGCTGGAGCCACTCGCCTAGCTTGGGAATCACCGCACCTAGTGCTCCTATTACCACTGGGACCACTGTCACCTCCACATTTTCTCCAGCTCTTCTCTGAGCCCTTGGTATTTCTCCAGCTTCTCATGTTCCTTCTTCCTGATATTGCTGTCATTGGGAACCGCTACATCGATCACTACGGCCGTCTTCTTCTGTTTGTCTACCACCACTATGTCCGGTTGGTTAGCCACCACCATTTTGTCCGTCTGTATCTGGAAGTCCCACAGGATCTTAGCTCGGTCATTCTCCACCACCCTTGGGGGCGTCTCCCATTTTGACCTCGGGACTTCCAGGTTATACTCGGCACAGATGTTCCTGTACACTATGCCGGCCACTTGGTTATGGCGTTCCGTGTATGCCTTGCCTGCTAGCATCTTGCACCCTGCTGTTATGTGCTGGATTGTCTCTGGGGCATCTTTACACAGCCTGCACCTGGGGTCTTGCCTGGTGTGATAGACCCCAGCCTCTATGGATCTTGTGCTCAGAGCTTGTTCCTGTGCTGCCATGATTAGTGCCTCTGTGCTGTCTTTCAGTCCAGCTTTGTCCAGCCACTGGTAGGATTTCTGGATATCAGCCACCTCCTCTATCTGCTGGTGGTACATACCGTGCAGGGGCCTGTCCTTCCATGGTGGTTCCTCGTCTCCCTCCTCTTTCTTGGGTTTCTGCTGCCTGAGGTATTCACTGAGCACTCGGTCAGTTGGGGCCATCTTCCCAATGTATTCTTGGATGTTCGTTGTCTCATCCTGGACTGTGGTGCTGACACTCACCAGTCCCCGGCCCCCTTCCTTCCGCTTAGCGTACAGCCTCAGGGTGCTGGACTTGGGGTGAAACCCTCCATGCATGGTCAGGAGCTTCCTGGTCTTGATGTCAGTGGCTTCTATCTCCTCCTTTATCCACCATATTATCCCAGCCGGGTACCTGATCACGGGCAGGGCGTAGGTGTTGATAGCCCAGATCTTGCTCTTACCGTTCAGCTGACTCCTCAGGACTTGCCTGACCCTCTGCAGGTATTTGGTGGTTGCAGCTTTTCTAGCGACCTCTTCATGATTCCCATTTGCCTGTGGGATCCCCAGGTACTTGTAACTTGTAACATATATATATATATATATATATATACACACAGATAATTTGATTGACCTTAGTGTAGCCACTTAAATTCATCCATTGTACTGCTTTTCCAGTCAAAGACACCAGTTTACGGTCAAGAGTGGGAATCTGTTGTCAAGCAGCTTCTGTTCCTCCTCAAGCCCCAAACAGGGAACATCTGACAGGCGTCAAGCTGAACTGACAGCTTCGTCCCTTATATTGCCAGAGGTCTCCTATTTCTATCCACTGTGGAAAACAAGGATTTTCAGAAAATTTGGAACGGGGTGAGACGCGGCTTAAACGTTTGCACCAGAAAAAGCCTTGAGCTAGAGATCATCCCTCTACAAACTGTAAAAAAATAATCTGAGGAGTGGGTATTTGTGTGGCTGCTGATCTATGGTGAAACACATTCATGAGATCAGTGCTTTGCATTGCAGGCTAAGAGTTGTAGTTGCGATTGTGTGTTACGCCGTGAGCCGATGAATACAGCTCAGACTGTGAAACCTACTAGAAAATCCTTGAAAGTTTGACCTTTTTTATCTGAGATGTTGCAGAGAAAATAAGTCACACCTTTATGTCAAACAGACTAAATTATTCACACTCCTTCCAAAACATTCTATTGATGCCTTCAGCTGATTCACAACTTTGCTTCTGGAAAGCCAACTAGCCGAGAGAAAACAGGGATCACGTGAGGCCAGTTATTGTCAGACTGCTCTGACTTCCAGTATATTTCGGAATTGATTTTCAAGTTCCTCTGCTTACATACACTATATGGAGCTCTAAATGGCCTTGGACCACTTTATATTACAAACTGCACTCCCACACAGTCCCATGATGATCGTCTACATACTTCTCACTCACTCTTCCGCTTAGGTAAGTTAGAAATGCAGCTTTCATCAAATATTCCTAGCGAGAGACAAACACCATTCCGACAGGCATTAAGGAGGCAAATCAGCTGCCCATTTGAGACAACTTTTAAAGCACATACATATGTGCATTCTTTCTCTATTCAATGTGAAGACATTCACCTTTTCCACTTTACAGGACAGCATTAATGTTGAAAGGGATAAAGGTAAAGTCGAGAAGGGATCCAAAGCTAAAAGTGTAACTGCTGCACATCAAATAACTAAGTTTCCCAACTTTTTGCACAAATTAGCTACAACCCTGTGGATTAAACGGAGGCCTTCCACTAAAAAGCTCCATCAATTTGGAAACGCTTTGAAAGAATGTTTCAAAGTGAGATTTTGACAGACAACCCATTAGTAACCAAGGGCTGAAAGTCATGGAGGAAAATCAGAGCTTCACAAGCCCTTTAAAGATGACACTACACAATACTTGGTTAAATCACACCAAGCTTTGTCAGTGCCAAAGGTCAGTGAGGACAGTGATTTCCCCTTCATTTCAAGGATTTGGAGGGCACATGTAGAAATACGCTGACTTCCTATTTGCAATATTTGACTGAAAAACGTGCAAAGCCTGATCATGTTCAACGTTTTGATGAATGTATAAACATTTTTTTCTTAATCAGTGAGAAAACACAGAAAATATAAAGAGCCAACATATCCAATTCATATTTGGCTACCTCTTTATGGAGTGTTGCACCACTGCCAACATGCCTAATATGTTTGCGTTGCTGTCTGGAAGGCCCATTCTGATTCATATTTGCATGACTGCTGGACCCTTCTGCGGGGACTTATTCGGCTGGTAGCTCAGGTGGTAAGGGACAGCTGTTTTGGCGTCGCTTAAAAATGTTCTGCCCTTCAACGCACTGCGAGCAGGTTCACAATGGCATGATGGTACACACCAAAGATCAGGTGGTTTGCATTGAAATCCATCTTCTCTTTAGCTTTTAAAGCCATAGCATAAAAATACATGTTAGGGCATTGTATTTACTTTCCATGGACAAGGAGGAGACACAAATTCCTCACAGGGTTGCATCAAGAAAAAAAAAAAACACAACAAAAAAACCCCACAAATCGAACATAGAGATCTATCCACTGTGGCAACTGAAAGAAGAATATATGCATTGTGTTATATATCCTTTTTTGAATTATAAAAGCACCGATGCAGAAACAGAAGAGCAAAAAGAGATGAGTGCAATTCATAAAAAGCTTTATAGTGCCCCTCCCCATATCTTTACCACACAACTCTATCAGTCTCAAAAATTAGCCCTTGACAGTCTCCCAGCAGAGTTCGTGACATGTAGGCCAGTTTATATATTAAGCTTTTGCTGTGCCTGAGGCCAGCCAGCCTTTAGCTGCAGCCAGCCAGCTCCACTGCATCTGCCCACAAACATACAAAAATGAACATGTGTACACACACACAAGTATGGGAAAATTTATCAGCTGAGAGACCTGGGGATGTAAGTACAGTACGTGTGTGTGTGTTTATCAGAGTGAATGTTAGAGAAGCCTGCTGAACTGGGACTTTTTAGGGACAAACACTGAGTAGCTAAATCTGTGTGCATGTGTTTCTGTGTGTGTGCATATCCGAGCCATGTTCTTGGCATTCAGTCATTACTGTGCACACACACTCGTCATGTTACAGTGTCGTGGTAATGCAGTCCTGAGGCACACAGGAGACCAGAGGCAGTCCATCATCCACACTTTTAGATCATATGTAAAGCTTAGTAAGTGTAAATGCTTTGTAATAACTTACAACAAATCCTAGACTATTAATATTAGGTCTTTTTCTTAATACTGAACAGATATGTAAGTATTTATTCAATTTTTTTTAATCTAGGTATTTACATGACTTATATTTTCCAATTCTTACTGAACCTCTACCCTGTGTTTAGTCCCTGACAAGTACTGAGCTACAGTGGAGCTCACACTGGCCCAAAGCCATAGCTGTGGCCCCATTCTGCCAGGAAAACCAATTACTTAGTGTTTCAAAGCCCTCCGAGTACCCGAAAGGGGCCCATCATTTAACTATGAGACACTCCAACTTCACTCATTGCCGGCCTTTCAGAGCTGGGTCATCCCGTCACAGATACACACTGAAAAAAATCATCTGTTTGTACCTGTTATCTGAGCTTCATATGACACATTCATATGAAGCACATCAGTACCTTAATGGAAAGCAAGGCATCTATCTTTCATGCGGAAATATATAAATATAAAATGTTACCAAATCAAGTCATTCCAGAAAGTTGCACTGCGCTTTCTTTTTTTTTCTTATTCATTTTTAACCAGTGGCAGACAGTGAGTCAGCGGCTAACAGTGACCTCTCAGCACCACAGATGGGGTAAGCTTTCTGCGGCTCAGTGTCTTCTTACTATCATCACTCCCGTGCCAACAGGTAAGCTCTCGCAAATAAACACCGCTGCACCCGCACGCTTATGCCCGCTCTATCACACACACACACACACTAGGTCTGCTGTAGCAGACATGAGGTCATACATGACTTAATTTAGATTTAAGATGCTATTCTTGGTTTATGCTGTGACGTATCTCTTTCTGTAGAGCACCTTTAAAAGACACCCTGTGCAGACTACTCGTTTTGACTCCAGTGTACTCAATATGCTCGCTCTTTGTCTGTCTCGCTCTGTCTGTCTCTGCAGGATAAGTTAATAAGCCTAATGAGAATACAGACTGAAGGGGAGAGATGAAAAGACACAAAGGGAAGGAGAAAAGGGGGAAGCAATCAGATGTGGCTCTGCCCAGCCCTTGGCAATGACAAAGTGGAGCAATTATGCATGAAGGCTGTGACATTGACTGTGGCATCACCTCTTCTGCTGATCTGTTAAAAAGCAAACATACTCTATAATTCAGCAAGGCGCTCGCTCAGTCATACATACGCATAAGCAGACGTCTCTCTGCCTAGCATGTTCAAGGACATAGATGATCATACTTTGACAAGTTAACACGTCTGTGCACACGTCATTCATCACTGAATGGTGTGAACATTCCACAGCGTAGGTCAGAAGAAGGTCAGATCTGTTCTCCAGTGCCTCACCCAGCAGGTCTGTTAGCCACTGTTAGAGACAAGTATTCCCTTCATGAGTCCATCACCTACTTTTAGCCTCTAATGTCTCTGTAGACACACGCACACACACATGCACGCACACACTCACTTGCATAGTGATGCTGTTATGCTTTAAAGAGTTATTGATCACTCACAAGAACGAGCTCTGCTGTTTACACTCATGAACTCACAGAGCTACACCAGCATCGTCACATGTATCTATAGAGCCATCCGGCAGTGTTAAAGGTGAGGAAATAACAATCGTGGAACAACAGTAGCACTGACGACATGTAAGGAGAAAGCATGATTGTTACATTAGAAGTAAGCCTGTGGGTGAACCTTTGTTCTGACAGGCGATAAGCACCAGTGGTATTCAGTAGTGCGTTTACCAGTGAGGCTATAACCAACCCTTTTTATTTCATTTCACTACAAGAACAGGACATAAATAAAAGCACGCAGGCGATGGGGCTGTTATAACAGCATAGAAATATTTTTCTGTACATTCAAGAAACGATTCTGTGTCCTCAATAATTTTTAATAAAATGCAGTGAAAATATCACATCAAGGATTTATCTTTTCAAGTAATTAGTAATTAGGAAAAATATGCTTGGTATAAACTGAATATATACCAATCATGGAAATTTCACAGATTTCTGATCTGTACTTATGTAACAAAAATTGCACGGAAAATCATATTTAAAAAAATAAAAGTTTAGTATAAAATGGTTTGCAAATGTCCAGTAAAGCACGCTACATGCATAAAAGTACAGGCACACCTACACATTACAGCTAACTGAGCTGTTTGGGCATAGAAACTCACGGCACACGGTTTCTGTGCCGATGTTTGTAACTCTGCAGATATTAAAGCAGCAGAGCGATGGTGACTTTTCCTTTTACAAAGCAAACTTCCACTTTGCATTAATGCCACTTAAAGCTGATTGCAGAATATGTAGGAGGAAACAAATGTCACCACTTAACTTGTTAAAACGGTGATATCCTGTGATAACATCACGCTCAAACCCTTTTTTTCACCAATGTTTGTAAAAGCAGAGTGCATGACTGGGAGCTTTATTTTACACACCTATGTAGATAGGACTAAAACTAACTGAATTCTAAGATTCACAAGTGCGGCCATGCACGTTTGGTCCAATAATGTAAAATAACAGATTATACTTTAAAGTCTATTAAAGTTAAATCGAACCCTTTAACGTAATATTCACTTACACTATTCACGTATCCATTACTTTACTTCAAATTGAATGTGCTCAGCCTAGAGAGAAAAGATTGCTTAAATGGCTAAATAGCTTTGGTCTCGATTATGTGCTTTTATTTTTTAATAAGGTTGAATATGTTCCTGAACCAGCTGGACTGGAGTTTTTAAGCTAGTGTTACTCAAGCAGAACAAAAGAGTGTATTTGTCAGAGACTACTTTCAGCCATGTGTCTGAAACACTAGAGTGTGTTTACGATACAAGAAAAGGACATGTCACTGTGCAACTGTGTGGCTCAGGTGGTGTAGTTTTAATAGCTGCTGCATAACAATGAAACTCTGTGGCACAGAGAAATCCAATTTAAGCTCCAATTAAGCTTTGGCTACATAGTTGAATCTTGATGAACTTGCTGGTTTGGGATTTGTTTTTTTCTAAAGATTGTTCATTGCAAGAGGCACACAAAATATTATTGCGCTTATTCTTTAAACACACTGCAGCCCCCATCGATTTCCACTGAAAACAAGTAAAAAAGAATTTCATCAAATACCTGAAGAGAGAGCAGCACCTGCTCCCAAGAAAGAAAAAGAAAATATGCGAAACAGTAAATCTCATTAAGAAGCAAAATATAATTCAATATTTCTATTAATCACCCCCAAACTGTGCTTTTAATGAATGTTATAGTGTGTGATCTGAAATTAGAAAGAATCCCCAGCGTGTCATCTCTCACATAAAAGGAAGCCCTCAAAGACCCACACCTGTTTAAACATGTTCCAGTAACTGTGTCAGCTCAGCAAATTTCCATGTAACTGATCAGCCAATTACCAGAGCGATTATTGCCTCTTACAGATCTGTCACGCCGTGCGAGCGCAGGGCAGTGGAGATCAATAAGATGTGTTCGTCCGAGCAGCACGCGCTTTTCTGAAAGGGAAGATGATGCTCAAATGGGATCAAATCCGTCTGCGAGTCTCTTTGAGGACCCCGAGTCAGACGCTGAGGCAATCGGGGTTAATGGGTGCGCTGCGGCGCTTTGAGATTCGCCTACGAGAACATGCAAGTTGAATCCATTATCTGCTCAGCGACATTCAAACGGAAAAAAAAATGAGAAAAGATGAAAGAGTGAAAGGATGTTATGTTTACTTAAGGCTCGGGGCAGGATCAGAGCTAGGACGAGACGGGATTGGGAACAGGTAGTGCAGTGGAAACGGGAAAGAGTGGCAGGGGGAGATAGAGGAGTGTTGCAAACTGGTGCTGAACTTTAGCTAAACTGGAAAAGTAATAGTTTTTAAAGTGGGAGATCACGAAAATAGATTTTTAAAGAATGAGATGGATGATTTAATTGCTATTTTCACATTTTATATAAAAAAAGAGGTGATGAAGAAAAAGACGGGGTGGAACGAGAGACGCGTGTGGGGGTGAAAAACACAAAGTGAACTGATGAGTGTTTGACAGCCGAACAAGAGGAATTGTGGAGGTGGGTGTGTGACTAATGAGTGAGGGTGAAAGAGTGACAAGAGAACGAGCGGGAGAAAAGGGATGCAGAGATGAAAGCGAGGACAGACAAAAGGAGGAACTGCAGAGGTGAACGGAGCACCGGGAAGGGAAAGAAGACAGCGAAATCCGAAGCAAAAGTAAGAAAAATCATTCAGAGACAGGAGAAGCTGAAGCAGCTGAACTGTAAGAAATAAATAAAGACCAGAGCCTCGCAGTCGAGTCCTCTTAGTACATTTGCTGTGACAGCACTAGGGCTGTAGCTACCACTGAGGACACTGAAAGTCATGCTCGCTGTATTTTTTAGAAATTCGAATGCATCAATGATAGTGAGGGAGTTCATGTCCTATGGTTAAAATTTGGTGCACATGCTGGATTTTAATCTCAGGATAGGTTCGACGTGACAATCAATCAAAATAGAAAATAGCAGTTAAGTGATGAATCTAACAGTATTTTGTAAAATCAAAGTTTATAGCCTGTGAAAGGCTACAGATTTGTATTTCTCAACATGCATACTAAAGTACACAGATGATTTTTTTTAAAAAGAAACTACCCTCCTAATATAGTGCCCAAAATAAATAAACAAATAAAGGAACACTTTTTAATCAGAGTAATGCATCAAGTCAGTTCAACTTCTGGGATATTGATCTGGTCCGTTAAGTAGCAGAGAGGGTTGTTGATCAGTTTTAGCTGCTTTGGTGTAAACGAAATTATGCAAGTGCAGTAGAGGGCCAACAATTAGACAACTCACAAAACAATAATGGTTTTACAGGAGGAGGCAACTGACATTTTTCCCTACTTCTCCTTTCTGACTGTTTCTTCACTAGATTTGCATTTGGTAGGGTCAATGTCAGTACTAGTAGCATGAGGTGATTCCTGGACCAGAGGTTGCACAGATAGTCCAACTCCTCCAGGATGGCACAACATTACCAGAAGGTTTGCTGTGTCTCCCAACACAATCTCAATCTGTTACTCTAAGAGAGCTGGACAGGGCCGTAACCCATCAGCAGGGCCGGTATCTGCTCCACTGTGCAAGGAGGAACAGGTTAAGTACTGCCAGAGGTACAAAATAACCTCCAGCAGGCCACTTTTCACAGATGAGAGCAGGTTACCCTGAGACCATGTGACAGACATGAAAGGGTCTCGAGAAGCTGCTATGCTGTCTGTAACATCGTTCAGCTTGATGGTAAATGGACTGATTCTTATAGAGCGCTTTTCTACTCTACTTCTACTGGAGTACTCCAAGCAACATGCCACATTCACCCAGTCACACAAGAACAGTCTTGTATGCTTTCAAGTGCTTTCTAATATCTAACGTTCATATTCTGATGGAGAGCACCTTGGGGTTAATAGGATATTTGGCATGCAGACTAGGAGGCGCCAGGGATTGAACCACTAACCTTCCAATCGGTAGATGACCTGATCTACCTCCTGAGCTACAGCCACCCCAGACCAGTTTGGTGGTGGGTCAGTGATGGTCTGGGGAGGCTTATCCATGGAGGGACACACAGACCTCTAAGGCCTCGGCGAAGGTACCCAGGCTACCTTTAGTTATCAGGATCAAATCCTTGGACCCATTGTCAGAGCATAAGCTGGTGCAGTGTGTCCTGCATGACAATGTCCAGATTCATTGCCCCAACAATGAATGAAACATTGGGACAGTGTTGGGACGAATGTTGTCAGGCATAAAAACAAGCATGTGGGGGCCCAACAAAATATTGAGTACAATTTTGAGTTGCTGCAGGTAAACTTGGCTAGCTCGCCACATTATTTGTCCAATTTGATTTTCTGAGTGTATTGAATTCAGCCCTCTGTATCATTTCCATCCTTCCAGAATCCTTCCATTCCCAACACACAACCGAGGCCATATCAGTATAGACATGCAGCATTATTTTTTCCCATTGATATCTGATGTGGTTTTAAAATATTCATTATATTTTTTTCAGCAACACAAATTTGACTTACTTACGTACTTACTTAGGTGTGCCCATGCGAGAAAAACAGCTCAGACCTCTGGGCACCAGAACTTGGTCTGGCTGTTTAACTGGATTGGAAACTGTGCAGCTGGGAGGGCAGGCAGACAGCTTGGGCTCTCTGTCATGTTCCTAGAGTTGTTCTGCAGCGTAGCTGTGTCAGACTAACAGCAACATAATGCCAGACTACAGCACAACACTGCATCGCAACAAGATGATCGATGTTGTTCACAACACCCATCAGAATTTGGAATGTTTCAGCTGATATATAGAATAGAATAAAATAGAACAGAATTCAACTTTATTGTCATTGCACATGTCACAAGTACAAGGCAACAACATGCAGTGTGCATCCATCCAGAAGTGCTTTAGCCATGATGTAGATATATTACAAAATATATATTAGCAATATAGATATATTACAGAAATGGGTCTGTTATAGGTATGAGGGTACAAAAATAGGTTTATTATGGGTATGTTACAATGTACACAGTATGAAGGTATGTTATGAATATGCTATAACTATAAGTATGTACAGGCTGTAGTGGGTATACAAGCTTTGTACAGGCTATGAACAGGACATAAATATAAAGCTATACAGAAATATGCAAGTTGTAAACAGTTGTAAACAGTTGTAGAATTATAATTATCATATTGTACAGAATGACTGTTTATACAGAATTATTAAGTAGTGCAGTTAAGATAAGTGAAATATGTGCCTACTTTCTACAGAGGCTATATAAACTGCTAGTGGTTGTGGGTGTATGTTCAGTCCATGAGTTTAACGTGGGTCAGATGTCAGGAGGCAGAGTTCAGGAGTCTGACAGCTGTGGGGAAGAAGCTGTTCGGGTACCTGGTGGTCTTAGTCTGGAGGCTCCTGTAGCGCCTCCCAGAGGGCAGGAGGGTGAAGAGTCCATGTGATGGGTGACTGGGGTCTCTGATGATTTTCTCAGCCCTTTTCAGACACCGCTTCCTGTAGATGTCCTTTATGGCAGGAAGTGGTGCTCCGGCGATGCGCTGGGCAGTTTTCACAACCCTCTGCAACGCCTTCCGGTCCGAGGCGGATCAGTTCCCGTACCAGACTGTTATACAGTTGGTCAGGATGCTCTCGATGGTGCAGCGATAGAAGTTCACCAGGGTGTCTGAGGACAGGTGGTTCTTCCTCAGGAAGAAGAGGCACCGGTGAGCCTTCTTGACCAGCTTGGAGCAGTTGGTCGTCCAGATGAGATCCTCGGAGATGTGGACTCCCAGGAACTTGAAGCTGCTCACACGCTCCACAGCCGTCCCCTTAATGTGGATGGGTGGATGTGGGTCAGCATTCCTCCTGTAGTCCACGATGAGCTCCTTGGTCTTCTCGGTGTTGAGCAGCAGGTTGTTTGTCTCGTACCACTCAGCCAGACGATCCACCTCATCGTTGTCATTGAGGCCAATCACCGTGGTGTCATCTGCAAACTTAATGATGGTGTTGGAACCATCGGCAGGCCTGCAGTCGTGGGTGAAGAGGGAGTAGAGGAAAGGGCTCATCACACAGCCTTGTGGTACACCGGTGTTCATCGTGATTGTAGATGAGCAGCGGTTATCCAGCCGGACATGTTGGGGGCGGTTGGTCAGGAAGTCCAGTAACCATTTGCAGATGAGGGAACTGATGCCCAGGTCTGTCAGTTTCCTGATGAGTTGTGAGGGGTGGATTGTATTGAACGCTGAACTGAAGTCTATAAACAGCATTCTGGCGTAGGTGTTGTTGTTGTCCAGGTGTGAGAGGACAGAGTGCAGTGCGATGGAGACTGCATCCTTAAACGTATATGTGTATACGTTTAAGTTTATACATTTATAAGTCAAAGCATTTTGTTAGCTCCTAAATTTGAATCTGGAAACGTCTCGCAAAGCTTTATGTACTCTATTTTGGTTGACATTTGCAATATTTTGAGATTTGACAGTCCTCCAGAAATAGCTACCATTCCACTAAAATATATATTTTTAGATTGTACTTCAGAAAAGGCTATGAAACAACCTTTAGACTTTTAGTAAATAGCATGGAACTAGCTGAATAAATATATAGCAAAAGAAAAATGTAAGTAACACATACAGGTTGTGAGCACTGAAGATTTTCTGCCGTCCTACCCACAGCCCCGCTGACGGTGCAGTTTCCAGCAGCAGCAACATCCAACCAAAAAGTACACTGATGTGTTTAAATGCAGTAAAGCAGTCAGTGTGTGTAGTAAGCGTACATAAAAGGACAAAAAAAATTACATAAACTTAACGTGTAACCAACTATATTTTCTCTCTCCTGAAGCCAACCAGCATAGGACTGCACACACACACACACACACACACACACACACACACACACACACACACACACACACACACAAATGAGCACACAGCGAGTGCAGTACTGGGAGCTGATCAACGCTTGATTATCTTCCCCCCAGTGCAGCACACCCTAAGCAGAATCAAATCAGATGACTTCATTAGCATATCATCTGCATAATGGCTCAACCAGAGCAAGGGCATTTGCCTGCTACATGGCTTCTACCATGTCTCATTCTGAAGGGGGGGTAGTGGTGGTGGAGGGTTAGAGATCCTCTTTCATTTCTGTTCTAAGCATATGCTGGACGTCTTTGTTGAGTCACATGGCTCCTTTAGACGTCTCAACAGCCCGGTTAATTGAGGGCATGATTATAAAAGAAAAATGTGACTGAAGATAATTTCTCTGCATTGTGCACAATCTCTGGAGTTACTGTATAGTCAATTATCGTCGTCTCGGAGGCAAATTAAACACGTGGGCACGGATGTTTGCGCAGCCAATATTAACTGCCTGAGTTTTTCTGTTTCAGCACTCTGAACCTTTCTCTTGGAATCCGCTTACGTAACAAACCGGTGGTATGGTTAATCGAATCAACTGGAATTTGCTTATTTTGTCACAGAAAAGGGGTGAGCAGGGCGTCACCGGTGTCGTGTATTTCGTTTCAGACACACTGGCCTAAAAAGACATCAGATATTATCAAGACTCTCAGAATATTCATTGTCTCCAGATGGTGTCACTTTAAAGGTTTTTATTCTTAATCTAAAATAACTATGCCCTTGGTTAGTATAAAAAATTGTTCTTTCATTTCACCTTTTTAACATTTCATATCGCTTACTTTGTAACTCCGCAGTTAATAGAAGTCACATTTCCATTAGCTCTCTGCCTTCATGGTTCATGGGTCAAAATTTCACCAGCCAGGATAGAAAATGTTTTTAAATTGAGACAGCGCCTTTGTAGACTCCTCTGTGTTAGAAGACTGCAGGAAACACACTGCATGAGCACTACACTTCATCATCACACACACACATAAGCGTTCATACAGATACGTGCAAATATGATTCTGAAATCATGAAAAATCGACTACATTTCATAGGCGTAAAGACTGCCATGAGTTATACATAGAAAAAAAGAAAGAAACAGAAAGAAAATGATTTAAAAACATGCCAAAAAGTCCAGTATTGACATAACATAAAAATCTATACCTCATACGTACTTATGAAAGCTAGGACACATATGATGCAGAAATGAAGAGGGTAAGCAGCAGCCAGGCGCTGCTAATCAAATGCAACTGATTAACTGATCATCAGCAAGTGTGACCAGAAGACTGCACAGGCCTCAGTGAGGACGTTAAATGATAACGTTCATGTACAGTCTGTATGGAAGTATGGCTTGTTTGGGAGAACTGCTAGGAAAAAGCCCCTTTTGTGTTTAAAAAACACAAACATGGCCCCACTGGAGACATTTGGCCATAATGCATAACACCACATCTGGCAAAAGCCAAACACAGCATATCCGCCCAAACACATCAAGCCAACTCTCAGCAATATTGGAGGGGTATTGATTTTGACTTGTTTTGCAACCGCTGGTCCTGGCCACCTTGCAGTCATTGAGTCCACCATGAACATCTCTGTGTACCAAGGTAATCTAGAGCCAAATGTGAGGCCATCCGTCTGACAGCTAAAGCTCGGCTGATACTGGGTCACCAAATCTCCAACTGGATGGCTGAAAAAGAAAAGAATCACAGTGTTGTGATGCTCTAGACCTCAGCCTGACTGAAATGTAGTGCTGGGACTTTAAGAGAGCTGTGTATACATGGATTTTCCCAAACGTGAATGAACTACAGCAACACTGTCAAGAAGAGTGAGCTAAAACTCCTCCACAACGATGTGAGAGACTGATAAAGTCATACAGAAAATATTACTTCAAGTTATTGCTGTTAAAGGTGGTTCTAGAAGCTATTAAATCACGGGGAATACTTTGTTTCTCAGAAGACTGCAGAGAGTCCTTTGAAAATGTTTTCTTTCATATAACTGCATGTGGTAAGACCTGTTCCTCGTTAATCCAATGCACCACATAAAGCAGAGTGAGCTATGTTTGAGTCATGGTCTGTGCACAAGAACTCTAAATTTGGTTGTAATCTTAAATTACAGCAATCAAACCTAAAATAGGGCACAGTGAGAATTTTGTTGTTGTTGTTTTCAAAAAGAAACTTAAGAACTAGTTACATATAGCAGTTTATGAATGCAGAAAGCTAATTAAAAGGCAAATTATCATCAACTGATAGCCGGTGGTTTCCAAACTGCATTTTGGAAAATCTATTCCCTGTTTTCTTCATCCCCCCCCCCAAAAATAAATAATAAATCAAAGAACCAAAGCAGAAAAGAGCTGTTTGTAACCACCACTCAAATTTTTCACACACTGCGGTTTTCAATTAAATATTTTACCTGAAATCTTTATTTAGCAGTTTCTTAACCTTGTGATTTTTACAAACTAACAAACAACACATGAAAAAATGACTTCCTGAGCCAAGGACAACCGGAAACGGGGGGAAGAATTAAACAATAATAGGAGGGAGAAGGGAAAGAAAGAGGTGACGTGCTCTAGCAGCGGTTGCTGCTTTCGTAAACCGTTCTGCTGCCATGTTTGTTTACTTTCTCCCTGGTGTGAACATCTATGCATGGCTGCAGCCATCACATCTACACATGTCACCCGTCTGCACGATCACACAACGCTCTGCACAGACGCACTTGCTCCTGCATATTGCTAAGCCTTCCTGCACTCATACTTACGCTCTCACAATACAGCCCTTCAAGCCACATCTTAACCTAGTTCTTCGCATAAATCCCACTTGTAAGATCTCATGCACTTCACAAACAATGCACAGCATCTCCTAGATTTCAGCCCAATGTGAACTCGTACTCCAGTATTTATTTATTTATTCATTTTACACGAGATATGATTTGACCTACTTCTGACAGATTGCCTGAGCTGGACAAGCAGTTTAAGTTAAATCACGTGGTCGACGAATCGGACTTTGGAAGAATGATAAGGATGTTTTCAATTTGCATGTATATATTTGCAGATGTGTTGTACTGAATTTATGTAACGTGTCAGCTGATCTTTCACTGGTCACGGAGAGGAAACAGTGCACATTTTGCACGTGCCAGCTAATAATCACAATTCACTAACTACTGTGATGAGAGCGAGGCTTAACCAAAAGCAAATTTCTCACGGTGATAAACAGCGACACAAATAAAGATGGACAAATACGTCAGTTGCATATTTGCATTCACTCTCTCTCACTCTCTCTCGCTCGCTGTTGTGTAACCGCTGACGTACTGGTGATCCGTGAAAAAGTGGGAATCAGTTTTGCTCGGTTGATCCCAGAGGTCAGCAGCAGGGAGAGACAGAGAGGAAAGCAAAGAGAAGGAGGGAAAGGCTACCGAATATCGTAATGACATCAGTGAGTTAGAAGTTTGCACTGTAGCTGACTTTTTTTATTTCTGCCCAACGTCCGGGGGAACCGGAGATGCAGGAAATGGAAAAATAGGGCGAGAGAGGAGAAATAAAACGACAAGAGGATGATTTAAACTAAATGGAAAACAAAAGGCCAAAGTAACAGAGTGAAACAAGAGTATGAGAGAAATGAAGCAAATGGCAAAGCATAGAAAATGATATGTGGAGAGACATGGGAGAAAACATGCAACGGAAATTAGAAGGCACAATCAATGCTCTCAGATTCTAGAAACAAATCCTTTAATGCCTTTGATCCTTGAACAGAATTTGCTTGTTGCTTCCACTTTCAGTTGGAGTTTTGAGCCATTTATGTTACGACTCCCAGATATTTCTTTGGTTTTAGCCCAGCCAATCAGCCTCTTTTAGAAACAATGGGCTGCGGGAGGAAAGCCACAGGTATAGAAGAGAAGGTCTCCATTTACTACTCATATTTCCTGAGTGCTTTGAGGAGCAGCCGGTCAGTGCTGAAATTTAATTGGACCAGTGGCCTCAATTTGTAGCAACTTTGAAACCCACCTTGAGGGTTGTGGTGTAGTTTTGGATTGAGTAATGAGGATGGGCAAAGTTAAACTCAATTTCAGGGTGAGCGTCTGTCCGTAAATAGCTATTTATCAACAGAACAGCCAACGCATGCCAAGGCCAATAAGTGACAGCTGGTGCTCTGAATGCAGCGTCTGAAGCATGACAGGAAAACTCCCAGCCGTTGTCTATGTGGCATGGATGGGAATGAACCAGGCCTCCGATGACATGCATTGCCTGTTGGTGCCATGCATTACAAAGGACAAGAAAGGACAAGTGTTTCATTTCAAACGTGCCATCAGTCAGTAAAGGACTGAATAAAGTGAGGTCAAGTTTTCTGCCTTACTTTTTTTAGAAGCAGAAAATCAATTTAATGTCAGTTTGCTTCAGTAAAATATAGCATTCAGGGATCTCCTCAGAGTTTTCTCCTAGCTCCCCAAAGTGTTTCCCTAAAAAGGACTGTAAAATACAGTAATATTCCCTTCCCAGCTCTTAGCACATAAGTTCTCTTAACACATTTTTCACACATGTGCCAACACCACAATAATTCCAAAATCTTTTAGTTAAACTTCATCTGTCTAATGAATTTTCAATGCACGTTTTGAATTATTTGTCCAAAACTTGAGCTTTGATATTTCACAAGGGGAAAAATTAATCCAACACATTTTTAGACAGCAAACACAAAATATGATTAAATTTTAATGGAAAACCCTCGTCTAAACTTTCATCTCAACAGTCCACAGATAGACCGCTAAGAAGGATATCGATCAATGACAGAAAATCAGATTTATCTACAGACTCCAAGTGGACTGGTTCTTATGTTCCCATTGAACAACATTCTCGGGGGTTTAATAATCGCCGTAGTTGGCCAACTTTACCAACTGCAGTAGTTTGGATTGTAAGTTACAGCCATGTTAAACAGTATGTTGTCCAGTGACTCCTGTCCTGTGAAAAACTAAGTAGATCCATCAGTCAGTGTCTTGTAGAACCACTTTTAGCAGCAATAACTTGAAGTAACTGTTTCCTGTTTGACTATCACTGGAGGCACGTTGGTCCACTCTTCTGTATAACGTTCCTTCACCTCCTGCACTTGAAGGTTGTAGATATTCATCTATGCACAACTCTCTTAAGGTCCCAGTTTAGCGTTTTAATCAGTTTGAGGTCTGGACTTCGACTGAGCCATTACAACATTTTGACTCTTTTCTTTTTTTGTCATTTCAATCACTTTCAGCCAATATTTTATATTTATCATTTGAGAACTGCTGGTCTCCTCCTGGCAACCTTTCCAAACAAGTCACTTGTTCAGTCTTTTTTCGTTGTATTGCCTTAACGTTTAACAGTAAACATGCTAAGTGAGGTGTGTAGAGACTGAAACGTGGCTCTTTGTTTTGTTTTTACAGTTTCCCTGAGCATTGCACAGTACAGTTTTGAGTTAAATTTGCTGGCATGTCATTTCTGGGAAGACTGTGGCACTGAAGACACTTGCTCCATGCTCCAGACCAGCAAACTGCTAGATTCTTTGCTAATGATCATTTGATTAAGTACATTTGATTAGCAGTACCTGGCTGCTCCTTACTCTTCTCATTCCTATGGAAGCAGCAAGAGTTCACAGAGTCCAGTGAAAAACTTTCTTTTTCACATGATTGTATTTTTAAAGATGTAAAACAGTATTTATCACTTCACATTATTTAAAAGTATTAAGCTAACCTAACTACATCAGAATAATCTTTCCTGTTTAACGCTGACAAATTTGAGTGTGATTATATCAATAATAGCTTTAATATAAAAAATAAATGACTCAAGCTTCCACCAGTAAAAGCAGCTGTCTTTTTATGAAAACAGCGGGTACTGTTAATGTCATTCCCTAATAGCACTTATACTGGGATAATTAATTCATATAGTTCTCGATTTGGGAATTACATGAATAAGAGCAGGTGCATGTTAGCCCATTGGTTCCATGTCTGCTATTATTATTTCAGCATAAAATTTCTTGCAAACGTACAACTTAAGTTGTGCCGACACTACCCTCAGATCTACACTCCCTTGCGTCACAGGTTGCGGCTTGCAGCGGCTTACTTAGCCACAGCCTGCTAGCCTTATTGCCCCTCATGCTTAACCAGCACTGATTCAGGTGACAGCGATTGAGAGCTGATGCTGGAGCCAGTGAAGTCCGGCACTCAGTGGCAGCTCATGACTTGTCTCAAAACACCAGCACCCACTGTGTTAACTCGCTAACATCCTGACATGAATTATATGTCACTCACAAATTTTCAAGCATCAACACACATCAACCACTCAGAAGTGGAGAAATGTAATCATTCCTTGGATTGACATATCAAGTAATGCAACACAACACAGCAATAGAAAAAAAACACATACGCTGCAAATTTGTTCTGAAGCAAAAAATACAATCTTTTTTCTGCCCTTTAACGTTTAAAATAAATCTTACATGAGTGCTGAAGGTATAGTTACAGTATTTTCTGAAACCACTGCGACTACTAGAGTACTCTGGTGTAGTACTGTCCGAGTCCGGTGACCAAACCAAAAAGCTAAGAGGCGTATGGACAGAGCTCTTCATAAATGCCACTGAAGCCTGGCAGCATCTGTGGGCAGCAGTAAGCACTCCCATCTTAAGCCTGACTGTGATTTGAGACACGTGACGCCCACATGACTTTGAAGTAGAGAAACAGAAGAGAAAGCTAAGAGGAAGATGAGGAGAGCAAAAGTGAGAAAGGCTAGGATACCGAGGCAGACAGAGATGAATGGGGTGGGACAAAGGCAGAGAGGCCAACTGAGAAAGAAGGAATCAAGTAAACGGTGACGTGCAGGGAGAGAGCGTATATACAGAGGAGACAGAAACAGAATGAGTGCTGCAGAGGCAGAAAGCAAAAATCTTGTCAGTTGGAAGTCTGCGGCAGGACTTTGAGGGGATAATTAGGGAGAGTGACTCCAGAAGTGGAGAATAAGTTCTTAGTCCTAAGCCTTCATGCTGAGGGATTAGACTTGGGCTGAACTCCTTTCTCTCGCTCTCCCGCTCTCCAAGGACTAACTGCTCTCTAAAGTGGACCGCTGACAACTTGGCAATGGGGACAAGCTACTGTAGCTGTGCCTGCGCTCTGTCCATACTGTTCCATTACAGAAAAAGCCAGTAGCCTTTTCAGGATCATTCACAGTACTGGGAGTGCAATTATAGAAAAAGAAATCTGGCACATTTCAGTTCTGTCCAATAGCCTGTAGTAATGTCGGATGTATTATTACCACCTTTGGATTGCCATCCATCCATTTTCTGCCACTTACCAAGGTCCAGGGTCACAGGGGCTGCAGTGTAAGCAGAAATGCCCAGACCTCCCTCTCCCCAGCTACCTCCTTCAGCTCTTCCAGGGGGGCCACCAAGACATTCCCAAGCCGGCCAAGAGATGTAATCTCTGCAGCATGTCCTGGCTCTGCCTCAGGGCCTTCTCCTCGTGCGAGATGCTTACAACACCAGCTCCTGAGAGACACCTGGTTAGATGCCTGAACCACATCAACTGGCTGCGTTCGATGTGGAAGGCTAAAGGCTCGACTCTGAGTCCCTCCCAAACACCTAGCTCTTTACCCTGTCCATATAGGATGAAGCCCAGCCACCCTTCAGAGGAAGCTCAGTTCAGTGACTTGGATCCATGATCTTCTTCTTTCGGTCTCTACCCAGAGATCACGACTACGGGTGTGTGTAGGAAAGTAGATCAACCGGTAAATCGACAGCTTTGTTTTCACCATCAGCTCAACTCACCACAACAGACCAGTACAAAGTCTACATCACTGCTGATCCCCACACCAATCCATTTCTCCATCTCTCCCCTCAATCATCAACAAGTCCTCCAACTAGAACAGTAACTCGTGCCTGACCTCAAAGTTAGCACTTCAAAGTTCCTGGACGTTGAAGTACTAATTCTCACTCCAGCTGCTGCAAACTCAAGCATCAATTTCCCAAGTACGAGCTGGAGGTCACTGCCCAGTGAAACCAACAAAACCACATCATCCCCATAAAGGTGAGATGAGCTCTTAAGGTCACTGTATCAGACAACTTCCACCCTTTGACTATGTGTGAACAGAATCAACTTTACATTGCATTTATTACAAACTGTGAAAATATTCTGTCTCTCGTAAGTGTGTGCCTGGATTCGAATACAATTCATTTGGGCTTTAACATTCTTAAAACTCAGAGAAAAGCCAGGTAGTGAAACGTGCAATCTGCCTTGCAGTCTCATCTCTGATATTGATACTGTTACCACCAGATGAACACCAGATGTCTGGATGGAGGCACACCTCTCATGAGACATAGGGGGAAAAATCATCATGTAAAAGGGAACTGAATGTACTGAGTGGTTGTTCTCTGTTAAAAATAGGATCTTGTGGAATAATTACCATTAAGGGTATAAATTTTGTTCATTGTACAGCTAAGCGTTAAAGTAACACAGTAGAAAATAACCCTTGTTTCAACGTGTTAATTCGACGTGTTAATAAACATAGCGCACATTCAATCTGTGATTGACATTAACACCTCAAGTGTTGGATGTGATACATGTAACAGCTGATGTGTCTGGCAGCTGAAGCACAGTTACTATCTACAGATAACCAAACTCAAAATATTGAAACCAACAATGAACATTATGGCGTCTCCTTTGACATAAAAGACATAAAAGTATGACTGAAATTGGATTGTTATAAATGCTGCCCTATTTTCCATCTCCCAAAGACAAAATAGGTTAAATTCAGTAATAAAGTTGCTCATAAGAATAAATCTTCACCACACATTTACATTAATTAGATAAACGAGGCACTCAAATCTGAAAATATCTGTAGCCTGAAGTTCAGCATTTTGCTAACTAGAGCAATGTTACTAACTGGAGCACAGTCCACTGCCATAGCTTGTAAAAAAGTTTGCCATGTCAACTTATGCTATGCATCAAAAAGTTGCATCTCTGAGCCAAGAACAATGGGGTTCTCTTGGATTACAAGCGACTAAAACTTTCCCTATAGATGGCTTAACGGTTACGTGCAATATCAGCCCCAGATCTGAGTAGAGGGATGACAAGGTGCTCCACATTTTTCATTACAAATATATAATCTTGCAACACTGACACTCTCGCCTGGCCCTTTGGCTGCAGCTATCATTTTTCTTTTTTACTCCTTTTTTTCTGTGGTGGACTCGGGTCTTTTGTGTAGTCTATTTTCCCCAGCCTCCTGTTTACTGTGCCCTTTGACCGCTGTGCCATTTACAGCACACACACACACACACACACACTACTGCAGAGACATGGATCTAATAACACTGGGACTGTGGCATGTCCTCATTTTACTCATCACAGTGTAATGTGAACACTGGCTTGGCTGCTGTCTCTGTTTTAGAGTTATATTGTATCATGTTTAAGCATTCCTTGATTAAAAGGCTACATATTGATTCATATGTCACACAAGTCTAGAGACAATAGTCCCACTTACACCTATTAGTAACTTTAAATCATCAGTCCATCTGACTGACTCAGATTGTGGGAGGAAAATAAAATCCCCAAGGGAGTTACATAGAAAGTCCCGTGTATCATATCTGGCTCCTTCTGTTGTGCAACAGAGCTTTAGGATTTCTAACTACATAGACATTACAACCTATTTTGCTTAAGTGATATAAATGCAGGGGAATTCAGTTTTAGCCCATACACAGGGAAAAGTCAGTCTGATAGGCAATGGGTAAATCAAACACATTACAGTGAAGCTTCATTGTAATTCCATCTGTGTAAAAAGTCAGCAGATACATTACTGTCCCGGGAAATTGGTGATATTGAACTGCTCACATAGAGTCACATCAAAACAATGACTACCCAATCAGAACTATCATTTAGACACTGCAGGCAGTAGACGTCTTCCCATAAAACCCCAGATATAAAAAAGTTGGGAGCCGGTGTAAACTGTAAGAAAAAACAGAATACTGTGATTTGCAAATCTCATAAATCCATATTTTACTCACAACAGAACATAGAAAACATAAATTCTGATTTTAAAAAAATTATTAGCTCATTTTGAATTTGATAACAGCAACATGTCTATCTTAATTGCCCCTTGGGGATAAATAAAGTTTTTTTGACTTTGATGTCTCAAAAAAAGTTGAGATGGGGCGACAAAAGGATGGAAAGATTAAAAAACAACAGAGACACATTTAGCAACTAATTAGGTTCCCATATGGAAAAGAAATAGTAAAAGCTTATAAAAGACTTGCATCAGATGTGGCCTACTTCATATAGTGAATCATAAATCATATGATTTACTCATGAAAGTGGCCACTTTCTCATTACTTTCATATATTGTTTTATTAAGTATCCAAAACATACAAGTTTCATTTTCATAGAATTTTTCAAGGGATCTTATATCTGTTTTCACTCTTGTATGCTTTTCATTCAAGTTTCACACAAGACAGATACAAACTTTATAAGATTTATATATATCTTTTCCATATGGGTTAATTTCCAACAATCAGTAATATGATGTGATATGGTATTAAAAGAGTATCTTAGAGAAGCAGAGCTTCTCCGAGGTAAAATGTAATGGTCCTGAGTCTGGTGACCCAGTGTTTATGTTTTAATTATTTTATATATCGTAATTTATTAGTTTTCTCATTGTTCTGTCTTTTGTAATTTCTAGCTCTATAGTTCTTCAGTGTTTCGTGGTTTCTAGTTCTGGGTTCTAGTTCCTGTGCCCCCCATGTTTAGTTCTGTCTTCATGTTTCTTTTCATGTTCCACAGTCAGTCGTGTCTCATGTCGCAGTTTTCTTCTCCTGTCCTTCTGCTCCTGATGTTTCAGCGTCAAGTCCGTGTCTCTGTGCCTGTCTTGTGTTTCCTGTTTTACTTTGATAGTCCTATGTCAGCGCATTCAGTTTTGCTTCCTCCTCATCTCGTGATATCTGATTAGTCCCAGCTGTGATTCCCTCCTGTTTCAAATTCCCTCGTTAGTCCCTTGTGTATGTAAGCCCTTTATTTCCCCGCTCTCTGTTGTTGTGTCATCCCCTCACCGTGCTGTGTATTTCTTCCATGCTTCTGGCAATGTTCTGGTTCTCTGTTTCCCGGTTTTGTTTTTCTAGTTTGGGCTTCATGTTTTGAGTTTCTAGTCTAGTTTTCTTGTATTACATGTTTCTCCAGCAATAAAGCTGCCATTTGGAGTTTACTCCTTCGTGTACGAGTCCTGCGTTTGGGTCCTTCCTCCTGCCTGCCACAGCACACCCCTTGACATAAAAATGGACAAAGGTTCGCCAATCTGGGGGAAAAAATTGCATCCAAAACTATAAAACAACCTTAGAAAAATGTTCCTTAACGTGAAATTGCAACGACTTTGACTATATCATCGTATACAGAACATAATTTAATCAAAAGGTTCAGAAATTCTGGAGGAATCTCTGTTCACAGTGGACAGTAATGATCAATGTTAGATGCCTATTATCTGTCAGACTGCACTGTATAGATAACGGGGAGGATTCTGTCCTGGAAATCTCTGCATTGGCTCAGGCAAACTTTCAAAATTCACTATCTGTCAGCTCAGTTGAACAAACTATGGATTTCTGAGGTCTTTTTTTTCTTTTTTAAATTTTACAGAGTGTCCTAACTTTATTGGAATTGGGATTTTTAACGATGTGATGGAAGTTGCAGAACTATCACCTCTGTATCAAAACAGTGGGGGGTATGGAGTTTACTGTGGCCCAAAAAGACAAAAGCAAAATATAAGTGATGGTATATAGTGTGTTTGACTGCTTACTACATAGAGCAGAAACCCAGCGTCGTATCCAAGACCAAGGAAATCACTAGATTGCATCACTTTGTAAGATTACAGGTTGTTCACATCCACTGTAACATTTTTCCACCGTGTGAAAACCGATCCTGACCGCTATCAGAGTTTAGGAGACAGACTGAACTGATGGATCTGAGGACGTTTGTGTCAAATTTGTCAAAGTTTCATCCAGAAAGCCTTTTTCATGTAGGATGCTATATTTTTGCCTACTGTCTTTAGGAACGCGTAGCCTCAGACTGACCATATGATACATGAAGCCAAGGGTAAATATAAAGGGTACCAGTATAGTACATATACTGTTAAAAGGGTGGATGCTCATATTGAACATGGCACACAGCTGTGTTTGTGTGTGCTGTCTGAAAGCAGAGGCTTTGAGGGAGAGGAACTAAAACAGAGGATGAACTATGGGACTGCACAAAAACCCAGTGAAAGAGAAATGAGGATTATTTTTGAACTGTTAACCATGCAAAGCTACAAACGAAAATTTGAAGGTGCAAATGAGCAAAATAGCTCTTCTTTCAGATCCTTTTTACAAGACTCTCTTTATGAAATTTTAACACGAACCCGTGTTAATTACAAGGAGCTACCATTAGCTTAATTAGCCAAGCAGTGCTGATCAAATCTACTAAGCTGATCAAATTGCCTGCAGTCATTTCAGTCAGTAAATTGAATGACTGCAGGCTAAAAATGAGAAAACCTGCTGTTGCTTACCTCTGCTGAAAGCAAGGAGTGACTGATTCCAAAATAACTCGAAGTTTCAAGTGTCAAAGTCGCCCCCGTTATTAGAGCAAACAGCAATATGCAACGTGCAAGAACAGAAAGACTGATAAGGTTTGTCAACAGTAGCTAAGAAGGCGGGCTCACAATCAATCAAACCAATCCACTGTTGTGAACATGGGACACTTGTGCACATGACTACATCTCATGCAAGCTACTTTAAATGAGGAAATATGCTATTTTCATTAAAACTGATATCAATCAAGATGACGCTGAGAAGCACACAAACGTGGCAGGACATCCTGTAAAAACGCACAAACACACACAACTAACGAAAACGGGCCACATGGCTTTGATCAGTGTAGAATGAGAATATTGTCTGCACAATTGCACTACACAGAGGTTGCTTCTATGGCCTCATTTAAATGAAGTTAAATGTTAGGTCAAATTCACCAATTACTCTTTTTTTTCCGAGACACAGAACTGTCACAACACAGGCATCTTTACACAGACAGGCTATTATTAATATTTACTGCTTGCTAAGACAATGATTAATCCATTTTTTCTCATCATTTATATTTAACGTGATAATTAAGAGAGACTCATTTAGTATGCGATACTGACACTGTGTTTCTTTCCACCCTCTCTCATCTCTCCACTCACTCATTCATCGTTCACGCAACGATAACTGTGGCCGCTCGTTAGCTGGAAAGCATCAGGTCCTGTGACTTTCCTGGCTCCCTCCCACGATGAGCAAATGAATATGTTAAATAATCACTCAAAGTGAATTAAAAATAAGCGGCAGTGAAAATTCAGCCCATAAATGTAAACACACAGAGAGAGCTCTCGCAGCTTAGATGAAAGAAAAGTAGGGAAAAAAGGATTTGCTGTACCTTTGCTTCTACCTAGAGGAGAAAGGATCCGTAGAGATAAAAGAAGGAAGAGTGTCATCCAAGGCAGAGCACCAGAAAAAGACAACAAAAAGTAGGTTTAAGCTATTGTTAGTCTACATAAAGCCTGTGACACTTGCATGCAACATGTTGACAATCATGCAAATTGTGCAGTAATGGGAGAAGCGCACACGGGCAGCACACAACTGACACTTCAAAATCTCAACAATTCTTTTTCTAGATTTCATTTTGTTTATGCCGTTGTGTGTTGTTTTAATAGAGTTGAGGTCTACGGCTAAGGTTTTCGCTGGCTATTTGTCATAGTTTTGGCTGAAGTATATATACAGAACTGTGCAAAAGTCATTTCTTTATATTTTTCTAAGTCACTATTTGGGAAAACTACCTTTTTTCCTCAAGAGTGTCTAAACTCTCAAAAAAATGTATGTTTTTGTGTTTTAAACTGCTGCTAATAGAGTTAAAAATGGGTTGTTTGCTAAGTTATTCATTATGTGCAGACACAACACAGGTCAGGAGGTGCTTTTATGTTTGAATGATTCATTCAGGTCCATAGATTTGTTAAGTGGATTAACAAACAAAAAACATTGCTGTGAAAATGCTCAGGTACAAGGACTGGACTGAAACTGGGTGTAAACGCAGCTATTGTCCAAAGAAAGACCTGGAGAACTATTGCTCAAGACTACTTTAACCTCCTAGGACCTGCGTCCACATATGTGGACATCACATTTTGGGTTATTTAGACCAAAATACTCAATTTTGCTCTACAAGGGCCTGATATCCACTTACGAGGACATTATACTGCTACTGTTCTATTGAAATTTGAAACAAATATCCTCATATGTGGCTCTCATTTTTCTTAGAAACAAAAATTTGGTAAAAAAAAAAAAATCTGGTAATTCTGTTTTTACATTCATCAGGACCCAATCAGCTCAAATATCCAAGAGAAATTAAAAATGCATGCTGTGGAGGAGTTCGGGTCTTAGGAGGTTAAAAATGACAAGTCTGGCTCTTTGGAAGCAAAATATTCAAAAAATGATGGGTGGCTCAAGACTTTTGCACGGTACTGTAAATAAGCCATAGTTTGCTCATGATAGCTGAGCAAACTCCAAACTCGTCATATGACTGGAAGCCATGGCCAAATGTTGTTTCCAAGAACAAGAACGAACATCCTTTCTCTGTAATATCGGCACACAGTTATACTTCGGTTTAGGTAAGAGAAGGCTGAAAACACTTGGGCACAATTAGAGAAAAGTCACAGTTACTTTATGCCAAACTTAATAACCTTGGACTCCTGGAGAGCTAGATTGAATTTGATTTTGAAATACAATAAGTCTCAGACTCCCTTTCAACAAGCCAGCGAGATCTGAAAAAAAAAATCTAAATTGCAGAGTAACTAAGAGCCTGTGAACGCTGAGATTTTTAAGCTTATTCCAAAAAATAAATTCTCAAATGCAGCTTTACTGAATTTGATCCGACAGAAAGGAAGCGGCTCCGTCCATTTTAATCATAGTAATAGTAATTCACATTCCATGAATGTGCCACTTCAGAAATGGGCTCTGCTGTCTTCACCCATCCACCACCCAGACTTCAATATTATCTTACACTGGCAGTGGATGTAGAGTGTAAATTGTGTTGCTGCAGATTCATCAAATATGAATGCAAACCCTGCTACTATTTCTCCTACATGCACCTTACCTTGACACTCTTTGATCCTTATTGTTCCCTTTCACCCCTCTCTATCCCAGATAAGCTTCTTCCTCCTCTGAGCTGTCTCCCCAAATTCCAGTGATTTCCTTATCCACCCCCAACCCCACCCCCGAGCTTCCCTGTTTTTTTCACCCCATCCCCACCATCCCCGCTCCCACACAGTGGACCGTGTCACTGCTTGTTTGCTGTGGAAGTGAGAGTAGTACACAATTATGTAATACACAGAGACCTGGATGAAACGAGGCTGAGGACACACACGAGCACAGCGAGAGAGACACAAAGGTGAGATGTGGGACATGCCATGCTGTTGTGCACCCCTCTGCGCCAAACACACACACACAGTCATCCCCCCACCCCCACCCCACCTCTCTGCAGTAGCCGCACAGCAACACGCAAATGCAAACGGACAGGTAGTGCAGGCGCACACTGTAAATTTACAGCTCACAACCAACACAGGGGTTAGTGAGCTAAAAAACAAATAAATAAAAGAGATATCTACAAAGAAAGAGGAAAGAGTACCTTGCTCTGCCTTCAGGTGTGCGAGGCCTTGAAGAGAAAAATCAAACAGACAGGAGAACAGAGAGGAAAAATTGAGAAAAAACACAACACGCCAATACCACAGTTGTATTGTCACTGTGCATGCTTTGCATAATGGCAAAGAATGGCTATCACACTAAAGGCAAAGCTTCCCAAAGTGCATTCGAAAGCTTTCCACTGAAACAGACAAATGACTTATACGAGGAACAGTCTGCATGAATGTAAAGTAACTGTGGAGGGTGTTTGCTGAATAAAGGTCAAATCTAAGAGTTAAAACAGAACTTGTGGTAAAAAAATTTGCTTGCGTTTTAAAGGTGAATGCATAAATAACTTATAACTGGATGGGACGTGAATGGCTGCAGCAGTTAAACTGAAGCTGTGACCTCATTTGCCTGGAGACTCACCTGGTTTTCTCAGGACTGCTGTGGAAACGTCAGGAAAAGAGAGAGAGAGAGCAAAGAGAAGCATCGCATTAGCAACACTCTACAACCACTTTTGCATGTTGCATCTGCACATGCAAAAAAACCAAACCCCTAACACACTTGCGATCATGTAAGGAGCAAAGAGGCGCCCTCTTGACATGTCTGATTGTAAACTATTTCAGTGTGAACACCTGTGGAAAGAAAAAGGCATAAAACTGAATCTGTCCCGCCCCCACGGGATCCAGATCGACATTTGTGCAAACAACTCTTCCACATTTCGAATATTGTCATTGTAGCATAATATTCCGCATCACACAGAGTCCCTTGAACACGTAAAATGATGCATAAATCCACGCTGCTGAGGATTTATGGTGTGAGTTTTATGGATTGCAGGATTGCTTGTTCTCAGACCCATGCCTTTCTCCTCCACCTCCTCTTCTTCAACTTATCGCTCACCCACAATCACACGCCCCTTGTGGTTTCTCAGAAGAATGCTCACAGTGGGAGTCCCGGTGTAGCTAATAGTGGAGCACGGCAACATTACAAAAACAGAAGAAAAAAAGCCGCACGTTAAGCTTCATCGCTCGCGGCAAACATCCTCACCGAGAGCTCACCCGTCAGTGACACCTTGTGGGTCTCAGACATGCCAGTGTGATTTAGGCAACATTACAGATGACTGAGTGGATTCAACATCAGTTGAGTCTGTTATATATTTATTATTCTTCTTTAGTCACAAACCTGAAGCTCGCATCCTAATAGGAATACTCGCGCTTGTAATCGGTGCCCCCCAAAGAGCATCAAAAACTGATGAGAGGAAAATTAAACACATCTTAATTAAGACAGACTACATCAGACATTTTAAATATCGGCTCTAACGCGAGATATCAGATATTAATGTGACTTAGCGATGCGCTTTGATCTCTGCCCAGTCTACAAAGAGGAGTGGCCTGTTTCGTACTACTAGATACATCCAGGGATTTCCGTGTTTCGTTTTTTTCCCACCCGCCTCCCTGACAGCTTTAAGTCCTTGTTTAATGTTAAATTTAACAAACTCAACCCACGACAGATATATCATTTGAGAGGAGGAGTAGGGAGGCAAATTCTGCAGCAGGGGATGGTGAAGACGAGGTGAAGATTTCCTCCTGTCTCCTTTAGGGAGTCTAAAATGGATGCTGCCTCTCCTCCCACACAAGAAAAATGACATTGGAAGAGGAAAGGGAAGGGCGATGGGTGGAAGTGTGGGAAAGGAGGGTAGAAGCTGATGGACGGCAGCACTGTTCCAGTTCTCAGGAGATGATCCTGGGGGGGGAACTTAATGCTTGAATTTATGTGCCTGAATCAGCAGGTACACATATTTTTTTTCCCTGACTGTGCAAATGCTTGTGTCCAGATATGGTGCGTGCGCGTGTGTTAAATGCTCAGTTTCCGTGTAGATAAAACCTTTTCTCTTGTCGCGACGGTGCTCAGAACAAGCCAATGTGCTGTGGAGGACATGTGGTCCGAGCGTAATCCCTGGCTCTATTTTACCAGCAGCTTCACCACTCAAATCCAAGCATAATTTTCAGCATGGGCACTAGACACAAATGCCCCGTGCACTGGCATCAGGCAAGTCCCTGCACCATTTTTTTCTCGCTGACCTACTTTTTATAGTAAGATTATTGTAACTGTCATTTTTTCCATGTCTGTTTATTAATCCCCAAAGCTAAGCCCGAAGGCACCATTTCAGCACTTACTTAACAGTTTGCTTGCCCTAGCCTTCAATTACTAACCTTCCACCGAGTCCCTGCATATTTGTTTAAGCAAAAAGGAGGTCCTTAAACTGCTCATTACAAATGCAGGATGTGGAATCCTGAAAGAGGACATGGATGATCATTTTTACATATTCATTAAACAATCCTGTGCAGCTCTTAACAACCTTGACCTTCTGCATACCTTTATGTAACCAGAAAAACCACAAGGTATTCAAGAGATTTCATAATGTCACCGCTGCTAAGTTAGCTGAACTGAAAGAGATATCACATCCAGATCGTTTCTATTAAAGACAGTGATATTTGCACAAGGAATAGCAGGAGAATAATAACGATGGCTGTGCTTAAAGAAGCAGTTTAAGAATGATCAATGACAAGGTCAAGTACTAAAGCTACAGCTACAGATCTGCACACTAAGGTCGACGCATGCAGAGAGCGAGTACTGTCTAATTTCACTCCATGCGCCATGACGCAGTTAGCCACACTGATACATCCTGATCCACACAGGAGGCGAGACTGAGCATGTGTTTTATGGCCAACTGTTTATGGTGCAAAGCATTGAAGGGCTTGCAGGCGTTCAGAGAACGGAACCATTTCATAATTATCACTGCGGTGAAATGATGATGCCTTAGCAGAAGGTTGACCCCCACTAATTCATGACAGATGAGAAAAGAGGGGGGGGGGGTATACCAGTGTGGGAACAAGAAGGATGTTTTTCAGTGAAGTGGCAAACAGAAGCTTTATCCCACTTTTCCCATTTGCTCATTTCTCATCACACATGTGAATTCTGCCCAGTCCTTGTATTTTCCCTTCCAGGCCAGTCGGCTAGCAGGCTACCATTAAAAACACGGCTGGGAAAACTCTTCCAAGGCCCAGTCTACTCAGCCAGTCAGCCATCTGCCCGTTTTAACGAGCAGCTCCAGGGCCTCGCCTGCATCCGCGTGCATTCACGCGCATGCCTGTGAATGCAAATGCATCCGGACTCCTGCATCTGACAATGTAACATATACATATTCACACATTTGACAAATTGCTAATTTCATTGCTCATTAATGTACGGCATGATCACAGTATACTGACGGGACAGGTGTGCGAACATCCCCTGAAAACATTCTGTGCTCAAGCGCCGCATGAACAACAAGTACTTTGCCCACTTGTGGACATGTGGCCATAACAGTAAAAGAACTCTTCACGAGTTTGCCGACAGACAGTTTGAATTGACGGCAGTGTTTGCGCAGGCATTTTCCAGGCAAATTAGCCATCTCTGTTCTCATTATCCTCCTAATTATGGTTCCCAGTCTCTGTGGCATAATCAACAATCAGCCACATCAGTTAATGGGAGAGCAGAAAAGAGCAGCAGTCAGTTCAGCTGGGGAATTAACTTGACTACCCTCCCCTAGCTCCCCTTTTTTTATAGCCTGAAATCGGAGGAAAATGAAGAACAGATGCCTGAATAGAAGGATAGAAGGACGAAGAAGGAAGTAAGCATGAGTTGGTTTGTTGTCCAACAGCTAATTTCCTGTGACAAATTAGGGTACAACAGGCCAGTGGTAAATTCACACATTGGACTCGTTCTGCCCTGCAGCTAAGATATGACCACCGCCCGACTGAGTCGTCTTAAAACCTCGGCCTTTCTAACACAAAGATGTCACAGTTCCACCGTCAGCCCTCAGACCAACAGGCCTCCTGCTCCTCCTCTATCGACTGTTCGACACAGGCAGCGGGCAAATGGGATGAAGCGAAAAGAGGTCAAGTCCAGCCCGTTTGCTCGACTGCTCTGCAACCAGCACATCGCGTGCTGTCCTCAACAACGCCACAGGCTAGCACTCGTGATCTGACGTCCGAACAGCTTCATTTGATCAGCAAATTTTGGTGCATATTAGGAAGCAAAAGACAGCAAAAAAAATATCACATTTTAAAGGCACGCTGCAGTGATGACATTTAAAAAAACAAACATTTTAATTGTATTAGATACAGTTTAAAATAGCTCGTCATTAGCGCTCTAGCGTTCAGTGAGCATTCCTCTGATTTCGGGCAAAATGGAGTCATCCCTCAGTCGTGTCAGTTTGATTTAGACAGGCAGGAAGTGGGTCAGCAGGGGAGGAAATTTGACATGGGTCTGTTCACACAAAGGGATCTCCTGCAATCCATACACGTAAACAAATAGTTAAGCGAGTAAGGTTATGGTGAAACTGTGTATTTAAAAGGTTACCCTTCTTGAATATGGAAAAAAAGAGAAAATTTTGTGTTGTGGTGAATGGAATAGCAAAAAAACGAGCAACTTATTTTTGGCATCAGCTAGCACTGATCTCAAGGCTGTAAAGCAGCAGGGTGTTCTGAACAATGAGAGATTTTAACATGAAATAGCAGCAGCAGCAAGCTTGGTCTATAGTGAAATTATTTTTTAAATATATATATATTTCCTGAAAAGAAAGGGAAAGACCAGTGGCAAGTTTTGTCAGATCACGTAGGTATCAATTAGAAAAAAACAACTTTTTTTAATAACTAAAGCTTTTAGGGTGTGAAGATGATAGAATAAGGTGGAATATCCTCAAAGAGCTGGATCTCATTACACTCTCCAAATAAAGCGATGGCCTTGGCACAGAAGCAGAAGAAAAACACATGAAGTTATTTCTCAACCAAACTTTGTGTACCTTCAGGTCCTTGCAAAATCTGAATACATTTAATAGGGGGAAAAAAAGAGAACTCAGTATTGTAATTTTAGTCATATCAGCTAATACCATATCCACCACTGCCTGATCAAAAGTAATAACTGTGAAGGGAGAAGAAATGCTGAGAACATCATCTCCAATTTAACTCCCACGTGAAATACGAAGACGTTCTAAAAGAAGCCGTAAGAGCAACAAAACCCTCGGTATTTTCATTGGGTGTCCTGCATGAATTGCATTAAACCGCTCAAACACACCAGAGTATAGATGCTCCTGCTTTATATAAATTACACTGTTGTGCAATCAATGCACATTTTTCGAGGCATTTCATAAATGAAGTTTGGTGTGGCACAAATCGCATTAGGTGCAGCGGGAATAGCAACACAGTTATGGAAATTGAATCTAATTTTCAGAGGCTTGTATTGAGATTTATTGCGTTGCTTACAGCCACATGGTATGAGATGATTTTAATGATGCAACATATGCAAAAAAACAAAAAAGCAAATATGAAGGGTAATCATATAATCTTTTTTTTTTTCGCTATACCTGGAAGCAGACAGCAGATGTGATGCTAGTTGAAGTCTGCATTTGTAAGGAATCCCATTGAATTTTTATTTCAAAATTTTAACCAGCAATCGTGCTTGACACAGAAAGGTTCTGGAGCCAGCCCTCTTACCTTCAGTGCAGTATCGACCTACATATCCAGTTCTGGAGCAGTCACAGTAGGGTTCTCCGTCTGCCAGTGAGCAGATCCCACCATTCTCACAGGGGTTCTCTGTGCATAGGCCCATCATCTCCAAGCGGACTTTCTGACTATTGATAAGCGTGGGCAGCTTACTCCCATAACTGAGGTCTGTGATAATTCCTTTGAATGGCGCTAGCTCGCGGACGGAGGGCAGGGTGATGGCAGACGTGCGGATGTCCCCTGGGAGGCCTCCAAGAAAGAGGTCACTGACAATATTCATGAACTGCCGCTGAGGCCGCACCTCTTCCGTCTTGGTTTGGCCATCCAAGGCCAAGCCAGTCCGCAAATTGTGCCTGTTGATGGCTGCAAAGTGCCAGCGGCTGTCGTTAACCATCTTATCTGAGGTGATGGTGGTCTCGGCACAGTCGATACTGACGCGAAGCTGCAGCTTACCCTCAGATACAGCGAGAAGCAGAAAGTCACAATATCCGCCATCATCAAAGTAGAGCATCAGGCCCTCTGGTTCTGAAGTCTTGAACTGAAACGTCATGTCGCTTCTGGTGCTGGCATCCCAGCGCAGGTAGCGAGCCCACTGACCTTCAGAGCCAGTAAACTCCAGGCCTATGCTTAGGCCCAGCATGGTACTTAGCAGCATAAGGAAAAATCCAGGTAGGCTGTTTGGATTCATGGTAGAGAATAACAGGGAGCTCAGAAGAGGGTGAGAACTGGGGACAGATCCTCAAAGTGATATGAACATCTGATAATGGTTTAGTTCCGGGCTTTTTCTGCTGAATGTTATATTCCACATAGATAATCTTAGTCAGGCAGACAGCGCAATATCCTTTTTTTTATCTGAGAGGCAGATCTAACGTTGATAAAGGATCTTATCTCAACTGCCAAATCTATGGAGAATTGTGCAAAAAAGGAAAGGAAAAAAAATCCACTTTCCACATAAACGCGTAAAATTGCTATGGTAAAGGTGAGCCGTAGCGTGTTTTGTCAGTGATTCAGAGCTGTGTCTTGTGATTTTTCTTTAAGGCGGTTTCCTGGGTTGAAGCACAGAACAGTCATCGTTGGTCCGGTTCCACGCCCCATGGTTTAAACTGCAGGGAAAGAACAGACAGCACTGAATGCATTTCTTTAAGATGAATCTCTATTTTCTAGCAAAACAAAGCAACCACCTGCAAGGGGATGTGTGACACAAATAAAATATGTGACCCAATGAAACATAACAAAGAGGAGTCCAGAGATTCTTATTAAAGGTTATAAAATGTTGTATCAATTAAGTCTGTACAAATGAGACCCATTCATGCCAAGCATGTTGTGTCCACTCCATCATCCTATTAGGGCCCATAGAAATTAATATGATTGTGACACATCATGACAATCTGTCATGAAACAACTCACTCCTCTTAGGCTACAATCAACCATTCCTGTTGTAGTGTACTTTGGTTTATTAGCCAGTTAGCTATGCAGGAAATATTTCAAATGATCCACACCCCTAATCCCTGACCAGCTAAATCACTGCTAGGACAACGAGGGGTGGGGTGTCCTTGGAAAATGACCCCCTCTGTAAGAGATCCCCTGCCTGTAGACATTTGACAAACCCTGTAATGTTCTATATCTAGTTAGCCAACACAATGTAGAATTTTGGAAACATCATTTGTCAAACTAACACTGTCTGTGAGCTTTTGGCTTAACTGTAGGGATTTTCTTTAGTGTTGCTAAAATATGCCAACCTAAACTAGAGTTATAAAGCTGGTTCAGATGTAAAACAGCACTCAGAGGAGGTGGAATAGGGAAAACAGCAATTAGGCAAATTGTGCCTATGAGTTTAGATGAATTAGAAGGGATACTGAGAGCACCATTCAATGCGGATTTGACTCTCTAGGTGGCCATTAAATAGCACTAAATATCTACTGAACACCCATTAAAGGTTTACAACCATTTTATGCACTTTTCTATTTCTGCCAATTACTCATTTTATTTGAAGGTCCACTCAAATAATCATTTATAGTTGTAAAGCCTTCGTTTGAGAGATGAATTCCCAAAAATACACAAATAAATAAAGTCCATCTACTGGGCTGGGTTGCCTTGCTGATTCCACGATGAGAGGAAATCCATGGAGGTGAGCCGGAGCATGTGTTTAGCCTCAGACGTTAGCCTGCTGTCTGTAAGGGCCTGCTGGGATCCTGATAAATATGACTAATTATCTGCCGCCACTCTCCTTTTCTCACTTGCGTATCTTTGGGGGATTGCAATCATAAACAGAAAGATGTTACGATGGTGCTACTTCATTTCCAAATCCCACCACTAGCATTCTTTTTCTAAATTTCCTTCAGTGAATACGTTTTTAACTTGTTCACATCACCCAAACCCAGATGACAGCGGTACTGAATATTAACTAGCTCACTGGCCTTTGTACGCTACACCTGTACTCATCTAGTTCTGTTTGATTTTGCTCTGCAGAGCCAGGAATGATTCACATGGTGAAACCTTATACGTGTGTGTACTCTTCCAGCCCTTTGCCCTTGCAATTGTTTTGGTATTGGGCTGCCCACCAGACAAACGCATT
Source organism: Simochromis diagramma (assembly GCF_900408965.1). Taxonomy (NCBI): domain Eukaryota; kingdom Metazoa; phylum Chordata; class Actinopteri; order Cichliformes; family Cichlidae; genus Simochromis; species Simochromis diagramma. Next base: position 2,594,349 of record NW_024387492.1, read on the forward strand.
GTCCAATCATGACAGTAGCACAGACCCATGCAACACAATAGGCCCTTTAACCACCTGCCCTGAATAGTTAATCTTGCTGCAGCAGGCAAGCTATTGAATTGTAGAAACTGATACCTATGCTAATGCACCGTGTACACATGCATGTGTGTCCCTGTGCAGGAGTGTACCTGACTCTGTCTCTCTGACAACGCTGGGTTGCCTGGCTGGACGACTGTCTTTGTCTTAAAAGTGCCTTTGTGAGACAGCAGAGAGGTTAAAAGGTTCTGTGTGGTGAAATCACCCTGAACGCTACTGCATCAACCCAAGCCACCAACTATAAAAGAGTGTTATGTGCTGTGTCCCTTGACTAAGCAAGGCTCAATATGCCCATGAAATCTGAGATGCCTGCCTGGTATAAAAAAAATGGCCCTGGACTCTATTCAATTAACATGAGTTATTGTGTGTGTGTGTGTGTGTGTGTGTGTGTGTGTTGCTTAACTGCGATATCGGGTGTCCCTATAGCCTGCAAACCATGGTTTTAACACTGAATGCTAACAATGCTAACATATTCTCTTTCAAGCAGTTATGGAGATATCATTGTGTTAAACTCAGCTGTTTACAATAGGGGTTTTTTCCACCTTTAATTGATTCTGACTTTAAAAACAACATTTGCCCACCATGACATTAACTACTTAACATTCGACTGACTATAAGCCCTGCTCAAAATCCAAATCTTTCCACCTCAAAGCTAAGCTAAATGAAGCTAACGTAGTGCCAAGTTGAGTTTTACCCAGAATATGTTACTGACACTTTTCCTCGCAGGCTTGTTATGAAAGATGCCCTTCAGCTAACAGCATGCCTGAGAGCACCCAGCAGTCCTCACTCCACAGGGCGAAAAAGGAAAAATTAACAAGCTGTTTTGGGCTTCTTAATTAAGTACTCTGTTTAACTAGCATAAACCCAAACCTGTTTTTTTCTGCCTCCTGTTAAACAAATAGGAATAATTTCTAAATAGCTACCTTGCTCTGCTAGAATAAGCACATATTTTCCGGGATATACACATTGAATTATTAAATAGTGCAGGATATGAGATGACCTGTATGGGATACCTTCACTGACTGCCCATAAATGATGCATTGACAGGTCCGGCTTCGGTGCAGCAGATTTATAGGCATGTTTTGTAATGTAGCCGAGCCCCTATCACGCACTGGAGACCCCCTCAGCCCCCTGCTGTGCTCCCTGTCCATCACAAGCTGCAGCCCGGAGGAGCGATTTAATCCGACAGCAGTCACAGCAGACGAGGGTATGCTGCATTAGAAGCGTGTCCGGACCTGCCAAGTCCACTGCTGGTAAGAGGAAGTGGGGCGCAGGGAGCAGAAGGGGAATTTTAGGGTGAACCGGGAATAAAGTGAAGTCATTTAAAGCTTCAGTGCAAAACTTGAGAGCATAAACTTCAATCTGGCACCAGCAGGAACGGACACGATTCTTTCCGCTCCCGCTGAACATCTGTGCAGGGCTCCAGATGTTGCAGTTAAGAAAAAAATAGCCCAGTATTTAGATTTTAGATGAGCAAATGGCCCCTAAATGCATCACGAAATCCAACGTGGGCTTCAGTAAACAGACTTTTATAAAACACCGGCAATAATTTAGAGTAAATAAGGTACAGAGACGGGATCAGCGGTAACTCTGCAGTCAGCTTAGAGACACAAGTTCTCGCAGAAATATTAAATTAGAGGGATGCTGTAGTCTCTGCTGAAAGCCCCGGTGGACATTTCAATTCCGCACGGCCGAGCTTTCACAATGTAAGTGCAACAGAAAATGATGCTATCGATCACATGAGTAATTTCATCCCTTAATGGAATATTTTAAACCTTCAGATGATAGGAAACATTTAAAACCTGCCAGAAACCCAACCCGCAAGCCCGCACGGATGAATAAAACAGCGGGCTACATGTTCCCCCCCAGCCGCGCTCAAGCTTTCCCTCTGCCTCTCGCACGGTGGCAGTCTGACTGTGGCTCGAGGGCTTACGAACCTTTGCTTTTGGAAATTACGAAGCGAAATTTGAACAGGACTCGTGGGTGAAGTTGTCGAGAAAACGGGAATAGTTCGGGGTAGTTTCCTCCTTCGCTGTTCTCTCCGACCGAGAGACGCGATTCGGTGAGCTAAAACTTTCCATCTCTACGCGCTTCGCTCATTCCCTACGAATTTGTTTGCTTTAAAAAGGAACAACAACAACAACAAAAAAAAATCAACTCTAATAAGTCCACGTTATCTCCCTCACGTCACAGACCTACCCACTGTTTAGTGTTAAACTGCGGGTGAAGGCTTTTCAAAATTCTAACGATCCAAGCCATCCCACTGCGCCTAATTCCTCATCTCAGCTCAAAGTCACATCAAATTCGCAGAATATTTTCAGAAAAACTTCAGAATCCCGCAACTTAAGCATCCTCACAGAAACAAATAACGTATTAAGATGGTGGTGGGGAGGGAAAGAATAAAAAAATAAATAAAATTAAAATAAAACAGGACTAAACCAGTTTTAATCTGCTCCTACCTTTTTTTTTTCCACGCAGAGACTCCGGACGGACAAAAGCCCCGCGCGTAAATATTGCAAATTATAGTAATCCAGACCAAAATCCCATCCACAAACCCGAGCCTTTCTTGATGAGAGTGGGATGCTGATGGTGGTGATGAGGCGGTTATTATAAGTGAGGCGCGGTGGAGGAAAAGGCAGCCGTGCTCCTTCCTCCGGCTCAGTGAACGCGCATCTCTCAGCTCTGCTTCACTCAGCGCTACTGTTGATGGGCCCCTGGATTTCTCCCACACTGACGATCTGACCCGCCTTCTTCAGAGTAATCAGCACAGTGGGTGGGGGGGTTACTCCATTTGCAGAGACAACAGCCCCTCGGGACAAATTACCAATAAGGAAAATTATTTATTCCTTATTTTTAAGCTAGGCTTTTATGTAATTCAGGCTGCTTGCGCGCTTAGGAGACATTACGAGAAGCAAATTACGTACTGCAAAAGTAGTGCATGGCATGCCCACCTAATATGTAATATGTAATATATATATATATATATATATATATATATATATATATATATATATATATATATATATATATATATATATATATATATGTATGTGTGTGTGTGTGTGTGTGTGTGTGTGTGTGTGTGTTTGTTTAATACACACAATTCTAAATGTTCCTGGGGGCTGTTCCGGGCAGAAGGTCTGGTTTCTTTCAGTGCAGTTTTTCAAACCCAGGCGAAAAGAGAGCACAGAGTGAAAATGTGACGTTTTGTTTTTAATTTTCACCATAGGGGTTTAGAGCTTAAATTCAGCACCTTGGACAGCACCCCCCGGTCTTGAGACAGCTACGGGCGACGTGCAAAATCCCAACGAGCCGCACCCTGGGCAGAGGGGAAATCTTTCTTTTTTTTGCGTGTTGCCTCAGCAGCTCTGATGCCAGGGTGCTGTCCAAGGTCCTGAAGGCTTGTCAGGCGTAAATGAGAGCGAAAAGAGAGAAAGCCTTTCAGACAAGAGAGGAAAACTAGAGAGATGACCGTTCGGCCTGTCACTGGCTCCTTTTATTGTAATCTAGTCTCTTTTCTACACACTATTGATACTACTAATTACACCTGCTACTAAGTAGTCATAATAGCAAGCTATTATGCAGCTAGTAGTAGTGTGGATTTAACATGCTCAAACAGCTGTACTGGTTTGTGGCTCCACGGTGGAGTGGTTTACACTTTCACCTAACAAGCCAAAGATCCCTGGTTGGTTCCAGGAGGAGACACGAATCCCTTTGGGGTTGCTTCAGGAAGGGCAACCTGTGGGAAAATCTGCTAAATAAAACATGTGTAGCTGCCGGCTGTGGTGACCCCTTGTTAAACAAGGAGCAGCTGAAAGAGGCTCTGTGTAGCTTTATTGGTTTGACATATTTTGGCACTGTTTTTGGAAAATGTGATAAGGGGCTCTCCCATGAGGCCCTGGGACCCAGGTGTTGTCAATACAGGTAATGATCCACAGTGTTTCACTTTGTGCATTCTTCATTTGATAATTAATGTTTTGCAAGAGTAGTGCAACCTGACTCAACCTGTACACCACCAGCCATCATATTCTGTAGCATTTCTTCCACAGGTATACAGTAGCTGCTGCTGTAGTAGGCTGTTTGGCCACCGTGCTTGGTGCTGCTTCTCCAAATCTCTGCAACTCAAATGGAGTTATGAACACTGGAGTTTTGGGAGTTTTTTTATTATGATGTGGTACATGGATTGATTCCTATATAGTGCCTTTCTACCTTGCTTGAGCACTCAAAGCACTCTATACTACAAGCGTCATTCACCCACTGATGCACGCATCCATACAACACTTATTTCTATGCTTTTTATCTAACATTTACAATTAGGTGAATTTGGAATTCACTCTTGTCTAAGAACAACATTTTGGCAAGCAGACTGGAGAAGCCAGGGATTGAACCATCCTATTTCAGATTAGTAGATGACCTGCTCTACCTCCTGACCAAGCACTGACTCAGCACCATTCCATATTTCTAGCACATTTGCTGAAAAATCTCCCATGCGTGTTTGGCAGGGCAGATATGGCAACGAGGGTGTTGCCATCCTGTAAGGGAATAGAAATGTTATATTTGTCACAGGATAAATGAATTACTTGAATAATAATAACAATAGTATTTAAGAAACATTAAATACAGCAAGACACTGGACTGGGTGAAAAACCCCCAAAGGAGATATAAAACAGTTGCATCAAAGTAAAACGTACATACTGAAAATTCCTCAGGGCGCGTGTTGCTGAAGGGCTCAGGGATCTCAAGTGCAGGTCTAGACTCAGGATCAGCTACCTGAGAGTCTTCACCTAATCCCTTACACTGAACTATCAGGTCATTTTATACATATCTGGGCATCAGACCAAATTTAAACATGATAAGAACTTTCAGCCAGTGGAAGGAAGCTAAATCCAGAGATATGTGGTCTGTCTGTCTTTGGCACCAGCTCAAATCTTAGCTGTTGCACTGAGGAATAGCTCAAGGCATGAAAGTGGCTTTTGACACATGGCAGGACTGGAGGGAGATGAGCAGAAAAGCATCGGTGACCTTCTCTTGTTCTGTGAAGAATAAAAGAACTTGGAGACACAAGTGAGATTTATGGATTTGTAGAGGTGGTAGAGAAAAAAAACATGTATTTACAATTGTGTATGCGAGAACTGTGACACGATCTGAGATATATGAAACTTGCTCTATGCAAAGTAGCTCATAAAGGACCTATATGCCCCAATATGTTTTCAGCATTTTAGCTAATGTTGTTTTACAGAATTAAAGACATCTATAGCGATCAGCCATATTATTAAAACCATTTCCCTGACATTGAGTAAGCTGACAATACCTTTGGCACATTTATATGCATATTTAGATCAAATGTTATGGTCTGAGTAACCTAAAAGAGTGCTGTATTTTGCATGGTGGCATTAACATAAGGGACTCTGATGTCTGAACACGCAGCACTAGTTGTAGCAAAGGGATACGTTCTGTAACAAAGGCGAGGTGTTAGTCAAAGCAGCAGAAAGCCACAGACATTAACCCACTGGTAGAGAAGGTGAATTACGACTGCAGGACGAACAGCGTTAAATGAGGCACTGAAGTCTAATAGTAAATGAAACAATCTCCTGCTGCTGCTGTAAAATTGAGGCCATTTGTTACTTTGAATAGGGCTGCAAGGCTAAAACAACATCTGGGCCACTCTTGCTGCCCAGTTGCCACTGAGACCCTGACCTGGATAAAGTGAGAAAAGAATGAAGGAATGATTGAATCGAATGGTTCCGGGATGAGTGCATCTCACCTATTTGCTCGATAAAATAAAGACCCCATCGAGCTTCAGCTAACCATTACCACCAAGATGGATATTATAAAATATGATTAAAGCGATTTTAATATAGCCCATCCAGCAGACAGCTCTACACATTTTCCCCTTGTTAAACTCACCTATGAAACGTTGCTTTTTCTTGTGGTCTTTTTTGATTTGTGTCACATATTATTCTGTTATATTCTGCCAAACTGTCACCTGCAGGGGCTCGTCCAGGGGTTTCATATTAAAGAGAATGTATTGACACATTAATTAGGTCTTTGGGGTGATGAGAGATTACCGATTCTCTCTTGGCTACAGTAGAGCTGAATCAAAGAGCAGACAGGCAGCGGACAGAGCTACATCCCTTGGGAATTAAAGGAAGATGGATTATGGAACAAACATTCATGAGCTGCTAAACTGCCAAACATACATGCAAACAGAATGACAAACAGAAGTGTTCATTCTACAAATATATTTCCTAGAATCAAAGATGGAAGTGCCCCGAGTGTCACGGGTTTCCCAGGCAGGGTTCTCTATCTTGCTGTCCCCTGTACTAAAAAAGCATAATAAATGAATTCTAACCATTGGATACTGTCTTCAAACCGAATTCAGCGCAAAAGCTTCTGGCATACTTTAATAACACCCCAGCCACTTGTTCTGAAATCTTGAAATGAATTTCCAGCTGCCACAACAACTGTTGTAATATTCACAATGTATTATATATGCCATGATGCAAAAACACATTAATCATGGATGAAGAATTCCCCTCCTGCATGGAGATGTTTTGGAAGCATGCTTAGTCATCACACAGAGAAAAGAGAGCATCTTCTCAGATTTCTTTCTTTCCCTGACTAATCCCACATCTCTGTCTTAGTTTTTACCCTGGTTTATTCCGTGCGCTTTTCAGAGAACGGTTGTTTCTCCTGACATGCACACAAGCACACTCACTTCTAGAGAAAATGTAGTATCTTTGCTTCCAGGGCTTTTACTGTCCAGCTTTCTTGCCAGATCAGTGGCCTCCTGGCTCGGCTAGCTGCCCCTATAAGCGGGAGACTCGGAGCGGAGTTTGATCCTTAGCTGACTTTTCCCTGCATGATACTAACTGCAGTCCGAAGTGCTAAGCCTCCACTTACCACCGATACAGCAGATGAGCTATGGACTTATTAGCCTTTAGTTTGCACAAGGCTTATATTTAAGCCACACAAAGATGACACTGTGCCACCGCTGTTCGTGTGCGTGTGTGTGCACTGTGCACGCTGAAAATATCCATTATCTTTATTTACTGTTCCTATTGCCTTATATTCATCTAGTAACTGCTGCTCAGTAGTTTCAGATTATTAAATGTGTCTGAGAAGTGACACGTGGATGTCTTTTGTAGGGCAAACCTGGTCATTGCAAAAGCTTGAAGAGTATCAAATCATATCATCTTCTATCGTATCAAAGAAGACAGGAAAGATCACTGACAACAACTTACAACCTATGGGGGGCAATTATTCTTTGCAGCCATAGTGTTTTTTTAAAGCAGTCTTTGAACCCACGCTCACAAAGAAGTTAGATAAGATGTGAAGCGATATTTTACATGAACAGCATGCAAAATAATAAACCAAGCTTTTTTTAATTTCTGCTGAGCGAATGATACCGAGACAAACAGCCAACAAATCAAACCAGGCTGACAGCCATAAGGTCGATCGTTTGTGCGGAAGCAGTAGATAAAGGTAACAGAGCACCTCTTAAGCTTGCAATTATATAAATATGTGTATAAATATTAAATGTTTTGTATTTAATGTGTCATAATATTTCATGACAAATGTGCAAATACCTCACAAAATGTGCTTTCAGGCACAAATTAGCGCTTTCACCTATTTCTATCTTTATGCTATGACAGAAGCTAAGCTAAGCTAAGCTAATACGATGTATCTGATTAAGTTGTGTGGATGTCTGTGCTGTTTCCACTAATGCTACTCCAAAACAAAACATTTCAACAAGCCTCCTGCCAGCGGGAGCCACCTGCCACAGTGCTATCAATAATCCACGAGGGTCCTAATAATGCTGCCACCTCCACACTGAAGGTCACATGTTTCTCTCCCGCACACACGTACAAAAATGACACGCACACAGTGATGCTGCTGATTGATCCTAATTGTACTTATTTTACCTCAAATCCCCGCTACCTAAACACCTGCACGCTGACCAGCCGGTCAGTAAAGAGGCTGTTAGCGGGTCAAAGTGATTACGCTATCAAGGACATCTATTAGAATCTAATTCGGCCAGGTTGGGTCCTCAAACAGTCCTAGCTAACCTCTTTAATGGACACTCATTTATCTCCTGTTGTTTGGGAACTGTTGCGTGCAAAGTCCACAGCTTTGGTGCTAAGCAGGATGGATGTGATATTTAGATCGATAAGTCCTGCTTATGGGGAAAAATGTGATGATATACAGATGATAAGAGGGTGATATTTCATTGTAAATGTCAGTCTAATGTAACCATCAATGCGCAGGGTGGGGGGGGAATGCATACACATCCGACTCTACACATATACAAACCCATCAGTATACTGTATATGCAGGAACTTATAGAACACGACACAAGAGGGCACATCATCTATCACTCCCTCTCCCACTGTTGAGAATCTATTTGAATAACGAGGAGAAGCACCTGTCAGACTCTGTTATGTTGACACATGGACTGTAGTCCTAACACCTACATACATCTGAAGGGAGGGCGAGGGAGAGACAAAGAGACCGAGAGCACACTCACCGCACTGCAGGGTACCTGCATGTTTTTTTTAACCACATTCCTCGGAGCTTGAATAGACAATCACCAGAGAGGTGTTGGTGCCGTAATGCTGCATCAATCACTACCCCCACCTTGAGAAATTGCGGCTCTTAGATCAGAAGAGTTTTGAGATGTGCCATTTGAAGAACACAAAGCACAGCTCGAGCTTTTTGAGCAAATGTTTTTGTTCAAAAGTCCTTCGTTGAGGCTTATTACAGTATTTCAAGTAGTCTTTCTGCTGCTCGGATGATTCCTGTGAAAACTGTGAGCTGTGAATTGCGTGAAAGCAAGTGCAACCCCATTAACCTCAGGTGGGAGCCCACCGGAGCTTTCTGTGCCCTGTTTTACTGAGTAAATAGCTGTGTGTATAAGACAGTAGAAGAGTTTGAAAAGTTACTGCAGTAAAGCAAATGGAAATAATGTAACTTTTTACAAATCGCAAAGGTTATAACTCATAGCATCTGTGGAATAAATATGTCAGTTGTTTTTCCTTCATTAGCACAACTAAACTTTCCAACTTAAGGATTCAGTTTTGCCCGCACACAAACAGGAAATACATGTTTTCAAACCGGAGTCGACCTACTGTATGGACTGCTGATATTTCACCACCTCCACCACAGATTTCAGGAACATTGATAAAATGAAAAATGTATTGGGTATCATGACGGCTGAAATGCTACAGCGCAGAGCTACATCCTGCAATGATTCTGTGCCGTGCAACTTGAACCGTTGTTGTTACAGAAACGGAAAACTTTATTCATTTATTCAGTCACATGTTTGGGCACTGATTTGAAATGAAAGTCAAGAGCGTACAGAGCTTGCTGGCGAAAGGTAAACTACTCATTAAGTTCTGTCAAGGTGAGTCTAACATAAAATAAAAAGCTTGACATCAAAAGTGAAATATTGCTTTAATTGTTGCTGCTGACATCACAGATCCAGACAGGCAAAGGGCTTGGCAAGACACCCCTGCCACCTGGGCACCAGGACACCCTGACACCTGGCACGATCGGCCGTGTGTTACCTAAGCGTTTCAGACTCTGGCCAGATGGTTGCGTGAAGGGAGATCACACATGCAGACAAACGCTTACCCGCAGACACATCGGCATACAGTTGCTCGCACAAATTATTCATGTGAGCCAGATGCACTGTAGATCTGCAGTCTTAAACACATGCATAGAAACAGATACTGCTCATGTTCCTCGCTTGTGCTTGCTTGTGTCTTCATGGGAAGGTGAAAGGGTTTTGCATTCGATACCACACGTGAGTTTGTAGCTCAGGTTTTATGTTATCTTGAAGGCTGACAGTTTATCAGCTAGCATAAAGGGTGGAACAGAAAACGTGCCTTTCCTAAGCTGTAACCGTTTTTTGTTTTTCAAAACATGCACCTGTTTGTTTGCTTGCTTTCTTGACATAGCCAATAAAATGAACCAAACCTACTAAATTACTCTATTTCACATGATATATTTGCAGCACTGCTCAAAAGTCTGGACAAAGTCAAAGACAAAGTTCTTATTTTGGGAAAACAACAACAACAAAAAAGAAGAAAAGTCTATCTAATAAATCATGAAACCTGGAAATGCTGTAAGTGACAATTTATGATTAATGAAATAAAGTATCATAAATAATTAATGACTTTTAATGGAATATATGCTACGGCCCACAGAGGCTTACTTTCAGCAGCCATCAATTGTGCATTCCAAATGCAACTACGATGACTACCAGCTGTGGGTAGTGACCATAAAAATGAGAGAGTATGCAAGTGGTTGAAACGAGCTTCCTCCAGAGGGTGTTTGGGCTCTCGCCTAGAGATACAGTGAGGAGCTGGGTCTTCGTAGCAGAGCCACCCCTCTTCCAATTTGAAGGAAGCCAGTTGAGGTGAGGCAGTGCTTTTAACACTGGCCTGGTGTCCCACCAGAAAAGCTCAAAGAGGTAGCTGGGGAGAGGGAAGTCTGGGTGTTGCCAGTTAGACTGCTGGATTAGCAGCATGTGTGGGTGGGTGGATGGATATTTTTATGTGAAAGTTACTTTAGGGCTGCTTTGAGACTGATGTTTCAGACACGCAGCTATTTGATTTTGTTGCTTCTCTCGTCAACAGATGAATCAGGAAGGCCTTTAACATGATAAACCTGCATTAGGTACACAGTGTTCCACTGGAAATAGGCCTGTGTACTCCAACATACTCCATTAGAAATAATTCATTTTTGATTGATTCCAGGCATCATCACTCCATATCGTAGTGGTTTACACATTCACCTAACAAGGAAAAGAACCCCAGTCCGATCCCAGGAGGAGACACAAACCCCTGTGGGGGTTATGTCAGGAAAGGCATCCGGTGTAAAAACTCTGTCGAATTAGATGAAAACAAACACGCAAAACATATAAATAAATAAGGACATTTAGTGACCCCAAACTTTTTAAAAGTAATGTATTCAGGTACTTGGATAGTGCTTTAGGCCGTGAAAATGTGGTAGCTTATGTGATCCATCAAGATTTGCTCCCCTGCCTTGTTGTAGTCAGAGTGAAAATTTTCATGTGGGAACAGAGACAAAGGCCAGGCTCTAGATTCTGAATAAGGAAGAATGACAAAAAGAGAAAAGGACAGACACAAAAAGATACAATGAAGCCCTCTGCCCCTCGAAAACTACTTCAGAGGCAGAATGGGTGAAACAAAAGCAGGCACGGAGGGACAAACAAAGTGATGAAAGCTCCGAGAATTTTGAAAAAGATGACACATTTCTTTCATTTGCAGAAAGAATGCCTGCTTATCAAAGCAACATGCAATACAATGCCGAAGCGCAAGTCATTTTTTCTTTTGTTCTCCCCGCAATTGTACTGGAAATCATATGGCACATAAATCATGTGGACATTTCTTTCTTTCCACCAAGCAACACTACTGCTGTATGCTTTCAAGAGGGGACACAATTTGTATTATTTTTTTAAGGGGCTCCTTGGAAAAGAGCTATGATGCCAAAGAAAGAAGAAAGGAAACGGGCACATTTCATCAAAGTTGTCCCCCTTTGGAAGATAAAGCAAATATGTATTAGAAGAAGAAGAGGCCCCATCTTATATCAAAGCTCTGGAATATGCTGGGCTTAGCTGGAGATATAGTGCGTCATGTGTAGTGTGAAAAATCCCACAGCTCCTAGCCTTAAACAAAGTAGCCGCTAGCAATCCCGACACCACCCTCTCTCTTCCTAACGTCGATCAGTTAATTCATATTCCCCACCTTCTATCTTCAAGGCCATCATTCATCTCTCAGTTGTAATGGAAGATGGAGCAGTCACTTCGACCTAGCAAGGGGAGCTCCTATTATTCCCTCATTGCGCTGACTGATGATTTCTGGATGAGATAGCGAGAGAATGGTGAGAGAAAGATGTAATGTTGAGAGGGAGAAAGGCACAGAATATAAGGAAGAAGGGTAATGTTTGAGCCCGCTAATGTTTGCTTTCAGATTTGAAATAAAGCTGCTGCCGGGAGATAGGAGAGAGATCAATCACTGCATAGAGAACGGGGCTGGAATGGTAGTTCTAAGCAGGTGATTTGTCAATAGGCTGTAATGGAATTGAACATTCATACAGGAATAGTTATGAATATGGAACCAGGCAGTGACTTTCAAAATGGAGCAGTTCGGGATGAAGCGCTTCACTAAGCCACAGAGACTCCAGGTGGGAACAAGCGATGCAGTCTGGGAAGCGGCCATTTTTCATCTCCCGTGGATAAATTCCCCGACGAGGGCTCGGGTTCACCTCCTTTGGTATTTTATGTGCTGTGATCCTTCTTCCTCTGTGGATTTGCTGACTTCTCAGCATTTAAATGAAGCGGATGCAGAGAAGGAGAGGAGCCAGAAAAGAAGAATGTCTTCATATGTTTCAGTGTGTAAGTCTCTTTTCATATATTACACAGACGTCGTACTTATAACATGTTTGCTTCTCCCTGTAATTACTTCTGTTGTCTGTATACAGTATAGGAGCTTTATATCAGCCTTTCCAAATGTGACACCAAAAGACAGGCTGAATCTGGATGTTGCACCTCACCTCACTTGTCACAGGTCTGTGCGTGATGTGTAGGACCCAAACGCAGACGCTTGGAGACAGGATTATCAAAACCAAAAGCTGAGCATGAAAATACAAAAGACACAGCAGGGACAAATTAGACACAAAGAGATAGGGGAATCCAAACTGATCATAAAGCACACAAGGCGAGGGACTATCAAATAGATCTCAGGTCAGCCCTTGCCACGCCATTCAGCACCCCTGGACCCCCCCCCCCCCCCAACACTCTGTGTCCCTAACTGCAAGTAAGATTGCTACACTTACTACTTTCCACTTCAAGGCTACCTCCACTACCTCCCTAACTCTATCTTCTCCCTTCAGTGTGACCGATTCCTGGCCAGCTTCACTCTGCATCTCAGGCCTTGTTCCCTCGCCCTAGTTCTGCATTTCCCTAGCCACGTCTCCCCGGCCACACCAAGTCAAGCTCCACTTTCTATTGCTTTGTTTTTGCCACGTTTCAAGAGCTTAAGTCTAATAAATATTGTTAAACCACCTGCTGTCTCTGTCGGTCACTTGACATTAGAGGAGCTGACAGAATGTTGGTTGGCACAAAGAGGAAATCTGGGGCAAAAACAGAGGACTTCTTTAACTAAAGAGGAAATGTACACTGAAGAAAAATGTAGACGATAGGCTCGAACATCTGCCTCCTGCAATCAGTACAATCTAGTAGAGAGAGAGTGGAGGAGGTGAGGAATAGTATAATGTACATGCTGTATACACTGCTCAAAAAAGTTAAGGAACATCACATCTGAGCTCTTTGGGAAAAAAACAACTTATTTTGGGGGGGGGGGGGGGGGGGGTATCTGTAGTGATATGGACTGGTAATGTGTTAAGGATGAAAGATGGTTCCCAGATTTGGACCTGGCAGCGTCAGATGGATCGAAAGATAATGTCCCCATGGAGTTTTATTGGATTTAGGTTAGGCCAGTGTGGTAATCTGTCAATTTCTTCAGGAGCTATCTTCATATTTCTGCCAGTGTAGGGTCTAAAAGAAGGTCCAAGGTTTTCCTCCCGATACCTAACGCAGTTAAGGTGTCACTGCCAAGCCTGTGAAGGTTTGACCTTCTACGGGCCTGTCCAGCTCTCCTAGAGTAACTGCCTGTCTCCTGAAATCTCCTCCATGCTCCTGAGACTCTGCTGGGAGACACAGCAAGCCTTCTAGCATTCAAAAGGAGTGATCATTTGGAAGAACTGGACATGATTTATTATGGTAGAGAAATGAACTTATTTGGCAATAAAACTGATGACCCATCATGGCAGAACAGTGTCCAAGCAGTGATATGATTTAGGACAGGAGCCCCTGGACTCTAGGCATTGGTGGTGGTGAAGACGAAGACGGAGGCTTGCGTGGAGCTGTGAGTGACTAGAGTGAGGTGGAGATGGGGAGGAGGGGGGTTGTAGGAATGAGAGCATGAAAGGGAGAATGACAGAGCACTGTCACTCTCCCTGAAATTTAAACCACGCAGCGTGGAAGTGTAATGATGGCAGTATTGATTTTGACAGCATGGGAAAGTGGTAGAGATGTAAAGAATGGACTAGCAGGCGAGCACTAAGGAAATCTAGCAGATGAATGATTACAGATCTTACAGATAAGCTTCATATTACACGTATTGATGTGCCATCTTGGAGGAGTTGGACTACCTGCGCAGCTCTGCAGGGTGCAGGTATCATCGCAAGCTAACAGCAGTGACACCCTATCTAGCCAAATAAAAGATGAGGGGGGTAATGTGTCAGTGGCCTCCACCTGGAAAACCATTCACATACATGCATTCATCAATGAACAGAGTTATCACTGCAAACCTAACGAAAGGCTAAACGAACAAATTCAGAGGACCAAGTAAGCTGTCACGTTCGAGACAGGGAACAATCCAGATATAACACTTTTAGACGTGGCAACAATTTAGTATACAAGTACAGTATTTAAGCATATACTGTACTATGCACATTTCTGCATAGTATGCAATGCACATACCTTTACAATTCCCCATCCAAACACCTCCAGCAGGGAATGTAAAATGTGGGTGGTTGTTGCTTAGCACATGTCCACAAGTGTGGGCCCATGTGCAGCAAATGTGTATGTGTAAACACAAAAGTTTGTAACTATTAGTAAATGTCAAACACACAAGCATGTTTGGTAGAAAACAGAGCCAGTTTGTTGTTGAATCACGCCCATGAAGCCCTAAATCAAGCCTTGCCCTATGAATCAGCTGTGCCCTTGTGATTCATTTCAGCTGATTTGAATCTGAAATGTCCTTCCCTGCCTCTTACGCTATCTGATTGACTTCCTGATGTAGTTTCCTCCCATCTCCTTCCATTTGTGTAATAAAAGACTATTGATTACTCAGCTAGACAGATGGACAGACAGATGAACAGAGAAATTGTGACAAAAAGTGGAATAAACATACAAACAAGGCAAAGCGTGGAGAGAGATGACCCGACGCCAACAGACAGGCTGACAGGCAGAGAGCCAAAGTGTATGTTGGAGGGATCATATCAAGATGGAAAAATGAAAGGCAAATCAATTTTTACATACTGCATCTGAACCATGCCAAATTTCAGGGGGAAAAAAAAAACAGGGTCATTAAAAAAAATCATATTTGTGTCTCATATTGTGTGTTTACATCTCATTCCTTTCCAAAAACAATGTTTCGTGATAATTAAGAAGAATGATTATTGTTAATAATGGCTATATTTGCAAATTCAAATTTTGCAAAGAAAAAAAAGAAGCCCGATTATTTCATTCTCCTGTTCAAACAGAACAAGGCCTGACATATGGACATATGGACACCTCAGTGGAAAGCTAAAATATGTAGAGCAGAAACCCGGCACAAAAGATGAGCAGGGGTGGGAACCAGCATGGGAGAACAGGCCCCCGCATGGCATGTGCCACCTGCAGATAGAAGAAGTGGCTGATGTGGCTGTCGACAACATTGCAATTACCCTTCACAGTCCTCCAATCGCATATTTATAGATTTGAAATTTGAGTTGATTTTCACTGTGAAGTTACACTTTTGTACATCACAGATTTTCTCTCAAGGTTCTGAGAGTAAGATATGATATGGGCATAAGCAGTGCAGTGCTTTATGTCCATCAGGAGATGATTTGTGTTACTTAGTAATGGATACAAAGCTGCTAAAGCAGTTGCATCTGTGTGGTGACAGTAGTACAGCAGACAATGAAGCACTACAGTGACGTAAAGTAAGCAGAGCTACTGGTTTGGTATCTCCATAAACTGGTGAGTGAAGGTTGTTTTTCATAAGTCTTGTATTACTGATAACTTTTATGTATTTTGTGTTTTAAAAAAAGTTTGGTTTTTATTATTTGCTTTATTTCTTTCAGCATTCACATCAACCTTTTTTTCTTTGAATGTGTTTTGTTTGCTTTGGTTTGGGTTTTGCAGGAGCGAGATGATAAAATAATACTAAATTTAACATGTAAAGTACTAAAGTAACATTTTTCAAAGACACACTAACCTAGAACAGCACGATTGAGTCATTGAAAAAGAAAAATGAAACCCGGCACAGCAACAAGAGCACGCGTAGACATGTAGGAATATGTAAACTGCGTACTACCTTGTATCTAAAAATTTTAGGGCACTTCTGTAATATGTGAGTAAATGCTGGATGGCATGATATGAAATTGAAAAAAGTACAAAGCCAACATATCAGTGCTGAAAGTGAGAAATATTTGGTGCGTTGTGAAATGAAAAAGATGACAAAGGAGGCCTTAAAATTCTATTTCAGGCAAGAATGGGAAAACATTTCACATTTAAACTACTTTCTTTATTCTTTCTTGCTTTCTTTTTTTAAAGAACAGGTGATGTAACACCGAGGTAAACATGCCTTTATCCCAACTTTTTGAAACTTGTTACTAGCATCAAATTCAAAATGAGCATTTTAAAAAAAAACACGAACAAACACAGAAACCTTTCATATCTCAGTTTCTGCATTTGATATGTTCTTTTTTTTTTTTTTTACTATTATTAATTAAATTTAGCCTTTATCTAAATCCACCACCAACCCAGAACCCCCAGATCTCTGGGGAGCTGCTTATTCCAATGAACCAGCTTTAAATTAACGATCAACCGAACCTACCCGAAGCAGCTGCTCCAGCTCTTTGGTAAATGATTGCAGTTGATTAACAATAACAATTTCCCACATATTGTACATCATTATTACAGTGAATGTTTTGGACACTTAATGTGGTAGCACTCTGAGAACCAGGCAGCCGGTAATATGTTCCTCCATCTCAGCAGGAAGGTGATGTGCCTTTTTTTTCTTTGTTAAGTTTACACAGCCGTGAGTCCAACATGAATGGAAGTCCTTGCATTATGAATGAATGAGCTGTTTCAAATACAGCTTTTGAAGAGCAAGAGAGTATATGTCTGTGTGTGTGTGAAAGGGAGAGAGATATATAGAGAGAGCATCTGTGGGTTTGAATGAGTGTGGAAGACAGAGATGGTTGTACTTCAGTCGGGTAACAATCTCTTGTAGGTCTTGAAGAAATGATGTTGGTCTCTGACAGATGACAGCAGTCCACACAAACAGGAGGTAAGGTCACCAGAAAATGCCACCGGGGTCAGTTCTGGATAGATGCCATTTCATAATCTCCATAAATGTATGTCTGTGAAGGTTCTCAGTCATCCAGGTCATCGTAGTCTGACCTCAGGAATTTGCATGATAAGGTGGGGCCAGGTTTCACAATGAGCTCACCCGAAACCCTGGCTGATTGGGACCCACACCCATTTTCACACCTTGGCTCAGGCGATTAGAGGATCATCAGGGGGTCCTTTTGTCCCTCTGTGGGGGGATACTCTCCCACTAGGTTTAAATCTGGGACTCTCCACCATTTGACCTTAGAACTGAAGAAGCTTCTCGGATGAGAGGTGAAACGTCTTCAAGTAACTTAAAGAAGTCCAGACGCTTTTCTTTGCAAGCTCCTTTGACCTCCATAAATGTAATGTGTTTCTTATTAGATTAAATGTGTATATCATGTTGATCTTTCTAAATGGCGCTGGGAGTGTTATGGTTTTTCATCTTTGACCAAGAGTTTCTGTGTTTGGACTTGTGCAAATTCATTATTGTTTTGGATTTTGAAAAGTGGTTTATGTTCCTAGTTCGTATTAATAAGATTTTCTGATCCCTCAACTGGTTTCCTTTAATATTGTTTGTGTCTCTAGTTTAGTTATAGATGACTTTTGGTATATTAGTGCCCTTTAGTGTTCCCTTCCTGTCCCCTCAGTCTCATCCCCTGTGTGTTTGTTTACCTTTGGACTCTGTCGTTTCACACGTTGTCAGTTTGACATCTGTTACTTCCTGTTTTACTTTGGTGGTCTTTAGTCTCATCCTTCCCATGTCTCTGTGATTACTGTCAGCTGTGTTCCCACTTGTTTCCTCCTCCCTTGTTTCCTTCATGTGTATGTTCTCGCTGTTTCTCCATGTTCTTTGTTAGATCGTCTGTCTCTGTCCTTGTTGAAAAGGCATTTAATGTTTCTTAGCTCCAGTCTGGCTGGTTTGTTTCAGTTTGCAGGTATCTCTTGTTTACTTTTCAGTTGTTTTTTGGTTACTCCTTCATGACTTTTGTGTTTCTCTGATTTTCTACAACAAGCCATTCAGCTGCAGTTCAACTCTACCTGCCTCTGTGTTCCTGCATTTTGGTCCTCCACGTAAAACTGCGTCTGCACGTTCTGCCAACTCATGACAGGGAGAGGCTCCTGTTAGAGCTCGACTGGCCCTCGCAATGACAACCTCATCAATAGGAGTACTAGGTTCTGAAAAAAGGACTAAGCTGCGCCGGTGATTTAGGAACCAGTGGAGCACTTGCCTCCTTTATGGCAGACTCCTGCTGGTGTGGAATCAGAGCCAAGAATCCCAGTGAAACGTTCTTGCAGAGGCTTCAGCAGCACTTGAGCACTAGTGCCTTAATGCACAAGCTTACTGTGGCTTGAGCACAGTAAGACCATGAATCAAAGCCTAAGCATTTGCCCTGTGACAAACCAAGGCCTCATTGGACATGAGCTTTGTTACGTATTTTGCTTTTCTGTCTTATAAAGTATCTGTTTGGTTAACAACCAACATTATGCAAAATGCTTTGCTTCACCTACATTGCCCTCGAAGGGAATCTACAAAATATGCGCATAACTTTACACATGAGACAAAATGCATCTTTTGCAAAGGGAAATTCGAGTGATGCATTACAGTCAGAAAAAACTTGGTATTGTCTAAGTGTAAGTGTTACATTTATTTATCCAATATGTTAGTGACAAAATCCTCCATAGCTCTTGATATGCTTTGCTTGTTAACATGCATACTCTCTGAACTACACTAAGTAACATAACATAGCATGGCAGGCATGACCTGTTTTTTAAGATATAAAAAATAATATATAGGGAACACCTTGTGCCATCCCCATCATATTAGCATACTAACTTGAGCATTTAGCTTTAAGCTAACATTATTAACTACAGCCTGACAGAGCTGTGAGTATAAATCTGAACATTTGTTAACTAATACGTATTAGTATATACGATCACTAAACAGACATTTAACCGTTTAAAACCTGGACGGGGTGGCAGCAGAGTGGTTTGCATTGTTGCCTCACAGAAAGAAGGTCCTGGATTCGAATCCAACAGTCATCTGATGCCATGTGGTTCTCCCTGTTCTTGTTCCCTGTACATGGGTACTCTTCAGGTGCTCGAGCTTCCTCCTGCAGTTCAAAGATATGCAAGCTACATCAACCAAGATGGGCAGCATGATTTTGAACTTGATAAGGAAAGAAAAAAAAATGGGTATGTATGGAATGTACCTCTCAAGATGACTCCAAGCAAGTTTTCAAAACCAGCTTCCCCCATTATGTTTCTTAACAAGACTGAGATGTTGAGCTAAACTTTTGTTAAACTCAAACGAATTCCAAAGATATCAAATATGTCAAAGTGAACGTGAGAAAAAACCTTGAAAGATTATTTCCATTTGATTGAATTGTGTATTGATGAAAACTGTGGGTTTTAATACTTCACTGTGGCTAAACATCCTTTACCGTAGCTCCAATAAAGAGCCGGGACAAGCTTTAATAGAATACATAAGCCAGACAATGCGGAGTAAGATGATTACCCCAACCAGATACGTGATTGGAAATAAAGAGGAAAACCATAAACCGTGGTAAAATCAATTCAGCCAAGATTTTCTCTTTATCTCAAGTCATTATTAAGATATCCTGACAGGCAGGGGTGCATAACAAAACACAGACACACAATACAAACTGCTTTAAAGTTTCTACAGATGTACAAACAATAAAAAAAAAGAATAAAAATGACACAAAAGGCTGAATATATTTTCAATGCATTTATTTGATGTTCTCCGTGTTGCCCTCTGAGTTACTTCTATCGGAAGAGTGCCCCCACCCCCACCAACCCACTTCCTCGCTCTCTTTCCTCTGTAGTCAAACCCCTCTAAGACAGGGCTATAAGATAGCTGATATCCTTTGATTCACATGGACTAGGATGAGACAGACAGGGGGTGGAAGAGGAGGGGGTAGCCAGATTGTGTGTGAGAGAGAAATGGAGGAATCGCTCAGCAACAGCCCCGGTCCTCTCATCCTGCACACTTGTTTCCCTCAGAACTTTTGTATTCTTCCCAGGGCCGGAGAGATACGGAGGTGGGGAGGGAAAGGTGCAACGAGAGGCTCTGCATGCAAAGATTTCGCTGAGAAAAAGCGGGCCACGCAGAGGGTAGAAAAGTCAGGGATTAAACACGAGAAGAGATTTTGAACAGCGCCGCTCGAGTCTTTGGTGCACTGTCTAAGTAGTAGTTAAAAGTGTTTCTTTTAATAGAATTAAATCGACATTTGGTTGTGCGTCACATGTGCTCTGTGGCACCGAAAAGAAGTTCATATTTAAAAGTAGCTCCAATTACTCAGCTCCGAGGCAGTGACCACACCAAATATACATAATGTACTTAAGCATCTTTTGTTTTGAGCTGCATGCGGAGAGATGAAGGGCGAGTGAAAGTAAGGAAGAGATAGCTGCAGACTTCTGCTTCTTAGCCGCAGCTTCTAATTGATTTGGTTGTTTAATCCCTCTTGGATTGAGTTGGGGAGGGAGTGTGGCGTGATTGAGGCATTTGGATTCCTTCAGTGAGTTGCGTCGGGCAGCATGGAGGTCATTTAAATTGAAAGTGGATCAGTCACCGCTCGTGTTTATTCTGTGGATTTGGCTCCCGCTGACAGTCGGGACTCTCGGTCTGTTAGAACAGATCATCAGCGCGGCCATCGACTCCCATGCCTGTTTGTTTTGCGCACACGTCCACTACAGTACGTGACAATGCTGCGTCACTTGTGGCTTTTGCGGAGGTTAGTGTTTGACAGTTGCTGTCTATCAAAACGTCCGTTTTCACACTTCGTGTTCCTCCTTGCCACATGCTATTCCCCAAACTTTTCCTTTTCCACACGGATTTAGACGAGTAGAGCAGCTAACTTTGCTGCTAGCGGTAGAGAATATCCATGCCAGAATTGACTATGGGTCTCTTGACATTATGAGGTTAAGCACAAAAGAAACACATATTGAGGCTTAGCTCTGGACTAATATTGGAATGTGACCATGAAAGACATTTCTAATCTGCTCAGCCAAAATCACATTAACTCTCCTAATGTATTTTTTCCACACTAACTGAGCTGGGTCTGGGAAGATTTTTAATGGGAAACTTTCCTCTTCACACTGGTGGTGGGTGGGTGGGGGGGCAGTACAAGAAATACTTCTTGTGTAACTAATCTATCCTGATTCTGGAAGCGCGGGTGAACATTTTCTTTTACACTTTGTGCATGCATAGATGGCTGCAGACAAAGCTCTGCAGATTTCCCCCTAATAAACACAGTACAGATCTATCAGAGTCACATTCAGCGGCACGTCAGGGCAAAGAAAAACCACCAGTCCATTCCAAATATGAAACAGCTCTCCGGGCAGGAATATAAGAAATGGCACCATCCTGAAATGTGAAGCCAAGCAGGACGCCCGCCACTGGAAGACAGATGATTGGCTGTCGGGATCTCTCTAAGACTTGCTGATCATCACTCGGAGCACGCAGACTCTCTCTCGGGCCCCCCGGGGGATTGTGAGAACTCAGTCTACAAAGCGAGGGAAGGAGAGAGCAGTGAGAGTGAAGAGGAGGTCATTAGTAGCTGTAAAAATGAGGGCAGCACATATAACCATCTACAATCCCCAGCTACAAGACTATTCATGGTGTTCTTAATTATAACATTGTATATACATATTTTCTATTCACATTTCACAGTTCCAGGATGTGTGGTGGTGTTCATTATCCAGTGTTTGATCAACATACCCCTTGTTCAAATATGTATTTAAGCTACCATGGTCACATAAGAGGGCACAGTAATGAGCTTGTTCTATCAGAGCAGGGCAAGTGGCACCTTTTGTTGCTACAAAAATAAAACCATGTATGGTTCGGAGATGGTGGCCCTTAACAAAAGGACAGGAGACGGAGCTGGAGGTGGCAGACTGAGACACTTTGGACATGTGCAGAGGAGGGAGAGTGGAGACTGGACAAAGGAAGTTGAAGATGGAGCTACCAGGCAGGAGGAAAAGAGGAAGACCTCAGAGACGATTCATGGGTGTCATGAGGGAGGACATGCAGGGGGTTGGTGTTACAGAGGGAGATGCCAAGGATAAGGTGAGATGGAGGCTGATGGAGCCGCTGTGACAATCCATGAAGGGAGGATGTGAGAGAAGAAGAAGAAAAAGAAGAAGAATTCTGATGGCAGAATACAGTTTAACACGTCTGGCACATGTTATATGTCCAAACATCAATTTTTTCACATAGGCAGAAAGAGTTATATCATTTAAGAAGAGACCAAATTTAGTGGTGATAGTATTGTTCTAGTATGATGACACCATGTCATAACTTATTACCATAATTACTCTCATATTGAACTGGAAATCATAGTTTTTATATCCTCTCATCTTCACTGCACATAAAGCAACACAATCACACTTCCAGCAAAGAGAAAACTTGTGCAAACATGCAACCTCCGCACAAAAAGGCCAAGTCAAGACTCTTGACCACTGCTGGTGAGTAAGCTCGCAGAAAGTGTGAGGAGAAAAAAAAAGGAATTCATATTTGTGCAAGTTTATTTCAGTCACTGTATTCAATATTTATAATAACGTCTTTGCATCACCCCCTTTGTGCCTTTACTGTACAGAATGACTTTCCACTCTGCAGTCTGCAAAAGGGGAAACAAGTGGTGGTGAGTCATCTTTCAAATCACTGCATAGAGCAGGCGTACCGTGGGGCTCGGTTTGCAGAGGGAGAGGTAAATTCAAGACATTTTATATTCTACTGGCCGTGGCTTTAAATTAAAAGAACATATGCACTGGCCTGCTGCAGAGGAATGCATTCAACCAACATACTGATGTGGAAAATTGGGTTGGTAGGGATTAAATGTGTCGTTTCACACTATTGGTCAAAATGTAATTTTGGTTACTGCTCCGCCCATGAAAAGTGACAAATTGAAATGCACTCTGTGCCCAAACAACAGGATTTAAAGAGGGGGGTGCATTTGTTTGTCATTTTTGGGTGTAACATGTCCAAAGATTGAGTAACTGGACTAATCTTATTTTTTGTTGTTTATTCACAGTTTTCCTTAAAACGCATTTACTCAGCTGCATCATTTTAAATGTAAATTTAAATCCATTCCTTTTCCAGTGAGACCTCACAAAACTGCTCGGGCCAAAGTTGGAACAACTGACATCGGGTGGGAGTGGGCCTCCCAAATGTATTGAAAGGTGGGTTGGTTGTCACTGTGGGAACACTGCTTACACGCTGGCTCGGCAGTGGTGGAAAACAGATAACTGTGATGCCAGAAAGTGCATCTCTGGGGTTTAGCAGTAGTGGTATAGGTACTGATGTTTGATATGTGAGATGTAGATATTGTGGATATGATAATAGCTGTTGGAGAAGCAGCAGTAGGTCCCCTGATAGTCTACATGAGCTTTTCCAAAATAGAACAGAAGCAGATAAGACTCTAATCTCAGTAATAGCAGAAATGGCTTTTCTGTCCCCATGGAGACGGATGGGGGTCAGTTAGCCGCTGTCCCGGTGAGATCCCAAACAACAAAAATGGCTGAGACGAAGGGAGCATGGCACTCCTCGGAGAACACGCTGTTTTTCCAGCTGAGGAAGAAGAATTTTAAAGTGTCCCTCAGTTGTTTTTTTTTTGTTCTCACATTTACAGCTCCACCAGACATACTCTTTTTTTCCCCCCACTGTACGAGACAAGACAAATGAAATTAACGAGCGCAATGGGATAAATAGTGTCAAGATTGTGTCTCAAGTGTTGGACAGGTGTTTATGTGGTTTCCCCTTGTAGACGGAGACATGCTTCAGCTAATTTCAAATTGCTTTGAGTGATGAATTGAGCTCTGAATGTATACTGCCAGAACATGAATTGCCAACAGCTGTGAAGCAATTTAATATCGTGGAAATTAAAGACTAACCGATATAAAAGCTCTTAGAATCCTGTGGCGCTAATGTGGGAATGCGGTGAGTCAGAGGGGAATATTGTTCCCATAAAGAATTCAAGGACTCAATTATGCCTTTCAGATGCAGCTACCTCTACACCTCACTCATTCCGAGGGCACAAAGAAAAGGAAAGCAAGTAGAAAAGATGGAAAGTAATAAGAAGACAGCATTACAAGGAGAGCTTGTAATAAATCGTGAATAAAGAGAGGCAGAGCATGAAAGACAGGTTTTGGTGGTTGCAGAAATTTGTTTGTAATATTCTTTGACCTGGAATTAATCAGCGGGCGCTGTCATTAATTTTGATGGACAGTAGCGCATTGCACCGTCTCCATTGTTAGCTCAGGCCTGCAACCACCTCAATTACTGCTTGCTCAATCCAGCCGTGTCCATTTCATATGTCCTGAGCTTTTGTTATTCAGAGGAACATCTGATTTAGTGCCACGTTCAATTTTAACAGGGCAAACACTAAAAGTCACAATTACAAACACACTGCTGTCGTGAATCCTCTTTCGCTAAATTTGTTTTTGGCTTGCGGAGGTCAGTTTCATTTTGCCACTCAAAGGACATGGTATCTACATGCACAAGCCCTGAAGCCCTGATAATACTCAATAGAAATTACATTGATAGTGTTTTCCCATGCACAAAGGGATTTCTGTGAACACTCTATACACTTTGTTATGGTACCATATCAGCCCAAATAGAGCAACTTGCTTTCAGACTGCTGGTTTAGGTGGGGTGGCCTAGTCGATTGGGAGGCCCTTGTCCAGTGGAACAAGCTCACAGTTTGGCTTTGGGAGACAGGCACTGTCTCTACTTTTAAGGTGAGGTTTATAGCTTTCATTTTTGATAAAGCTTATATTTATGGCTGCACAAGATGACCCTGATCCATCCCTTAGATGTGCTGTAATAGGTCTAGGCTTCCTGATGCAATGAGTTTTTCCTTTTCACTCACCATGTGTTTATACACCATTCGGCATTTAATCATTAATTATTATTAAATTGTGCATTTTGACCTGTCTCCCTCCCCTCACCCCCAGTGCATCGCAGCAGATGGATGCCCCTCCTCTGGTTCTATCAGAGGGTCCTTCCTGTTAAAGGGAGTCTTTGCTTTCCAGTATCTCAAAGCACTTTCTCTTTACTGTTTGTAGGGTCTTTAGCTCACAATATAAAGCTCCTCAAGATGACCATTGGTGTGATTTGGTGGGATATAAATAAAATTTAATTCAACTGCTGCTTTGATATGAAGAGGATTTTAGGAGGCGGATAGTCAAATATGCTTCCAATCCAGGAACAGATCCATTAATATCTCTTATGTTATCTGCAGTATTTGCCCAAAGAGCAGGGCTGATGAAGTTTGAACCAACTTGAGCATTTGAACACCCAAGCACTTTTGTGTTCGAAATACACCCGCTGCACTGCACAGTACTGAAGCTGCAGAGTGGAAGAGGCTGCCTGTTCCAATGCATTTTTTTGCCACAGCAATTTGCATAATTCTGAATAATGTTCCAAAAAAGTTTGCTTGGCAGAATAATGTGATTTGGCATTATTTATAAAGAAAATAGACTTTCTTTTGATACAGTCCCCATCAAATCATTCCATGTAATTATTAGCACAATACGGGAAGTCTTTAGTGAAATGCAGGGCAGCGCACAGCCAAGAATATGAGATTAAAGTTTCCAATAATTAATGGAATATGGGTTTAATATTTGCACGTGTTAAAATGCAGCAGATACATTATTTAGTTCATAATTATTATAAATTATGCATTAAATTAAAAAGTAAATGTAAATAAATACATTTGTTATGGGTCTTGATGTAAAAAAAAAAAAAAAAAAAAAAAAAAAGAGTGGTTCTAAATACTCTGATAATACTTATACTTAAAGTGTCGTTCCAACACTTTATTTTTAGAATTAGAGTGTCCAAACAGCTGAAAGCATTTTCCAGGTTTGCTGAGAATAATCGTTAGCTCTGGCCTGTCACTGAATTTAAAAATAGCCTCTAAAACACAAGAATCACAACTGACTTCTGTCATTTATGTCCAGAAGCAAGTTTGTCAAAGAATCACATTCTCTAACATGGTTTGTCACGTTTTCGACTGATTATACAAACAGCAGCGCTGAATGCTGTCCCAGTCAGTCCTCTAACATGGTGTGAATGGAAAATAAAGCTGAGTTCTCCTTTCACAGCCCCATTGGTGATAACTGCACAGCGTCTCCTCTCGGCTTAACTGTTTATCCTAGATAGATCAGCCTAAGTATTTGCACACACTCCTGGTTTATCTCACTTGTGCCATTGTGCATCCCGAAACGAATGAAAGCGTATGCTCGCACTAGCTAAAATGTCCAGTGAAATGACTGCAGATGGGTGCAGTGTGGCACTAAGTCAAAGCAGAGGACAGAATAGCCACAAAGGAGACACAAGTAATCAGAGTGGAGAAATGTCACTTTGGCTCTCGTCACCTTTTGCATTGATTGGATGGAAACATAATTAAAGAAGACAGCTGTGCAATCAATAACAAATCCCTACATTCAGCCGCGGGCAGGACTGCGGACCACCCTCTCAGCATCATCTCTCTTTGTCAGTCTCACACACACACACACACACACACACACACACACACACACACACACACACACACACACACACACACACACACCTCTTGGTGATGGACTTGGGAGTAGTGATTCGGAGCGTGACCAAACGTGTCATGCAGCAGCAGCAGACATTATGTAAGAGAGTCATCCCTGCCTGGCTTACTCTTTCTCTCTCTCTCCCCCCTCCTCTCCCTCTTACTCATTGGCTTTCACCTCCAAAGGGTGGGAGTGAGGACTCAGCAAAAACAGCCAGAAAACACCCATGAACAGCTCATGTTGGATCTCAAAGCCTCCCACGTGCTCTCATCACCTCATGCTTTCATATGCTGTCGTGGCTCATATCAACACCTTGGCCAATTGGCTGAATCACAGTGTGAAAACTACAGGGAAGGAGAGGAGCTTGCCAGGAAGAAGGCACAACAGACATGTTGTGTAAAAACCGCAATGTTGAACCTGTGAGATTGCAAGTATTTATAAGTGTGACTTTTATTTTAGACTCTTTTTTTTTTTTTGACATTTTGAGAAAATTAACTAAACTGAAAAGATCTTTTATTTATTTATTTATTATTTGTCCCAAAATGCACATGCACACAACATACAAAAGATCAATAAGCAATAACAACATAAATCATAAAGAAAGAACAGAGAGTGGGTAGGTAATGCACAAAGACTAATAAGATGCTATCATCTTCACACCACTAACCCTGCTACAGGAAGAGCCATGCTAGTGACTCTCTGGAGCCACAAACAGCAGTGCTTAGGCTTAAAAGCTCTAGTCAGCATCTTCAATAGTACTGCACTGGTGTTACACGTGTCTACATGTTGTAGCTGTCTGCCCCCGCTCAAAGGCGGTGTCAAAAAAATGTCAGCCAAAAACATAAGCTTCCCTTGATTATGTTTGTGCTGCTGTTGGTCTTTTCGCTGAGATTTTTTTTTGTCATGAAAAATGCAGAAATTATAATGAACAAAGAATTACTTTAAAAAGTAGTGAAAACTGAGTGTCATTAAGGTATTGTTTGTTTCTTCTTCCTCTCCTTCCTCTTTGGTTGTGCCCTTTCCTTTCCATATCAACATTCCAGCTAATCAGCATTTGGCTTCTTTAAGGACTTCAAGGGTACTCAGCCTCTGCATGAAGGTGCCACCATGACAGTGCAATAGCCTGTAGATGCCTGTAGTTCTTCATGCTATACCTGTGTAGTGTAGTGTCACTAGAGGGCAGTTTATTTTTTTAAATTTATTTTTGTTTTCTTGTTTGTTGGTTTGTTTTTATTTTGTTTTATTTTACGAGTTGGTTATTAGATGCTGCTCCAGCCAGCCAGAGAATCCCCCGCCGCCCTGCCCTCTCCTCCCTGCGCACCTCGCAAACGGAGGGCGCCCTTACTCCCAGCAAATGGGTGATAGAAAACCGATCGGTGCCTATGCCATTCCCAATATGCGCTGGCATGATGTCGGGGCAGCATGAGTACGAGCAATTTTTTATTTTTTATTTTTTTGGCCGATGCCCGTGATGCCGCCCCCCACCACGATGCCGCCCCGGGCAACCGCCCGTATCAAAAACCGCTACTGTCTACTGCTCAAATTACATTTCCCTTCATGATGCTATTTAAGGGATCTAAGACCTCATGGTAACACTAGAGTGAAAGTCAGGAGATTGTTAAATTCATTATTTCTGTGTGTGCCGTGGACATCTATACCAAGTTTCAGTTGTTTAGGTATTGTTGAAATATTTCAATCCCGAGCAAAGCAGTAGACTGAGAAATAGACTTTACCATCCCCAGAGCCATTGTTATCTTTTAAACCTTTAACTGAAATGTGAAGGTTTTAAGGATTATCAGGTCAGTGCTCAATGCTGCTGCTGTATCGCCTGATACCCCAAAAAATGCTGATAATTTTTTTTTTTGCAAAATCCCAAAATATGCAATTTGTTCAAATCCATTGTGAGACTTTATTCATTTAGCCCGTGTTTTAGCCACCGGTTAACATACTGGACAGGCAAAACTGGAATCAGCACTCAGTTGGTGTGCCTTGTGCTTACACAAGCTTACTGCAATACAACCATCTCAGCATGCAAAGTGGGACAGAATATTTATTTTTTAATGCATTAAAGAACTAACGTATTAAATATCCAGCAGTGGAGGGGGCTGTATGTGAGAAGCACAGCTGAACTTGTGCAGATTTCCTTGGTTCCTTATTTTTCTGCTAAAACATGTAAGAAGATCTGATTTATTTTTATTTTTTTTTTACCCAAATCTGCTTGTTGGCTTGTCTTGGATAGGTAAATGAAATCCCAGGCTATAATTCTGAGAGCAAGTCGCATCGGGTTCCCTTATCAATGTGTGTTTGTGGAGTCTACTGTACATCTGGGGTCCCCCCTGGGGTAAACAGTGGCTCTATAAGCTCCTTTAGCAGGAGATAATTCCATGAGTAGATTAGTTGGAGGTTTGAGGCCGGTTACACCCTCTGTCCTGCCTGTGTGCCCAACGGTCACTCATACTATGGAATCAAAAACACTAAATCCCCGCTAGATCTAGGCTACAATGTCAGAGAGTGACAGTCGGATCCCCACCCCCGAGAACCGACACAGACACACTACTCACAGACACAAATACACACTGAGATACGCTGATAAACACTGTTCCTACTGTAAGCTTTGTTGATAGCCAATATTTCATGGATACAACTTCTTCTGTCAGCTTTATGAACAGACTATGCAGGATCTCTTGGTTTGGGAGCAGCGCTGCAGAGTCCCACAGTCCGACAGTAAAATCTAACTTTGAAGAAAGCAGGAACTTAAAGGACTTGTGTGGTAAATTGTCCTCTTTTAGTCTTTTACTCTTATTAACAGGGTCTATTCAGCTTTATCTGTGTGTTCTCTTCCCTGACATTAGCCAAGGTCTAAATAATTAATGTATTGTAGGAGGTATCTTTTCATCTTTTCACTTGATGCATTTCTTTTGTGACCATCCTTTTTCACTCTGGCAGACTACTGCACACTATGTGTTTTTGGGAAGAATTCAAATCTTTTAAGTGGATTTATTTGATTATTATTTATTTAAATTTTTTTTTTTTTTTTTAGAAAATTCCAAGCAGTTAATATTGAAATCATTGTCGAAGGTATAGAATGGACAATTGAAAAAAAACAAAACTTTTTGGAAGGATTGTGCAGAAATGAGTTCTGAGATAACGTTAGCAAAAGATTTGTTAATTTATTACATTTGAACTGACCTAAATATTGGATTAAAATATAAAATGTTGAACAAAGTTTCTTTAACCTCTGGACTGGTTGCTTCACCTCCCAGAGGTTTCTTCCTGTTAAAGGGGAGTTTCGCCTTCCCACTGTCGCCAAACGCTTGCTCAGAGGGGGTCATCTGATTGTTTTCTCTGTATGTTTTAGGGTCTGTACATTACAGTATAAATCATCATGAAGCACTGTAGCTGTGCCTGTGTGTGTATCAACACAAATGTAAATGTTAATTTAGTTAACTATTAAATAATTAGCTACACCAGAGTCATGTAATGTGTCAAAAATGTGTTTACACTTTTTTTTTCTATGGAAACAGTTTTTTTTCTGTGTGTCAAAATTGTTACAAAAAAACCAAATAGTTTTTTTTGTTTGGGTTTTCTTGTTTCTTGGTTAACGTGCAACAGCCATTCCCCATACTGGGAACACTATTTCCAACCATATGCGGTGCTATATAGCAGCCTCAGCACCAGGAAGACAATCCTTACCAACATCAGCATCTTGCAGCGCTGCAGATAATGAAAACAGCTGCTGATGTGCTGAAGCTCCCTGTTGTTATAGCGATTGCACTTTTAACAGTATTAAAAACAAACTGCGATTCAGCTCTTGCAGCAGCTACAATTGAACATTTCTGTAGACATCTAGCTGTTGTTACTATTCTATAAACCCCGATTCTTTTGTCCCCGTGATAGAACAGAGAAAACCCGACTCATAGTGGTCAAAACATTTTATATTTCTTTTTATTCAATCATCTTCCGGAAGAGAGAGACCCCTGCACCGCCCAAACGCCAGTTGCAGGATCTCTAACATTAGAATCTCAACATGTGTCTTATATGGTGTTATTTCTGTACTTCAGACGCCACACAGTTTCGATACCAACATTCCTTATATGGCAAAGTTCCTCTTTTCTGTGTCTTATTTATTAATATGCCTGTGCACTAAAACTTCCTGTGCAGCTTGCAAGAACTTCCCCTTTCTAAGGTCTGTTGCCAGGGCAACCTGTCTAAACTTAATCTCACTCTGTCCGTTCCCCATATTCTGCAAAGTATATTTGCAATTTCTATTTAAATTTATAATGTATAACTAAGTAAATGAGGGACATTTAAGAGGAGAAGGAATTGTTGTACTAAACTTTCTCTGCAGATTTGAAAACTTTGTGCCTCTGAAAAGAAATTCAGTTGACGGGTTTGAGGGCAATTATATATTACAAACTGTAAGTAATAAGAGATAAGAAAAAAGTGTGTGTGTGTGTGTGTGTGTGTGTGTGTGTGTGTGTGTGTGTGTGTGTGTTTCTTTAACCCCAATCTTAAGCTTTTTATATCCTCCCCTTGTGTCATTTATACTAATAATTATTGGACTCTTTCAGCCATGGTGGAAATTATGTAAAAGTCACAATAGGCAGGTCAATTTACTTTTTAGTCCAGGCTACCAGCTGGGTGCTAAGAGCGGGCCACAAGTAAACAGGTAAGCAATTTCTACTGGCATTTTTATGATCTTACATACATCAACTTTATTCTGGAACGCTTGCTATTTGGCATACATGGCATATTTCTGCATATTAAACTCACTTATGTAATAGAGTTGCTCACTCTAATCTTTCATACATGTAGAGGCCTGCAATTATAAATGCCCCGCCCCCTCTCCAAAAAAAGTATTTTAAACCTCTCAAGATCTCATTACAAATGGAAACATATAAGCTTGTGCCTATTTTCATTATTTATATGCATCCATCCAGCCATTAGCTATACTCGCTTACCCTTTGGAGGGTTAGAAATGTCATTATACATTCATGAAGATAATCTGACTTTCAAATTGAAAGCAGAAATACAGCTACACACATCTGACATGGAGAGACTTCTAAGACAATCTAGTGGTGTGATACAGCCCCGATGCTCCCTCGCAGCTTGTGTTAAGCACAGTGTCCTTTCCAGTAAATCTGAGCACGGTGTGAGAGCAAGAGGAGAGTTGGTGGGCCGGGGCTGATAACATGTTGTGATTGGGTAATGGGCCTAATGTCCCATGCAGTGCTTATCCTGCCTCCCAGATGGATGATGAACTGGTGAGGGGGGGGGGGTGCGTGGGTGGGAATGGGCTTCCTTTCCCCAGGGACTAAGAGAGGAGGAAAAACACTTGGATACTGTCTTGTTCATGAGGGCAGGAGAGAGGCACTGATGGAGATGCGATTTGTACAACGTTTAAAAGAAAAGTTTTTCAATATCCGAAAACCCTCCGTGCTTTTCAAATGTGAGCAAAAATATGCCGTTGTGGAGGGCATTCTGTTTAGGCATTCTTACTCTGAGAATGAGTTGCTCATATTTCCACATATTGATTGAACTGTCACAGACCACAAATAGTTGAAATGACCCCTTTAAGAGTGAGAATTATTCTCCAATCAGGCCAACCATAAATAGACTCCCGCAGAGCCCCAGCGGAAAGCAGATTTGCGTGATTGCCCATGCACAGAGCCAAAACATTCAACAAGTACTCGACGGCACAGA
The DNA here is from genome assembly GCF_900408965.1 of Simochromis diagramma. Classification (NCBI taxonomy): domain Eukaryota; kingdom Metazoa; phylum Chordata; class Actinopteri; order Cichliformes; family Cichlidae; genus Simochromis; species Simochromis diagramma. The sequence continues at coordinate 2,626,882 of NW_024387492.1, forward strand.
ATAAGTATCACTGGAGAATTCTTTCTGAGTTTTGGTCCAGGAGGCATGGCGCCAGTGACTTGCTCCCTCTAAGGCCCGAGTCTATCATCTGCTGGGGATTTTGCTCCCTCGCCCAGAATTCAAACAAATCTGAGTGAATGAAAGGTGATAGTGGAAAGAGGGCAGAAGAGAGAGCAAAACAAGGACATGCCGGCACACCTATTGTAAAAAGGTTTGAAGAATCTTGAACAAGTGTGTTAGAGCTTTGAGAATTCTGCACACACAAGAAGGTGCAGTTAAAAGCAAGGAGAGAGAGCAAGCGCAGAGGACTGAGTAGAAGTCAAAAGGAAGATGAAAGGGGTTTTCTTCTATCCCTCCATTGACCCTGGGGCTCGATTGATAGCTGTCACCTGCTGAGATGGGTATCCACCTAAAGGGCCACAGCTAAATGCATGACTACCGATGTGTGTGTGTGTGCCTGGGACAGGATGTGTTTGAATCTATTCAAAGAAAGCTAGATGAGTCGAGTGAGAGATTCAAATTCACTGCACAACACTATAAACATGCATTATGTGATTATGCATGGGCAAAAACAGGCAGCTGTTCCAGCTTCCAACATGGTAGGGAAAAGAAGCCCACACTTTACTTCAGGCATTCAAGGAAAGTGCCTCTCAGGAGCTGATACTGCTAGTAAATGGAAAGACTGCCTTCACGCTTATGTGTGTGCTTGTGGAGGCGGTTGTGTGTGTGCGTCCGTATGAGCAGGAAAGAGCATTTAGCTACAGAATTAACTGCACATCGATGCACCTGGAGGCTTCTTAGTTTCTACTTTCACAGCTGGACAGAGGACGTGGTGAGTCCTTATGTGTCTAATGAAAACAGCAAAATCTGCAGACACACAAAGAGAGAAGCACATTGCCTCGCGCTACATCTACACACAGTTTTAGAGAATCTGCTCGACTATCAAAAGTGTTTTGCTGGAAAAAACATTCACATGGTGGAAGTTAATTAGGTTGCTTTATTCACTGAATTGTCTCTGCTTCTTTGCAGTTAATTGCTGATTTCGTTAGATAACTGTGTCTAAAGCCTTTGATGGAATAAGTTCTGCAAGACACTCCAACCCTGAAACATTGGAATTAAGCGTGAAAAGTACACAGTGTTAAACTGTTTTTCTCCGGCAAGTTTCACTATTATGCTTCCTTTTCTGCACAGGTACCAGTTGTGTTTGAATTTAATTCACTGTTTTCTGTAGATCAAGACGTGGCCCGTGGCTTTATTCCCAACTGGTTTGATCAGTATTTGCTTGACCCATAATTTGTTTGAATTTAGTGGCCTGTTTCACTTATACGTCTTAAATTAACAATGACTGTGTAAAAGATAAAAAAAAGAAAGATGACAAATGTATCAAAATATCACCTGACTTTGCAGTCGTTGCAGCTTTAGTGTCTTTCAGCTCATTGTTTTGGTTACCTTTCGTTAGCCTTGTTTCTATTGGTTGCAGGTTGCTACTTAAGCATATAATCACTGATTAACAGAATACACAATCTCTACTCACCAGCCAGCAGACAGATGAACCATTAGTGGAGCACTTCTTCTTAAGAGTCAGATTTTCCTCAGAGGTAAGTGTAGATAAAAACAGAAATGAGAAGGTATAAATATTGGAGTTTCAAATACAAACATAATCAAAGAGAGCTATATGAGTCAGCTGATGAATGAGATTAATGTACTGTGACCTGGGGGACGTTCCGTCTGCATCTGATTAATTACGTATATAACATTTCTAACAATGTTAGAATTGTTACAGCCATTAATCAAATGGCTGTAATGCAAATGCAATGTAGTTATGCAATGTAATGTGAAAAATATTAATGAAAAGTACTATCCAATTCCAAGTGCATTTTTCCTTAGCTTTAGCATCTTTTAGCCAATCATTCTGTTTTTTGTGCGCACCTCAAATTTACTGCAAATTGGTTTTCCTTTCACAACATTCAGCTTGGTGTCCAGCTGCAGCAGCATGCAGTTTTATGCAGGAAAATGCTGATAATCAGTGGGCACAGAGAGAAACTGAGCACCTGTCTGGTAGTAAAACACTTAAAGTGGGGAAAATAATTATTTGACACCCCTCCCCCACTGAATTTGTAGGTTTGCTCTCTTCCAAAGAAAGGAACAGTCTCTAATTCTTATTGTAGTTTCATTTTAATGGAGAGACAATATCGACCAAAAATCCAGAAAGACCACATTACATTAAAGTTATGTTTTGCTTGGGGATCACATATTTCCTTTGCCTAATGACCTGCAAATCAATTTATAACTTTGGGGAGGAATCATTGTTAGCAAGCACAGCGGTCAGACATTTCTTGTAGTTGGTCACCAGGTTTGCACACATCTCAGGAGGAATTTTGGACCTCTCCTATTTACAGAAACTCTTTAAATCTAAATCTACATTTCTTGGCTGCTCCAGCTTCCTCCACATTTCCTATAGGGTTGAACCACTGAAATAAGCTTTACATTGTCATGTTAGAAAACCCATCCATGACCTATTTTCAGTGTTATGGCTGAGAAAAGGATTTTTTCATCCAAGATTTTAGAGTACATGGCCTCTTCCTCTGGTCCCTCGGTGCAGTGAAGTCATCCTATACCTTTAGCAGAAAAACAGCCCGACAGCATGTTTCCACCTCCATCCTTGACTGTGACAATGGTGTTCTCTCGATGGGTCATACACAGTATTTCTCTTACTCTAAAAACAGCGGGTTGAGTTGAAGCCAAAGAGCTCAGTTTTGGTTTCATGTGACCACAGCACTTTTTCCAAAGCCTTCTCTGAATTATTTGGAAAGCTGAAGACTTGTACATGCAAGAATGCATGCAATGCAGAATGCGAACGACTGATCGTCCTTTGATATGTCTTTCAGTTCTGAATAATTACACCAACAGGTGTCACCTTCTTACGAAACTTGTGACTGATGGTCTAGTTGCCCATTCCAGCCTTGTGGAGGTCTGTCCTTTGACAGCTCTTTGGTCTTGCCCACAGTGGTGGAGAAGCTGGACAGGTGTGCTTTAAATGCATAATGAGTTGAGATCAGGAGTATCTGTAATTGATTGACTGTAATTTGTGTGCCACGTGGATACTGGATATGAAAATGGTCAGTGTTTGCTGAACGTGGACAATCACTAGCCACTTCATTAGACACACCTTGCTATTACCAGATTGAACCTGACATGGTCCAGGCAGGCCTGATTTTCTTGCCCTCTCTCCCACTTCCACCCTCTATTGCTCTCATCCTCTCTCTGTACTCTCAGGTGGAGTATTGGGCTGGTGCTGCTGTGGGCTCTGCCCACAGACAGTCTGGTGGATTCTTCACCTATTCTCGCCTCATTTAAGGTCATGCCATGGTGTGGTCTTCTGCTGTTGTAGCTGCTTCAAGATTCAATGTGTTGTGCATTCAAAGATGCTCTTCTGCATACCTTGGTTCTAACTTAATAGTTCTTTGAAGTATTTGAGCTTCTCTTTGTTTCTGTCAGATCAAAGCAATCAGGCCATCCTCCTCTGATTTCTGGCATCTATAAGACATTTTCACCCAGCAAGCACATCAACAGTTTCTTTTACCAACATGCAACGTTCAAAGTCACTTAAATCACCTTTCTTCCCCAGAGATATATCACCAGGTAGTTGTACTAAGTAGTATACAATATGTTCAAGTATAATTCTGTGTATTTGAATCTTTTTATGCCATTCAAATAAACAAAGGATGAGTTTCGTTCCCCGCTGTGCTGGATTTTCCCTCACCGTCACTCTCACGGGTAGACAACTCACTTTAAACCTGAGAATAAAAGTGAAATGGGAGCAACGCATGCTGATATTTTATGTACTGTTACACTGCATTCTGTTTTATTTAATTTTGATCTTTTTGCTTTTTGTTTCCTTTATCAAACCCTTGAGGTTTTCCCTATTTCCTCCTCCTCCCGTACTACACATCTCTCCTTTCTGTGAGGATGCTGAAGCTTCATGTCCGTTTCCTGATGCACAAAACACTCTTGAAGGTCCCCCCCCACCCCACCCCACCCCACAAACAATTCAGCTCTAATGGAAATCTTCAATATTGCATGTAGAAGCCCTCTGGGTGCTGTTGATGGCGTGTAGTTAGAGATTGGTATACAGGAGAGATGGTCAGCTGGAGGAAAGGCAGAAGCTTGCTAAAGTGCAAATAAATGAAAAAACAAGTTGGAAAAGGGGTAAACGTGTGTGTGTGTTATATGTGTACATTTATATCTAAATCCATAATTAAAGCCAGCATGACAGGAAGAATTGATGTGACAAGAATGAAATATTTTTGTGAAGCCAGCATGAAAATCTAATAACTGCAGATTAATTTTTAAAAACAAATCCACAAATTAAAAAATAAATAAAATGAACAAACGATGAGCTTTCAATGGCCTTTGTAAAAAAGACTTCACATGCACGGATGGGGCAACAACAAGTGAGCTCCATCCATGTCAAACTTGTTTCTATTTCTTAAAAAAAAATAGAAACAAATCACCAAAAAGTGTGACGATTGTTGTTTTTCTCCTTCATAAATATTTTGGATCCTTTGCACAAACAGTCATGTGGTATTCATCCAGTCATATTTAATTCATCCCTCTGTAAGTTTTTCAGCTGTAAGCCGGTCCTTTGCATGAAAAGCCTTTAGCTCTGTGAATGTGGCCTTGTTTTTCTTTTACAGTCCACGTCCAGCAGGTGAAAGCAACAGCCGGAGGGAATCCTGTTTACTCCCGCTCTATCGCTCTGAAACTGGCTGCATACGGATGCGACTGGATTATGCACAGTATCTTTTTCACACACCTCTGAGCGACGAAAGACAGGAATAGAGATCTTTGGCATGAAAGGACTTTATCTTTGTTTGTGGCTCTGCAAAGAAGCCGAGTGTACCGCTGTGTTGTTTTGTGGCCTCACCCTTGAAGCTACACAGTCATCTTAAATCCCTGAGAATGGAGACGTCTCAGGTGATGCGATGCGAGCCTTAAATAATATGTCACTTTTTAGATGGAAAGGTTAAATAGGATTTGGCGACCCTTGAACTCTAAGTTTGTGCAACCGCAGTGCCTATTGGCTGGGCTCTCTCAAGCTGTGACAGCAGACCTTGGGCACGCAGCAGAGCTCTTAACCGCTCCCCGATAAACACTCGCAGCTCTTGCTCTTTTGCCAGTTCATCTGCCTCTCTTCCCTTTTATCCACCTCTTCCGGAATCTCTCACATCTTTCCATTTATCCCCCTCCCCGCCCTGCCCCTCCCCTTGACAACCTCTGGCCTCATTATGGGAAAGCTTCAGTGTGCACAATGGTGCATTCTCACAAACAGCAGTGGAGTCTAAGCATCAAAGTGCATCATAATAGAGAGAGACAAAACAGGAAAATGAGAGTGGGTGAATAAGAGTGAGAGAGAGAGAGAGAGGTCTGAGGCACTGGGGCTGCTTCAGTGCAACAAGCCCTAGGGAGAGACCTATTTCCTCCCATTAACGACTATTTGCAGTGATCCAATATTTGAAAGGTACTGCAGGAAAAACACATCTACTATAATTCAGCTCAGCTTTCTGGTAAAAATGTCTTTTACAGTGTTTTAAAGCAAAACACAACAAGTTAAAGGCAATATTACCCAGGAGCTTGTGTTTGAAGTAAAAAGAGCCATACGAGGGTTTGTTACACATGGAGAATGCATTTGGCTTGGAGACATAAAATTTGCCTTTCTACACACTGACTGTGAACAACGGGCCTTGGTCTTGCATGTTTTTGCATAACTGTGAGGGCCTTGGAGCTGAAGCACCTGAATAAAATTCAGCACTTATTCATTTTATGTGTGCTGAAATGAGCGTTGCAATCTAATCTCAAAACCGCTTTATTTTAGGAGACATTTTAATGCCTTAGTTGAGTGATGCGCTCCAATGTGCACCAGGGCAGTGAGAATTAGCAGCTCTAAGTGATTTGCTGGTCATTTTACATTCCTATGACTGCAAATTGGGTGGTGATCAAAAGATAAGACAGTGTGAGCAAATGGCAGAAATTAGCTTTTCATGTAATGTGAGAAGGGCTCCGACTAGAGCCACTACTCCTAAACACTGAAGGGAGGAGACTCTGGGAAAGGGTAAGTCTGGGCATCCCTGCTTTTTGACTGCTTCCCTCACAACATAGATCATCACAGCATAGTTTAAATCGTATTTATTTAATAAAAATACAGGAGCAGTGTGTGAAAAAGTGATTACACCTCATTAATCGGTAGCTTGTACCACCTGTAGCAGCAATAACTTCAAGTAATTGTATTGTTTTTGATTTTATCACTCTCACATCATTGTGGAGGAATTTTGGACCACTCTTCTTTACAAAGTTACTTCAGTTATAAAAGCCAATAAAGCTCCAATAAGGTCCCAGCAGAGCATTTCAATCAGGTTGAGGTCTGGACTTACAGCACCTTGATTCTTTTCTTTTTCAGCTATTAGAGATTTGCTGCTGTGCTTGTCCTTGCCCTGCTCCACATCTCAATTTCAGGTCAAGTTTTAGCTGTCAGATACATCCACCTCAAGAATACTTTGGTATTCATGGTCGACTCAATTGCTGCAAAGTGCTCAAGCAAGCCCAAAAGCTCAGCCCTCCACCACCGTGCTTCACAGCTGGTATGAGGTGTTTGCGCTCATATGGTTTTGTTGCCAAATGTTGTGCTGTGTATTATAATATTTCTCACTGTAGAATGATGGACTTCAGATCGTTTGGAAATGGCTTTATAGGCCTTTCCAGACAGATAGGCAGCAATTAGTGCTTCCTAAAGAGCTTTTTGCTTTTATGCTAACACACACCTAAATCCTAAAGACCAGCAAACTGCCAAACCTTGGTTTTATAGCGGTGCTCACACTTGCTGATGATCTTTTAATCAAGTATATTTGATTATCAGTACTTGGCTCTTACTCTGCTACTACTGCTGCCCTCCTGATTCCCATGGAAGAAGAAAGCACGTACTCAGTTTTTCATACACTGCTTTGTATGAAAGAAGTCAGGATTTAAAAATGTATGTATGTACCATATACCATATCTGCCATTTTAGTGGTTAATTTTTGAACCTGATAAGGACCTGATCATTTTTTCTTATTAGGTCCTAATTTGAATAACCTTTAAATTGAAAGAGCACAGGTTTTTTTCTTCTTCATGTGACTATAGGTGCGTTTGCAGGAATAGGCAACTTCAGTTCAGTAAGCATGTGGAAAGGTGTGACCAGAGATGGGCAGTAATCCGATTACTTTTTTCAAGTAACGAGTAAAGTAAGGGATTACTATTGCAAAAACGGTAATTAGATTACCGTTACTTTCCCGTAGGAACGCTGCGTTACTAAAATCGTGATTTTTTTGTGAGAATGTCTCATGACAGTGACGTAAGCGAGTGCAACGTTAATGACAACAGCTGTGTGCAGATCAACAATGGATCATATATGAGTGCGGAGAGAGTATGAGCATGCAGCGTTTAAAGCATGGAAGTACTGACCTTACTTTGAGTTTGATTCCATAAAAAGTGACAAAAACATTAGTGTCCGCTGTGCGTGGGAAGAAAACTTCTTTTTACACCGAAAAAAACCCCTAAACTTCCGAACAAGCACCGAGTAGCTACGACGTAATGGGAAACTCACAGAGAAACTCGCGGATTCTTCCACTGACCGCTGCGGCTCACCTGCACCAGGGTAAACCTCCGCCTACCCCACTCCTGCTTTACAGGTGAAAATAGAGCAACAGGACCGCTGAGTCTTTGACTTTATTTATTTTCTGCTGTGTTTTACTTGCATCTATTTGAAAGACTGAGTGTAAACACAAAAAAATATTTTATTTTATGTGCTGGAATGTGCAGAAAATAGGTTTAAATATTAAACAACTTTCTTCCAGTCAGAGAATGTTGCATATAATTAAATTTTTGCTTGATGCATAAAGTTAAAAGATTAAAACTAATAAAACAAGTTTTAAAAAAGGAGACTTTTCCATTTGATCACATTTTGTATGATGGATTATGTAGAAAAAGTAGAATTGGGCTGAAAGATCTATCGCTTTATCACCTATTCAGGTTGTAAATCGTGTTTTTAAAAAGTAACTAAGTAACTAAGTAATTAATTGCTTTTGAAAATAAGTAATCAGGAAAGTAACGGGATTACTTTTTGAGGGAAGTAATCAGTAATTAGTTACTGATTACTTTTTTCAAGTAACTTGACCAACACTGGTTGTGACAATAAAAAAAGTAGCATAACAATGCTAATATTCTCAAAAGAACACCTTTCCAGTGTTAGCAGGCAAAAAGATACTAACAGCACCATCTTATTTTTGTGTGTTAGCTTATATTTGTTAATCAGCATTAAACCCATTTTCATTACACTGGAAGTTGGTCATAAACCAAGTTTAGCAATTATCACATGTACCATTTTAAAGATTATATGCTTGTCATATGTAACAGATTTCATGACAATCCATTAAGCAGCTGCTGAGATATTTCAGTCTGATGGATTTACTGACTTTGATATCCTTTCAACGATGCTAGCATGCTGAAAATCAGTGCTTTGTGATACAGGAGAATAAACCGACCATGTTGTTGAAATGTGTAACTACTTTTTTTTTTCTTTTTTCGCCTAACCGTTCAAAGATTATAAGCATGAATTATCCCTGAGAGATGCTGAACTAGGAATACTGGACTGACCAGTTGTCTTAGCTCAGCACATCAGCCCTGCGGAAACTCAAAAAAATGCAGCAAGGCAGAAAGAAAGACATACATATGGAAATGCTGCGTACTAAATCTCCCTCTGTATTCATTAGATAGTGTTTCAAACCATCTGAGAGATGCCAAAGCTTTTCTTACATTTTTCTGTAATTAGCTGATTACTTCAATTCTGGGATGCGCTCGACTTCTTATTTATTGACAGAATAACTTTACATTGTCTAACACACTGTCTACTCAGCCATCAGCACAGCCACAGAGGTACGAAAGGCAAGCATCCAGACGAGGGGGTTGGCCTGCCAGTCATCCACACAGACATCTAGCCAGACAGGCAGGCTTCCATTATGTTTTGGGCCGCGAGTGCTGATTGCTTGCCGCTGCTGCCTATGTCAGGATTAGCCATTGTGGCCAGAGCAGAGTGGATGGGCTCGGAGCCTGAGATGATGCTAAAAACCCTCTCTGTAAGTAACAAGGGGCTGGAGTGTATTCACTGTGGACCGAATAAACATTTACCCAAGATATGCACCAACATCTTTGCTGGCACGTAACCCCACAGGCAAGCAATGGAAATCTCACACATTCAAAATGAAATTAAACATTACATTAACCCAAGCGTGTGTGCACACACACACACACACACGCGCACACATGCACGCGCACACACACACACACACACACACACACACACACACACACACAGTGAAACATTACACTGGAAAACAGGCTGCTTTTTCTCATCCCTCCTCCCCCATCCGCCCTTATTTTTTCTCTTTCCCCAGAAAAGTGGCAGGCAGGCAGGCAGCAAGGCTGGACTCACACCCCGTCAGAGTGGTCAGCAGTAAAAGGATTAGCTGGGAGAGAGAGCGTGACGACAGGCCAGTTTTCCGCCGTGCTCTGTCATTATTGAAAAACATTACACACTCAAAATGGAGCAGCAAGCCAAGCTGCTGTCGACTTAATTACTCCAAGAGCACTTTGTGGCTGTGGCACATTTTAATAATTTCTTCCCCTTCTCACCCCACTCTTTCTGCCCACTGGCTTGGGAGAAAAAAAAAAACCCAACATCCAATGCCAGAGCTCATGTACCGACTCCTGATTTAACCACTGCACCCCTTTAGCTCCACGTGATTTGTTTCTCTTCCCTTTGTTTGCCTTCTGCTGCAAATTTGTTGCTCCGTCAAACAGTGGGTTGTATGGGTGAGGTATGCAGACATAGAAATGTATTACAGCAGGAATAAAAAAAAACAAAAACACATTAAAAACAGAGAGAAGGTTCATACTTGAATGCGACAGGCAAGCCCACCTTTACTTACTCACACACCAGACCCATTAGAAATCCCTTGGAGCAGCCAGATTTTCCCTTTAAAAAAAATAATGCATTTTTTATTTCAGGAACAAGCTCAAACCCAGAGCAGTCCTACTTCTCTTTACTACACACCATGATGCACTTTTCCCCCAATGCATGTCAAGTTCAATTAGCTCCAAGATCAAATATTATGACGCGCAAACTGTTGCGCTGGCAGCTGCACACAGACCTCCCCCCATGGTTGGGTGCTTTCTACACTTAACTTTCTCAGCAGCATCACTCAAGGCCATAGGACTTGACTCTATGAATTATGCATAGGCTCATATTCAGCTACAGAATATAAGCTAAAACTGTCATGAGCATCTGTGACCAATGAGGATCTGGAGTGGTTATAGAGCACTTCATAGTCCCAAAGGGTGAGGGGTCAAAAGATTCAAGTGCAGGTACATAGTATTGCCAGAAAATGTTAGTGATAGGCAAGATGCAAGTCCTCAGGGAGGAGGAGGGGGAGGAGGAGGAGGAGGAGGAGGAGGAAAGACGATTTTAGGGTGAGGAGTGTTGACAGCCCTGCAGAAAAGGAAACAAAGGACAAGTAAAGAAGGAAAGTTCTGCACAGGGAGGAATAATAGGAGGAGACAAAGACAGAGAACATTAGTGACGTTAAAGGAGGGGCAGAGAGTCTTTAGCACAGTCACGCAAGTAGGAATTAAAATGTCAACTCAAAAACACCAGGGGGTGTGTGCACAGCGTAGGACAGAATCACGACTCTATCTCTGTGCGGCTGGATCAAACGTACCGCGTATATGCACGAGCACACATGCAGAGGGTTGTCAGGCTATGTTAGCTGTCCAGCGCCTCATTCGGATCATGCAGATAGACTACATATACGCTCATTAGCCCTCAAGAACTGATATGGCTGCAAATCTTTTAACATGATGTGATGTTCTTTCAAAAATACCCCATTTAAGCGCAGACTTTTCCACTTTGCTTTCTCATTTATTTCTTGTGGTGGTATTAAATTGCAGTTACAGATCGCCGTGCAACAGTTTCCCACTGAAACTGATCGAAATGAATTTCGTCTGGCCAAGGTTTGGCGTCTTGAGTATTAAATGGCTGAGGGAACACAACCCCCCGCCTTTCCCATAAGGCAGCACAGCGGGGCACATATGGTAAGGTAGATTTATCTCATTCTAAGAAGTGCATTTATCTACTTTAGAAGTCTCTCTGGATGAGATAAATGATAGCACCTGTGGCCACCAGGGAAATTAAATAGATTATTTTCTTAGTGCACCACCATACAGATGGCACAGGAGCCTCAACTTCCAATTCTGTATTCATGCAATCAAGTAGTGGATTACAATATTGATTTTCTTTTTCTTCTTCTTTTTTTGCCTTTGCTTAACACGGTCCAGCTACCATGTGTCAGAGCTTATACAGTGACAGTGCAAGCACCATGAGTACAACCATGCACTATAAGCTTGCCTGCAACACTCAAACGCTATGCTGTATTTATCCCACTGCTTTCCCCCACTTTTTCATATCTGTCCCTTTGGCGTTAGATCGTGGCAGAGTCACGCACCAGTTCCAGCAACAGACTTAACAGGTTCACAGGGCCAAAGAAAAATGTGTGAAAAAGCAGGTGAGTGGCAAGAAGCCTTGAGAGTGTGAGGTGCAAATTAGGCCGAAGGGAGCACAGATTGTCGAACTGCACAAACAGCCAAATGTGAAGATCTGAAATCAAGCGCTCAAAAATTACATTTGTGAGTAAGCGACTTACAGGCTGCAGCAATATTAATAAATGCATACACTGGCTCTCTCTCTCTCACACACACACACACACACACACACACACACACACACACACACGTACAGAGGATTGAGTGAAGTGGAACTACAAACCAGACCAAAGAGGAATGAAAACAGATGCAAACCTCTAAGAAACATGCGTTTTACCATCGTCAGCTTCCTCAGACCAGTTTAAATATTTTTGCTAAGATTAATATTATGTGCACTGATTTTCTCATTTGGGGTAAAAACAGCTTGGAAACGCAAAACTGACGAGGAAGTAAGCAATGAGTGATTAGAGATGACAGTCTGAGACTGGCACAATTATTGGCTGTTTGGTTGACACATGCACGATAATTGATCAGAAAACAGAAAAAAAGAGAGCGGGTTCTTCTACATTTCCCTCTTGTCCTTGAATTTTTAAAACACACATTCACGTAATAGATGTTTTCTGCGGGAATTATTAAAGTGCCACTGCTATAATTTGTGCATCATCTCCCTGTGCGTCACTACACAAGGAACCTGCCGTTTATATGCTGGTATTAAGTGTCATTGTTTTGCTAAGAGACGCACCTGACACTCATCTGACAGTCTAGTGGTTCAGGGAATCACTAGACGGATTGTGCAGTTTGTGTTTGGCATAAACATGTGTACTGTGGCTAGATCCTTAGATAAATAACTGCCACATTCGACAAAGCTTGTTTAATGTGTGTGTGTGTGTGTGTGTGTGTGTGTGTGTGTGTGTGTGTGTGTGTGTGTGTGTGTGTATTGTGCTCAAATAATATGTTTGGCATTAGCGTTAGTGGCTTCAGTAAAATGAGTTCCCTGGATGCTCTTAATGCCTTTTTTAATATTATTGAATTCAGCTCTTGCCATAATATTCTGCTGCCAACTGCAGTATTATTTTTGGAGTCTTTTGCGAATGCAACTAGTCTAAACTGCACGTCTCATTTTTAGGTGTAACGTCTGTGGGTAAGGTGTACAGAACCACCTTTTAAGCTTCCACATTCATATTTCCTTTGGCCTGCTTGAAACTACTATTTGGAGACTTGAATCTGATTGCCTCACAGGTCATTGCGGTTTGTGTTATCAGGTGGGGAGTAGTGGGAAAACATCTCTGATTGTTCACAGTCATGACACCATTCTCAGAATGTTCTTACTTAGGTCACACAGCAGGTGGGAAAGTGTTGTAGTGAAGTGCTGTGAATCACAGATCGAGGTTTGACTTGGTGTGAAACCAACTGGGAATGGTGTCAGTGTAAGTTGTTGGTTCAGGTTACCTACTCAGACGGCACAAATGCCTCTGCACTTAAAACACTATCTGATCAGACATGTCTGCAAAGACCACATTGGCTGGTGGAGTTTCACATTTAGTCTTTTTTAGGATTTGCATTGTATGTGTAGCCTGTTTCTCGTGGAATTAAATTCTACTGTTTGGTCAAAGCCGCTGGCATCAGAAAATTACACACACAGTGTCCTTGATCATTTGTGCTGACACAGTAGGTAATAGTGAGACAGGTTAGGGGTTAGGTGTTGAAAGAATTCTCATTCCCAATTAGTAACATAAACACACAGGATAAGCATCTTGTTTCAACATGCAGGGTCAAACCAACCCTTTCCCTAAACCTAGTGAAACAATTTTTGGTGCAACAACATACAAAAAAAAGAACAAAAAAGAGAGAAAGAAATCGAGTTGAAACAAGGAAAAAAAGTGGGGAAAAAAAACATAGATCACAAACAGGACGTGAACCACGGTCTCCAGTGAACCCGTGACCTTCTCCAACCTCATTATACAGACTTTTTCACTCTTCAAAAGAAGGCTGTTATCGCTCTGCATCTAAAAATGCAAAATGCTATAGCCACTGCATCAAGGCACTGATGCAGAAGGGCACCCAGTGCACATCGCTGAGACGCCAGCAGGTTGTAAGCACTTCCCCACTGTCTTCTTTCATCATGTCACATTAAAAAACATTTCATGTTATAAAAATTATCATATATGAACACAATGGATGTATCGAATAAAGCTAAAAGCAAGCATCACTATGAGTTTAATATGGAAGAAGAATGTTGAAAAGACAAATATCACATTAAGGAAGAGTCTTCTTTGTTGCCAGCTGTGCTAATTATTTCATCTTTCTTCACACTTGGATTCAAGTCAACCTACATTAAGTAAACATTAACATTGTTCTGTTGTCATTCCAACTTAGTGAACTTTGTTTAAACCCAGAGAAATCTATGAAAATATTCAATAAAAAAGTCCACTTGTACTCATGCCACCATACAGTACAGTGCATAAATATTATTAGACACAACAGTAATGCTTAACGCTCTCACCCTCTTAATAGTTTTGGTCTAATTGTTTTGGACCTTGACAGCCTTGAAAGCATTGATCTAGCCCACATTTAAATTTGCAGGTAGCTTCAGCACTGGCAGGTGACTCATTAAATCTTAAGTTAGCGTCTCGACCACTCTGGAACAATCTGGCAGCCGCCAGTCAGTAGGGAAAAACCTGCTAAAAACCACACCCTGCTACCACAGCTGACTTTTCTGCAAACATTTGCAAAATACTAGTGAAGCTATGAAAAGCGCAAGCCAAACCTATTCCTTCAAAGTTAAAATTGTGCCTATTGAAATGCAACTTTTACTTGGAAGGTGAATTTTGTCAAGTTTCAGTCCATCTCATAGACTAAATGGTGGCATTTGGTGGCTTTCATGCAAACTACAGGCAACCCCAGGAATCTGCTAACACCAAAAAAACTATTGCAGCGAGGTTTTTTGTGCAGCACCATCTTTGCGACTGACTAGCCTGCAGTCTCCAACAACTGCAGGCTAGTCAAGCTCCTTTGACCACTTTTCAACTGGTTGTAGAATAAATATTTTCCCTTGTGACCAACCAGGCTTGTGTGAACAAGGTCTTCTTTGACAATTCTTACTTTCATTATAATGAACCTATATAATATTACATAAGTACTAATATTACTGAGTACTGTGACTACATTATTAGCACAGTAACTCATAAATGAACATGATGTCTGCCTGAATTATGCAAATTCTCATTTGCAACTACTATGACTGACTTGACAAAACTCTTTGTTTTGTTCTCATTTGATGTTGTGATCCCAGGCAGGAAGAAAAATATAATAATTCATTCTATTGTTAGTATAGCAAAACAATGCAAACAAGCAGTTGCTTATTCTTGGCTTCTATTATAACAATTCAGAAAAATTCAGAATAAACTACAGAAGTCATGCTTTCTTCTATATGTTTTCCAAAGACAATAATAGAATTCCACTTTCCCACACTGGTTTTGATGTTATTAATGAGGAAAAAGATTTCACGACATATTTTCCCCAAATGTTCATTTTGTTCTGACTTTTAGAGCAGTGTGTATGTCTGTGTCACTATGGCTTCGTGTGCTACATTTGTACTGCAGTGCCTGCTTTTACTGCTGTTTTCATATGGATGGTACACGGACGTTCATATGTTTACATACAACATGCGTGTTTTTTTTCGTCAGTATTTCAGTGTTTTTGCCCTGTTGGAGTGCTCTCTTCAACTCGGCACCACTATCATTTAGCCTGTATGCTTTCTTTGAAGTAAACCTCAAAGACCAGCATCAAAGCTTCATTTCTTACAAGAGAGCATGTTGCCTCCTCATGTGAGGAAAATATCAATAAGACTCTTCCCCTGCTATTATGATTTAATGGCTATGTTATTGAATGAGTGGAGTTGAAGAATTTATAATTAGTTTTCCTGGGGAAAATCATTACAATTTGATTAGCTCAACCCTAGTGTTTTACTGCAGTGCATATTTTGCATATTAAGTAGATTGTGTGTTTGAAAATGTTGTGTGTCGTGGTGTGTGTGTGTATGCAGGGTGGGGGTTAGGGTAAGGTGCAGTTGTGTGCACCAAGTTGTTGCGTTTGGGTTTTTGGATTTAAGCCTAGATCTGTGCACAAAACCAAAGCTGTGTGTGTGTGTGTGTGTGTGTGTGTGTGTGTGTGTGTGTGTGTGTGTGTGTGTGTGTGTGTGTGTGAGAGTTAGAAAATATGAACAAATAAAGTTGTTTTGCACAGATTTATTGTTAGTGTGCTGCTTTTTAAAACAAAATGTTGCACTAAAACCCCATTTAAAGGTTGCGATGTGTATAATGTCTGAATGTAGTCTTGCAAAATAAAATGTTGTGCAAGTATTCCTTCGCCTGCTCTCATCAACTCTAAATACGTGAGGTGAAGCCACGGGAATTAAATAAATAGTGTGCAAATAATTCTTTTCCATCTGTCCTTACCTGCTGGATTCTTTTATTATTTGACTGTGAAAATCTAGTTAAATACCACTGGTACTCCTGAGTAACTCAAAGTAATGTCAAACAAACCCATGAGAAGAAGTAGAGTAGTGTGAAGAGAATAAAAAGTTTAGTACTTATCATGTGAAAACGCAGTTTTACCATGTAAGACCATGGAGCCATTCCAGGCATAAAAACTGAGTCTTCATTACTCCCATTCTGTGAGAGAAGCTCACCTGTCAGCTGGGCAGTGATGTGTCAGGACTGCTGGATGGTGTCGACAGCCTCTGTAACGTAGCTTCCACTGGACTGTGTCACTTACCATCCCAGCGGAATATAAGTGAGAGAGAGAGAGCTAATTGGCTGAAAAATGAAGTGAAAACAAAAGGAGGAGTCTGGATCATTTAAAGAAGTAAGAAACCCCCCCCCACGACTGAACCAACTCGGTATTAGCTTAGTTTGAATCATCAAAGTATGATGAGGTAAAAATACACTTCTGCAAGTTTGTGAATGGCAACCTGACACTGGATGCAAGTGTTATGCTGGGTGATTTTGGGGATTGACGGGTTCTACTTGCACCTCCTTCTCACAGCATGGTGAGTCTGAGCCACCATGCTGTGAAAGCTGCCACTTCCCTGACTGTCTCTCACTGCCTGAAGAGATCAAACCCAAGCAGATATGCAGATGGATGTCACTGCCCAGTGAGTGCTCCAGTAGACCTGTTGGAAATAAATTACTGTGTGATGATGATACACTGTTGGATACTAACTAATCTCAAATCAGACTCAAATCAAAGGGGGAAAACTGATCCTACTGTCTATAACAGATGATATGCGTATGACTGAAAGTATATCAAAGCATGTGATCAAGCTGCTATTCAATATTTTATCCAATATTTATTTATTTTTCTGTGTTGTGGCTATTTTTTATGTACAGTGAGAGAAATGATTACTTCATCCCCAGCAGAATTTATAAGATTGCTCACTTCCAAAGAATTGTACAGTTGCTATGGTAGTTTCATTTTAACGAGAGACAATATCAATCACAAATTCTGAAAGAATACATTACATAAAAGTTACAAATTGCAGGTCACTGAATGAAAAAAGTAAATGATCCTCAAGCAAAGCATGGCTTAGTACGTGGTTTGCAAGCTACTCTTTGCATAAACTCTCTAAATCCTTTAGGTTTCTTGGCTGCCGCTTGCTAACTCAAAGCTTCTGCTCCCTCCACAGATTTCCAGGTATGAGCATCTCAAACTAACTAGGCTACTTCATGACATTAATGTGCTTCTTTTTTAGCCACTTCTGTGTTGCTTTGGTATGTTTTGGCTCAGTGTCATGCTGGAAGACCCAACCATGACCCATTTTCTGTGTTTTGGCTGACAGAAGGAGCTTTTGGTCCAAGGTTTTACAGTACATGGCCTCTTCCACTGGTCCCTCAATGTGGTGAAGTTGTCCTGTACCCTTAGCACAAAAACGGCCCCAAAGCATAACGTTTCCTGTCGACTGTTCCAGCTGCCATCAGATCAATAACAAGCTCCTCCTATGTAGTTTTGAGCTGAACCACCACCTTTCTCATGACCACTCTTACCTCATGAAGCAAGATCTTGCACAGTACTCCAAACCAAGGGTGATTGGTGGTCATTTTATATTTCTTCCATTTCTGAACAAACGCACCAACATTTGCCACCTTCTCACCAAGTTTGCTGCCGATGGTCTTGTAGTCCATTCCAGCCTTGTGCAGGTCTACAGTCTTGGCCCTGACGCTCTTTCCCAGCTCTTAGAGCTTGTCTGTGGAGAAATGTGGATGCCTGTCTGTGCACAGATGCGCATTATACACAGTTGATTTCAGGAGTATCTGTCATTGACTGATTGAATATAATAGCTAATCTGTGAAGGGCCAGAATTCTGTCTGGGTTTTCCTCAATTTATAACTTTTATGTAACATATTTGGGTTTTTTTTTTTGTTATTTTTCTTTGGTTGATATTCTGTCTCTAAATAAAACTGTAATTTGTGGTGTCCACATAGTGTTCTGTCAGCCATCGAAAATCAACTTGACAGTGCTGACCTTTAAGGGTGGGAGAGTCTATAATGGACGGAAGCTTTAGTTGCTTATTAGCTCTGTTGCAAATTCACTGATATTTAGTCCTCCTTGGTTGGAGTGTTACATGCTCCACAGGATGCAGATAGTTCAAATAGGTCTCCTGGATACACTTCACAGTTCTTGTCTCATCAAATCTGAGCCAAAACATCGGATTAGTTTTTATGCTGGCACTGACAGCTCTCATAAAATCCACATAATCAAAACAGTTTAATCAGTTAATATATTTGTGGATCACACAAATCCAGCTTTTCTTTGTTCAGGCGGGCCACGAGGTCAAGCTCAGCTGCACTCATGGCAGACGAGCTCTGCATAGAAGGGTAGCAGATAATCCCTCAGCTGATTTCCTTTTATGCACCCCAGGGGCAAATCTCATATAGAGTGCACTCTTTAAGCTCCTTTAGCCTGTTAACCTGCTGTTCATCTGCAGGTCGCTTTGCAACCCACCTCTACACCAGCTCCTCCTTCTCATGTTATCTGATTTAATCAATGTCACATCTATGGCCACTGATACTCTGGTCTGAAAAAGGCGGTTGCTGCTGTCCCTGCTTTTTATACTGTACGTGGATGTGGAAGTCACAAAACAGAACTAATCCATTCAAATATAGATCGTCTTTTCATCAACTTGCATGTGTTGGTTTTAAAGAAAGGGGGAAGAAAGAAAAAAAGCACTCAAGGCAAGGCATTCTGTCTGCAACAAGCAAAAAACTATGTCAGCGACAGAGAACACATGTACAGTAAGCTCCAGGGAATCAACTCAGAGTGCAAGTGATTTGATGAAAGCAGTTACTTTGCACAGCTTCTGACAGTATGTACCGAAATCAGGTGCTTCTCAGAACAAGAACCACAAAAAGACTTCTTTCCTTTGTAGAAGTACACACATTTATTGAGTTTTGTTGACTGACATGTAGAAACAGTTTACACAACTGAGTCTGTGATTTCCTATAAGAAAAAAGAAAATAGTCCAATTTGCTCATGTTCAGTCAAATAATTGCCAGAAAATTGGACTATTTTAAAAAAATGGGAGTTTATTGAACTTTCAGACAATTTAAAAAAAAAAAAAAGGCTTTTTGTCTATTTGAGTTTTAATTTGTATCATTTTGGCCAAATGTGACATTTATGCACAATTTATTGCTTTCAAATGTATTGTGCAATGAATTCAGGGTTTTCAGAAAAGAAAACTGGGCCTCAAAAACTCATGGAACAAATATGATACAGCTGCAGGGTTAAAAGGGATTTACACTTGTTCAATGCTACATTTAGAGCCACACTTAATACAGTCTTGCCGGGTAGGTATGAAGCACTTTTTTCCAGCTGCTCTACTTCATTGTCTCAATATTTTATACGTACTTTATATTGATGTAAATTCTGTGGTTTTGCAGTCTGGCCTGTCAGCAGTTCTTTGACATTCTTGACGGTGTAATGGTGTGGCTCGGGGGGGACGGGGGTCAGAAACACCTCTGTATTGTATGAGATTAAAAACAGAGAGAGTTTGAGTGAAATGCGCTCCCTTTGTTTGCTCTCGGGCATGTTCTCGCTCTCACTCAATAACTGCAGGGCCGACTTTTATCTGAGTTCAGGCTTCTCCCATATCCTTGAGACATTAGCAATAAAAAATAAAAAAAGAATGGGTAGAGGTCACACTCGTGGTGTTAGTGTGGCATTACATTTACTACAATGTCTATATCACCTCCATAAAACTGAGTATTTCTCCTCAGTCATTGGTCGTAACCATTTGGAAGCAATTCAGATGGGCTGTACTGGCTTTGATAAAGATGGATATTGCCAGAGGGAGGGTACCCATTTCAGATGCTACAATAACAACAATATCTTGCCCTATTTTCAGCCTATCCGGTGCAGGTACCTCAGTAGTACTGTCATTTAAAATTACAGTTAAATTAAAAATTCTTAATCTGGCTAGCGGAGCTTCCCAAATAGACACAGAGAAAGAATTGTAACTGTGTAGGGAAGAAGTCGGGAATATTGATGAAGTTTGGCAATTTGAAACAATGACTTGCAAAATAATAGACAGGTGTTGAGTTCAACTGAAAGGAACCGAAATAGTCTTTCCCCATATTTGCAGCTAAGAGGCTAACAAACCTGTTACAGGATTGGAAATATAAACGAGGGTTACCTGATCAGGCACGTGCAGAGGGGGGGGCTAGAGGGGCTTGAGCACCCTCCCCTTTAAACCTCTCTGCACGGCCCTGTACCTGATCAACTAGAGCCTAGAATTTCAAATAGCAACTGCTGAAAAAGTTATAAGAAACAAACAAATCTTTATGACACAAGTGCTTTTGCCACATTGTGCTTTTGTTTCTGGTGTTAATTGTTATGACATTGGTTCAAAAAAAAAGTCAGTCTCTACAAACTGAACCAGTAAATACAGCATAAAAATATGAATAAAAAACAAAAACATCAAAGTAAAACATCAAAGCAGAGCAAATATAGCACTCGGTGACAAATTATATTTGCATTAATTGTTATTCTCCAACAATACAACATACAATTTATTTTTTTTAACCAAAAACAAACAAAACCAAAAACTCCAAATGCCGTCCCCTTTTTCAGTCTTCTGATTTAGACCAGTGCAATCATGAATCATAGACAAGGCAGATTAATTATAATCAAAGTTCACTAATTTGATGAGGCACACAGAGAGTTTGACAACCGTTTACCTGATCAAGACAGGCACAGGTGCAAACTTCCAAAAAGCAAAATCAAAAGGGACAAGCACAATGAAGGCAAAAGGCTTTTAACCTTGGGGTACAAGGCAAAAATAAAATACGCTTGTGTGTTTGCTAGAGGGAAAATTAAAAATAAGGAAACGTGTTCAGTTAGGTGACAAAGAGAGTTCACAGGATTAATCCAGTCTGCACATCCCATGATTCAGTTGCCTGTAGAATCATCCTTTAACAGCAACAAGTTGAAGTAATTATTTTCTGAATGACTTTGTCAATCTCCTACATCGTTTTTATTTTTCTCATACTCTACTTTTCAACATTGCTTGAGGTTTGCTGTCATTCATTTAAGCATCGCTCTCATCACGGCATTGATAGGTTGAGGTCTGGACTTTGATTGGGCCATTGAAAAACATTGATCTTTTTTTCTTTTTCAGCCATTCTGTTGTAGATTTGCTGCTGTGCTTGAGATCATTGTCCTGTTGCATGGCTTCACATTAGAGTCAAGAAAAGGGGTCGGCAACCCTAGGCACGTGTGCCACAGTTGGCACGCGAAGGGTTAACTGATGGCACGACCATAGCTGGACTGACCATAGGGCATACCTGAATGAGATGCTCTCATGACTCATCAATTAACACTGCTGACCAGCCAATCGATGACATGCAGTCTGGCGAAAAGATATTTTAGAATATGCTTGGATCGCTTGTAGCCCCAGTAGAGGGTTACAAGCGATCCGAGCATATTCTAAAATATGCTTGGATCCTGAATGCCATGCTGAACTGTACTGAGTCGATCCAAGTAGGTACTAATGGACAAGGGGCTTTTGAGACATGTTGTTTTTTTGTTTTGTTTGTTTGTTTTCCATTTCTCACACAGTCCTTCAGGGATTTTGCTGGGAAAAGCACTCCTGGGAGGGGTGGGATTGAGCTAACACACAGCAGACCAGCAAACTGCTCAAACTTCTGCTTGTACAGAGGTGCTCACACTGATCAGTTAAACAAATGCATTTGATTACTTTGCTGACTTTTGGTACAAGGGTTGGTTCCAATCACAATATTCCCATGACCTGCATCTCACATTTCCAAATTAATTATCTTGAGAGTTTAATACCAAGAGATCAAGGCCACTACTCACTACTAACCCTCTTCAGCAGACTTAAAGATAGGACATTGTACTCATTTTTCTTTTTTTCTTAACTTTGAATTTTGGTTAAGCTACAAAAGAAGCACATCTCTTGTTCTCTTGTGTTGAAGTTTACTATTGTTCTTATCTATCCATCCACCCAAGCACCTCCCTATTTTATTACCTTCTTTCTTGCAACAGAAATGTACACTGCAGTTTTTGTGCAGACAATGTGTTTTCCAAAGAAACTGTTTTAAAAGAAACAGTGATGCATATGTTGTATGTTTCTGGAGAGTTTCATTGGGTGACTTTGGATGTGGAATTATCTGAAACAGAGGATAAGGTACTGGCTGACAGGTAAATAAAGAGACAAAATATACTGATTTGAGCTGACGGACACCATTGCAATTTTACTGTAGGAACTAAGTGTATTAGCATTTTATACTTAGTTCCTACAGACGTGTAGCTACACTGCTTTGAACTGCAGCTGAAGTATATGTGTTTAAAAAGTTCTACACATAAAAATGAAAAACATTGCCTCGTTTACATTTTAGGATCCTTCTTTTTAAATAAGGACAGAGTTTTGTTTTATTTTTATGGACTGAAGTTTGAAGCGATGTCTCATCCAAGTCAGTTTCCAAAAGATAGTGATGTTAATTTACTAGTTGAAACACAGGAAAACTTGAGACAAACACAAAACATTTGTTACTTTAGGCTTAAAGCTTTCCTTTCTGATAAAGCTTAGAGCTGGATCAGGTGACCCTGAATCCTCCCTTGGTTATGCTGCAGCAGCCTAGACTGCTGGAGGCTTCTAAAGATGCACTGAGTATGAGGTGAGTGAAAAAGAAACACTCTTCTTCACTCACCTAACACTCAGTGCACCTCTTTATTCTCTGTGGATTTATTCATCACCCTGCAATTACTCATTATTTATTATAAAAATACCTCTGGCTCTCTTCTACCCCATGCCTTATCCTATCTGCCTCCCCTTCGACCAGTCGATGCAGATGGCTGCTCCTCCCTGAGTCTGGTTCTGCCTGAGGTTTTTTCCTTTTCAGAGGGTGGGAACCTCTTTACCTTATAAAACTGAATTGAATTGAATGTTCTGGAGAATTTCTATGGGCAGTATTTCTAGGCATAGTCAAGCGGCAGAAGGCTTCCACTTGGGTGGCCTCAGCATCTTGTCCCTGCTTTTCGTAGATGATGTGGTTCTGTTGGCTTCATTAATAATAATAATAATAATAGATTGGATTTATATAGCGCTTTTCAAGGCACCCAAAGCGCTTTACAATGCCACTATTCATTCACTCTCACATTCACACACTGGTGGAGGCAGCTACAGTTGTAGCCACAGCTGCTCTGGGGCAGACTGACAGAGGGGAGGCTGCCATATCGCGCCATCGGCCCCTCTGGCCAACACCAGTAGGCTGTAAGGTAAAGTGTCTTGCCCAAGAACACAACGACCAGGACAGAGAGCCCGGGGATCGAACCGGCGACCTTCCGGTTACAGATACGCTTCCCAATTTTTTTGTTTTCTTTTTATTGTTAGAAGTTTTAATAAAGTGTAAGGTCTACACTGTTAAAAGTTTAAGTCATCTACTATGGGGACCTGCTGCTCATGCAAGGTCTTTGCTAACTCTACAGGAAACAGTGCACTTGCTCTAAAGGGGACTGGAAATCCCCAGTAAGCATTACTTTCATTATAACTTATATATCAAATCCTTTAGAATGCTTGAATAAAGCAAGATCTAGGAGAGTAGAATGTATCTTGCAAGAAACAAGTTACCAAGACTAGCTGGAGTGTTTTCAAGTGGCAGCGGTTTCGTTCTTCAGAAGAAGAGTGCCATCAAGAGGACTCAGATTTATTTAGGTGATTATATTTGCCCTCAATACTGAGCAGAAACGTGTGAGCTGTGTGGAAATGCTGCTCAAAAAGGGCCTATGAGAATTTGCTACAACAGATGGGTAACGTAAGAGACGAGGAGCAGAGAAGTGCATCGTTGCTGGGAAAGAGCAGAGTCAGTTTACAACAGTGACTTCATGACCACTCTCACACGAGCTGATCTGAAAGCAAACAGCACTAATGCAAACCCTCTTTACCTGCGACACACTGAACAAATCAGCTTTCACGCTTAAATGTATTCAGACACCGAATACATCTGTTCCAGAAGGCCCTCGTCTTTAATTAATTGCAGCACTGAAACAAGGATAATGTTTAAAAAGGTGATGAAACGGGTACAGTACTATTCCTTCAGCGAAGCTAGACAGCTGTTTGGTGGAATGACATAAGATCTGAAAGATCTTAAAACATTCTCATTTGCTCTTATCCCTTGAGACACATACTATGCACATGCACTGAATAAAGCTATGAGGGTTTTGAAGTGTTCATTACCACAAGAAATAATACTAATACAAAGTGGAACCTTTAGAAACTAGTAAGCAAGATAAATTTGTCAATCGGTTTAGCATTCAAGTTATGTTCTTGCAAAGAAGCCATGTTCTGAGCCTTTGCCATATTTCAAATGCCGGCTAGAACAGCCAATTAATGTAATCCACTAACTGACTCTGGTGCCCTGTTGAAGATAGTCGTGTTAGGATACGACCTCAGCACATTTTTCATTGATCTAATAATCCATCTCCATGTGCTGGCAGGCTGAACTATGTCAAGCAGTTTAGAAAATTGGGCTGGAAACAAATTACTGTCAATATTAATTAAAATGTATTTTTTATTTACAGTTTAATCTATAACAATGCTGTGAACACAGAGTCATCACTGCTTCACAGAGTCTGGGTGTCTTCAGTTTGCTTTGTCTCATATACAGACAGAAAGATGTTTAATTATAGTAAAACTAGAAGAGAAGAGAATGTTTTGCATTTTTTCTTCACAAATGATTCGATATTTTTTGTCTTTATACACTAATCCTTCCATTGGCTTAGAAAAAGATTTGGAGTGATTGCACAGAAAATTACTGCAAAGTCAAAAGACGAATGCACATTTTGTTCATTGTGTTTTGTCATTTCAGAATATTTTTGTCGTTTACTTCTAATAATTGATCACATATATTGAAAAAGTAGAGTGATAAATAAAATAAATGCAAATAAATGTGATTACAGAATCTCTTACAGATTGCTGAACCGCACCTTTCCCATCACTCAAGTCTGCATCTATCTAGTGAAGACCCTGGCTCTTTGTTGGAAAACAGTGAAGTTTCTAGTATATTTAACCTCCATATACTTAGTAATCTTATCGCTAAAGGAAATAAAATCAGGTAGCGTTTTCTCATAAATGTTTTCCCCCCCTTATGGGTTTTATCGTTCGGTGCAGTGGCATTGCCATTTACCTCAGAGCAAGAGAAGCTGAATAGGAGTTGTTTACTTCATTGTCATTTGTGTCTATTGTATCTAAAAGGACCACCTGCTAGCTGGGAAGTGTCGTGGAAAGCCTGGGTGCGACTCATAATTGCCACTGGGGGGCTGGTAAATAACAGCATGCTATTTCACGGGCTCACAGCCCTGCTACCGTAATAAGCCACGGTGCTGTTTTCACTTTTCATTAGAGAAGGTCAGAGCTAATTTAGGACATTTTGGTGACAGAGTAAGGTGGTGAATGTGTGAGTGGCGGGGATAGGAGGAGTGTGTGGTGACAGGATGGGAGGAGGTTAGTATTTAGCTCAGTTGCTATGCTGGTGGATTTTTTTAGGGGGTGCGGGGTGGGGGTTAGAGAGCTGCTCTGACAGTGATAAGACGAGTAAAACAAAGCAGTGTTGCAATTGCATGCGCTCATGCTCGCCCACATAGACATAAACGCGCCCAAAATCTTTGTCTCAGGCAGCTGTGTCAGTGACCTCTGCTACTTTAATTAATCCCTGATGACGTGAAGCAAAAAAGCCATTAACATTCATCAGTGTAATGTGTGCGGTATTAATATGATTAAGTGTGTGTGCATATTAGAACTGTAAGGTAGAAAAATAGTCAAAAATAAATTGCTTTTAAATGTCTGGGTCGTCCCTGCAACTCGGGCAACGTTTGGTTAATTACACTGCTCATCAGTTAAGGGAGCTTATATAGGTCTTTGGGTTGATCTAGCAGGAGGGTAGCGAGTGTGAAAGCAGCTGCAGTTCTCTGGAAGCATAACCCCTGCATTTGAAAACTGTTTTAAAAATTAGAGGTATATAAATATAATTTCAAAGAGATGTGATCACTTATAGCCACCTCGAAAATCCACCTGGGGGTTGGTTCAGTGGTTCAGTCAGTCAGACAGACTGACTCACTGACTCACTGACTAACATTCAGCGGACAGAAGCCCCTGAGCCTTTTCCCTTTAAAAACCCAAACAAAGCAATATTTTCATCTACTTGCTTGTTGTGAGGAACAGTAGTCGAAAATAAGCAGCGAATAAAAATGACTTCAGCTGTGGTATTAAAAAACAAAACAAAAAAACTTATTACTAGTGTATTAAATCCACACTTTAAATGTTATGGGACTGGTAACTGGTTCACTGTTGAATTATTTTATTTAAAAATATTATATATATATTTTTTAAATAACTCCAATCACTGTTCACCTCATTAGGAACACCTTGCTAGCACTGGGTTAGAGTCCCTTTTGCCTTCAGAGCAAAGAATCAACAAGGTGCTGGAAACATTCCTCAAAGATTTTAGTCCATATCGATATGATAGCAATAACAATCTAACAGCAGCAGCCTGAACACCTGATAGAAGGAAGGATGGATCCATGATTTCATGCTGTTTATGCAAAACTCTGACCACACTTACTGAACTCTGCAGCAGAAATCGAGTTTCGTCAAAACAGGCAATGTTTTTCCAATGTTGCAGCCAATATGTCCATCAAGGTTCTATGTGTTGTGAATTCAGAGATGCTCTTCTGCATGCCTTGGATTTAAAAGTTGGTCATTTGATGTCACTGCTGCCTTCCTATCAGCTCAAAGCAGTTTGGTCATTCTCCTTTGGCATTAACAAGGCATTTTCGGCCAGAGAACTGACACTCCCTGGATATTTTCTTTTTTTTTAGACCATTCTTTGTGAACTCTAAGATGGTTGTGTGGGAAAATCCCAGTAGAGCCACAGTTTCTGAAATACTCAGCCCAGCCCGTCTGGCTCCAACAGCTAAACGACATTCAGTTAAGTCACCTTCCTTCTCCATTCTGATGCTCGGTTTGAACTTAAGCAGGTCATGGGTTGGGTTGCTGCAGTATAGCTGGCTCATTAGATATTTATGTTAGCAGGGGCTGAACAGGTAAAGGGATATCCAATGTAGTAAACATATAATACATTTACATAGTTACCATGGTTTCACAATTGTTTTTTAATAAAATGTGTAATTAAAGGCAAACAAATATGCTAAATTTTATTGTGGTGGCAAAAGAAAATCACAAATCAGAGTGTATTGGATGAAAAAAATTGACCTGTTTATCAGTTGAAAGTAGACCCAGACACATGTCAAAACAGGCATTTTGTTTCCTCTCTGTGTGTACAGTTCATGGAATTACGCGGTAAAGTGTGACATCCCTGCTTTCCCCATGACAACACTCTGGCTCATGTTTTCCTGCGTTTTTATCACTCCACACACACAGCACTGTCATTACCAGGCACTGGACAAGGAGTACAGAGGAGGCAATTACCTGTAAATTGGTTTCATTATGTGTAAAAAAAACAAAACAAAAAAAAACCCAACAGCCCCCCCTGAAAAACAGCCTGAGAATGCATTACATTTTGCTCTCAAGAAGCAAAAGAAGGAGGTTGTGATAGGGGGTAATTTAAGCGTGAGATTTAATATGCCCTCGTAATGTGCCTGCCTTTTTTTAATGGATTACCAAGCATAAAGTCCCTCAGAGCTCTTCTCAGAAAGACAGCTCCGTGTGGAGAGATAGACAGAAACATAGCTCCAACCTCGGTTGGAGATAAACATACACATTGAATGACATTTTACCTTGTCACTCTCCAAGCTATGCCATTATCACAACAGTCAATTTCAGCCTGGTCTCGCAGAAATATGAAAAAAAAAAAGTAAAAAGTACGACCTCTTAACACTGCATTCTGCACTGGCACATAATGTGTTAAAATCACACGCCAGCCCCAGCGATTTGTTCAGTGCTCTTGTGGGATGAGCATGAGATGCTGGTCGTGTCGGCACTCTGGTTTACTACTAGCTGTAGTTTATAACTTAGACTGCAGTTCCTTTTAAAATCAATGCCTCCACTCACCTCTATTTGAGCCTGCTCGGGATGCCATCAGCTGGGTGAACAGAAGCAATACTGAGCAGCAGATCTCCGAGTTTGACCCGATTCTAGAAAATTAGGGATTCCCATAATTGCTAGATATATAGGACTTGCATTCACTGCTCTTCCCTTGCTCTTCATTCCACAGAGCCACAGTGGATATAAATCCACATGCACAACCGCTGCCCAAAGCAAGGCTATGATCATTTTCTTACCCACAGTTTGGAATCCTGGTCTATCCAGCTGGCTCACAGGGCTGATGTGACCTTGAGCTCTCAGTGCTGCTGCCTGCAGTGTACAGGAGCTAACTCTTATACCCAGATGAAAAGGCTCAAGACCTGAAGGTTCTGGTTCCCACCAGTTCACCCAGACCAATGCAGACAAATTCACAAATCCACAAATAAACAACCATGTCAAAGGTACAGCTCTGATGATTAGTGATACCATCTTCAATAATGTTCAAACAGGTTCAGCATTAACGAGTTGCTTCCCAGTTATCACTGTTGGCAAAACAGAGCAGATCCTTGAAAATGAACCAGACATTCAAGTGATATCTGTAAAGAACGCTCTGAACTCCTCCAAAAATCTTTGCACATTTGTTTTGCTCTTTCTGTTTACTCCCTGATCCCACTTGTGGTTTCCAGAGACCCAGCATGCATCAGTCAATGTGTAGCCAATATCAAAGTCTTCTGGGAATGCAAGACTGTATCGGTGCATTCCAGAAAAAGTCAGAATTTCTGTCAAAAACTGGACAATAATTATTTTGGACTTGAACTCTGCATGTCAGTGTCACACCTGTAGATAGTCCCCCACATGTATCTGTGTCCTGCCTCTAGAATCCCATTTCCAACAACAGGACATGGTATTCTTGGTGTTCTCTGTGGGGAGCTGGTAACATCTAAGCTTGTATCCTCTCCACGTAATACTCCCCGAAACACAGAATGAAGTGCAACAGATGAATGTAAGGATGCTTTGTAAGAAATTTTTAAATGTATTTAATTTATATTTGAGACATGGAATATCTCCGCAGCCTGAATTGTAACATTTCCTTGACTCTTTCAGAGAGGTAGTGCTTTCTCATTTTTGGTTTGGTTGTAACCATCGTGTTGGCCACAATTGAGCTTAATTTTCCTGCACCATGTGCCGGTTTTTAGTGACCTGTTCTGTCCTTCAGACCTCTAAAACAGAACCTCTTTGTGCCTTTTAAAGCATTAAATGTCCTTGCTTCACATTACATCATGGACTCATTAACCCCTTATGCGACACTCACTGGGCCCTGCTGGTTATTTATAGGTCATGGCTATCTGACCAGGCATTTTCCATTAAAGCCCCCAAACTGGGGAGCGTTTTGCCTGTTGAGAACAAACCAGCAACATCTTTATCATATTTTAAATTAATTCTTGAATCACTTTATGATCATAAGTCTTGATATGGCTTTTATTTCTGTCTATTTTGTATCTATTTGTTTTTAAGAACTTGTGTTCTTGCTCTTCTTTTTTTGTTAATATTTGTAATTTGTTAATAACTTTCTGCAAGTTTTAGGAACCGTGTCATATAAATAGAAAAGTTGATGCTGTTGTTATTAATATCAAATATAATATATCAAAGTTTTGCCTAAATCACTTGCAGTATAAAGCATAGTGAAGATAAATAATCTATTATTATTATTATTATTATTATTATTATAATACCAGGATACAAACACTGCATCCATCAGCAGAAACTGTGGACGTAAGCTCCCAACTTCACACCCTAAGGAGACAGTTATAACCTGAACAATGAATCTCTAAACCATAGAGAAAGACTCCTACACCTTCTCTTCCCCGAAGAAATTAAATCTTAAAAAAATAAAACAAAGAATAACAGGTTCCCTATATTTACCGCCTGTGGGAAGAAACTGTAAAGAATAATGGAAAATAAGATAATATAATTATGCAAAGCAATGAGCTGCGTGCACAAACACAGGCAGACACACACGCATGAACACAAACAAAAAGACATGTAAATGCCGGCACAGTTAGAGGCAGAAAACATCAGGTAGAGAGAGATGGAAAAGCGTGGTGAGTGAAACAGATACAAAAACATCGGAGGAAAATGAACATAAGAAAAGTGGGAAATAGGTGTGAGAAACAGAGGGGTGGTGGGAGAGTTACTTGGAAAGGTCCCCAGCAAAATATGGTTTGATTTAGTGCTATTGTGAAGTTCAGCCAGCTTGGCGATTCAATCCAATCAGCTCTTGGCAAACAAAGTGCAACTCAGGGAAGCTCTTTCCATCAGAGTTTTGGGCTAATTAGGCCTACATATAGATATCCATTGGCTGGCTGGAGATGTAGTTGTGCTGACACATATGGAAACGTATTCTCATGTGTAATGAAAACAAACCGTGTTTTTTTTCTCAGACTTGGGAGTTACTGTGGGCAGATTGTAGTGGGTTCACAAGACAACAGCTTTAGAAAATATTCATCTCTTTACCTCATTTCTTTGCTTTCTGATGAGTCTCAGAGATTGCAGCTAGGAACACACACACACACACACACACACACACACACACACACACACACACACACACACGTATGTACTGCAAACCCACTGAAAGACAAGGAAACACTCACTAAAAGGCTTGAGAGAGATGAATATTGACATAAGCACACATACACGGAGAAATGTACACTGGAATACACGAGTGTTTATGTTGTATTTTAATGTTCTGAGGAACCTCCGACTGTGTGTTTTTTCGGTCAGAAAGGTGTTGAGCCCCCCTATTGTCCTCCTCTGTAGTATAAGAACACGCTCCACAGGATTCTAGGCCTACTTTCATAACCCACTTCAAAAGCCACCGGGATACACGCCTCAGTCTATATCCCCTCTCAGATCCTTTTCACCCTGCCAGCTTTCTTCTTACTTCTCACCCTTCGCTCCCTCTCTCACCTTTTCTCTTCAGTGGCACAACCTTACTCAGCTCGGTCTTCACCTCCCCGCACCACCCCTATAGTCAAACTCCTGCCTTCATTTCTCTCCTCTGCCTGATCTATTGTCTACATCTCCTTCCCCCCATGAGCAAAACAATGGGGCTTATAGCTTGTGATGTCAAGAGGGCTAACGCTGGTAAACAAAGCTGTCTGAGAGCTGCTGCAGGAAAACAACACTGACAGCTATTGCAAGAAGAGAACTACATTTCCCATCACCACAATGGCATACTAGAATATGATAATGTGCAAAAGGGTACCTAGGCCCGGGGCTTAGAGTACGCTTGGGGAGTGTGATTGTGTGTACAGTGTCTCTATGTCTGTCTCCACGTTGGGTGAGTGTTGAGTAATTGCATATGAGAGCATGAGGGTGGGGATGGATGTTTGTATCTGTGTGTGCCTGTTTGTCTGTGTCCATATGTCAGGTCGGGTACCAGACACCACCTCTCTGGGGACATCCCAGGTCCTTCAAGGTATGGAGGCCTATCTCCCCCCACCACTTCCCCTACCAGTGGCAGACGCCCTCAGACATCGATGCGTTGGTGGTTCTTTGTGTCCAGGAGTGGGCGTCCAGGTACACACCAGGTGCTCCCCCACACCCTCTAGCAGATCATTACATGAAGGAACCTTTTAAAAACAAGCGCGTTCATGCTCACAGGTGTACACACGGGTGCTCAAACGCACAAACGACACCCTTTTTGGCTCCTACCTCAAAGCACACTGTGCGCTGTCGATCCTACGTGCTGCACAATAATGTTTAATATTTAGTATTTACCGTTATATTCCCATATATCATTGTGATGTTGTTTATTATGTTGCTCTCGTTTTCTTCTGCTTGTTTTCTTTTTTCATTCTCAACAGGTGAAATTAAAAAAGTATCTACTGTTATCTATTGTTAGCTAGTTTATTGTGATGGTGTTGTTTTTATTATGTTGCTCTTTGTTGTTTGTTTTCTCTTCGGTTTTTTTTTATTTTTATTTTTTATCTCCATACAGGTGATCCAGGTGTTTTTTTGTTTTTCTTTTTCTTCTTCCCCCCTTTCTCACCGTCTCTTCTCCCCTCTAGTTTTCTTTCTCTCCCTCTCTTTCTTTCATTCTTTCTCCCTGTCCTATCCCCAGTCATGTCTGTCCCGTCTTTAAAAAACGAAAATAAAATAAATACATAATTAAAATAAAGGTCAATCAAATGGACCAATATGGCAAGGCCATGATGATCCACTTGGCATCTTTCTTGGCCTTAAGACAACAATTCTGATGGCTAAAGATCCAAACGGGACAGGCAAAAAAAAGAAAAAGGAGGAAGAGGAGGCTTTTTGGGTAGTTGTAAATCGTGACAAAAATAAAATGCTGCGCAAATATTTGACTCTGCTTTAAGGGGAGCTCTCACTTCTACTTGTACACAGTGTTGTGCAGAAGAGCCAAAATCCTTTAAAGACTGCTTTGCTTAAGAGGCAGACCCGATGCAGTGATATCACAGCTAATTGGACTCATTTGCATGGCGCTGGGTTTCAGTGTCTGTTTGTCCTCAGTCAAGTGGAACATTGAGTTCTTGAACTCTAATTGTCTCCTGAACCTCACCGGTGCAACTTCTATAAACAAAAGGGCAAACCATTACTCTAAATTTAAATTGGAAATGTTCAGCAGGAGTGATGTATGCCAAGAGGTTGGTGGAAGATGTAGAAGCGTAAGTTCTTAATGGACTTTTAGATGCGCCTCACATCTCTTAGTTACTGTTGCAGTGGTTGATGATGAAAGTAGAGTTATTATCTGATTTCTCTGCAATCTTTCAAACTGCTTCAGATGGAGGTAACCAAAAGAAGGCTTTGTGTTTGTGT
The DNA here is from genome assembly GCF_900408965.1 of Simochromis diagramma. NCBI lineage: Eukaryota > Metazoa > Chordata > Actinopteri > Cichliformes > Cichlidae > Simochromis > Simochromis diagramma. Next base: position 2,659,907 of record NW_024387492.1, read on the forward strand.
AAAAACTTTGGGTACAGGGACAGATTACCTACATGACACCACCAAACTGCAATGATTCTTTGATCCTGATGTTTTATAAATCTCAACATTTATAAATACTGTTTAAGTGGAACACACATCAGACACACTGACAAAACCTAATTACTGTATATAAACTGAGTTTTACAGCTCACCTGTAGGGTCACAGAATGTTACTTTCTCTCAGACCCTGAGCTATTTGCATGTTAATGCATATTAATGCACATGAGGCTGCTTTATCTGAAGGTCACAATCTGAATCACAACCAACAAACAGTTTCTGCAAAACTCTAAATTGCAGATCCAGGTATTACTCATTCATCTTTGAAACATCCTTTTCCACTTATCCTTTTCAGGGTCACGGGGGGGCTGGAGCCTATCCCAGCTGTCACGGAGCAGGGTACACCCTGGACAGTTCGCAGGGCTGACACACAGACACAGACAACCAGTTGCACCTATGGGCAATTTAGAGTTTCCAATTAACCTAACCTGACTGTCTTTGGAGTGTGGGAGGATGCCGGAGTACCCGTTACTATACTACAGCAATACAATAATACTACAGCAATGACAAACAGTACACTGTTCACTAGACTCAGATACTGACTAAAATCTGGCTATGGATCAGATATTGGAGAAAAATCCATTAAAACAAAATTGTTACCGTTTGTTAAATCTAAACCTCTACCTGCCACAATATAACACAGATGAGGATTCAAAGGCACAGCTGATACCTTAAGCTCTGGCGTATGTCCAGACAAATGAATTATTAACAGCCCAGTTGTTTACAAGAGGGGAGAAAGATTGATACTTGCATTGGCAGATCAAGGCTGTGGTATTGGTAAAAGAAATGAAAGTGTGGTATTCAGCCATACCTTTAAAAAAAAAAAAAAAAAAAAATCATACCTATGTGTTTGGCAAATGCGATGCAATCCCAGATGAAGTTGCATTGCTGGTGGGTACATTTCTAAAACCCAAGCAAAACAGATTTGCCTAAACTTTGATGTCAGATATAACATCCATATGTTACTCCAAAGAGAAGGGAAAAACACACATTTAACTGCTTGCAGGATGCCTGGAGACTGCACCTGTCATTTAATTGCGTTCACCACAAATACAAAGTAGCTGGTAGTGTCTGGCCTTTGGAGATTGTGTAATTTACAAGCCTATATGCCATGTATCCACTGAAATTTATCCTGTTTATGTGTATGTTAAGTTGCTATTAACCAAAAATCAGGAGAATAATCATACGCTACAGATATGTCAACTCTATATTAAAGTCGGCTCATTTCCATGGAAATAAATAAATACATTTTTGCTTTTGCTGTATATGCAACAACAGTAATGTCTTCTATTTTTCTGCACTGACCCACCACCATCACTCCTTCAATATGACATTAATCAAGGTCACATATCTGAGCTGGAAGTGACACTTTTTCTTTTTTTTTAATGTGTGAGTGATGAGCTACATGTCGTGTAAATCTGTGGGGCTAAATTTCACAATATGTCTAACCAAAAATAAAAATGCTTTCACCCTGAGAGTGTGAGCATGGTTGCTCACTTGATCAGAGGCATCAGAGAGCCAGCTGAATCCAGAGGCATTCAGTGAAGGATAACTGTGAGATGGAGAGATAGCCAGTCAGGGAGCCTGATGCATCAGTCCATCCTGAAGGTCTAAAACAGCAGATCTAAGGGCGTGATGTGGAAAGACTTTGTGTCCTAATGGGACATTAGATCTACACTATCTCTGAACCTTTTTGTCCCTACAGCACTTCCGAAAGCAAAAACTGGATCAATTGATAGTAGTCCTTTGCCTTCGTTTCTTTGGCTTCCTTCCTTCAGGGGGTCACCGAATGTTCAAACAGCAGCTCTAGTTTGGTTGCAAAGTAGCTAAACTCAACCACAGCTGTTTATGTGCGTAAGTGTATCATGCAGTGTGCAAAGTTTTAAGTGTGGAGCACCGCTTTTGGACGAACCCCCCCCAAATAAACCCCAACATATCATTTTAAAAAAATATCTTCGTTCAGATATTTACGGAAACCAAATGTAAAGTGAGTGCAAATAATTGGAAAGGCATCTGGTAACAATAAAGTGAAAATATAAAACAGAATTTTTAATGCCATCATCTATTAATGGAAGCAAAACATTTGTTCTCGATTTCATCTCATCCTAAGAACAAAGCATAATTTAATGAAGTATTCAGGGAATTTTAAATGAGAACTAATGGGATTTTTAAATATGCAAAAGTAAAAATGTGGTGCTGCAGGCTATTATATCATAAAGCAAAACAAATCTATTTCAAAGGTGACAAATCTTAAATGGGGGAGCTCCTTTCAAATGACATTAGAGAGGGAAACTGATCTCTTCTCTGTGGACTGGGCAGACCTACATGGAAAAATGCTGCAACACAGTTATGAGACATGAGCTGGTCTGTCAGCACAATGACGAGAGCAACGACACTTAAATGACTTTGAGACAGTCTCTCAATGTCCTTTTGGACCAGCCCAAGCCCTGTGGAGCCTTGTTCAACATGCAATCCAAACAGAGACAATAAGGCATGGCAGAATAATAGAATACGATATGTGCTAGCCCTGCAACAGACAACCACCTGTCCATGGTAAACCCCGCCTCTCATCTATGGTTCCTGGGCTAGGTTCCAGTCCTGAGACATTATTTTTACACTTGCCGTCAGAAAGTTACTGTTAATTAGGGGCAGCCAAGAAACATTTGTTATTTCTTCATAGGCATTATCAACACAGGTTCAATTACAAAACCCCTTCCTGAATGTTTTATTAACATTTCTTTTCTAAGGCAAATTGATGGAGAAATGATTGAGTAAGAAAAGCGACTTTGTCTGTTCATAACTATGAACGGACAATCTCACTGCATTTATAACAAAACACACTCTAAGTTGATATGTTATTGTTTAAGGTATTTTTACTCTGCCCTAATTTTACTGTATGTTCTGTGTAGCTATTTTTGTAGTATGTTTTCTACAGGTAAACTCTAAAGTCTCCCTCCACTGGTTAAGCACTGGCAGCACGTTTAGCGCAGCAGCAGACAATCATGTGTTTCGTGGTGGCTTTTGTCCGATAAAAAGGCATGATACTTCTTTTAAATCTACCTCCATTTGTATCTTTTATCTGACCTAATGAGCATTATGTCATCCTCTGAAGAGATCATTACATTCACATAAAAACTAGTGTGTGAGACATTTAGTAAAGACATTGAATTTTGTTTCACTGGATGTCATTTTTACACCGTTATTATTTTCTTTTGGCTTTTACCTCTCCTCTGAGGCCATTGATTCTTTTGGGGTGCCTGTGTGTTGAATTAAAGCAGTATTTTGTTACATGCATTCTGACAAACAGAAAAGCTAGACAGGCTTTTCTGTGAAAGTATAAAGAAAGTACATACAAACAATATCAGGCAGTCTAACTATGCTGACTAAATATGCAGGTGCATATGCATTTATGCTCAGAGGCTGTACTTCAGCTTTGAGCATAAATCCAACTCTGAGAGGAGATATCAGCACCTGAATTTGGTTTCAAACCAACAACTTTTTGCTTATGACAAGGTTGCCACATTTTATTTCTCGCAGAACATCCTAACATAGCAGGCAAGAATTAACCCTGGTCATGTATATATGTATATATATGCAAAAATGAGATTTCACTACGCTGCAAAGTGTGTGAGAACACAGCACACAGAGACTGTTTACTTGATCCCTTTTGATCTGTGTAGAGCCCCTAATGAACCCAAGAACCCTTTTTTTGAAGTGCACACTGTCTACCTCCTTCAAAAACATTGTGGCAGACAAGAAGATGCAGTACTTGTTTCTCTAAGTAATTAGGATCATATCCTCCCGGGCAGGGGTGGGAAGTAATGAAGTACAAATACTTTGTTGCTGTACTTAAGTAGAATTTTGAGGTATCTGTACTTTGAGTATTTATTTTTTTGACGACTTTTTACTCCTACATTTTTAAACAAATATCTTTTCTTTCTACTTCTTACATTTTCAAGACAGGCTTGTTATTTTTGGGTTAACAGATGTGAGGAGAGTTATTATTTGTCAATCAGGGTCTCAAATCAAACCGATTTGAGGCTAAACAGTAAGACATGAAAGGCAATCCTGTTCATGTAGAAATCAACAGAGGATGTCGCATAAAAAGAGATGAGAGAGGCAAAACTGTGTGCCATAGTCAGGGGTTACAGTGGGCGTGTGTGTGTTTTAAAATCATACACTGGATCGACTGCAGGTGTCGGTACTTCAGCATCTAGCTAGCCATAGAGAAGAGGAGCGAACATAAAGGGAGTGACGTTGTTTAGGCGTCAGGTAATTTCAAATTCAGTGTTCCTATCAGCTCGACAAACATCAGCAAACACAGAGTGTTTGTGTGCAGTTTGTAGCACAGTGTGTTGCTAACTAGAAGTACAGCTGCTGTATTTCACACGGAGAGAGAAGAAAGTGAGCTAATGTAGCCAGGTTATAAATTACATCGTTTTATAATTACACAAACTCTGTTCTAAACCACAAACTGATCCTGATATATCTGACTCTTAGAACCTCCAAGTTTGCGGTTTCCCTCCTCATTAGTTAGAACCCCTCCTCACCCTTTTCTTTGTCTGTGCTGCACCGCTATAAATGTGGGGTACCCCCTGTGAAACGTGCTGTAAAACAAACGCAGCTATTTAAAAGCTGTATGAACAAACTCTGCAGTTTAGTGCACTGTGATGGGTTTAAAGTAAAGAACAGTGTGTGACTGGTGCACAGCGGCTGTGGAGCTCATGGTCAGAGTTAGGTTGCATCAATGAATTTGAAGTTAAGCTGATGATGCTGAGATTCATTCGCTGAATTCATACCAACTTTATAATGTCTAGAATAAAGACAGCATAAACAGTATTCTGTCAGTGTAGAGGATGGAAATCAGCCAGGACAGTTCAGGAAACATCTGCTGACGTCTTGTTGAATTCAGTTGTGCAGATGCAGAGAAGAGCAAAGAAAATCTACCGGAGCTCTCAATAGAAATTATTGTGAGTTATGACCCTTTCCACACACTGAGCCATTACAACTGATCTCAGACCTGCTGAATGCCACTTTACCCTCTTCCCTGCTCATGTTCCTGTTTATTGGCAAAGTCATGCTGTATAATGTAGGCAAAATAATTGAGCTATTTTTTTTAAATTTTCCAATTTTTTTCTCTGCTCATGTTCTATTTTCTTGATTCAAGCTGAGTACCTTTATTAGAATTAAAATTTAGACTGAAATAAAGTTGCAAGCTATTAATATTTTATTACTACATTAATATAGAACAAGGTTCGGTTGGCTTTGCATGAAAATAGCTGGTAGAAATATTCTTCAAGAAACTACTTTTACTTTCTCACTGTACTTTTTTTACTTTTACTTGAGTAAAGTTGTTGAATCAGTACTTCACGTTTTACTGGATATTTTTAAACACTTATATCTATACTTCTACTTAAATTCAGAATCTCTGTGTTTACCACCGGCTGGTTTCCACCTCTTTCTCGGTCAATGTTTCCTCATCAGAATATATTTTTCCTACAGAGTCCAAAAAAAAAAAAACTTGCCAAATCATTTTTTTTCCTGGCAAAAACACCAGCAGTGGGAAATGCTGATAGAGTTCCCTGCTGTGTGTGTCTTTAAATGCATCGAGCTGACAAGATCCCACTCATAAGCCTGATGACTGTGCACATGTGAGTTGGAGGAAAAGGTTCAAACATGCATAATTTCTTCATTACAAATTATTACTGGAGACACAAAAAAAATCTTTATTTACTCTAAAAGGTTCTGCTTGTAGTCGCTGGCATTGCTTATTCACTTGTGTTTTGTTTGGTAGCTTTTCTGCCTGTGAAAAACAGCACAATGGAAAAACAGGAGACATGTTCTCAAAGCAGACAAACTGACACCACAGGAGTGGGAGGAAAAAGCTTTGTCGGATTAACACGTGCTTTTTGAACCTGCACTTCAACATACACACATTTATCATCAGCCATGTTTGTACATCCAATACAATTGTGCAGATATTGCAGCACACTGAGAAAATGTTAGTGAAACATCTCCCCACACCACGCACAAAGGCAGAAGGCTAAGGCTAGAGTCTAGGATTTATTGGTACTGCAGGAAGACATCTGTATGTACAAGATGGGGTGAGACAATATGATCAGTGCTGCAGCAAGAGAGGGCAGCTTAAAGCTAATGGCATGTGATGCCCAGCTGCTGGCTCAAATCTGTTGCAGCCATCTGTTTTTCCTCGGTACTTTAAAACACTCTCACTTCAACAGCAACAAACACCTTAAAAGAAGCCGTGGGCATTTTGAAATGCTTATGTTTCAAGCCTTGAGGTGAATCTCCTGGGATCCCACACTTCACCGGGGCAAACAGCCTTCAGTAGAACTCTGAACAGGTTTGCAGAGCTAAGCACAGTTAAAATGTTGTGACACGTTAGTCACAGACAGATCAATTATTCAGTAAGGTCTAATGTAGGTTTAATAAACACTGCTTTGCACTGGGAAAAGGGCACGTACCATTGCTCAAAAATCAATGGCTTATTTACACAGTGCCTTTCTTTTAAAACGCCATTAACCTAATTGATAAGAACTCTGCAAACAATGTCATTGGCAAAATTTCCGGTGAAAATATCTTAATACTCATTGGCCACTACACGTGTTCAAATGCTCATTAATGCAGATATCCAATTAGCCAGTCAAAAGGCAGCAACTCAATGCGTTTAAGGATGTGGAATGATTGTGCAGTATTCATTTTAAACAACAAGGACACAAGAAAGAAGAATTTGGAGGAAAAGAAATGCAGAGTGTGACCCCGAGAACACCACCTCCACAGTCAAGCATGGAGATGGAAACATTATGCTTTGGTGCTGTTTGTCTGCTAAGGGAACAGCCAGCATGGCTTAACTGCGTAGAATAGAGGGTAGTGTATAGTACATGGCCCTATACAGGGCATGTACCATAACATCCTGGACAGGAACCTCCTTTCCTCAGCTAGAGCAATGCCGATGGGTCGTCCAGCATGACAATCAGCCAAAACATACTTCCAAGGCAGCAAAGGTGTGGCTAAAAAAGAAGCACATTAAGGTCATGGAGCCCCTATCCATACTTGATTTCCATTCAAATCAATCTACCATAAAAATTAGAGATTCTTTCAGCAGGGGATCAAATAATTATTTTAATTTTTTATTAAAGTATAAGCTTTAACCAAACTGCACTTTATGCTGAGTCCTAAGTTTGTATTACACTCCCCACTTTTACATGCGTTTTTTATTTATGGTTTTTAATTTCTGTTTTTGTTTTAATCCAACTTAGAAGAGGATGTTTTGTGAGCCTTAATTTTCCCCCCTGTGGCAGTTTAAACACAGTTACACTGTGTGGTAGTATATATAACTTTTGGCATTGTTTTAAAGCACATGCTCCCATGATGATAAGAACATTAAAACATGACAAATATGCTGTTAAGGTACATCTACAAAAAAAAATTTTATGTAATCAATTTGTGATCAATCCTGAGTTAATTTTCAATTAATTGAAAAATATTTTAAGTTTAGATTTATAGACTAAATAGTAAATAGTCAACAATCAAGTCATTTTGTTATCATAATTACTCTTAATTTGCAAAGTTATCTAGCTTTATGCTATTCATAGCAATACACAGCATAAAATATCAAGTCATCTCCATAAAGCGCTCCTGCTTTGGAGTCACCTGAAAATTGTTTTTCCAGCTATATGCATCTCTAGCAGGTGTTTTTAACGGCACATCAAAGATCATTGTCTCCTATAACACAGCCACCTTCATCCCTGACAGTTGCCATTAGCGTCAGCCTGCAATGCAGATGAACACAGCCGTACGGCGTTAAGGTATATTTATCATGTTGTGTGTGTTTGTGCACTCCTCAGTTTTCTCATTCCCAGGAATTATGGGCTTGTGTTATTAGAAAGTAAACTCCCATGTATCTGGGTTTGGCTCCTCTGTCTTGCTCCCTCTCACACCCTCACTTTTACCAGACATTAAAAAATTAGTACCCAGCTTAAAAAGAGAGAGCGAGAAACTCCTATCAGAAAGTAAAGCTCCTCTGCTTAAACATGCAGTGTCTCACAGGAGTTATCCACAGTTTGGAACAACTACTACAACAAGGACTTGACAATGTCTTGTAGAGTTAATTCTGGCAGAAAGAGCAGATACAGACATGATGTAATGTGAAAAGAAATCTGCAGTCACAGAAAGTGCAAAACAACTGTTACCTCTAGAGTCTAAATTATGATAGTATGTAAGTGACACTTTTACTAGCAGTTCTTTTCTTTTTGGCTTTGAGAGAGCGATTAACAGTACAGGGAGTGCAGAATTATTAGGCAAATGAGTATTTTGTCCACATCATCCTCTTCATGCATGTTGTCTTACTCCAAGCTGTATAGGCTCGAAAGCCTACTACCAATTAAGCATATTAGGTGATGTGCATCTCTGTAATGAGAAGGGGTGTGGTCTAATGACATCAACACCCTATATCAGGTGTGCATAATTATTAGGCAACTTCCTTTCCTTTGGCAAAATGGGTCAAAAGAAGGACTTGACAGGCTCAGAAAAGTCAAAAATAGTGAGATATCTTGCAGAGGGATGCAGCAGTCTCAAAATTGCAAAGCTTCTGAAGCGTGATCATCGAACAATCAAGCGTTTCATTCAAAATAGTCAACAGGGTCGCAAGAAGCGTGTGGAAAAACCAAGGCGCCAAATAACTGCCCATGAACTGAGAAAAGTCAAGCGTGCAGCTGCCAAGATGCCACTTGCCACCAGTTTGGCCATATTTCAGAGCTGCAACATCACTGGAGTGCCCAAAAGCACAAGGTGTGCAATACTCAGAGACATGGCCAAGGTAAGAAAGGCTGAAAGACGACCACCACTGAACAAGACACACAAGCTGAAACATCAAGACTGGGCCAAGAAATATCTCAAGACTGGTTTTTCTAAGGTTTTATGGACTGATGAAATGAGAGTGAGTCTTGATGGGCCAGATGGATGGGCCCGTGGCTGGATTGGTAAAGGGCAGAGAGCTCCAGTCCGACTCAGACGCCAGCAAGGTGGAGGTGGAGTACTGGTTTGGGCTGGTATCATCAAAGATGAGCTTGTGGGGCCTTTTCGGGTTGAGGATGGAGTCAAGCTCAACTCCCAGTCCTACTGCCAGTTTCTGGAAGACACCTTCTTCAAGCAGTGGTACAGGAAGAAGTCTGCATCCTTCAAGAAAAACATGATTTTCATGCAGGACAATGCTCCATCACACGCGTCCAAGTACTCCACAGCGTGGCTGGCAAGAAAGGGTATAAAAGAAGAAGAACTAATGACATGGCCACCTTGTTCACCTGATCTGAACCCCATTGAGAACCTGTGGTCCATCATCAAATGTGAGATTTACAAGGAGGGAAAACAGTACACCTCTCTGAACAGTGTCTGGGAGGCTGTGGTTGCTGCTGCACGCAATGTTGATGGTGAACAGATCAAAACACTGACAGAATCCATGGATGGCAGGCTTTTGAGTGTCCTTGCAAAGAAAGGTGGCTATATTGGTCGCTGATTTGTTTTTGTTTTGTTTTTGAATGTCAGAAATGTATATTTGTGAATGTGGAGATGTTATATTGGTTTCACTGGTAAAAATAAATAATTGAAATGGGTATATATTTGTTTTTTGTTAAGTTGCCTAATAATTATGCACAGTAATAGTCACCTGCACACACAGATATCCCCCTAAAATAGCTAAAACTAAAAACAAACTAAAAACTACTTCCACAAACATTCAGCTTTGATATTAATGAGTTTTTTGGGTTCATTGAGAACATGGTTGTTGTTCAATAATAAAATTATTCCTCAGAAATACAACTTGCCTAATAATTCTGCACTCCCTGTAGAAATACAGGAATTAGTGGAAAAGTTTATATAGTGAAGACAGAAAGTAACGTCTCATTTAAGAGAATTTACTCCCCTTCCCAGGTAACTAATTGTTTGGCAGAAAAAAAGTATTTTAGATATTCTGAAAGGAAAAGCCTTAAAAGAACAGTTTGTTTCTTTATGACACTTGTGGGACAAGAGAGAGTTCAGCTCGGTCAACAGTTCATTATTAGACCTTGCTGATGAATCCAGACCATCAACCAGATACATGCTCCGTCCAAGTTTTTTATGGGACTAGAGATTGGGAATATATAGAGTTAGCACATCACCTCTTTCTGGTCTGCTATTGGAGAAGAAATCGCAGAAACTTGTGAGACTTGTGGAAGGATGTTGCGAGTTCTGTTCTGAGCCCTGATCTTCCAAGTTGAGTTTTAGAAGAACTTCTTCAGTGAATTCAGTCCAGATCCTATTGATGTTTACAGTGAAAGCTTTGAATAGCTGATTCTACCTCTGATGAGCAGAAGAGCTGTGATAACTGTGCTTCTGAAGAAATAAGACTTTGAGGACAGTAGGAACTGTCTGGCCCATCTCTGTTTACATTACAAAGCATTTTTCAGGGCTCAGACTGGTTGGTAAGGCTCTGGCCACATTTATATTTGCTTTTCAAAGACATCTTGAGTGATGAAATCTCAACTGGACAAGTCTAGTTTGAGACGCAGTGTGAACGATTATGTCTCTGCATGATGGTCCACTTACAATCCGCCTGTGCAAGAAACATTTTAAAACCAAGTATACACAGGGCTGCTATGCCTTTAATCAGCAATGTTTGGATTCCTCTGGTACTTAGGGAACAGAGTTTGGATTCATTAGACCAAATAGAACTATTTGACAGTGCTGACCATTTTATCTTAAAAAGTTTTTTGAGTACTTTGGTCTAAAATCGAGCCTCATTGGTATAATGAAGGCTTTTCGAGGAGATGTTCAGAGAGCACTAAAGATTAATGGCAGTCTGAGTGCTCCCTTTACTTTACACCGAGGTGTAAGCCACAGCTCAGTCAGAGGTGTAAGCCAGAGGTTTCTGTCTCGAATGCTGTTTAAATAGATGGTTTTACTTTTTTTCTGCTTATATTTATGATACTTTGTTACAAAACAATTTGCGCTACTATTGGTGGATATTAATAATATTGTTTCGTTTGAATGTGCAAGTGCAGTCTGACGTTTGCTTTCACCTGCTCTCTCAGAGGGTGCTCAGAGGATTGTGTAGATTCAACACAATAGATCCTTCAGCTTTTATGGAGCCACCTGCTGGTTTATGTCCAAAACTGAAACCAATTTCAGTAACTCATCTGCCTGAAAGATGTCATTTATTAAACCTGATATAAAGACTGATATATTGAAGACTAAAAATAAAAAACAAACAAAACACACACACACACACACACACACACACACATACACACACACACACACGTGTTTATACATGAGTGAAGCAAACAAGTGTCCCAAACCTGGCAAAATATTTACATTTATTAGGATTTTGTTCATTTAGATTTAAATGTATATACTGCAAAGCACATAGCTATTCTATTCTATTCTATGAGGCTTTTGGTGTGGTGTCAGGGAAAATGCAAAGTCAAATATGTAAATATGAGTTTGGTACCTTTTAAATACTAAGAAGTGATAATATTTTTTTATCGATTGATATTTATATCGCACGGGAATCCACTGACTTTTTTCTTACACTGTAGAAGGTAAACTTAGTGAAGAATTAGTGGGAAAAAAAGGAAAAAGTGTATTATTATTATTATTATTATTATTATCATCATTATTATTATTATTATTATTATTCTCATCCCCCAGCTGTTTTTATTTTGGGACTCGACTAGAGTAGCTTTGCACAATTAACACTTCAAGACAATCCTTGTTCATCTCATACTGAGCGTTGGTGCAGGTTCTATTGTCTGAAAAAAAAAGAAGAAAAAAAGTTGTTTTTAGTTCCCATTTACCTGCCTTTTATGCCATTTGACTGGTCCTTGCAATCTAAAAAAAAAAAAAAAAAAAAAAATTCAAGTGTTGGTGGGGCTAATAGACTGAGGTGTGTAGCTGTGATGATCGCATTAAAATTCATCTGTTCTCATTGACATTCAGTCAGTCAAAGATAAAGAACAGAGAGCGAGAGAGAGAAAGCCCGACTATATTTTAGACAGTGTGTAGGCACAATCAGCAGCTTATGTGCACTTACCCATCATATATAATACAATGCTTAACCACAAAGTGACAGTGTAACAGAAAACAGTATTTCATGATAACATTCATTTTAAATAAATCAAATGTATATAAATTTCTTATTTAACATGTTTTTGTAGCAAATATTCAAATTTAACAAAAACTGTCACATAACGTCCAATAATCGCTGCTGTTATTATGAGCTGAAAGATTCATTACTAAAAAATGAATTCAGATGGAAAAAAGGGTTTTTGTTGTTGTTGTTCTTTTGGGGTTTTTTGCATTAGTTCTTATCTTAGAATTTTGAACAAGAAAGAGTCCTAATAATAAAAGAAAAATGGTTGTTTTTAGTCGGACACCATAAAAAGCCAGAATCAGCTTTCTAGCTGACAGCAAATTGTTGGATATACACTGTTCAATTCATTTTTTACTGTTTAAGTTTTTTAATTATTCAAATATTTGGCCATAATTAATATGAGCATTTAAGAAACAGAGCACCCATTCATATTTTTACACTAATGCAGAGCTCATCCCAGTTCTTAAGAAGGGGGATACCCCGTGTGCTGGTCACCAGTCTGTCACAGGGCCAATGGAGAGAGACCAAAACAACCCATCACCAGTTAGACAGGAAGAAGCCAAAGTCCCCATGCAGACAGGAGAACACCAGCTCACCTTCTTGTTGTGGGACAACAGTGCTAACCATTGCACCAACATGCCAACTGAACAAAACACTTGGGTCTCTTTAATTTTGTTCTTTTTTATTTAAGTAAGCATTATGCACTAAATTGAAACAAAGACTGAATGGGGCGCTAACATGAACCATTCCTCTTAGATGCCCTGAAAAATAACATTACTATAAAATTAAGCAAAACACACAAAAACAGGGGATGCTTATTTGGGTGAGTACCAGGAGTGCCGTGTCAATGTTGGAGCCCCTTCCAGTTTGAGCCTCCTGAATTGCCAGTTACAGACACATTGACGCATGCATAATTTCCACTCATAACTTTGGAACAGTTGACATTCACCGCTTTCATCCAAGTTTCTTGTAAGTCACTGCATGGTGTAGAAAAAATAAAAAAATTAAAAATTCCACGAGGCAGGATATTTTTTAGGAGACTTTCTTACAAAGCGTAGAGTTTTTAAAGATGCTTCTTGAACAGCTGTGCAGCACACAGGCAATTTGAGATAAGCCTCACACAGGGGAAGTTAATTAGCAATATGGATCAGGCTTAATGAATACATGAAGTGCATCGCAAGACGTAATAGCCATAGACGTGTCTATTAAATGCAACTTTTATTTGAAGTCCCTTCTTAAAACTTATACATATGCAGTTTTGCTTTACAATCACACACATTTCCCGGATCCTCATTTGTATAGTACAAATCAGCCTCCACATTGCACCATCACAGACTGTAGTGCCATGGTTCACTGAATATGCACACTGATTTCTTTTATTTATTATTTCTTTTTTTCCCAGTGTGATGGGAAGTAATTTGCTGTAATGCGTGATCAGGGTGTTTAGAAAAAGCTATTTCATCTCACTGTGCTGGTCCCTTTCTCTGTGGGGGAGCCCGGTTGTTCCTGTTCTATCAAAACCAACCAGTGAAGCTGAAAGATTCTGTTGCGGCTGAAGCTAAATGAGACTTCACACCCCTCTGCTTTCCCTTTCTCAACTTTTTCTTCTTCTCACTGTGGCTTTTCTAATTCTTTGTCTCACAGCCTCTGCTCTCTGCCAGTCACAGTCACCTGGAGATGCATAAATAAATTCGCAAGGAAAGCAAACTAAAAGGCCCAGGTTTTAAGGGTGGGAGAGAAGAAGACAAAAAAATAAAACGCATGTGTAGTGGAAGTGAACTCAGATAAATGTCAATCACTGTGACTGTGAGTGCTCATCATTAGTATAATTCACCCCGGCAGGTGTTGGCAGCCTCAAAGAAAAGTTTAAAGTGAGAACAATGGTGTCAGCTGTTGTTATAATTATATTTTCAGATGGTGAATAAGCGCTAAGTGTAACCACCCACTCTCTGCATTTGTTTTAATAGAAGGTTTGACGCTGCACCATTTCAGGCATTTGGCTCATTTTGCCCAGCAGCAGCTGTGTCCTTAACATGATAATTCCAGTTGCCAGTGTTGAGCTGAAAAGGAAGAATAATAAGTATTCTTGTTTGCCAGATGGACATACAATAGGTGTGTTTATAAAGATATAAAATAAAAAATAAAAAAAATAAAAAACCCACACTGGTGATACCAGATCTGAAAAAGCCGCTGTGAAAAACGTCAGAAATAATAACCAGGGTAAGGTTGTAACTCTGACAGTAACTTAAAACTTCTTATTCTGTTACATTGCAGTTATTTTTCTTTAAAAATCAACCAGTTTTGGGGTTAAAATAATTGAGATTTGTTTCTCAAACTATTTTTCCAAAGGTCATGAATAATCAACTGTTATGTACAACAACAGGTCACAAACACTTAGATAACCTAAGGATAAAATGATAACAGCTATTTAGTTTGCAATGTGACAGAATCAGATGAATGCCCAATTCCGGGGAACCACCTGGCAGCGGATGCACATGGCAGCTAACAAGCACCTAGCAGCTAACCAGCTGGTGCTAGCTCGTGCTAGCTGGTTCTCCATCTTCATCAGCTGGTTTTTAACTAGTGCTGAGCAGACAGCATCCAGTGGGATGTGTATTGTGGCCAAAAATAGAACCGGAAGATTCAAAAGAAAAAGTAAAAATGTGAGCTGTAAAATCACAACAGTTAGCCGAGGCATGCTACATACTGAGAAGGACTACAGCTACAAATGATACCCTTTATCCTTTCATATTACACACAGTCATATAACAAATTAGTATAGCAAAGCCACACACTACAAACAGGGTTTTTTTTTACCATGAACCAATATTCTAATGTACTTTTTAATTAGTAAAACAATGACCGTCAATGTAATCTTTCTCTACCTGTACTAATTCTCCAGTATACCTGCAGCAGACATCCTAAGGTGATATAAATCGCTGCTGTCATGGTTCTGGAAGAAGAAAAAGGCACTTATCCCGTCTGCTTTACGCAGCCTTCCAATGAATGCCAAATGCGACTTGGAGGTGCTTTTCTATACATATAAAGTAGTGCATGTGTTTTGCACTGTGCTGTTTTTGATCTTTCTGGCTTAGAAGTTTCACAAATTTCATGTAGATTTTTTTTCCAGTGAAATGAGTCAGTTGACCTAATACAAGGTGTTTATTACAGTCATCTGACTGTACTTTTTGTACATCATGAATAACTTACTTCATTGAGTTATTTCTAAATTTAGCTATTCAAATTTTAAAACTCTTATTTGAATTTTGAGGAAAAAGTATTTTATCTTCATTTGTTATTTTTATGGTCATCGTGTCAGAACTGAACATTCGACGACACTCGTCTAATTCGACGACATTAGATGACACTAATTTGTTGTCACAGTGGGTCAAGAAATGAATTTAAAGAACTAAGATGGCACTGACAACATAAAAAAAAAGCACTACAGGTGCTTACAGCAGAAGCTGTAAGAGACAAATGCATCAAATAATGATAGACTTTGAACTGAATTCACCTCTTATGCCTCCTGTGAAAGTGCTCTGCTATCTTTACCAAGACAGTGGGTGACACCGTCTGTTAGCAATTGTTTGGTTTAATAGTAAATCAAAAATGTAGAGAAAGCAATCAGACCATTTCATCTCTTTTTGTGCTGTGAAATTGTGTAGAACAGGTTGGATTGAGTTGTGCTCTGCTTCGCAGGGTTGCTCACTCAAAACTGAAGACCTTCCTTTTCAAAAAGATGAACTAGGGAGAGTGACATTCAGAATAGCTATAAAGTAGACATTTAATGCTTGAATGATTGCACCGATCAAGGCAAGGACATCAAATAATATGATGTGCCTTACCATGGCTGGTTTCAATCATACGAAAGGTCATAGGTATGTCTGCTTTGACAAGTGGGCTTTGCACCTCAAATTATGGGTTTAGGCAGAAAAACGGCAAAAACACCCTCTTTGCTCTGTGAGAAACATTTTCAAAAGCCAGACAGCTCCGCCTAGGAAAACTGTCATTTATACAGGTTAGTTTTTCTATGGACAAAACAAATTAAATACAGTGTGTTAATCACACACACACACACACACACACACACACCCTCCCAATTCCCATCTTATGTGAAGCTAAACTAATTAATAATAATAGATTGCATTTATATAGCGCTTTTCAGGACCCCTCAAAGCGCTTTACAATACCACTATTCATTCATTCTCACACACTGGTGGAGGCAGCTACAGTTGTAGCCAGAGCTGCCCTGGGGCAGACTGACAGAAGCGAGGCTGCCATATCACGCCATCGGCCCCTCTGGCCATCACCAGTAAGCAGTAGGTGAAGTGTCTTGCCCAAGGACACAACGACCGAACCTGTCCTAGCCGGGGCTCGAACCGGCAACCTTCCGATTACAAGACGAACACCCAACTCTTGAGCCACGATCGCCCCAGGACTTAACAATTGACTCTTGTCTGTACAACATGGGATAACTTATGAATAATATGCCCGTTAGGCGCATTTTGCATTTTGAGGTTATTTGTTACTACACAGCATTAAAATGACATATTAAAAGGTTAAAGCTAGGGTTAGCATCTGTGTTTACAAGCCAAAATAACAAGCATACATGTTATCTGTAAATCGTGTGTTTTCACCAGTTGGATTTCACCATGCTGGAATATAGAAATAAATTATATAGGATGTAGTTCTTTTTAAAAAAGTAAAACATTCTTTAAATTTTGTTGTTTCCCCCTTCAAATCTCCTTGTGCACTGCTGCACCTGTCTCCACGGATAAGCTTTGACTGCTCCACAGAAATGTTGTGCTTGCCACTAGCAGGAGTAAATTTCCAGCTTCATAATTAGCTGCTGGGCACTGCTACTGGAGACACATGGGGTTGCTTCTTAGTTTCAACTCAGCTGCTACTATTGCCACTGTTGACCAGTGTTCCCAAACAAAACTGTAACAAAGCACAAAATTCTGTGTCAAACTGGCACAATCTCATAGTTGAGGATCTCTGGTGGCGATCAAGCCAAAAGATGCCGCATCAGGTCAGGAACAAGACCAGTGACGCCAGTCACATGGGCCATGAGACCAGTTTGTCACAACCACCAGTTTCTACAAAAATAATGTGTATTCCATGACCGGTTGAGAGTTGTTAGCCGAGATTACTCGCAGTTGCTGTGAAATCGGCTACTAAAGCCCCAATCGTGCAGGTTTTAGAGACCAAACACTTGGTAAATACCACTTGTTAGTGAAAACTGTATTGGTCCCAGTAAATTGAATAAGTGGAAGAAAACTGATGGATGGGTAGTTAAAACGTTATTTCTGTAATTCTATACTGTGCTGCTTACAGACAAAATAATAATACAGTTTTTAGTAAATTGCAAGTAAACACTCCACTGTGTTCTACATAAACTGTTCAAATATGTTGTAGAAATTTGACTAAGCTTGCAAAATCTTTCAGTAAAGTGTTGCACAGCAGCAAGCACACATTTTACATCCCCATCTGGGAGCTGCCCACAACAGTCACCAATCTTCTGCCATTAGCTGCTGAGCAGTTCCACTGGAGCCATTTGGGGTTTCCTTCTCAGCTCAAGGACAAATTGCAACAGTTGTTGAGGGAGCAGGGAGCTCTTTTTATTTCTTTTCTCAACCCAAACTGGCAACCTTTCAGTCATTATCCAACCTCTAGGCTGCCTAGGTCTGACTTAATATTTTTCATTAACACTTTTCACTTCGAGTTGTGTTCAACACCACTGCAGCAGCTAGGGGTTAATTGCCATTTTCAAGGGCATCTTGCCAGAAGCTGTTCTTTTGTAATGAAACTGTCAGACTGTGCGTTTGACACAATAACTATTCTTTTAGATTGTAGCAAACATAACAAAAAGACATGGATATATTAAAAAACAGAACACACACTTATCTCCGTATCTTGTCACAATGTAAGATTTTTCTCAGAAAAATAAAAGAATACCAAGCCCTCACTTGTCAACATTCATTTTTAAAACTGCAAAGGATACCATTCTGTCTCTTATTTCACTTTTTTTTTTTTTTATTAAAGGTAACAAGAAAAGGGAAACGTAGCAATCTAATAACCAGAGTGGGTGATTTGATAAGTTCCTGTACAGTATTTCGTTACAAAAGCCTGCCTACACAGAAACCTCAGGCATGCATAGAGGCTAGGCATCATTTTGTTTGCATCTCTATGTCTCTCTGCACACACACACACACACACACACACGCACTTGCATATACACCCACGCATTCACTGATTTCCAATGATGAGTAATGGGCCATTTAGCACATTGATATGAAGCTGCAACATGGCCGAAGATGACAAAGACTACAGTCCTAATGCTCCATCATTCATTCCCATGTCTCATTTAGGGCTGTAGAAATCCCATCATGTCCAGCCGTTTCTTTCATTTACACAGAAAGATGTATGAGAGATTCTGTAGATCATTATCCGTGGCACATAAGCAGGATATATGTAGAAATATAGTGCTACTGGCACCAGAATGACCTTAACTAATAAACCATTTATGAGAGCTGGATGAAAAGTTCAGCAAATATTTGGTGCCACTGACAATGAAACAAAAAATCTCATTATTAAAAAACAAAACTGTTAACTGCTGCAGGATTTGTTTGTAAAGTAGGAAATATGAATTCCAAAAAATCATTATAAATCTCAGAATGTGAAGTTGTTTATTTTGAATCATGTTTAATTAAAGAGTTAACAAATGTTACTTTTTAATGAGCCTCCCACCTCTTACTGATTATTTAGACTTAAGAACAAAACCTGGTTTGTATTTTGCCCCATTTAGGGGCAAAATACATTATAAAACATTAGAAAGTGCAATTCTTTACATTTCACCCATTTAGGGTAATGACATCAGCACTTTTTTTTAATTTATTTTTTTAACCACACTAGGCTACTACAGGTCATTCAAACTTAAAATTTAACTATAGATTCACCATCTACTTTACTAGGTATACCTGTGCAACTGCTCATTAATGTAGATATTTAATCTACATTAACGACATGACAACAACTCCCTACATTTAGGCATGTAGACATGGTTTAGATGATCTGCTGGAGTTCAAACTTAGCATCTGAATGGGGAAGAAGGGTAATTCAAGTAACTTTAAAAATTGCACGGTTTGTCTGAGTATTTCAGAAACTGATGTACTGGGATGTTCCCACACAACCATCTCTAGAGTTTACACTGGATCGTCCAAAAAAAGCAAAAATAACCAGTTACTTGCAGATCTCTAGGCTAAAATGTTCTTTTGATGCCAGAATTCAGGTGGTAATTGCCAGGCTGTTTCAAGCTAGTAGGCAAGCAACAGTAAATAACCGTTCATTACAATCAAAGCATGCAGAATGTATAGCACATGGTACCATATGGAGATCAGCTACAGCAGAAGACCACACTGGCTGCTCATCTTGTCAGCCAAGAACAGGAAACAGAGGCTACAGTTAACATGTGCTTGGGAAAATATGAAAATAGAAGATTGAAAAATTCTTGTCTGAGCTGATGATTTTTTTTTTTTCCTGCTGCCACATTTAGATGGTAGGGTCAGAATTGAATGAAAACACAACACGAGATGTAAACAGCAGGGATCGAACCTGCCTTGCATCTCCCTACTGCTGCTGACCATGTCCATCTTCTGATGGCTGGTTCTCAATCAGAGCTCAATCCAATAGACCACCTGGAGGAATCGGAGATTTGTATCATGCATATATAGCCAACAAATCTGCAGCACATGTGTGATGCTTTCATTCCAACATGGACTACAATCTTCAAGGGATGTTTCAAGCACCTTGGCATGTAGAACTGAGGCAGATCTGAAAGCAAACGGGGGCCCAACCTCGTACTAGCAACCTAATAATGCAAGTGGGTTTAGATAATAATAATAGCTTGTGCAAATGTTTATCCCTCCTTCATAACTTAACAATGGGAGAGATAAAAAGAACCAGTGTTTGGGTGAGTGATGTGGAGTAGAGGGTTTAGCTAGAACAAAGCATTTAATCAGAAAGAGATGAAATGTCTTCCTGATTGTTTCACAGTGGTTTTGTTCTCACACCTGGGGGAAATGTGTCACATTGCTCGACTGGTGGAAATGTGCAGACAGCCACTACTCCGGTTTATTGTGGCCAAGTTTGTTGTTCAAACATAATAGGTTTAAATGCCAGAATAAGAAAAATCTGTAACCAGACCAAACATTTCTTATTATAATGACAAACAGAATTGACTTTGTGTAGTCGCAGGCATCTGCTGCTGTAGAAATCTGACTGAGCTACAGTATTATTGCAAATGTCACTTCAGGCTGGTTGATGAGATCATTAAACAGGTAAACAGCTACAGGTGCACTCTCTTTAGACTTCACTAAATCATACAGCTACTGCATATGTGCACACGTGACAGTGTAACCTTACCTGATGACTTACCTTACAATCTGCAAGTTGAACTTGCAGATTGTAACTTTTAAAGAATCAATTACAAATGTATAGAATAAACCTTTGGGAAACTGGTGCCTTTTGTTTAAGCAAAAATAATTATAGACCTGCATAGTATAACAATATATAGTATTTTCTGACTGAATGTGATGTCTTACTAATCTCTCATCAGAAACCATCAGCCCACAGTCTTGTCCGTCCGAGATGCTGAACAGTTTGTCATATTGCTACATAGCACAATGTAGACAATAGTATTGGTATATTATTTTAGAAAAGCCAATACTACAACAATAATACTATACATGTGATATATTAGGAGGCTCTATTAAAAATGTAAACAAGTCATGACATTAAAAACAAGAACTTGTGATTTTTTTTTTAATCCTATCAATAAAAAGTTTTACACGTATTTAAAGGAGGAATATATACTCTTATACAACAACAAAGCTCACAGTTGAAATACTTACCCGTCTCGTCTGTTTTGCTTGACACACACACACACACACATATATGCTCTGATGCCTGTAAGCTGCAGTCCCTCAAACATATTTGACTAGTTTTGTCTTACAAGTGGAATAAATAGTTCATTTAAATAAAATACATACATGGGTTCACAGTTCAGTTTCCCGTGATATCTGCATCAATTAAAACTCCAATTCCCCATCATATTTTTTTTTTTTTAATGCCATGACTGGGTATAAATCTTACATCTGGGCCACATTTTGAGCAAACAATAAAAATGCTCTATGAAAATATATTTCTGGATTTCACTGATTCATTTAGCTTGCTAGCTAACTGCATTAGATCCTTGATCGCCTTATGCTCGAGCAGCTGTCTCCTCAGACTGAGCACACTGCGCTATTTCATGCTGCAGCATTTTGACAGAAGGAAACAGAAGGAAAACCAAACAAAGTAACAGAAACCCTAGAATCAGAATACTTTATTAATCCCAGAGGAAATGATGTAAAAGTAGAGAACAGAAACTTTTTCTCAGCCAGAGGCAAGAAACGTTAGTGTTCATGCACAAGCAGTCAGTATCAAACTGGTGGTGAGCAGGGTTGGGTGCAGTAACATGTTACTGCAGTCACATGAATATTACAAGCATCTGCACAGAGAGCATGCTAACACAAAGCTAGTACATGCCAACAGCAGCTACAAAAAGCTAACAAAGGCAGTGATGAGCTTTCAGGGCTGAACGTTGTTGTGTTGTCAATTTTGTGTTTGTGTCTTTGTGTGGACCTGTAGCTTCAGGTTTACATTGCTAACTGATAATTTTGTCACAGTGTCCTTCAGGTCATTTTACAGAGTAATACAAACATCAAAGTAGTGTAATGAATTACTTTCTGTGGCAAGTAATTAAGCAATGTACGGCATTGTGTTTAATTAAAGTAAGGAGAAATGTGTAATACATTACTTTTGAGTAACGGACCCAACACTGGTGGTAGGACTACTGTAGGCGACATATGAACACATTCGGAAAAGTTGTAGGATCCATGATTCACTCATGAAAGCTTGTTTGAAAAATCGACATGCCCATGTGTTCCTGATCCTTTGCTTAACAGTTACCCAAGCCCATAATTTCCATTGTTTAAACTAAGCTTGGCTACAACAACCTGCAAATATATCATACAAACAAATATCAAAATAATTTACACTAATTCATTCACAAAAAGGCTTAAAGAATAACATAATATTAAAAAAAATATAAGTGTATTATCTAAGCAAAGGGTTTTACTTAGATAAACCTAACAGTATTATTACATACAGCATCCTTACATTGTCAGTCACACTGAACAGAAACACACCTTTGTGTCTACATGTGTGAGTTGTAGCTTGGCACCTTCAGCAAACAGAAAAGCTGACATTTGGTTTTCCTGTTTCTTTCCTTTCCTTCTTATGAATGACCTCTGGTGCACTACGCAGCTTAAAACTTGCCTCCCTCAGATTTTTTCTTTGTTTCCTCTAACTTTTGTTCTGCCAGTGAAAAATAAACTCAGGATGAACGGTGGTCTGGGAAGGGGGAGGATTTGCTAAAAGATGCTATTGATCTCTTTATTCCTGAAATAATTTGTATGGCTTGGCAACCGCAGCATCATCCCTTATCAACGTCTGCCAAAAGCCAGGCAGCGGCCTCCTGGGTGTAAAAGCTCTGAGAAATAATGCTTCTCATCACCAGCAAGAATGGCAGACAAGGAGAAAGGAAAAGGAAGATGGGGAAGAGGTGGGGCAGAGAGAAAGGAGGCGGCATGAGAGTCGGATGATAGAAGCGAGAGGAGGCTGAGGAAACCGTAAGTCTGAGTCAAACTTCTGAGATCCACACAGGAGACAGATCACATGAGGCAAAAAAGGTGAAATGGGGGAAAGCAAATGTGTGTAATGGTGAGCGTGTACTGTCAAGGTTTAAGCTATGTTCAAACCTGCGTAAAAATTGTGTTATGATAAATTGTCACGAACCTGTTTTGTTTAACCCTCTGGGGAAAATTATCCTAAACACTGTTATGCAGTGATAATTTGAGCTGTAAAACATTTTTCATACTCTGAAACCAAGGCCATTTCACTGTGCGATAAAGGCTTTGTTGTTTTCTGCTTTTACCAGCAGAGCCGGTTAGTTTCCAATTAAATTTCTGTGCTTCTAAAGTATTGTAATTGATAAAAGTGGTAGGTATCTGAGATGCTAATCCTTTATTTGTAATGCATTTATATTAATTCAAACAAAACTTAATTAACTTTTGATTGAATAAGCCCCAGACGAATGTTTGCCATAGCTGGAACATTAATGGAAGTATTCAGTATGGAAATGTAAAACATTGTTAATTAAAATTGCTTTTCAGCTCTATGGTGAAAGTGTTTTATATTTCCCTTCTGCTCAATGTATGCTAATGTAAACCTTATTTATCATTATTTGCAAAAGCATCTATGAATAGGACGTATCGCTCGTCAACTGAAGGAGGAGGTGTTGGCTGCAGATGAAATGATGCTTAGCCTCTATCGGCATACCTGAGGTGAAAAGTTGTGTAAATGAGATTATCTTTGAAGTTAAACTGCTGATTTGCAGCAGTTTAACTGCGCTGTGTCCGCCTGTCTCTGCACAGGTAGAAGCCAGTGGAAGGAACAAAGTTTCTTTTCCCCACAGATCCTGAAAATGCAGCACTTATTTTAAAATAATAAAAAACTAAAAATAAATAAAACTTTAGAACAGATATCATTGGAAAATATGATGCATGTCAAAACATATGCAAGACAATGATCCATAATTATAGAAACCCTACAGCCAGATGCCTCGGGTAACTTCAGAATTGTGAAGACGTTTGACACTCTAAAGAAGCCAAATTTTCAGTTTCACCTTTAGTACACAGAAAAACTTTATTGCTTTAATAGGGAGGAAAAGCACAAAACAAGCAGTAAAATCCACAAACATAAATGTGAGCCATCAGGCCACATAAAAGGATCAATCCACACAAAAAGCTGTCTGTTCCTCGTCTGTCTCACAGAAATTACAGTTAATCGTTCAGTCTGCAGTCTGCATTGTAGAGCATCGAGTCAGAGTGGATTACTCAATGCATAACGCTTTTTTTACATTATAAGTGGGGCAAAATCTCTAACAGTGGGACTTATTCCACTGTTATATTAGAAGCTTTACAGATACACTCGGACTAAGTATATGAAAGTATCATGCATTCACTTGACAGAAAAAAAATAAATAAAAAAAAATAAATAAAAATTCCCCGTTTCCCTGAAAAAGCAGGGCCAAAGACGATTGTTGGAGGTGTTGGATACTGCAAACTGATCTCATGAGCAATAATCACCCCTCATCTAATACAATGTAAAACACTGGGAGACTCTTTGAAATTTCAGAAAGAATTTATAAAGAAACCTTTTGTTGAAATTTCTAGCATGATTACTTCATTTGTACAAAAGAGGAAAAAGTGATTGTTAAGTGAATGCACAACACTCCTAAACCAGTGTCAGCAATACTTTTCCTGTTTCATTGTATCCTCCCAGGTCTCTCTGGCCTGCCAAGGCGGATGTGTAGCCTTCTTGAAAACAACCTTTGTAAAGTAAATTAGTGAAGGTTTGAGTGTTAACAGGACCAAACACTTTAATGTGGATTTCCAGTAACAGTTACAATTCCCATCATACATCTGACAAAGTGAGACAAGTTTACTATTCAAGAACACATGCCAAACACTTACAGTAAAAACATGTTTTATACTGACATCTAGCCTCTGAAAATGGGTTTTCTATGAAAAGGGAAAAAAAAAAAAAAAAAAAAAAAAAACACCAAACATTTTGCTGGAGCTTAAAGTGGAAAGAAACTGAAAAGAAGCGCTAACAAAGACTGCTGTGTACATTGCATCAATCGTGGAATGCAAGGTTTCAAAACTAGATTGGATCAAAAGTTTAGAGCATCAGACCGGTGACCTAAATGAGAAAAGCGACTGAAGATTTTGACATTCATTTCAGTGTATATGGAATATGTGCCCACACTGTGTGAACCGTTTTCCCCTCATTTTGTTGCAACAGAAGCTCTTACAGTGTTGTTTACAGGTGAATCACCTGCGTGTCATCGCTGTGCTGCAGTTTATAACACACTGACCTTTGTGTGTTCCTGTTCAATTGACTTTTGTTAAAGGGCAGTGCTTCGCAGCTAAATGTCACCACTGGATTTTTTCCTCTTGTCTCTTCCTTGTTGAGCATGAGCAGTCCTTCCATCTGATAACTCCTCTGTTGTTTGACAAAACGTCCCTCTGAACAAACTCACGGTGACTCAGAGTTCCCATGGAGTTATCAAGATGTTAAGAAGATGCTGAAATATATTTGGTTGACTCGAGGCTTCAAAATGGGAGGTCACAAACCGTGGAGTACCTATGTCTCTAGAAAATGACAACAACATCAGTAAAATCTTGGGAATCCACAAACCTATGGATACTGTAATGTTTCCACATCCATCTTTTTGATTAAAGTCTACCTTAGAACAAAGTGGACTTCATTTTCAGCAATGGGATTTAACTTATTCCCCTCTTTACCCCAGCAAACCCCAATGAGGGTCAAGTGCAGGCAGCAATTCTTAAGACCTGACCAGAAGGAGAGACGGCTGAGGATGTGAGAGCCTGCATGTGAAGGCAAGACAGAGATAATTCAGGGGTAAGCCACCCTCACCAAGCTCTGTTTCCCTCTGTCAATAAGTTGAGGAGCAGCTCCTGCAACACAGAACCTCATCTCACAAATAAACCACACTCACACAGTGCCATTAGCAGTAGCTGGTCTGTCAGACAGAGCAAACACTCCCATAGTTAATATTTAATAACGGCAAACAGTCTCACTGTGAATGCCGGTATTTACACAAACACAGTGTGAGAAAACATGCACTGAGCCAACTACTCTAGGTTATGTGGACAGCGTGCATGAAGGCATGTGTTACAAATGAAAAGGGATGAAATGGACAAAAATGGCTTTTTGGCACACACACACACACACACACACACACACACACACACCATGTTTTTATAAGAAGACGACGACAAAGAAGAAGAAACTAAGGACTGGCTGAAGGAGTAAACTAGTTTGTGACCCTAAGGCTGAACATCTTCAGGGACTTGGTTCTTTGTTCCCCAAGAGGAAGTTATGTCCACAAAACCAGGAGCAACACACCACTTAAAAATGTTTACTCCATATAAGGAACACAGTAATCCTTCTCTTACTGTGTAGATTCTCGTGAGAGACCGTGTGGTATGAACAGCAGCGAGCGACTGAAGGCCGGGGCCGTTCTATTAGTATCTAGGTCAGAGGGTATATTGTTTTGGTGTGCCTCATCCATCTATGTTGTGGATGTATCAAGGGGCGAACCCCAGAAGTGTTCTTCCACACATATCACGCACACAAGGACAGAGGTGCAGGCCTAAGCCATCTTGTGTGACGGTCAAACTGCAGATGTACCATCTTTATTCCTCTTTCATCTTTGTTCGGATGCTGCAGAGATTTCGCTTCCAGGTCCAATCAATAATACGACAAATTGACAAAAGCAGCCGTGATAAGAATGAATAGCCATGGATCATCTTTTCTGACCTAACAAGTGATCAGACAGAGGATATTAAAGCCATATATATATAGTACCTCAACACTCAGTAACCCTAGTTCTGCACTGAACTGAAAATATAAAAAAAACAAAACACCCTGCAGAGTCGTTAAGTTTGGGTCTTCGATTTGTGTTGATTCTTCATCTGTGTTGGTTTGCCTGCGAACCTAAAAACTCTAACCACCTTGGGTTTTCTGCTTCTGTATCAGTTGTACCATAAGTGCACAGGTTCTCGCAAACATTTCCAGTAATGAATCCGCATTCTGTTAGATACACACGTACGTTATGACTGTACGCTGCTTTTGCAAGCCAATTTATGCCAGCTTCTGCTCTTCTTTTGTCCCCTCAGTTGTTGAACATTATTCATTCCTTTCCACCATCCTGTCTCTTTTAGCACAGTTTTGTTTTTCCCCCGTTTCACCTGCTTACAATGAAAGCATTTGAAAATTTGGTGTTTGCTGAGCTGCAATCCAAATATTGTAGCACTCAAGGGAGAACATTTAGAAAATATAAGTAGCAGTGTTTGATGGCAGCAAGCTTGTGTAAGTGTGCCATCGACATAAAATGAAGCCAGTTTCAACTGTTCCTTTATGTTAATGCTGCTTCTCCTGTGGGAAGACACGGTATGGGAAAAATATTTCTAAATTTGCAGAAACAAATCACATGAGACCGAGCTGCTTTAAAGGTGTTGAAGGTAGTTTTTGAAGTCTGACGCAGTGCAGATCACAAAGTCAGTTTTGTGTTTAGCCCAGGGGTTAACCTTGGCTGGATTCTGGTGAGGCTTCTGTCTGATGTGATAGGTATAAGTTTTTCATCAGCCCTGTTTTGAAAAATATTTACCAAGGTTTTTTTTTTTTTTCCCCCCTATATACGGTCATGCAAAAAGGAAAGTACATGCTCTTTTGAGCCTAAGGGTTTACGCGTCAGGATTATCAAAAAACCAAACAAACCATTTTGGTCACTGCTAGGTTCAGCCTCAGATGAACAGCACACTAGATTACACCGTAACATTTACTTAAAAACTAAGCTAAATGCAGAATCAGTGTGTGAAAAACTAAGCACACCATTACTGCTTCCATAGGAATTGAGGGTAACTTGATTAAATGAATATTAGCATGTGAGCATCTCTGTAAGAGCAGAAGTCTGCTGGTCTGGAGTATCCAGGTGCAATGGTCTTAGAAAAGCTAATTTTCCTTTTTAAGATCATTGCCCATCAGACTGGGAATGGTTATGCTACATATATTACAAGTAAGGATAAATCAGATCCACCAAGGGGAGGCTGTAATTAATATGATTTTTATTGTAAAAGAAGATAGCAAAATGACCCGAGAGTACTTCAGAACAGAAGTTAGAGAGTTTGGATTGAGCTTAGAGTGAATGTTAGGAAGAGTAGAGCAGGATCAGTGGTTTCCTGAAGGAAGCCAGACAGAGCAAAATCTAGAGAGCAGGGAGCTGAACTGAGCTGTGCTTGTGTTGAGTGCTGGTTCCACTCATAGAGGAGTAGGCAGTGTGAGAAGAGAGCAGGGGCTGGAGCTGGGGCAGGCAGATGGTTAGCAGGGTCTAAAACCTATTAGATCCTGTTATTAGCCTTCTGGCACTGCTAAGAGCCATGACAAGTGACTGTAGAACTCTTGATATGAAGTTTCTTCGTAATATTAAGTTTCCATGTGTTGCTGTAGTAAGAGATTAATCCATGGGACATGGCGGCTGGGAACATTTGGTTCTTAGCCAAAGTTAGACAGACCCAGTATTGGGATGGGAAGAGCAGCCTGCTTTCCACTGATTTTGCGCTTCCTCCTCGTGTTTTAGAAAATAAATTCAAACTTGCAAGGCCATTTTGTTTGTTCACATAACACACAGCAAGAGGAGGACAAGGCAGGTACATAAGTGAAAAAGGCAAGCATCAAAGCTAGATCCTGCAAGAGCCAGAGCAACTCATTTAACTCAACTTCTCACCACACTGAGTAGGTCAGCGATCTGGTGATGAGTGGAAACCTGAGCTGGGGTTGAATTCTGCAGGTAAGTGATAATGACATACAGATGAGCCTGAGTCTGGAAAACCCATGCCTAATCTAGGAGGTAGAGTATGCACACACTCTCCTGTCTACAAACCTCTTCTACACAATCAGGATCTGAGCAACCAAACTTGATACACAGGTATATCTTGGGCTCTTGAAGGTTCTTATCTATATTGTATAGTAATGAGGTCATTAGGATGCCTAGCAACCATGTCACAATGGTTTAAAAAGGCCTGTTTTTCCACAATGATGCACCTCTAACACCTTATAAAAGTATATAATTTCTATTTCACTGCAGTAACATTCGATCACATATGATATATAACACAACATGTTGCCTGGTAACCACTTAGCAATGGGCTAAATGACTCATATTTAAATCTTTAGGGTTTATGCACTTACACCTTATGAAAACATCTTATTTTAATTTCAGCTAATCTCATTTATTTTTACAAAAGTTGAATTACAGATTCCTAATAACCACCTTACAATGGTGTTCCCATTTTAAACAAATTACAACTTCTACCACTGATTTTTTTTTTTCCTTTTACATTTCTAAATTTGATTAATTACATCAGTTTCCAACAGCACGAACAATTCATCTATTTTCTTCCCCTTCTGGGGCCAGGTTGCAGGGGCAGCCTAACGAGAGAAACCCAGAATACCCTCCCCTCTCCTCATCCACCTCCTCCAACATCCAGGAAACAATGAGGCGTTCCCAGACCAGCTGAATCTTTCCAGCATGTCCTTCTATCCCAGGGACCCCTCGATGCCAGACACCCTTCAAAGGAAGCTCACTTTTGTCACTTGGATCCATGTTCTCATTCTTTTGGTCACTATACAAAGCTTTGACCATAGATGAACATAAATCAACTATTAAATCCTCTTTAGAATAAAGTGCTTGTATTAATGTGTGTGAGTAGGTAAATGAGCCATGTTGTATAAAGTGCTGTATAACAACCAATCCACTTACCTCGTCCCCAGTGATGGGTGGATTGTCCCCCTCGTCCCCAGAACCTGGTTCCTCTACTGAAGACATCCAACTGAAGATCAGGTGGATCCTAGATAATGATTAGTTGGGAGCTGAGTTAAACCTGTGACCTAGGCTGTCCTGGTGCCACATGCACTTACAGACACCCTTATGTTCAGATATTGTCCTCTTTATAGACAAACTATCATGTGATGAGAAGTCCAATAATAGAACGGCACTGTGGTTCAGATCAGGTAGGCGATTTGCCTCAGGCATGGCTCCAGGGTGGGGCCCTGGTAAACTTATTCCAGACTGGGTAATTTTGCCCCTTGATTCCCCCCCCCCATATACATAGGAGTGAATTACTCTTTGTGGTCCCTTACCCAATTTTTCCTGGGAAATCAGAGGCAAAAAGCCCCTAACAACAAAGCCCCTGGGATCACTGAGACACACAAGCCCCTCAACCACAGTAAGGTGTGGAGAACCAGCACAAACAGACCAAACAAAATCAAACATGCTGCAAATCAAACTGACAGCACTATACTTTTAAAAAAATAAAATAAACCTTCCTCCTTAGAACAGGTCGAGATAAGACCTTAAATATATAGATTAATACTCGCTCGTGGTTGTAGGAAAAGCAGGTTTAAATGTTTAATGCAGCTATACTGACTCCATCCTAGAAAAGAAATCCGTCACTGAATTTTAATTTCTACATGTTTGACAGTGATTATCAATTAAGGCAGACTGCGGCTGACAGTAAGGCACGTTACTAGCCTCCAACGATCACAGACATGGGGATACTGAGATGTTGACAGTTATCGTCTTTGAATGAGTGTTCCTTTGCTTTCGGTCTATTATAGTTCTCAAATATTCTACATTAATTTTACCTGCAGGGCTTTAATTTAAACTTGGCATTTAAAATATACACGTAGTGTTCTTTCACCGACTCCTGCCTTCCGCCTCAGCTTAAAAACAGAGATGGGTATGTTTTCCCCACAGTTTCACATTTAGATGCAGCAGTTGTTTCATTTTCTCTGCTTCATTAATTAATAGGCTCAACTTCAGCATTTGCATGGAAACTCATATCTGTGAACTAGTCCCTACAGAGACCTATGAACATATATCTTTTTTCCCCTCCAATGGGTCAAAGTTAATATTAAGATTAATTAACCCACTTATTAGCAGATAAGATCAGAACACCAAACACTGATCTGAGGTCACTGCAGCTATATTAACACATCCATCAGAGGATGAGCTTTACCCGAAAGTCAATTATATCACTCCCATTTCCATCCCCTACGCCCACATGGATAGGAGGTTTGTGTTGCGAGGAAAGAAGATGTTAAGCAGTGAATTGAGACCAAATGAGTCTGCAGGATGGATAAAAGAAGATGTAAGCAAAACAAGAGGGAGGAGGAGAAAGTTTGGGGAAAGAGCAGCCAGCACAGAAGGTGAGGGCAGAGGGAGTGCTGCGGTGGAGAGAGGCAGGAGCAGCTATGGTGTGACAGCGCACACTTAGACTGACAAGAGAAATCATCCAGGCTGTCACTCTGGGGGAGTCAGCTAAGGGAAGGGGAATGGAGGAAATGGAAAGGGTGCGTGTGTTTGTGCGATGACTGTAAGAAGTGGAGCGTCCACAGACGTAGACAGAGATAGATGCGTTCTATGTTTTAATTTAATTAATTTCTTCGCCCTTTTTTTCCCCTCCCCTAACATCTGTCATGTACGTCAAACCATTTTTCATGTGTGACTTATTTGGGTCATGATGCAGCAGTTTTGTGTTTTTTTTGTTTTTTGTTTCCCCCCCCCCCATGGAAATGTCAGATGTTTTCTGAACATCCAACTGGCCCTGATTAGTGCTTGTTTTAAGGATATATTTTAAACAGGATGGCTGCAACTGAAATGCCTTAAGTTATAACCCCCCCCCCAAAAAATAGGCGCAAACAAATGACATTCAGAAGTACACACAGTCCAGGTTCCTGCATTTTCTTTAGCAATTCTGCGCTTAACAAGTTTGAGTTAGACTATGAGAGCTTGTAGAAGACATACAAAATGATGCTCAGGTCTTGTACCTGGTCAAACTTTTAGTTTTTCTTTAATGTGCTCTAGTGCTTTTCACACATTTTTTTGATTGACAGATGCAGTGCAGCTTGTTTTTCTAGTGACAAAAGAACAAAATTATTCTGGATTTTTTGACCACAGTCAGTGCAGCAGAGTTAGAAAACAGTGCATCATGAAGTTTTTCCTTTTGGATAAGAAACAAGCAATCTACTTTAGATGCATACAAACAAAGTACAAGAAAAACTCGCACACTAAATCAGGACAGGATACTAATGTATACGAGGCCAGTTACACTTACTGGCCACTTCATTACATCAACAGCTGACAGCATTTAGGCATGTACACATCAGGTCAAGAGGACCAAGTTCAAATCGATCATCAGAATGGGGAAGAAAATGATTTTGAATGTTACGTAGTTGTGCTAACGTGTTAAGATTTCTCCACGTCGGTATCTGTAGGGTTCACGGAGAATGGTCTGAAAAATGCAAAACAGCAAAAATGCTTTCGATGCCAGAGCTCAGATAGGAAGGCAACAGTAACTCAAATGACCACTTGTAACAATCAAGGTATGCAGAAGAGCATCTCTGAATGCACAATGTGTCAAAGCAGATGGGCTACAGCAGAAGAAGACCACACTGGATGCCGGTCCTGTCAGATAAAAGAAAACTGAAGCTACAATTCACACATGCTCACCAACGTAAGACAATAGAAGATTTGAAAAATGTTACCTGGTCCGATGAGTCTTGATTTCTGCTGATACACGGTTAAAGCATCGACATCAGCATGACCTGTATCAGTGGTTCGGGACGGTGTGGAGGATACTTTGTACAATTCAGGACCCTTAGTACCAACTGAGTATTATTTAAATGTCATGGCCCATGTCCACCCCTTTGTTACCAAACTGCCCAACATCTGATGGCTGCTTATGGCAGGATAATATGCTTTGTCACAAACCTCAAATCATCTTAGATTGTCTCTGACTGGTTCTTAATCATGGCAATAAGGTCATCGTACCACCACAGTCACCAGCTCTCAACAGAACACACACACATGCTTTGGGATGTGTTACAATGGGACAGTTGCATCATGAATACGCAGCTGATTGTCACAACGGTCAGAGGCCGATAGCTAAACTGAAGTCAAATGCAGAGAACCACAGAGATGGCATGTACGTTTTAGTGTTTTATTAAGAAAACAGATTAATTCGTAGCAAAGTGTTACTAGCGATGCAGCTGTGGGTCAGTGAGGGTGAACTGGGAATTGACAGGTGGGACAGGAATGGAGCGGGTGCGACTGGGAAGAGAAAAGAATGAGGTTAGAAAGGTGGCGGGTGCAGGACACTTAGGGAAGGTGAGTATGACTGATATTGCTTACTGATAGCCAGAGTGAGTTTGGCTTTGAGGGAGCGGCAGCGAGAATCTGGGTGAGTACTGAAGAGGGCTGACCTGAGTTCCACTGCGTCCGAGGTGGTGAGCGACAGCTGGAGGGCAGGCAGGTGAGGTTTTCTGTATTTTCCGGAACGCGGCGATAACCCGAGAAAAGCTGAGGTTGAAGGCAAGTGGTGAAGAAGGTCCAGGGAAAATGATGTCATTGACAAACTGGCAGTGAAGTAGAGTCTGAGTGGAGATTAAATCCTCAACCTGATTACCCAGAATCAGCTTCAGGTGTGCAGGACTGCAGGAGCAATGATGGCTCCGCCCAGGGGTGGAGACCAAGGAAACTCAGGTGCCTGATGGAATTTTCCAGATCATGACACTGACAAACGTGCACTAACTGCTATCACGCTGGACTAAAATCTCAGAGGAATGTTTCCAGCACCTTGGTGAATTTAAGCCAGTTCTGACGCATAAGGTCTACTGAAGGGGCCAGTGTATGTATATTAATAATGTTGAACATTTGATAAACTAACACCGTGTCTTATCATCTGTGTGCTCATGATTTATGAGCATACTAAGTGAGTTTATTTTTTGTTTTTGTTTCTTAGAGTAACTTTAAACACATATTAGGCACCTGAAATTTAAAACTGAAATCGACAGACTTCCATATATCACTTTATTAAAGTTGTATTAGGATGCATTAAAAGAAAAGAACACAATCTCATGTTGAACCAGCAGGAAGTCTGCTCCAGATGAATGGCACGAGACATTAAACAGGCTAACTGTGAACACGGAGAGGCATTCTAAAAAGACAGCTCTAATTCAATATTGAACTAATCCATCTGCCCCACGTCACAGATAGCTATCAGGACCACAAACAACCTCACAGACGAACACCGACTTTCATTACTCAGTCTCAAAATCCCTCTTGCTGTGCCTCTTTGGCTTAACGCTGACATATTGAATGTTTCTCGCCTTTTGATTGGCCCACTTTGTTTTGCCTCTCTTTATTGGTTGGTTCCTATTCTGCTGGTGCTTGTTTTTGGGGCTTATCCACAGCTGTAATTATTGATGCAATGATATGACTCCATGGCTTTCTATCAAAGAGCACTGATTGCCAGTTCAGAAGCCGAGGCCAATTTCCTGCTTTCTTGTCAGTGTTCATGCTCATGCCACATAATTAGGCGCTGTGGCTTAAAGGAAAATTATATCAAACGTTTCTCCTCCGCCATTTCAAATCCTCATATTGCACGGGCTGCGCGGATCAATAGCACAGAGGGGAGCACAAAAGTCACGGTTAAAGAAATGCAAATGAAACAGAGTTAGATGTAGCTGCAGTATCGACTCCAGAAGGTAAATCCATGTGTTGACTTTGTGATGGAGTTATACGCTGCACAACAAGGCTGGATGATTTCCTATAGAAGCAAACAATTCAACCTGTAGAGAAAAATATTTCCGGCTAAACAGAAATAACAAAGGGTTTTGATATCGATTTCATTCTCTCTGACGTTTTTTTTCTCCACTCTTTCATCAGCCACCTCTAGTTCATGCTCCATCCACTTAGCATTTCTCCCTTCCTCTTCTGTTTTCCACGTCCTTTTCTGTCCCTTTGGTTTCATCCCACCTTCCCTCCTGCTGTCACACCCTCCCAGTTCCCCCTTGTTTTCCATTCTTCTTTTTATAACCCTCCCCTCTCTGCCTTTGTAATCAGAGCTGTGACTGAGCAGTGTTTACAGGGTCTTCCCAGGGGCCTGCCAGTGTGGCACATTTGCTTTACAACTACTCACCTCACCTCACCCTCCAGTCCCTCTCTTTACTCTGGTCAGATTACAGAGGAAGAGACAGAAAACATTCTCCCTACAAACTCTTCACTCCCACTTTATGCATCCCCGCTCCTCCACCGTCAAACTCTCCCACCCCCTGCTGCACTCTCCAAGCGCTGGCAGACCGGCAGGAGGCCGTCTTATCTTTCTGCTCAAATGGAGCCTCGTCTCTCCAGGCATCGTGGTTGCACAGCAGAGCTTGGTTAGACCATCAGACTGGAACATGATCATTTAACACTGACTAGGTGCACCGGCCTGCTGCGCACAGCGAGGCGAGCTGACAAAGATGCGGCTGCGATCATTTGCGCGCACTTGCGTACAAGTTACTCAGACACCAACTGAAAGAATTTATAGCACCACCAAGTGTGTGCACCTATTTTGACAATCAAATGGGTTTTAATGAAACAAGCACAGGTGTTTCGCTGAACGACTTAAACATCTCTGGAGTGCAAAGCTTCTTTCGGTTCTCCTCGGAGCTCCACAAACGGAAAGAACTAGCGTTACAGCAGAGTGGGAGTGGTATCCTTTTTCTTTTTTTTGACATGTCTATTTGTGTGAGCATCAGATGAGCTGATTGGCACTGGAACTGACTGATTGCTCTTGAGGGAAGGTGGTAATTTCTCTGTCATATTGTGACTGATTATAGCTCTGAAATATGTCACTGTTCCAACTCCATCAGAAGTTTTTGACAGGAGGCTTTGATGTGTGTTCACACAGACCGGTAGACAGACAGCTATCAAGAACCCACTCCACAGGAAGTAACACAGCTGCTTTTGACTCTGCTCCGTGCAGACACCTGTGTGTTGTGTGTCACAACATACCGTGCAAATGCACGACGAATAAAGTGATTCTTAAAAACGACACTACTTCTCGTGTTATCGCAGCTTGCCTGCTTAAAACGTATACAACATGTGCTGGGGTGATAATTGAGTGACGGACAGACTGTTGGAGAGAACATCTTACTTGCAAATTTCATACTGAAATAGAAAAGGAGACTATGTAGCGCAAAAACCTGCAAACCTCAGACAAAAACAACAGATTATGTAGATGATTTGCGCCTAAAAACCTCATATAAGAGCACATTAACAAGTTTTTCTGTCCTACACGGAAGAAAATTAAATGTCTAAGGAGATCAAGCTACCTCTACAGCTTTTGCCTGGAGGCTGCCAGAACGGCGTAACAGCAGACATTTTATGGAGGAGCACTTTATAAGCCAATGTTCCACTGGGGATGTGTAACATGAAAACTGACTCACATCCTTTGCTTGTGGGCACAATATTTAGCAAGTCTTTTTTTTGTCTTTTTTGTTTCCTCACTAATAAATTCAGTTTATAGGAGTTGAAGCCCACATTGCAAGTCTATTAAATATAGATTTAGATTCACTAGACTAGTCATACCAGTAAAATATCTATTCTTTTAAGAATACATAGCATTTCAGCAGCACTGTGTTATAGATGAATTATTTGGATCTTACAGCGTAACAGTTGGATACTTTGGCTCTTTTAAGTTATTATACTTTAGACTCAAATAGGTCATTTTTCTCATGGGTCTCCACTGGATAAGGTTGTTTTAATGACCATGGTTATTCGCTCTATTTCAGGGGCCAGGCTGGAAGAAATTCAATCCCATCATCACACTGAATTTGAATAAGGAGCTAAGGGTCACAGTGTAGCGTGGCTATTATCATACGCCTCATTATCACACACTTGGTTCATTCAGATCAGGTTTTCTTGGTCTTGTCCCTTAGCAGACAGAGAGGAAAAAAGTACCCAAAAAGATCATGTTACAATAGTTCAAAGGGTGGAGGAAGTGGAAGTGACTGGAAAAATCAGTTTTCCTTGTAAGGAATTTCACAAAGGTTTTGTGTCAGATGTTTCACTTGTTTGGTATGAGCTTTATCACTTGAGGTATGCAATGAACTTCACACAACAGAAATCGTGTCTGAGTAGAAAGTTGTTAGGTAGGATAGGAGCAGGAGGAGTCACTCAGGTCAGATCCATCGCAGAGTACAGTATGAGATTCCTCTCTGTCTGCATGTCTAGCACAAATCCTTGTGGGGTATTGCATCAAGACACTCTTTTATGTCTGGAGACAGCGATCGATGGATCTCTTTCCCCGGACGGAAGCACTCCTTATTCAGCGGTTGATTTCACGGCTGGATATCCGACACGCCACTTAATGGATGTGTGAGTGTGTATGTCGTGTGGTTCAGTGTACAGTTGTAGCATTGTAATTCAAAGTGATAAATTAACACCGTGGGTAACACCGAGGCTACAGCATACTTCTGTAGCCTCTCTGTATGAAATAAAACAGTATTGGGCTGACAACAAAACTCAGTCTGGCTTTAGAGTGGGTCCCAGTATAGCAGCAGCTTTACCTTTTGAAGACTATGACCTGTTGTTAGGCATACTCATTGATACTGGTTTGAGTGAGGGGGTAATATGGTGCTTCAGGAGCTACCTTGCAGATTTAACCTTGTGTGTATCCGTGAAAGGATTTCCAGTTAAAATTCCTGGATCTCTTCAAAGGAGTCCCTCCTGGTTCCATTTTAGGCCCTCTCTTTAAAAAAACAAACAAAAAATCTATTTCTGTAAATAAAATTTGGGATAATATGTTTTTGAGCTAAAGTGCACCTTTATGAAGATGACACAATACTTTACTCTGAGTCAGGAAACTAAGGAGCTCCAGACTGCCTTTCAGGCATCACAGCATCTTTTCAATTAGGTTCTAAATGCCAACATGTTTTCCACAAATAACTTAGTTAATGCTGGCATTCGTAATCTAGGAGGAGGTTTTATTGAAAGACTAATGAAAAACTGCCTTAATTTACCAGTTAAGAAAATCCACGTACTGGCTACATTCTTAAATGTTACTATTCATGGTGACTTTACTTACATGCAAACTACCTCTTCTACACTACATTGTCTGGACTGCGTATCACAACTCTTTAAGCTTCTCATCAATTTAGTTGTCTAACACAGCGGTCCCCAACCTTTTTATTTATGTCTGACAATGTTTTCACAGACCGGCGTTTAAGGTGTCGCAGATAAATGCAACAAAATAAAACCCTGAAAACCATCAATTTCACACCCGAGCGTCAACTCTCGCGGCCCGGTCCATGAGTCGCTTTAAGAACAAAAACATCACACTTTTTTCTGGCCTTCTTTAGGTCTAAGGAGACAACAGCGCTTTCCCCAGTACAGTGCTATATTGGGTAAACTCCTTATCTGTGCAATCCTTTACAACTTACAGATAGCTGCTATGATTTGCACTTGTCTAGATGGCTGCTCCTTAGGGTGTCTTTTTGGGAACTCGGTAGAACAGCTTTGTCTTATTTTGCACTTCTGTTTGGAATAAACTTTACACTGAAGCCGAATGCTTTTGCCTCCCTGGGCGAGTTTACTTTTTATAAAAACTTTGGTGCAATTAATATTCATAAGTCTGACTTTATGTTTTTGTAATATTGTATTTGTTGACTCTGACTTGTTTTTTTTTTTTGTTTTTTTTAATAATTTATATTCATTTTTATTATATCTGCATTGATTTTATAATTTCTGCAATGGCATGCCTTCTGG
This sequence comes from Simochromis diagramma, assembly GCF_900408965.1. Taxonomy (NCBI): domain Eukaryota; kingdom Metazoa; phylum Chordata; class Actinopteri; order Cichliformes; family Cichlidae; genus Simochromis; species Simochromis diagramma. The sequence continues at coordinate 2,698,474 of NW_024387492.1, forward strand.
ATAAAATAAAATAAAGTAAAATAAAATAAAATAAAATAAAATAAAACAGGAAGTAAAGGTAAAAGTACCACACAGAGGGTTGACACTTTGCTTTGAGCTTCAGCTGCCTGTCTGTTTTTCATTGCACAGATCACTAGTGATACGAACAAAAATATTTAATTATGAAATATGCAGTGATATTACAGTACAGTTGAGGGAATTGGAATTGATGTCAGGGGAATATGTTTAGCTTTTCCCTCTACAACAATCTTCATGGGGGTTAAAAAAGAAAAATAAAGATTTAAGATTCTTTTGAAGGAAAGGAAAAGTGAGTGCATGATTTGTGTGAAATGATGCCTGCAGGGGTAAATAATAAAAATCAGTTTCACCTTCCACTTTCCTCGCCACTTTATGAGACCAGCTAGAATACATATCCAGTTAGCAGTGAAGTGGAAATGTTAAGGTAATTTGCCTGAATTTCCATCCAAGATATAACAGCGCAGACTGTAGCCCGGGTTAAATACATGTACGTGAAAATCATCCAGCATGGCTCAGCGGGGGGGAAATGCAAATCAGGATAAAGAGTGCATTAATCATATTCACTAATCAGACATAGCATTATGACCAGGAAAGCAACAGGACCAGTGCATCCCACAGATGTGCGATTGGATCGAGATCTCGGGAATTCAGAGGCCAAGTCAACACCTCAAACTGAATCTTGTGCTCCTCTTCTATTCTAAAACTAAAAAAAAATATCCTTAAAAAAATTCTATTCTCAAACCATTGCTGAACTATATTTGCTTTGTGGCGGGGCACATGAAAGAGGCCACAGCCATCAGGAAATACTGCTTCCGTAAAAGGGTGTACATGGTCTGCAACAAAGCTTAGGTAGGTGGTGCTCGTCAAAGTAACATCCACGTGGACACCAGGACCCAAAGCTTTCCAACAGAACTTTCCCAAAAGCATGACACTGCTTCCCCCAGCTTGTTTTCTTCCCATAGTGCATCCTGGTGCCAAGTGTTCCCCAGGTAGGCGATGCACATGCACCACACCATCCACATGTACAAAAAACAAAAACAAAAAATAATTCATTAGATGAGAAGGCTTTCTTTTGTTGCTCTGTGGTCCAGTTCTGATGCTCACATCCCCACTGTCGGTGCTTTTGGTGGTGGTGACAGCGGTCAGCATGCGCACTCTGACTGGTCTGTGGCTGTATAGCCGAAAACACAACAACTGCAATGATCTGTGTATTCTGATCAGAACCAGCGTCAACTAGCTACAGTAGTTCATCTGTTGTATCAGATCACACAGACCAGCCTTCACTTCCCACGTGCATCGGTGAGCCTCAGCCTTGTCTCCCCTGTCACTGGTTCACCACTGTTCCTTCCTTGAACCACTTTTGATAGATGCTGACCACCGCAGACCGGGAACAGCCCACAAGAGCTGCAGTTTAGGAGATGCTCTGACCCAGTTGTCTAGCCATCATAATCTGACCCTTGTCAAACTCATTTAAATCCTTGTACATTTTTCCTGCTTCTAACACATCAACTTTTAGAACAAAAAGCTCACTCGCTTCCGAATATAATAATCCCGCCCACTAACAGGTGCTGCGATGAAGAGATAATCAGTGTTATTCATTGCACCTGTCATTGCTCACAATGTTATGCCTGATCAGTGTATATAGTAGTTAACCATACTATGGGTTTGTGTACACTCAACATAGCTAATCCCGGATCTGCTAAAGGCACCATCTCTTGAGGTCATAGTTTAAGGTTTCATTTCCAAAAATTTCATGCAGAGCAGATTGATTGAATATTAGATGACAATTCAATACAACTGTGCTATTGTAAAAAACCTCATTTATGCACTTCACCATCAAACCTACTGGTACTGGTGGCTTTTACTTATTCACAAGGTTTATTAAATTCCTACAAGTTAGCTTATAGTCCACACATTTATTTATTTTTTTAATTCGAGATGCACTGCATTTTATTGTGAAGACTGTAAGTGTTTCTTTTTGCAACAAAAGTGTTGAGTCACCAAATCAGCTGGATTGCAGAGGTTAAGAGAGAAAAATATGCTGTGTAGGGGAAAAAAAAACATGCCTGTGTGTGCTGAAAGCCAGCCTTGCATGTATAGAGCTGGGTCAAGCACACATGGACATGCATTCAAGCACAAGTGCATGCATGCATGCATGATTGTATAAACACATACGCACAGGGCAATGTCTCGTGCAAATCACGGCCTTAACGGCCCATGCAGCGAGGCTCAGGCTCAACTCTATGAATAGTAAAGCAGATCCAGCTGGGACTGCAAGTCAGCAACATAAATAACAGATTAATATCTTTTCTTTTACAGATTAAACATTATCTTTCCCTGCATGATAAATGAATGGCTGCTATTCAGGCAGCATTCATTTACAGCGAGTCCTGCATCTGGATTAGTGTAGTGATGTGTGGTGCTGAAAGCTCATAAAGGTACAATTGCTACACTAATAAACATTTCTGGATTAGCTCTCCTTCACATGCCTGGCAGTTATATTTCTGATCATTGGAGCTGCGTGAAGCAAATTGAATCGAAGAGCAAGACGTTTGCTGTTGACTAAAACGAAGATAAATGAGATGTTGTTTATGCTGCACTACTGAGTTGGACTGCTTTGTCGACAGATAACCAAGAAAGCTTTGAGAAGGCAATTTGAGCAGCTTTAATGTCCTGGATTTAAACCTGGAAAAAGAAAGCAATCCTTGGCGAGCTTAGTCGTGTGCTTCTCTGGTACAAATGTTAGAAAATAAATAGTTTCTCCCTTTGAAGCAAAATTTGCTTCTGTGAGGCGGTGTGTAAGTGAAGCCAATGGTGGCTGATGGCACACAGATCAGTATTACACACTAGAGCAGACCTCCGAAGCTGAGGGAGCGATTCAGCCCCAGCGCTGTCTGTCAGCCCTGTGATATACACTTGGAGAGAGAGGTGGCGGGGATGGGAGGGGAGGTAGGATTTGATGGGTACATGCTGCTCAAACAACGAATGGCCGCTGGGCCTGTGTGTGTGAGAGAGAGACTGTTCACAGAAAGCAAGAGCAAGAAAAAAAGCATGTAGCCTTTGAGGGATTGACTTTTATTTGTGGCACGATGTCATATTTCGCAGCGTCACACCGGCAGTTCTTTGTGTGCGCCTGAGGTTTTCTCGCCCACATTTCTTTTCGATGCAAATGAACCTTACCGCGTTTCTGTCTAATAAAGAGAGAATCAAGACATGGTAGAGGCACTGTTTGTTTGTCATCACACACTGACATTTTTGCTCATCTCTGGGCCTGCAGCAAGGTAGCAATTTAAATGTTACCAGGGAACAGGTAGCGCTGGCAGGACAGCAAAGTAGACACGTCATCTCTTAGACTGAAAAACCCATTCCTCTCCTTCCACCTTTCGCTTGTCTGTCAACGAGGAGTTTATGCCTCCATTTGCTCATTTGAAAAGCCGTCCGGATAAATCGCTTCCGTTATCATAACAATCTACAGTCTTCGCTAGCAGTGTTGGGAAGGTTACTTTTAAAATGTATTCCACTACAGATTACATGCCCCAAAATGTATTTTGTAACGTATTCCGTTACATTACTCAATGAGAGTAACGTATTCTGAATACTTTGGATTACTTAATATATTATCATGCTTTTTACAACTACATGAATGTCCTATTACTGTGATTTATTACTATTACTGAAGGCTACTCACCATACCATTAGCAACCAGATGTTTAAATCTTAATATAAATGAGTAACAGTAGGTGGACATTAGGTAAGGCTGCACTTTTTGCAGCGATCTCGTATAGAAAACTATTCCGCGCGTATATAAAACATGTCTGTGGCTCTGAACCGTAGTAAAGGACCTCTGGCTAATACGTCGGGTTCGTGTCGGGCTCGTAGCCAAAAACTAGCTTTACTTTGTTGTCTGGGTCAACTTTGCTAGCGAGAGACAGAGAGAGGCATTGAAAGGCTGCTTCAATGGAACTTATTGTTTCGGAGGAAAACAGGAACACAGTGTACAGCTGAGTCTTAACAGCTTACTTACAGCTGGGCTCGTCAGGCTCTCTGTTTGGCTGCAGTGGTTATTATTATATTTACATGCTTCCAGCTCCCGTTTCTGCTCGATGACAGCTCGTACTTTTCCACTCTCCTTTTTCTCTCTCCCTCGCTCACAGACACATAACGGGTATGACAGTGACGGACTACACTGCCCATCAGGCTACATGCTTTAGGGCGATGCCTGTAACTTTGCCTTCATGCCTTCATATTAAATCATTTTAAAAAATATTTCTTCACGTCATTATGAGACGCGAGATTGAGACACTTTGAGCCTCTTAATGTTTTGTTTGGGTTTCCACCGGCGTGGAATTACCAAAAATAGAGAGGGCAGAGCCGAACATATGAAACAGGAAAAGACCGCCGTGGAATCCCTTTATTTCAACAAAGTAACTGTATTCTAAATACCACCCTTATAAACGGTAACTGTAACAGAATACAGTTACTCATATTTTGTGTTTTAAATATGTAACGGCAGTACATGTATTCCGTTACTCCCCAACACTGTTCGCTAGAACGCTTTTGTGGGGGGCACTGTTGGCAAACTGCATTCCTAAATTGTGCAGGAGGATAGCACAGGCATTGATTCCTGATAATAAGTGGTAAATAAAAATTACTTTAGGTTCACTTACCAGAAGTCCTGGGCACAGTTTATTAGCACAATTAAGTGCACAGCAAGCAATCATTTATCAGAGAGTTGCATTGAAAGGACTCCAAAGTCTTTTTTGTATACATTCATATATCACTCCAAAGCAGCTAAAACATCTTAAAACAATAAATATGGTTGCGTTACGCAGTATTGTGGAATATTCTTGAACTGTCACTCTTTTCTTATATTTTGCTGGGAAAATAAATAGCAGGTGGAGTGATTTATTGAAATATTTTTGTACAGTTCTTGCCAAGTCAATTTTGGGTATGGCTGAGTAGTAACAGTGCAAACATTTCTTTGGATGTTGACTGTACTTTGTCCCATTCTGTGTTGAGATGATATCACGCTTTATTTAACAATGTGGAGGTTCAAGTTCTGGGGAGATCAATCCATGACTGATGGTGCTCTGTCGTGTGTTTTTCTATCTTCTAGGAAGAAACAGAGATTCTGCAGATTCTTAGGAGAAAGCAGCAGCAGGGAGGATTTCATGGTTTGATCCAGGAGTTGAAGCTGTTTCATGACCACTTTCTTACATATCTCAGGATGTCAGCGTGGCAGTTTGAGTTCTTGCTGGCAGAGTTGGGAGCACATCTCAGGATCCGGCCAAATCATTTCAGAGAGCTGACTGACCTGGAGCAAACCAATGAGATCTGATTGGATAGGAGAGTCTCAAAAATATTTTTAATGCACAAAATATTTACACAGATTTTACCCTTCCTATGTGTAAAGGTCTTAAGATACTACAGGATACTATTGTTTGAATATGACAGGGTAGTAAATATAGCAGAGGGTTATAAAGGCAACTGGAGCCTAGTCTGTAAGTGATCAGCTGTCAGCTTCAAAGACATGAATGATAAGCGAGTCCCTCCCTGTGTGCACACCTGAACTCCCAGTTGTCATGTTGTTACATGACAACTCAGGAATCTAACAAATAGATTAAGTTTGCAAAGTGTGTAAAGGACTTCACCGATATCTTACATTTGTAGTGTTTATAAACTTTGCATTTTTAAGAACTCTCCATTGTAAGGGAACTTTTTGGTTTTATACATTTTAAACTGAGGTAGCTGCAAGAAAAAGTTTGTGAGGCCTTAGCAGGGTCATGAAGGCCACGGGCCAAAATGTGTTGGTCAAGCAATAAACCTGCTCCTTATACAAGTTTCGGACTCACTTATTCCTAATGCAGCCGTTCACACCAACCATGGAATTAAGTGCAGTTATGCCAGAAGCATTCATTCTGTTTTTAAGAACCGACTGAAAGTGCCGGGAGTTCTGTACTTATTTTTCAGTAATTTGTTTTCTAAATTTAACCTTTTTGTCGTCTGATAAACCATTAAAAACTAAAACCAAATTTGTCTTCTCCACAAAAAGTGCGACATCAGCCACCATCCTGAAACATGTAGAAATGATTCGCACATCGTGCAACGTTACCTAAGATCTGATTATTATAAACTGATGAAAAGTACTACTTGTTTATTTTTTTACCTAAAACATGGGGGGGGGGGGGGGGGGGGGGGATTTCAAGAAAAGAACTATAATGAAATATTTACATTTTGTTCATCAGTGAGTAAAAACTAAATGATAACACTCCAGCTCCTAATTAGTACAAGTTTCCTCAGCTTCCCCAAAGTATATTTAGCCACATGTCTGTTGTTGTACTGCTGTTAATTAGAGGTATTTTGTATTCAGTATCTTTATGTAGATGTCAGTAATGCTGTTTTATGTTACCACAAGAAACTGAAGTCAACTTTCGTTATACAAATTATAATTACAATCTGGCAAAAAGCAGCAACAAAACAGGAAAAACAAACCACGAGCCTGCAGCGTGCACATAGGATTTCTGTAACTTGATGGTAATCTATCACTGCCAGTGTAACACAGCTAATGTTAATCTAAAGTTAACTTTCATGATAGGAAAGAATGACGGTGCTAAATGTAAGGCTTCCACAAGATGTTTACCAAAGGAATATCACTGCATTAATATTCGCCACGTCAGCCAAGATGGGATGAGCTTTGACCCTGCTGTCATTGCTTGACAGGTAGGGTACACCCTTTACAGCTCACCAGTCTTTTGCAGAGTAACACAAGGAGATGGACAAGCATTTACACCTATCACCAATTAGAAACCACCAGTTTATTTAACACGCATGTGTGTGGAAGGATGACTACCTGAAGAGGACCTACAGAGGCACAGGGAGAACAAACTCCACACGGAAAGTTACATTATAGTTTAGTCACCAAAACTAGAAAAATTATATCCCTCCCTCACACACACACACACACACACACACAAATCAGATAATTAAAGCAACACTGCTCCAAAAGCACCACAGACATGATCAAGAGGTCCATTTAGCAGATTCTGTGTCAGCAACCATTACGCATCTTCACACGTTATTTGGCAAACTGTAGCTTTGGCACTTTGACCTCAGGTGAGGTAGTGCTTAATAAGGTCAGAGAGAGAAAGATTTCATTGAAATACCACAAATCATGCTAAAAACATGAACACCAGACCTTTGCCAAAACCATATTAACCATACTGATAATCTATTCCTTGTTATTTTGCAGTTGACCATAATGCTTTAATTTAGACATTGCTGGTGTAACTTTGCTTAACATACTATACCAGGTTTGTTTGTGGTAGCAGTAGTTACATCCATTACACCCACGCACATGTTTTTAAAGCAATTACTACTAACCATCAGGTCACTTCAATTTTCTTCTGTTCACAGGCAAATGTCTAGAAAATTATGTTTCTTTATGCTGCTTTGGTTATACTTACCATACTTGTCTATTTAGTCAGGTCCTATATCTAAAACAGGTGTGTGGGAGGAGCTGCTCCAGTACTTCCTGTTTATATAGGGTCATGAGGTCATCGATCGCATCACTGGGTGCAACCAGATGAAGGGTTTTTCATTTTGTATAGTATTGTTTATTTTCTTTAATGTAGCCTTTTGAGTTGTATTGTATGCAGTGTTTTACTTTTCAGACCATTTAGCTGAGTAAATGAGTCAATTTGATGCATAATCGTATTCCTGTTCTTTGTTTAGAATCGCATTGTTTGGTCTGACCTATTTTTTCAATGGTAGAGACTAATGAGGTTCAGGTGTGTGTATTGCCTACCTGGTTGGTTGTTTTATGGCAGAATGCAGATACCAGAAATAAAGAATACTTAAAAGAAACATGACTAGTTTGCTGATGCTGTCTACTTATCACCTGCCTTGCTGTTTATGTTATGCTACCTCACAGGCATGCACAACAGAGGTGGAAATCTCTGCATTCTACAAGGATGCAGAACTTAGAAAAAGAAGAAAAAAAAGACTCAAACCAACAAAAATCCACGAAAATGTGATTTTTCAGTTTATCCTAAGGACGAATTTGCATGAGTTAATGTATAAGGCTTGGCCCAGCTTAACTTAGGAGGTTGGTCCAGATCCAGGAATTTTTATAATTATTCTTTCTGTAATTTACATCAATACTTCTAGTGCTGTCAACATTAACGCGTCATCACGATTAACGTAATTAAATTTTTTAACAATTTTAACTGGAGCGCAAAATGGACAAACTGCCCAAAATGTGTTGACAGAGACATTTCAGGGATTTTGAGTCATTCTGCACTCCAGATGGGTTAATTGTGTTAATCTCGATGACGGATCCTTCCGCGGTACCGCGTTAACGTTGACAGCCCTAAATACTTCATTTTCAAGAAAATATCACAAGTTAATCCAAATCTAGGTAATTTTCTGGAACGACACTCATTTCCTGTATGGTGTGGAAGGGAACCTCCGTCCTCGCTGGAAGCATTCAGTCTCAGACTGTTAATGTGAGAGCTCTTTTTTTTTTATTATTTTATTATTTATTTAGTATCTTTTCTTTAATAAAAAAAGGGCTGTTGCTGGTCTGATAAAACTTTTTACATGGTATTAAAGACCGTACACTTTGCAGTCTCCACTGAAATACCAGATCTCTACATTTGTAATGAAGTGATAATCCACGTTTTGCTTTGCACCTTATTAAAAAAAACCTCAAATATCTTCTAAAGCCAGAGCTGTTGATGAGCATAGGAAGCGACAGTTCTGTAACGGTGCTAATTTCTCCTCCCATGCAGTCCAGATGGCAAATCAGAGACCCCATAATCAAACATTAACTTTAACAACACCACCACAAGCAGCTCAGAGCCATTGCACTCCACCAGTTGGTACATTAACAATTCAAGTGGAGCAGTGTCGGTCTCCGAATGGTCTTCAAACAGAGCGTCGCTTTAATGGGATCCTGGGGGCACCTCATATAAGGGTCGTGAAAGGGAATGCTTGTTTCTGTAGGAAATAATGAGGTCACTCTCTGTATAATGAGGCAACTGAACTGGGGGGGTGGGGGGGTGACTGGGTTTGAGACGGCAAGACGTGTGGGATTTCAGGCTCACCTCAACATCAATTTGTCAAAACTGATTTTGGATCGCAATTTCGTTCCCAGCGTTTTCTCCCTCCTGCTCCGGGCGTCCTCCTCAGCTTACTGTCTTTAACACACTGTAATTTTGTCGTGTCATCAGCACCAGCAGGGTGTGACATCCCGCTGCTTTTAATCATTCTCAATCAGAAGGGACTGTCTCCCGCTCTCCGTCTCTTCTGCCGTCGCCCTTCGCCGATTTCTCTGCAGGAGACAGTCAAAATGGAGAAGAATGAAACATGTGTGCAACCTTTTCAAGGACAGCAGTGAGGATGGGCTGTCCGGCTAGAAAGCACTTTAGGAAAAGAAAACCAGTGGTGCGGTTAATACAGAAAAGAAGAAGAGGGGAAATAGATGAGGGGGCCTGAAAGCCGACTATGATGACTTCTATATATAGCCACTGCCGCGCGTGGTGAAGGCCTCCACTGTTAAGACAGCGTGCTCTTCCAGCTAAAGGGATTTCACAGAGAATATGTGTGTGTCAGTGTGTGTTGGTGTGTGCACACACATGTATCTTCATGTGTTTATTAAGGCCAGAGATTACACTGAACACTGCTCCCGACAAGAGGGGAGGAAGAGAGGAGGAGGAGGAAGAGGAGGAGAGAGCTGTTTAGCTGCAGGAGCTGTACCGTCCTTAATTACAAACCAAACAACCAAAGGCCTTCTCCCTTACAGGATAAATGCTTATGTATTTCTCTGAAGGGCTATTATTACAAAACCTTTCTACTCAGCAATTTCTAATAATTAAATGTTACAAGGACCCATTTTTCCTACAAGGATCATATGGATTTCTTTTTTTAACGCTGTGCATTATTCAGCAAGGAAGACACGTTTTCTTCTTGCAGGCCAGTTTTTTTAAAATAAACCAGGCTGCACAATTTATTCTCATAATTAGTCTGACATGCACCACAGATAACAAATGACAGTAGTATGCAACAGGTTCTGTTTCTAAAGTGATGCAGTCATCTATCTCTACATGGAGAAGATTAAAAGATAGATTTAAGAAATAAGACGTTCAGATCCATAATGACGGTTTACTGGTTCTTTCTGGTTACTGCAGCATGCACACCCCATAAAATTAAAGCTTATTCACTTACCTTAAAACACATGCAAATAGAAAGTTTGTAAGTAAAGTGGTAGGATGTAGGGGTACTTTCTGAGTTCACAGGTAGATAGAGTCATTCATGCTTTCTGCAACATTTTCTTTCATTTTTATTTTTTCCTTGTTTGTATAGCTGAAACATGACTTATACAACAGTTTGCAAAGTCTGGAAAATACAAGCAGTGATTTATTGAAATGTGTGCAAAAATAAATGGAACTACAGCAATGTCGTGTTGAAAAATTAAGATGTCAGATGGTGATCTGAGTGTAATTATCTGTGTTCACAATTCCACTGGCTGAGATGTTGCCCCAAATCATGACTGAGCCTCCGCCGTGCTTTAGAGGCTGTAGACACTCACCGTTGCACTTCTCTCTTGACCCCCTCCATAGATATTGACACTACCTTAAACCAGAAATTTCAAACTTACATTCATTACTCCATAAGATCGGTTGCCACTGATTTTAAGTCCAGTTCTTGTTTAAGTTGGCATACTTCAACTTTTTCTCCCCGTTCCCCCTCCTTAAGATTGGCTTCTTGACAGATGTCTGTGAAGGTTCTCAGTCATCCAGGTCATCGTAGTCTAAGGAGCTTGGAAAGAAAAGCGTCTGGACTTCTTTAAGTTTCATGAAGACGTTTCACCTCTCATCTGAGAAGCTATGGTGGGGAGTCCCAACATTTGACCCTAGAACTGAAGAAGCTTCTCAGATGAGAGGTGAAACATCTTCAAGCAACTTAAAGAAGTCCAGACGCTTTTCTTTTTAAGCTCCTTAGACTTCTTGACAGATCACTTTAGTTATTCTGAAGGTGGAATTTAAACCCTTAACTTCTCCAGCTTCATAGTCAGGTTCATTACTTTATTCCAACTTTTCAGTATGTAAAAGCTTAAGATAACAGTCTTAATTTGCAACAACTTAAACAATTTCTACTATACCTCAAAAAATATTTGCTATTATTTACAAAACGACCAGTGTTAGATTTCTCTCGGAAGCCACACCTCAAGTTCTTCACTGCCAGTCAGTTCATCCCATCTTGGTCTCATTTTAATAAGAAAAACATTTCCTCCTCCCATTAGCTCCCATAGAGACCATGAGAGGGAATGGAGGTAAATAAAAGACTCCTGATTGTGAAATAATGAGTACGCCAGTTGCTGCTTCCCAGGCAGCTGCTGCTGTCAGCAGGTTTTGAATCACTGTGAAAGCAGTGGAACGGGGGAATAATGGGAGCTATTAAAATAGCTATAAAGATTACCAACATAACCACCTACCAAACACTTCATTTGATGAAAGACGATTGGCAGATAGGAGCAACACACGTTTGACAGATTAGTTCATTACAGTCATATATGATATCATTAGAAAATTAACATATTTCTGTTCTCTGAAGTCACACCCACTGTGGTGAATGACAAGGAAACGGCCACAGTCTTAAAGTGAAGAACTGCATTTGTCTTGATGTGAGTAGTAAACAGCTCCCCAACCTCACTGTCATTTCAGTTCCAGGTGTCACTGTGAGGGAAAACTACTGACATCTCAGCAGTCATTGCTATTCTGTTCAAGTTTGCACACATACACAGTGTGGTAAACCAATAACATTAGGGTTTTTTTTTATATACATATATATATAACACCCAGCACGCCCCTGCGGGCGGTTTATCCTTCAAGCTCGGGTCCTCTACCAGAGGCCTGGGAGCTTGAGGGTCCTGCGCAATATCTTAGCTGTTCCCAGGACTGCGCTCTTCTGGACAGAGATCTCCGACGTTGTTCCCGGGATCTGCTGGAGCCACTCGCCTAGCTTGGGAGTCACCGCACCTAGTGCTCCGATTACCACGGGGACCACCGTTACCTTCACCCTCCACATCCTCTCCAGCTCTTCTCTGAGCCCTTGGTATTTCTCCAGCTTCTCGTGTTCCTTCTTCCTGATGTTGCTGTCATTGGGAACCGCTGCATCGATCACTACGGCCGTCTTCTTCTGTTTGTCTACCACCACTATGTCCGGTTGGTTAGCCACCACCATTTTGCCCGTCTGTATCTGGAAGTCCCACAGGATCTTAGCTCGGTCAATCTCCACCACCCTTGGGGGCATCTCCCATTTTGACCTCGGGACTTCCAGGTTATACTCGGCACAGATGTTCCTGTACACTATGCCGGCCACTTGGTTATGGCGTTCCATGTATGCTTTGCCTGCTAGCATCTTGCACCCTGCTGTTATATGCTGGATTGTCTCTGGGGCATCTTTACACAGCCTGCACCTGGGGTCTTGCGTGATAGGCCTTCTTGTACATATATATATATATATATATATATATATATATATATATATATATATATATATATATATATATATATATATATATTACATTACTGTTCAGGCTACTTTTCAGCCACAGCCTGCATAATTCATTAGGTTTGGAAGTTAAACACAGCATTACATACTGGCCCCAACATTGCATTCTTTATCACAAATATATAATAAATCAGTGACACTATACTGGCACTGGTAAAGAACTGGCTACAAAGAGCTGTAGGACGCCATGTTAAAAGCTAGCTGTGTCATCTCTCCATGTGCACATATGTTTGTATGTAGATATATTTTCTCTAAGGTTCCAAAGTAGCAGTCGTTCATTAATGCTGACCCATCCATCCATTCATTTTCTTTCACTTATCCGACGCAGGATCACAAGAGGATCTAGAGGCGATCACAGCTACCATAGGGCAAGAGGTGGGGTACACCCTGGTTGAATGTTTCTCTGTCAACCATTCACACTCGTATTCTCACCTATGTCCAATTTAGAATCACCAGTTACCGTAAACCAAATAATTGGGAGGAATGGGAGGAGCTCTGTCTTTGGGAGGAAGCCGGGGTACTCGGGGGAACCCAAGCAGATGTGGGGAAAACATGTGAACTCCACACAGAAGCCAGGACCTTCTTGAGCCAATGCAACAGCGCTAAACGATGCAGTGCCCTAATGTTGATCCAAACCTCGGATAAGAATACCAACAGTTATCCATTTTGCATTCTTAGTACCATAAATTCATTATGAAGAGGCCTTTGACAGTGACCATTGTGCCTAAAGCTTTGTTCAACATTTGAAAATGTTTAAAGATACATTGATGCTGCAGTAAGCTCTCACTCAGGTTTACATTTGGATCATTTCTGACCAAATCGAAGTAGCTTAAAATTGAGAAGGCTTCCAGGCCTTACAGGTGTAGTGATAAAAATGTCTTTGGTTTGCATTATGTATGTAAAGGATTAACTGCACCCTAAAATATAGCTCTCTGCTTGCTATCACCCAGCACTGTTACATGTATGGAAGAGAGAGGAAAAAAGTGTGTGTGCCAGGTCTGTGAGTTCATGGGCGCCGGACCAGAGTCACTGAGAGTGGTTAATGAGAGAGTTGGCAGAGTTATTAGCTGATCAGTGTAAGTTAGCGATCTGTGTAAGAAAGGATTAGGTTCCACACATTTTGCACAACCTGAATAGAGCCACGAGCTCCGTCTGAGCAAAGCTCATTAGGTTTGACTGTGGCTGTCTAGAGAAAGAGAAGATGGATGTAAACTGCAATCACCATAATGGTGCAATTCAAACGGTCAAGAATAAATGCACGCGTGTGTGTGTGTGTGCATGAATATTTGAGTGCAATGTGTATATTTGTGTGAGCTTTGCTTAATCGGCGCCTCACATTCAAATTTGATTATCTGAAGTAACAAGATGTAATGCATTCAAAGAGATAAACACAAGGTGTCAGGAGACAAATTCTGGCAAAGCCCACTGATGGTTTGTACATATTCATTTCCCCCACCCACAGTACACAGTGAAGCTGCTGTAGTCGACTGCACAAACAGATCAGCTCTGGACACTTTGTTTGATGTTGACAAGCTCCTGATCATAGGCTGTATGTTAAAAGTTGACGTGAGCAAGATGACATCACCTCGTGTGTGGCAGACCCCATATTGAAGCCATGAGTTCATCAGTTTGTCCATCGGTATCTTAATTTATACCGATGGAAGCAAGGGGTGGATCTGACTGAGGAATCGAGAGCACTGCACACTCATGCAGGATTGGCTTCTTGTCTTTTGTCAGTTTTTGTGTCTGGATGTGATCATGATTTATAAAAAGGAAATTGGTCTTTGTTGGGGGTTTAAAACTAGCGATTAAGACTTTAAACTTATTAGAAAAGTATCTTCTGTGATCATAAACTGAGAAGAAGGGTCACTTCTCCATAGATAATTACAGCTGCCAAGGAGCTTATATTTTTGATTGCTTGCCATCATTTCTTCTGTGAACACAATAATTTTGCATGTACGGCTGTAGAGTGGAGTCATGGTAACCATCCATTACACCTTTGCTTATTTCCACCAAGCTCTTCAAAGTCAGTTTAATCATTTATTAGTCAAAAATGGTCAGAAAGCCTTATAACTTAGACGCCGTGATTGCTACAAGTGTGGCGTGTGTTGTCAATATGTAGAAAGTACTGTATAAAGATTTAAAACTAGCATGTTGCATTTGACCTTTGACCTCTCCTTCATCGTCAACAGATGAATCTGAGTGTCAAGGTGAAAATAATGCTATTCGGAGCTATTAAAACCATGTTTCTTACTGCCATTGTTTGACAACATACAGGCATATCGTGATTCCGCATGTCGTGTTATTTATAATGACTGTGTCATGCACATTATAGTAACAGGTTATAATTGTATAAATACATAACAATTTGAATACATACACAACGTATTTTGTAAAACAAAATAAAATAAAAATAAACCTCTCCCAACAACCACTGGAAAGAGTTTTAAGACACAGCACTGGCTACACTTTTAAGATCCAGGCATCTATACCTCCATATTTTATGTGCAATCTATGCTCCAGACAGGAAAAAAAGTTGCCATCTCATCTTGGCTATAATCACTAGGTGTTAAAATGTAAGCCAGGCCTGTAGATTTAGCAGGGAACTTGGAGATAAAACACCAGAGACGTGCTTTACCTTTAAAAATACAATAGCAATTAAGACGCTCGTATAAATTGTTTTCAGTAAATAAGGCTTACGGAAAAGAGGATGCAGCAGGACTGCATTAGTTGCATCTTACTACTCAAATTAATGTACTCTTTCAAGGTAGCCTGGTACATCTTTTTGCAGAACGGTTTTACAGCTGGTAGTTTTGCACAAAGCCCACATCCACAGCAGAGGCTTGTCAGCGCACATCAGATCTTGTTACAGTTTATACAGTCTGCCAAATGAGGCCAGCTCTTCAACATCTTTAAAAGGTTTTGGATTGAAATGCAGGCCTTTATATGAGGGAAGAATTTGCTTGTCACTGTTGATGATACGCATGTGCATGTTCTCCCAAAGCACAGAGCCCCCTCACACTGCCTGATGCCAGGCGTGTCTAAAGTCAAAGCCTTGAGATCTCCAAAGTTTATATATTCATCCAAAGGGATCATGAATGTCTCTGGAAAAATTTCAAGACAGTCCATCCAATACATGTCAACATATTTTACTCAAAACTGCATATGTCAAGCTCCTGATGGAGGAGGGGGAAAGATCCTGGTACTATCAAAGCTTTTAAGATGATGTCGGGACAATGAATGTCAGTATAAAGTGTCATAGCAATTCTGACAACTTACTGAGTCTGCACCGATCTCTGTAGCTACGCTGCCGGGATGACTCCTTGCATCACGGATAAATGTTTCAGATTACATAGGAGAAACAAAAATAATGGAAATCTGAACACACCGGCACTGTGTGTCAAGTTGTCCGTGCACAGGAATGCTCAAGTAAATATGTTAGTAAAACAAAACACAGCGATTATTTCCTGAAGTGAGAGATCGAGGCTGAGTGTCGCTGCGTAGGTGCTGCGTAGGTGCTGCCTGTGGAACGGTCATTTAATACGTTCCAAGTTCCGTTCTCTGCTCCTCGAGTCCGAATACAAAACTAAATAGCACACACTGACTCGGGCATTTCCTGTAGTACAAAAAGGCCTCCTGCCTGGCATTATGTAATACAGTGGTGAATTAGGGAGATTATGACAGACGCACAATGTTGAGGACATCGGCCCTGCTATAAGACGCCCGTCAGTGTGACTCTTCCTTGTTCTGTTTCTCCCTCCTCCATCTCTTTCTCCTGTTCCTTTTATCCCTTCTTCTCTCACTCCTCAATCACTGCATCATTTCTTTTAGACAGCCTTTGTTTAAATGCACCATGCAATGTCTATAGTGTCAGAGCAACCTTGCAACGTTTTGGTTAATTCAAACAGGTGTCCGTCCATTATGTTAGGCATCCAGTCAGCAGCACAGAGGAAACTAGACTGCTTTTTTTCCTAACGATGCAGAGCTGCATTTGAAAGTCATTCCCACTTTCTCTCTCTTTTTTTTTTTATTGCAAATAAGCCTAAAATTGTCTGGGAGACAATCAAGCCCCTGTCCTCGGCCTTGAAATGAAACGACTCCTTTGTCCCATCTGTTGTCTTCTGTATGAAGGAAATGGCCAAAGTGGCACCACGGGTGCTTTTGAAGTGTCCTAGAAAAATGAAGAACACCCGTAATTTGATTAACTTTATGTTTGCTGCAAGCACAATGAACAGCTTCATTGAGCAATGTGTCACTGGATAGCGATAGAGGCTCTGTGAAGTCGTGCATTATGATGTTGGAGTGAAGAAACGGTTATTTAATTTACATGTAAGCCCCAAAAAGCTGCCTTCAGTGCTCTTCTGGACTCTGCATATCTACAACTCCTGACATACGGATAATGAACAAGTGTGTTTCTGGTTTGTAATAAATTGGACAGATTTGTACTTGTGCCTGCGTGTTCATTCGAGCATTTTGAGCAAACATCGGAGTAATATTTGACCTTCAGAGCGGCGTGGTGATAAGAGGAAACAGGAGGAGGGGCAGTTGGCCTGAGTGCAGCCTGATAAAGCCAAACTCCACCAATCTCTATCTCTCTTTATATATGTGTATATATGGAAAGCGCTGAGGCATGTAAGAATGCTGTGCCAGGCACATCACTACCCGGCCGTCCTTTTACTCTGTGCGCCATGCATGAACTGCCTTATTTCCCTCCCTCCTACCCTTACTTCACCCAAGTGAGCCAATCAAGACGGAGCAGGATAATGAATTACATAACAGCAACTTCTGTATAATTGTCTCCCTGTCTGGCTCCGTCCCCTCGGCTATAGGGGACAATTAGAGAAGAGAGAGGAAGACAGGATAGGATGGGCGAGACACACACATGAGCGAAGGATGAAGAAGAAAGCGTGTAAAAAAAGGGGGGGGGGTAAACAGCAAGATGGGAGTAAGACGTTTGACATTTACAAGGTTGTTATTGAGCCATTTAAAATTCATGTGGCACAGCAGAACATCTCTATCAAAAAATATGCTTCATAGAACCGCAAACACAGCCTCGCTGCATCTTTTAATAAAAAAGTCAAAAAGGTCACTAAAGACCCCTCCTTGTTCGGCCTTTCATGTGGTGTTAAACACACACGTATAATAAAAATAAATAAAATCGATTCAACAAAAGCAACAGCCTTGCAAAGTGCACGGCGGTGCAGGAGTGCTCGTGTTTCAGAATCATCAGGGGCGACGCCAGCCTTCACTCCTCCCGTCTTTTGTGGACCTGGCAAACTCGAGAGAAGAGACTTCATATAGCAGATCACTCCTTTGGAGACTGCAGGTTGTCTCTGTCACTTAATATCACAGTCCTAGCTGCCAGTGTTAGCAATGACTGACATGACACAGAGGTCATGCTGAGACTTCCTCCCAGCTTTAGATATATTGTGTTTTGTGAAAAAGGAGAAACAAAACTTCTTCAACTCGCTACACCTGTGTAGTCGTCTCACTCTAGGGGCAGGTAAGGTAACCTCCAATATCTTTCAGTATTGAAAAGCTGTGTGAAACGTTTTTATTGCGAGGATCCGTCGCTCAGAATCAAATCACATGACACAGCTCGTGCCGTTCCTTGCTTGTTGCTGTGTGTGTGCCAGTGCCCACAGCTTGCAAGAAGCTTACCAGCTAGCAAACATTTAACTTTCAAGCATCTTTCTGCATGCATGCAATGCTGTGCCAAGCAGCACTTTGTGTTTTCTTTGAACTCTTGTTAATCCAAAACTAAAGTGTTCTTCTCCTATCGACTAGTGTCTGGAGCAGGGCTGTCGCAACATGGGATTAGGCTGCTACAACACTGTTCTCCAAAGAATCGGAAATATTGATGTCTTGATACCAATGGAAGTTTGTAAAATAATAAATAAAATAATAGTATTGTCATCACATAAATTCATCTTTAGCTTTGTATATGTACTTTGGTCTCTTTTTAATGAGTATACGGGTTAGAGAAAGAGACCAGAAACAGACAATATTATAATATTATCAGATAGTATTTATATTCTAAACACATAATAATAAACATTTTAAATATTAACACCAGTAAATCACACTGTCATGATCCTGGGCCATGTTGGCCCAGCATTCTTAGTTTTCATGTATTTTTGTATTTTGTTCTTTATTTAGGCCATGGTTCCTGGGTTGCTCTGTTAAGTTGTTCCTTATTTGATTTCCCCCTTGTGACTTTTACCCCCTGTGTGCCCCTCTGTGTATCTGTGAGCCCTCGTCTCCCCTCCTTGTGTTTTATTCCATGTTTCCCCAGCCCGCTATGCCTGTGCTCTTCTGTCTCTCTCTCTCTTCCTGTCTGCACCTCTGTGTACTTCCTGTTTTACTTTGACAGTCTCCCGTCAGTGTTGTGTTACTCCTGCAGTGTCTCGTTATGATTATCTGTGTCAGCTGTGTTTCCCGTGTGCTCCCACTTCCCTCGTTAACCCTCTGTGTATTTATGTGCATGTCTCCTTCAGTTCGGTGTCGCGTCGTCAATGTCTCCTCCCTGAACCTGTGTGCTTTTCTGTGTTCCCTCGGTCCTCAGTTAGCATTCCCAGTTTAGTTCTGTTTCTTTGTGAAGCCTGCAATAAAGCAGTGATTTTGAGTTCAGCTTTTTGTCTCCGTGAGTTTTGCGTTTGGGTCCTCATCTGCCTTCACACAGCCAGTTTATGGCACACACCCTCTCTATGCATATGCGTCTTTCATTTAGCAAGATGGAGACTTGACCTGTGTGAACCACAACCTCACTCACCAGCTCAGTCACTCCTTGCCTCTGATGCCCGTCGTGCTCCTGGCTCAGCAGTTACAACCAAGTTGTAGTGAATGAATGAGAGATTTTAAATCTCTCATTCATTCATTCATTCATTCATTCATTACAACGTGGCTCTTAGTGGCAGTCAAGCAGAGAATCAGCTTTTAATTCACACGCATGATGAGACAAACACACTAGAGCACTATAGCATAATACATGAAAGTACAAAATTCATTCACAGCTGCCAGAGCGATCATCAAATTTCCTTTGAGTAGCCAAATTCAGAATAGATGGAGATTATGCTAGGGGAGAAGCACAAACTGGGACTATTTTAGCGAAGAGTCAATGAAGACATTCTTTGATGACTTCTGTATCTTCTGGAGAAAATAACCGAGGCGATGTGACTGTTGTTTGTTTGTTATTAATAGCCACATCTGTTTGTTGTCCACTCCCAGTGTATCAGGTCTGGATACAGTGACTGTTTAAATTTAAAGGCTTTCTCATGACACTGCTATACCAGGAGAACGAGCCTCTGGGTTTAGGCCGACTCCCCGATCTGTGCAACACATCAAAGTCTATAAAGCAAGGGTAGTGCATCGCTTTGTGGACACCATGAATGCTCTACAATAATGAGAGTGTGGCTGCATGTGCTCTACTGCGATTAATTTACCTTTCAGTTGAAATATTCTCACCTCCAAAACATTTATGCAGCAGGATTCTGACATTGCAGGGAGTGCCATGAACTAGAAGTTATAAAACTGACTCTTTTCATTATTTTAACAGCAGCTATGTGCGCAAAAATAATCTGTAACTGATAGAGAGCAAGGTGTTTGAGTGATTTTCTTTAAACAGTGGACTTATAAGTGTGTGTGTTTCATTAATCTAGTGGCTCTCTTCTTAAAAAGACAACTTCCATAAAATATGATCAGATTACAGCAGTATCAGTCACTCAGACCTCATCTTATTTGAGGTGTTACCAAACCTTGGACATTTCTGTTTTCTCTACACTTAACACTTGACATTTTGAGATTGGATTCATCCCCACATATAATTAGAAATGCCATTTGAAGTTTAACAGCAGCAGCTGGGGATTTTATTTTATACATAAATTCAGAATCAATAAAACTATTTAGTTAAAACACCACTAAAGCTGTTACCATTTGCCCCCTATAGCAGGGTCGCCTATATCTGAACTGGTCTTCTACCGCATCCTCTTCCTACATCGGCAGCACCATCCACCTGCTCACTCTCAGAATTGTTATTTCACTATTGGCTCAGAATGCATTTCTTGTTGTGAAGAAAAGTAAAATTCATTTGGGTTCTGTACAGAAGAAAAGCACGGAGCAACAGTGGATATGGTGTCTTTTTTCAGCTCAACAACAGCCAACAGCAAACATGTCTGTTCATTCAATCCATTTCACAGAGGACTCTTCTCAACAAAGCTCAGTTTGAAACTGAATTTTATACAGCCAAGCTAAAAGACAGGCTGCTACACGTTACAAGGCCAGTGTCAAGGAGGCAGAACCATAAGCTATTAGAAAGATTGTACAACTGAAATGTTTGTACTGATAACTGAATTGAGTCACTTGCGACCACAACAACCTGCGACCGGAACGCTAAATCCACCACGATGTGCTACCCTAAGCAAATAGTTTGGATAGTTTTTGCCAAACAGAGACATCCTGCTGTTAGCGTTGATGCTGCCCTCTCTTATAGTCTGGCTTGAACATTAAGGATGGATTCCAGAAACTGCCACTTCCAATCAAGAATGAGAAACTCCTGTCAGTTATAAACAGGAAACAGTTTGCTCGAGTTCATAAAAGTAATAATAAAGTTAAAAAATATATAATGGATGATAAAAGAAAAACATTGCCTGGTATGATGAGTCTTGCTTTCTGCTACAACATTTGGATTTAGGGGTCAGAATCTGGCATAAACAACATAAACAACATGACGGTCTGACTCAATCTTTGCATCGGGCTGCTGCTGGTGGTTTAAGAGTGTGCGAGATATATTCTTGGCTATTAACACCACATTTTTAAACAAAACATCCCAACTGAGTATTGTGGCCGACAATGCCCATCCTTTATAACTACAGGATAACCCATCCTCTGATAACACACCACAAAGCTCAGATCAGCTCAAACTGGTTCCTTGAACATGACAGAAAGGTGAACTCATTCTTCTCAAACGGCCTCCAAAAGTGGGCTCAACCTGCCTAGAAAGGTGTACCTAATAAAGTGGCCATTAAGTGTATTTTTTCCCTAAAAGTAATTCAAAAGAAGCTTGAATTATTAATATTAAAATAGTCAAGTTAAGTTCTTAATTATATTTCCTGTATAACTGTTATCTGTTATTTGTGACTAAATAGATTTACTAAACTACTCATAATAAAACACATTTGCACATCTCCTTCAGCCTGGCTGAAGCTATGCTCCGTGGTGTCCTTTTTATATCCAGATGGGTATTAAAAACTAGTGGGGGGGGGGGAGACTAAAGTGAAAGAGAAGGAAATTAAATCAAATTGGAGGGTAGAGTGAAAGAAAGGAGGAGATGAAGTATGAACCTGAGGAGTGAAAGCATCATCAGGCAGGGGGAAAAGGGGAGTAAGATGAAGGTGGAAGAAGGAAATGAACAGAGTAAAGTCAAAGTAAGAGGAGAGATGATGTGTGAATGTAAAAGAGAAAAGGATCGAGAGCTGCAGGTTAGAAAAAAATCAGGAGTATATGTAAGAAAAGCCAAAAGGGAAGAGATGGGATGGGGATTAAAAAGATGGTTTCCTGTTGCTAATTAATGACTTAATAAGTGATTTAAGCTGATATCTAAGATTTACAGTGGTAAAGACAAACTGCCCTTTAACAGGAAGAAACTAGAGGTGGGCAGACTGATATCGATAGTATTGATACCAATGTCAGTATTTTTTTTAAATCTGTAGTATGAAAAATGTCTGAATCTGTTGACTGTCACATTTATTTTTTATAGCCTATATCACATTTAAACAAACGAAATTGCCCAAAAATGTTTTAGAGACAGACATGTTTACATTCCAGGTCTGCAAAATAAATCCATCCATCCTTTTTCTTCATCTTATCCGAGGCCGGGTCGTGGGGGCAGCAGCCTAAGCAGAGAAGCCCAGACCTCCTTCTCCCCGGCCACCTCCTCCAGCTTGTCAGGGGTAACACCAAGGTGTTTCCAGGCCAGCCAAGAAATATCACCTCTCCAGCGTGTCCTGGACACACTGTCATGCCATGGGGCCTCCTCACAATGGGACATGTCTGGAACACCTCACCCAGGAGGCACCCAGGTGGCATCCTGTCAGATGCCTGAACCACCTCAACTGGCTCCTTTCGATGTGGAGGAGCAGCGGCTCTACTGCGAGCCCCTCCCTGATAGCCGAACTAAAGGACTCTCCTTTCCAGCACCCTGATGTAGACTTTTCCAGGGAGGATGAGGAGTGTGATCCCCCTACAGTTGGAACACACCTTCCAGTCCCCCTTCTTAAAGATGGTAACCACCACCCTGGTCTGCCAATCCAGAGGTAACGCCCCTGATCTTCATGCAAAATTGCAGAGGTGTGCCAACCAAGACAGCCCTACAACATCCAGAGCTTTTAGGAACTTAGGGCAGACCTCATCCACCCCAAGAACCCTGACACCAAGGAGTTGTTTAACTGCCTCAGTGACCTCAAAAAAATGCAGTTTAAAAATACATGAAAAGCAGAAAGATGTGTTTTACTGTGTTACCTGACTATTGTGGAAAGTAAACAAACAGTGATTTACTGGTCATTAAATTGTGTTCAGAATTTGGAAAATGAA
This sequence comes from Simochromis diagramma, assembly GCF_900408965.1. NCBI lineage: Eukaryota > Metazoa > Chordata > Actinopteri > Cichliformes > Cichlidae > Simochromis > Simochromis diagramma. Next base: position 2,721,652 of record NW_024387492.1, read on the forward strand.
TGAAAAGTCATCTCATAAATGATGACACACTGCTATCCGCTAACATGGGTTAAAAATACAGCTTTTGGTAGTGGTATCGGCATTGGAAATACCAGCCCTGTATTTATTTGGTATCAGATTAATACCAGCACAGTAATAAAAGAAGCCTTCAGCAGAACCAGATTAATAATAACAATTTTTTTATTAATTAATTTTCTGACAAGGGAAGAAGAGCGAAACAACACAGGCATCTACACTAACCCTTCAGTCTGTGGGGTCACCCACTCAACCTGGTGAGCTATAGTGGAGCTTTCTGTACATTACTGCGGCGGCGCAGATATAAAAGCCAGACATAACTGGATAACTGGGTGACATCAGCCCTTAAACTTGTGATATTGCGCCGGCTTTCTCTGCCTCTGCCGACAAATGCAAGAGAATACATTCAGAATGGAAATTAGCTGCTTGATGTGCAGTTTTATGTGCCGTGAAATAGGGTTTTCCAGGTGTTATTTCTCCCCACATTCACCATAATTTACTCAAGGACTGTCACACAATGCAAACCATTTTTTTTTTCTGCTCGCGATGACTCTGCCAGTTAGGGAGGCATGTATGACACAGACCAAACAATTTTCTTTTTTTCCAACAGAAAAGGCACCTTACCATCAAACATCACCCCGAGCCTGTCAAAACAGATTTCTCTGACACAAGCAAGGGCACCCTCCACCCCTCAGAGAGGTTTCATAGAAGCTACAAAGATGTAGAGACAGACAACACTCATAAAAACCCCAATTCACTGACAAACCTCATGCCCCTTAGGAGAGAATGCTTACAAATTGACATATAACTTCACACTATCTGCTGGTATTTCTCATTTTCTGATGTAATAAGAAAATGAGAAATACACAACACACTGTCACAAGACTTTCTGACGCCTGTGGCTTTTTGTGATGGGTATAAGTCCGTTAGATAAATTAGCCTCACTTGCACAAGCAGGCACCCACACATACAGGGACACATCCTGGTACACCTCATTCTGCTTATGTCATCAAATGTGGTGTTAAATTTGCGCTCAGAGCAAGAATACGCTCTACCTGTCACCATGGCAGCTGCGTGGGGTGATTGCAATCATACAATCAGCGACGGCTCGTGGGAAATAAGCTCGGGAAGAATGAGCTCTCCGGAGAAAAAGAAAAGACAGACTGAAGAAGAGAGATGGAGGCAGATGGAGTGAGAGAGAAAAGAGGTGAGCAGATATGACAGAGGGAGAATCAGAGTAACCTTTTGTCTGCAGCAGTGTGGATAAAGTATTTGACTTTGGCTGTCTGCAGCTCAGAAGAATTTGAGTGCATAGAGAAAGCGCGTGTATGAATAGCACAAATTATTGAACAACAAGCAGGCTAAATTAGTAATGAGCCATTTCATAATGCACTAACTCTGATTTCGAGTAGGCAATGGTGCCATTGCATCTAACTTTTAGGCTTACTTGTGTGACGGCCACAGGGTTGTTGATTGGAGTTTTTCCAAGGTAACCGATGGGTGAAGCTGGCCTAGTTAAGGATGCAGCACACCTGAGCAGGTTGGAGGATGCAACAAAGCAGCCCCGCCAGCAGCTCGCAAGGGATCCTGTCTTTGTTTGGTATGCTGGCCGGTTGTCTGGCTGTCACTACAGCTTGTGTAGTCTTCCTTCTTAGTCACATTCTTTCAAGCAGAGTTGTGGCACTTGAATAATTACATTTTATGCTCCTTTATAGTCCAGTAAATTTCAATGTATCATTTTTTTTTCTGAAGATTTATTTTTTTTAATATATAGAGAAGATGAAGCCAAACACACCATGATGAGGTGTATCAGATGAAAAATAAATAACCAATTAGGCACACAGGGCATGAAGTATTTTTTTTAAACCCTCCCAGCTGTTCAGTAGTTTGATTGAGCACATATTTAAAAAAAAAAGTGGGTAATTAGCTGGAGAATTCAAAGGAAACAGCTGAGCGATATGGGCACACTCTACCACGGTGCCATTACGCAGCCCAAAGGGAATACTTGAGTAGTGAGAATGTATCTGTAACATCTCCCGTTGTGCGCTGCATGTAAGAAAGCGCAACTTTGATGAGAGATGTTCCTAGCAACTAAGTTGCTAATCGTTTAAAGCAGAGAAAAAAAATGTAAAAGTTGACTAAAAACCAGAAAACCTTCAAAACCTTGAACAGACTATTCTGTGAGTATTTTATATGAAACCATTTATAGAATCATGTTTCAGATGTAACTGAAATGTGTGGCTTTTTTGGCTAACCTTAATAGCGTTAGCAGCAACCACTGTTTCTGCTACGCTAGCAACCACATCCCAAAACACTATATGATTTTACCTTGGTTCATTGTAAAATCATTGCTTACATTGCTTGTTTGAAACAGTAACTGACACTGCATATTTGTAAAATAAGAACAATACATTTAATGAACAAGGCAGCAACTTATTAATATCTAGTCAACCGGTCCATTCGTCCTGAATCCAGACCAGAGTTCCTGTGTGGAGATGGTTTACCAGCTGTTGCTACCTTTCTAAACTTCCTAATTTAGGTAACAATTATGTCCTGAGTGTGAATACTTAAACCTAGGCTACGTTCCCATGTAGACAGGGATTTGGGTTACTGTAGTTTTTGGAAAACTCACACAGGGTGAAGAATTTTGAAAGACGTACATCTTTATCTCTTTTTTTGGACATCAGACTGTGCGCCAGGTTGTTTGTTGGCCATTTAATGGCCAACATACCTCCATGGTTAGGTTATTGTCTATGGTATGCACTTGACAGCCCTTTATGTTTTTAAAAACACCTGTGTTCTAGACTAAATATGATGTTTTTGGCTAAAAAAATCAACGATAATCTTTCACAATATTGTAATTCAAGAGGCCCACAGGAGGACTAGACCAACCAACCAACTCTCAGTTCTATTTCAGGCTTTAGAAAATACTGCCAGGGAATACTTTAAAGTAATATAAAGACTAAAGATGTCCACATAACCATTTAGAGTAATGCAGAACATTAATATTTTCTCGGTTTTCACATTTAATGCCGTTTGAAATGTCTACAAAATTCACCTTGAAGGGAAATGAACTAAACTAGACAATTATTATAATCAAGAGTGTGACGAATGCTAACTTGAGCTGAGTTTAGTTTGATGTATCCTGGTGTCTTTAGGAGTCTTTTTTTCTGAGATCTGTCTTCAGACAAAGAGAGTAATTTTTAGATCTACATATATGATCAATAATGCCACACACTGATCCTGAATCAATTAGAATCTTAATTTCACTTCAGAGAAGTGATCATTTGCCTTAAGTTTATAAAGTCGATGATTATAGTAACACTTTTATTATTGTTGTTGTTGTTGTTGTTGTTATAAACATTTCAAATAAAATATAAACTACAGTTTCAGGCATAGGTAGCATGTGTTACACTGAAATAAATAAATATAATTTTTTATTATTATTTCTATATATGTGTAGTATTACGGAACCCCGCAAGGGACATTGTATAACAACGCCACAGCAGATAGAAGAGAATATCAAGAGTTTATCTTTTTTTTTACCTAAACACACAGCGTAAGATAAAAATGTATAAAGGGTTGCTCGTGATAGAAAAGCCATCTCACACCATTGGATGACCATTTTATTGCTTTGGTTCAGCCCGGCTGTTCTTTTGTTCTTGGTCTTAGCATGTAACTATTGCATAGTTCTGCAACGCCAAATGAAAAGCCAGTGCCTGGACAGCAAACACAGAGGAGCATTTAGCATCTGAAAAGCCGGTTGTTTTTGTTTTTTGTTTTCAGAATGTAGGTAACTGAAAACAAACCAAAAAGGCAATAAAGGCTTTCAGCAGATGACCAGCAGCATCACTACAAAGAAATACCGATTCTTAGTTTAGTGACATAAAAGACGACAGGTTGACAATTTGTTTACGCTGCCCCCAAGTGGCCAAAAGCTCTGATTTGAGAATAATTGTTAGTGTAAGTGACTTTTAATTGTAATGGAGCATCTGGATCATTCTTCCAAGACCGTGAGCAGGGGCAGGAAAACCCCAACAGGACCAATGATTAAAAGCAAAGCCAAAAAGAGGCAAGCTGCTTCCTAATGAATCATTAAAAAAATAAAAACATGGCTAAAACCAAAAGGGCTCAAGGTCTGTATTTTAAAAGTCTCCGCAGTTGGAAGTGCTCCTGGGTGACTGTGTAGTTTGTTCCACCAGCAGGGGGGAGAGCAGCAGCCCTGGGTCCCCTGTGGTGCAGTGCTCCATCCTGGGGGCTCAGAGGTGCAGACTGTTGTTTGACCTGGCAGTGGAGGACTGTGAGATAATAAGCTCTCTGAGTTATCGGGCTGGCTGTTTTTGCACGCTGAAAAGGCAGCAGAGAGATTTCGAATTCAGTCCTAGAGGAGACAAACTCCCACCTGACCCAATCTTTTACTATTCCATGATGTAACACTCCTACTTATGCCCTAAGCTCATATTTCTCTACTTCTTTCCTCTCTCGTTTTTATAACTCTCTCTATCCCACCCACTCTGTCTGCCTCTCTTGTACATTAGCTTTCTGTGGGAATACGTTGAATGAGTGAACTTGCCTGCTTGACTGAGCCTACTGTTCAGCTCATTCCCCCTTCGTATCTCCCCACATTAGCCTCAATGCATTCACTCTCCGACCCCCTTCCCCTCTGGGCTTCCAAATCAGCCTCTGCCCCACCCCTAGCTGCTGCAAAACACAACAACATGATTCACCCCTTCACCTGCCCGAGCTCATCTCTTCTGTCATGCCCCTCATTCTCGCAAGCCCCGCATGTGCCCACATCACCATTTGCGACCCTGCCCTCCACCACTCCCATCACTCTTGCTCGCTCTCTGTCTCCAGCAGCTACTTCCAGCTGCACGAGAGAGCCATATTTAGCATAAGCCGTGAAAATCAAAAAAGGTTCCGTCGGAGGACGCCATCAGAGTGTGTTAGCGGGTGAAGTTTCACACTGGGGCCAGGGGTGTGTGTACTCGCAACTACATGGCTCAAACCAACCAGATGCTCCATGGGGAGATGAAAGAGCTAGCGCAGCAGTTTCACTGAGCCACTATTACTTCATGCTTCACAAGAGGAGCATGAAGAGGGAGGAGGAAGGAGGATAGTGCCTTCAAAGGAATGGAGAGCACAACAATGCCGTAGATCAGCTGGGAATCTGTGCAGCAAAAGAGACAGACAGTGCACGCTCTCCACGGTCAAACACCTTTCCATCTCTGGGCTTGTAAGCATTTGGACATCGTAAGGTATTCTATCCACCAAAATATAAAGGATTAGGTGTAGTTTGACACAAGCAGCAGAGGACACCTCTCTGTGACTGACTGTTGGACAGGTTCTGTCAACTCGGGCACAGTCAACAAAAGTGCAAGCAGAGAGGAAATATTGCTGCCCCTGGCATGCTTTTGCTAGCCCTGCAGCACACTCAGATTATCAACAACCAACAACAACAACAACCAAAAAGATAATCTCCTGCACTGTAAATAGTGGGAAGGAACATTTAGGCCAAAACACACACACACACACACAGAGCCAATTCCAGAGAGTTAATTAGGGTTCGAATGATTGGCTGCAGAGAGTGTGGATGAGCAATGTGGTTCTCACAGATAAAGACGATTGGCTCTACTTATTGTTGTTTTTGCCTTTTTCTCCCCCAAAAAACTCATTCTTAGGCTCATTTGGTTAATTAATACTGATTGCCAGATTGCTTCATTAATCCGATTACTGACCAGACTGCCTGTTATCTCTGTTAGGATATTATGGGATATTACAGGGGAGAAATGTATGTTATCTCACAGACCGAATGTAACAGTACAAGCAAAGTGTTTGAAATTTGCATGCAAAATAAAGAAGCCATGATGTTTATTAGTATGTAGAAACACTTTTTTATCACCCACAAATACCTGCAGTGGACAGCCCCGGGCACCTAGATGGTGTTCTAAAACAGACGTTTTGAAGCCTGCACTGATTCCACAGACATTTCCAAGATGAAGTGTTTTTACTTTCATTGAACTTGTGCTCTCATTTCCCTAATCGCTCGGTGTGGATCTTTAAATGCACGCAACAAGTTGAGCTTATAATACCCTGTGAAATCGCCAAAATCAATTTGTAATTTTCCTCCTAACCTTGCAGATGTACCCTTAAATTACCATACGCTAGCCCAGCACCAATCTTCCAGTTCACGAACAGTTAGTGTCTTCATCAACGCTACTTTTCATATCTAAAATATTTAACTCTTTCCCCTTAGCAGCTTTTCTAACACTTTTAAATTATTTGACGTGATCACAGGACTTTGCTTCTTCTTCTAATTAAAAAAAACATTTAAAAAAATTGAACAAACCAAATATAGAGCCCGGTCAAATCTCCCCCACATCAAACTTGTTCTTGACATTTAAATCCCCCCACCCCGAGGGGCTTTTTGCAAGTATTGGTCAATGTAAGTGATGTTTCTATCGACTCTCCGTTCATACTGCAACTGACCCTCTGCGCTCCAATCAATGGATGCTAATGCCTCTATTATAATCCATGCTCTCAAATTAAGGCTGCATTGATCAACAGGCCTTGAGTTGCTACAGTGTGCAGCAGCGTGAGGGACTGGAGGGATATCTGTGTTTAAAGCAAACAGAAACTCGCAACAGCAGCGAGAGAGAAGGCGACGTGAGAGCAATGCTGGATGCAAGCATGCGTTTGTGTGTGTGTGTGTGTTTGTTTTTCCAACTCGATTTTTAATTTGTAGCATTTCCCCAAGGTTTTTTAGTATGCATTGTCGCTTTCGGTTTAGAGGGGCTGAGAAAATGCATCACGCGTGCCGATCAAAGGTGTGCTGGATTTTAAACACTGCTGAGCTTTGGGGCGACGAGTGAAGAAATTGCGCCAGGTGTTTTTCCAACAGAACAATATTGCATCAGTAAGCCTTTTTGAGCATTGACATGCATCTTGTTTTTCCTTGTATGCTCAGGATGATGTATGCAGCGTGGATTTGGCCATGCAGGTACTGCAGATCACAGCAGCTATGAAGTGTCGAAGTGCACTCGCCTCTCTGTTTCTGCCCTTTGGCAACAATAAAATGAGATCTTTAAAGTCTTTATCGTATTTCATTACCGAGAGTAAAGTGAAGCGACAAATCAATCTTTTCTTCCAGTAGTACAGGCTATGACTTCTCAAACTGCTCTCTTCTTCCAGAGTTGATTAAAAACTCTTAGTATTTAATCTTTAATCTTTCCAAGTGGAAGCATGCGTACTCGTAACAGTCCACACGTGCTGCATGACCAATCCATTGAGCCATACCTAAAGAGCAGAATTAGAAGTAATGTTCCCCTTTGTCTAAGAACATCTTTAATTGATAATAAAACTTCAAATAATAGCACAAAAACCTTGTTTTTGCTCACGCTTTCTCAGACAGACGGTCTTGCTTCCTGCATCTGCTTTTGGTCTCTGCTGCTCCCTCCTCTCTCAAATTCACCTGGAGGCCTGTAATATACACAGCCACTCAGTCAGCTTTTCATTTCCAAGGCTGACCGAAGCAAAATACATCTCGAAAACAAAATGGAGCAGTCAAAAATACACAGTGTCAGGGAGAGGTGTCAAGTATGCATCTGTGAACATTTCAGCTTGCAGAAAAGACTTTTAGAAAGCATTTTCTTTACATTAAGTAGATTTTTTTTTTAAAAAAAACAGCACATCTTTTTACACATATATGAAACATGTTATGGAATAATTGGGCACCACAAGAAGTAGAGCTGGGCAGATTGATCTAAATATCAATAGTGTCCATACCAATGCAGGCATTGGTATCGGATCGATACAAGAGCGATAGGCTTGATACTTTGTTTCTATCTGCTAAGTTTATTATGTAATCCACTGAATTGTGTTGAATTTTGGGGGGGAAATGAAAAAATATACGTTGACTGTCACGTCTGTTTCATGTGCTAAATTCTGTAGCACATTTAAACAACAGAAGTTGACCCAGAGTGCTTTAGAGACAGGCACATTTACATTCTAGCTCTCAAAAAAGAATTATTGGTGCATATTATTTGTGAACAATTGGCCCGATGGGCGATGCAAGGTATTTTACTTTTTAAATTTCCAATTAACAGTTGTATTTTTTACAGCCTTTTATGCATGTTTGTTAATAAAATGAACTGCTTGTAATAATAGCAAATAACAATTGCAGAAAGGAATTTGAGGAGGTGAAAGACTAAACTGAAAGATATGTGTGCGTGTATGTGTGGTGTTTATACCACTGCTGTTGAGACTTTTCTTTTCACTGTAATTAGTTCGATAATAGTTCATGTGGAAGATTTGCCTTGTCTGATTTATTTTTCACTTTAACACCTGAGCACTTTAAACCAAGCAATCGATGTTTTGATGTTGTCATTATCTCTTTATTCTTTTTTTTTTTTTACATCTTTGTACTTTTTCTGAATTGGGTGTTGCTGGTTTTCTCACAGAGTGTCTCTTGACTGAATGTGGCTTTTCTAAACTTCAAGGCTGTAGTAACTCCACAGTCACCTTCTTTTGGTTTGTGAGTCTGCGTGGGCGTACAGTTGTAAGTTTATGGTCACAATGCCAGTGCGGTCATCAGGTTTTTCATTTGTTCAATAGAAAGGTTTTATTTAACCCAATATTATTTAACAATATTGCTATTTTTAACTATTGCCAAAAAATATTTCACATGTTAGCCTGACAGTCACCCTGGACTTTCAAATTAGAGTTATGGTGTTTACAATTTTTACCACTAGTTGTCAGTAGCTTCAGACTGTAGTCATCTGAGGTCTGTTTTCTTACCCATCACAGTTAGGTGCATGATCCTAGCTACAGGACAAACAGGTTTTAGTCAAGAGAGATCAAAAACATTATATCAAAATACAGCCTATAACAGCCAGTTCCAATCAGCATGTTTATACTGCTACCAGTATAAACTGGTCAGATCCATTTTTTGTTGAAGGTTGTGAGTCCACTTTTACCTCAGCCGTCAATGCCAGGTGAGCAGCGTCCACCTTTATTTACTCTGAAAGAGGCTGTGAAACTTTGGGAAAGGAGTCTGATACACGTCAGTTAGTCAGAGAAGCTCAGTTCTGATCAATGATAAAGATACTGTGGTGAGTTGTTGAGGATATGCTGAACTGTTAGTGAGCACTGCTGTTTTTGCCACTCTTAGCTACTGTTAGCCTCTGTTAGCTGCTGTTAGCCTCTGTTAGCTGCTGTTAGCCTCCGTTAGCTGCTGTTAGCCTCTGTTAGCTGCTGTTAGCCTCCTTTAGCTGCTGTTAGCCTCTGTTAGCGGCTGTTTGCTGTGAAGCTTTTTTGAAGTGGATGTAACATTGCTGGATTCTGAGGGTTAGCAAATACACTGTCATACAATGTGAGAATTTAATCAAAATGTTTATCAGAGAGAAAGTGTGATTTCAGCCCAACATTAGCTAGCATAATGTTCGCTTATTGCCACTTGTTGTTGTCCAGCCAGTTCTTGTCAGCTGCAGGAGATGGCAGGGTCACATATCTAACCTGCTGACAATAAGTAACTGTGACATTTTCAGGAAAAATGAGCATGTTTATGCACATTTTCATGTGTTAGATCCCTGATTTCAGTTCAGGAAATGAGGCTTGGGGTGAGAAGGAAGAGGATGATATTTGATTAAGATGCCAGTAGTGTTGTCTCTTTTTTTTTCACGTTTCCCTTCTTTGGTGAAGGCGATCCCTTCTCAGATGATAAAACATAGGTATGACATATTCATATTTAGAGTCCAAAGATTCAGTTATTAATCTACATGTCTCTCAATGGCAAGCAAATGCCTGCGACTTCTCTTTTCCTCCACTTATGTGGCCAGTTTCTTTCCAGAAATAGTAAAACAATGCATAAGTTTATGAGAATGCATCAGTTTGTTGGAAGATGTAATTACACAGTATTCATTGTATATTTATGAGTACAGTATCCTTTTTTCTGTTAAATAACCTTACAAAAATCACTAACTGTACCTTTAAAGTTGAGAGGGACTCAAAGAAGAACAAAAATTCACTAAACTTTTTTTTTGTATCTACTGGGTTTTTAATACGCAACTGCTTGTCGGTAACATCAGCCTTACCAACTTTATAGTGAAAACAGTAGTTTATAAATGTGATCTGTGTGACACTACTCCCCCTGAATGGTCAAAAATCCAGTAGGTGCTAAACATTACTTTCACATTTTCTCCCAGTTAGGCTCCAAATACATATTTGCTAAATCAGTAATGCATTGAGTAATTTAACTCTAATTTTAAGAATTATAGGAATTAACACTGTTAGCTTATCCCTGAAACAACAGCCCCAATTCTTGTATTATCACCGTTATCTCACAGCCGAGGCTCTCGGTCCAGCCCTGAATTATGTTCTCCTCTCGGGCTTGCTAGCTGCTCATTTCCTCTCCTGTCTCTGTATTATTTTTGTCTTTCTCCCTCTATACTTCTATCTGTCTCTCTCTCTGTGGTGACATTAATTACAATGAGGAGAAAGTAATAGCACTCATTGCTTCAGAATTACAGCAGACATATTCAGAAAATGCATAGCCTGATGAAGTGTCCACTTCACAATACTCCATGATTTATCACTTGTTCCTGCCACAGCGCTGAGGCACATAAATCGTATTCTGCACTGTTTACTGCCACGGCGTATGTCTCACATGCAGAGAGGGCGATGTGTCATTTCTAGTGATGCAGGCTCCGTGTGTGTATGGAAGGTTGTTAAAATAATGTAAGAATCTGAGCTTGAGGAAATGCAAAATATTTCTTTAAGATCAAAAGGCACATAGGTTTGTATGTGAGTGCACCATAGACTATTTCACATTAAAATGTTCACCCTAACAGCATTAAAAATACATGCTTACAGCTGATTTGAAGCCCTGTAATCCTCCCCTCCATAGCAAATGACAGGTGCCAGACAGCTGTAGCTGATCACTGTGTGCTAGACTTCACTTCCACTAATTCAAGTCCTGGAACTGGACCGCTCCACAGCACCTGTGGTGCTGTCACCTTTTGGAGCAATTTTAGTGGATATATCTCACAAATAACAAGTGCCTGCGGTGCGTTGCAGACCATCCAAGTTATTTGTGCTTCAGTTTCAGCTTTCATATTGTTTCCAATTCTTGAAATGAATCTAAGAAAAACTCCAAAGACCGCACAGACTGACAGGCATAAAAAAGTATTTTTGCATCAAACAAAAAAAGCTAATAACTGAAAACACACACGTATCCCGACATGCTGTTCATTGTGTCTTTAAAAAAATTAAGGAAACTGGGAGAGTGGAGGACCAGAGGAGAAGTGGCAGGCCTAAAAAAACCAGCACGTGAACAGTATTTGAAATTCATGTGCACACATCAACTGTTCACTGAGGCCTCATCAGAAATGGTCTCTGGGGAAGGGTGGGTGCCAAGAAGCATATCTCCCTGTTTGCAAAAAGGCTGAGTTATGCCAAATTAAACAAGAACTGGACTTAAAGTTATGGAAAACAGGACTTACAGGGTCATGAATCCAAATGGGAACTTTTTGTTTCAGAGCATCATCATCAGTACATACAGAGGAGGTGCACCAGTGTCTGCAGCCATCTGTAAAACACAGATTTTCATCCAAATCTGATGGTATTTTCTGATGGTATCCATGGAAAGCATCCGATTGGGAACAGATTCATTGTTTCCACCACGGCAATTATCTCAAACACACTTTAACACTGTAAAAACATACCTGGATAGCAAAACACACAGTGGTGTACTATCAGTCATAGATTGGCCTCTCCAGAGCCTGGACCTCAGTTGAAGCGTTGTGGGATCAACTTAACAGGGAACAGAACAAAAGGCAGCCAAGAATAAAGGACAAAGGAAGAATAAAGGCTGAAGACTAAATATCTGGTGGTCGTACCAGATATTGTCTTTCAAGCTTGTTACAGTTGTACAGACTCTGTTTTTGCCTCATATACTGTATTTCCATGTATGTTTGTACAAGCTTCAATAAATCACTGCACCCATTTCCCAGTTTCCTAGTGAAATATAAAGAAATGAGGGGTGGCTTAAGACTTTTGACAGCGCTACAAGGCACAACTTTGTCACCCTCCTCCTCTCACCTCAGTGTTCATAGCATGCAGTGGCATGCACAGTGACACACACTGATGCAGTACCACATGCCCTCCTCTCTCTTGGTGAGGCATGGAGTGTGTAGCCAGAGTAATGGATGGATGGATAAAGGAAATATGGAAGTGAAAGAGAAAAAATGAAAAGCATCACAAACATTATCTGAGACACCTGCACATTTTCTAAAAATTTGACTAAAGCTTAAATAAAACGATATTCATTAGAAAATTTAATCTAAGTCTGTGTCTCACTATCACTTTTGTATGTCAGTGTCTTTATCTTTACATTTGTGTGTGCTCTACATGTGACCTCAGTGTTTGATTCCAAAAAGAGATGAAACGCTCAGCTTGCCGATTCACTGTTTTTTTAGTCTATACTAGACATCTAGTAGCACCTTTAAGTTAATTACTTTAATCACATAGAGAAAATATGATATGGTGAAAACCCTAAATAATACATACTGTATGCCTAAGCCTAGATTAACAGCCTGAAATATTATTTCACTTCAGCTATCATTATTAATATATTAATCTTTTACATGCAGTATATAAGTGGAGGAGTCCCATGCTGAAGATTAAAGTTCTGCAAACCTTGTGGCCACATTAAATAGAGTCTAAAGTTATTGGTTCATTTTTCCTAGCAAGCTTCACAAGACTGTGGAATGTATGCACCACATAGCCAGCTGTTAATTATAGAGAAATAAAAATCTCTTTTGGGGCATTCTGTTACATTCGACCTCTCAGCAAACATCATATTTCTCAGGATTGGATTAAAAATGCCGCAAACGGCAACAACACCACAAACATAAGCAAGAGGTTCAGTTCAGCTCAGTAAACAAAATTAGCTGAGATAAAGTCAAGCTCACTGTGTAACATCCGTCTGTCACTCACAGCCAATTAATTCATTTTCAATTATTCATTTTTTTTAAACCCTTGGTAGCAATAAATGTTTTTTCTCCTGTAAAATTTTTTAACATGGGGTCATTCCATCTTCAGGCATGAAATACAACATATATAATATACAGAGCACATACTAATGAAAAAAAGTAAAGTATACAGCTGAATTATACAATAAAGCAAAATAAAACATCTCGGATACTTTTTAACATGAAATTCTTAGTAAAATGAAGAAAATGCCATTATTATTCAACAGTCATGCTATGAAACTATAACGAAATATATAAATATGTGCTGCATGGCCAATCCATTGAGCCATACCTAAAGAGCAGAATTAGAAGCAATGTTCCCCAAGATATATATATATATAACAAAACTTTTCATAAACACAAATAACATAGTAAAACAATTAAAAGTAGTGAAAAAGGGATTAGCATCTCATTTCATGGGAGTCTTGCAAAGCCATGTTGCAATGTCCACATGATGCATTGGTATGATTGGCAGCCCAACCTTAACCATAACCCTGATGGCTTGACTGCTACATGCAAGCAAACTTGAGGCAGTCAGCACGCCAACTGCTGAATAAATGCTGCACAAGCTGTAATAAAAATAAAACAGTTAAATTGTTGCTTTTTTAATGCTTCTTTGTATATTTTAAACGTAAAATTATAGGACGTGCATGCTTACAAAGTGGGTCCCAAAATGTAAAATATGCATATATTTGGGTTACTACTAATATTTTGGTTTTTGTGGTACAAGTTGTTATAAATGTTCAATCCAACATGCAAAAATGAATAAAAATAGCATTTTCTTCATTTTTATGACTAAGAATTTCGTTTCAAAAGGTGTTTTACATGTTTCACTTTGCATTATTGTGAACTAGAACTATATGCCTTTTATAATATCGCAGGAGTGATCAAGCCAATACTAATAAAAGCCAGTGAAAATGTCTGGCTTACCTTTAACAGTTCTTGATATACTCATGTTGAATTATTGCCTCAGATTTCAAAATGCAAAAATAAACATATATATGCATATATCTTGAAAAAAAAAATTTGATATATGAAGCTAAAATTTCACAGAAATCTTTACACATATCCAAACTTTGGACTATTAATTTGCAGGGAAATCAGAGACGGCTGAGCAGAAGGCCCACAATAATTGGAGATGGAATGACCCATAATGCTATATGGGGGGATTGACTCAGGTTTTTTAAGCTGGCCTCAAGTGGCCATTAGAAAAGATGCAGTTTTCAGGGACGTTATTTTCCAGCCCACACATACATTTGCTTTAAATGTACCTGTGGGCAATAAGTATATTGTGTATTCAGTACAGCTGAGTTGGTCTTTATTGCTAAGCTGAAAATTTTAGGCAAATGTTTTGCTCATGCATCAAGCCATCGTACACTGACTTGTTTTCATCCTGAACACAATGCCAGCGGTTCCCTGTAGTGACAATGCTTCATCTGCACCTGACATGCCACGTCGTTTTAAGGCACCGCAAAAATATGTAATGGATATCCCAATCACAAAGGCCAAGCACGAAAGGAGGCAAACAGGCTTGAGAGAAAGCTGCACAGGCAAACATTTCATTCAGAAAAAACACAAACGAGACGTAGATTTGACTGACGCGGAGCAAAAGGGGTGCAGAAGCACAAACAGAAAGACAGGTATTAACAAACTGTGCTTTATCAGTTTAAATTAGTCTGAACCCTGAGATGGCAGAAGACTCTCTAATCCTTTTTCCCTCAGGCCTTAAATCACCTGCCATCCACAAAGTCACCGTCCATCCCACAGGAAAACACTCATTACAGGCTGCCATTACGTTTGACTGCATCTCTCGCCATAACCTTGAAACACTGTTCACTCAGCCAAAAACACCTCATTCCAGTGGGAGAGCCAGGTCAATTGAGTCAATGTCGAGTGACTCCTTTCTTCCATGGGCTTTTTTTGTGGTGTGGGGGATAGAAAATGTTACTTCAACCCAGGTGTAGCTGCATCACATGAGAACATAAAGCATAAAAGCAGTGGGTGTAACTATATGCATTGATCTCGCGAAAGCCTGCTGAGGGAATTACACCTGAAACGAAAGTCATGCACAGAGAGCGAGACAGATCCTGCAGAGTCACTGTCCTTGAAGACTTCCATAAAGATGTCCTTTATGATAGCGACGTGTATCATGTGAGAATGTGTCATCAGCTAGCTAAAAGACACAACCAAAGAAATCAAGGCCACGCGTGTTAGCAATCTCAGAGGCGTGGAAAAAAAGAGGAGCGTCTCATCATTTATTTCTGAGAGATATTTTTATGTTTGAAGTTGTAAAGAGTAGAGATCAGTTGGGACATAAAACCTAGACATTTTCAAGGCATCGTTGCACAATTTTTCTCCTCTCATAAACAATTTCACACTTAAAACAGCCTTGTCTTTAAAAATTCAAAGCACACATTTACTGCCAAATCAGAATATATGTACTCATTTGAAATGCATCATGTATTGCTCATTCTTTCTTTTTTAGCAGCAAATTATGTTACTGCTTTGCGTTAGACATAACCGTACTCCACTCCACAGTGCTGATCCATAACAAATCCGATCTGCATTTTTCTGCTACTTCATTTGTAATGGAAAAATACCCCCCACCCCCCCCAAAAAAACTCCACACACACACAGCAGAGAGCAACTGATGTCACGGGAGACAGATGACAGAGGAGGGGAGCTGTAGCTAATTTCATGCCTTGTATTTTACTGTCATGCATGGCTAATTCACAGTTCAGGCCAGCGCAATGAAATGCATGCCCTGTGATCTTTCACAGCCCCCACCCCCTCCACACACACACACACACATACATACGTACACATACACCCCTTAACCAAGGCTGCAAGTGGTAGCGTCTGAGTTATCTTTATGCGGTGGGGGCATTGGTGGGGTGGAGGGCCTTGAAAATCCATATTCCAGTTTACTTTCATACAGTGCTAATTCGGAGAAAGCCCGATAAAACCAAGGGGAGACAGTACTGGCAGTTCCATTTGGGTTCGCCACCCTTGACTGGCTCTGAGATGTAAATGAATATCCACTCCAGCATCCGCTGTGCCTTTTCTGGTCTTTAATACCTTTGTCATAACACACTACTTGGCAGAAAAAAAGAAAAAAAATACATATATATCTATCTATATATAGATATATAGATATTGAGGAAAAATACATTATTTTAAAGATTTTATAGAGTTTTAAAGAACAAATGTGACACTTTAGAGAAATTCCACTCTCATGTCTATAATGGTGAGTAATATGTGGTCTGTTTATTCAGCTTTTTAAAGCATAAAATATTGTTTAACATGAGATTTTTTTTTGTTACGCACCCCATGACAAACCATTTCCAAATAAGAAAAGATATTTTGGTTTAAGGAGACGTCAGCCTACATTTTCGCACATTTTCCAGCCCTGAACAAAAAGCCAGGTGATTCTCGAACATCGGCTCACTGGTGTGTGACTAAGCGAATGAAAAAGACACAATATATGGATTAGACAGCTGTGGAGTTACCCGGAGTCACATTTCTCCTCTTTTTGTTGAGACTAACGTCACATCGCCAGCTCACTATATATAAAGTTGGATGCCATTACAGCTCCCTGGAAGCAGGACATCGATACCACGTCGCCGCCACCCAGTCACTAATGTGCAGACGGTAGTTACAAATAGTGTCACCGGTGCAGTATGACATTACTCAGATATTTGGGCTTCAACGGTGTGCAATCCAAAGAAGAAATGATGTCTCATTCATTCTTTATATATCATCTGTCCTTCAGCCAATCACAAGCCTATCATAATCAATCAGATCAGCGTGTCCACTGAAAGTAGTGAGACTGAAATGATAGCAAATAATCAGATTCCTTTTAACTCAAAAAAATTAAATAGCAAAGAAGCTGCACTTGAAATGTCAAAACAGTTGGTTAGAGCAGCTGTAATCTAGGCTAATTACTGAACCCATCAATGAAAAGAGTAATCACATCACTTTAATGTATTTAAGTGCTGAGCTGGATTTTGTTTACTTAAGAGCCAAGATAATGGTTTCATCTGGTTTCCAGTTTTCAACCTGCACTAATACATTAAGCCCCCATAGTGGTTTACAAGTCGTGCCAATCTTTTCTTTTAACTTAAGGTAAAAAAGGTGAATATTGATTAAAAGAACAATTCGATGCTTGGTGAATTCTGCTTCACAATGAGAGGAAGGATCAAAAAGCAAAATCACTATGAATGCGTGTCCACCACAAGCCAGTTATGCCTGTGGTAACTTTTCAGTGATCACCAAAGGCTCCCCTCCCCACCACACCAAATAAGTGAAAAAACAATAAGTGTAGAGGTATTTCACTGGCTGCTGAAGCCCAGGATGTTTGCAAGTTATTCATGCAAAGTTCTTCACAAACCTTCACGTGCATTTTTGGTCTCTACCCCCTCAAACTGAATTGAGTTAGCGCTGCTGAAGATCAGAAAGCACAGAAAATGTTTGGAAAACTGAGTGCAAAATTGGGGCAACCATTCTGAGGAACAGTTCTCCTTCACCAGCCGGGGCTAGTCATAAGAGACCAATGGAAGATCGCCGGCACTACTGCGTCTATGTTTAAAAGACAACATTATTGCTATTGCTAGCATATTTAATATTTAATAATCAATCATTTATAACATTTTGGATTGCTGATATGACCAACATGTCTACAACATGGATCAAATCCTGATGCTGCTGTGTCCCTTCTTCCTTAGCAGATAATGCCAGGTGATCTGCTACCAGGTACGTGCAGAACCAAGATGCAAATTCTACTTCCAGTTTCCTTCACCTGTCGAAAGCTGTTAGGGTGGAGCGGCCCCATCGCATCACTCACTACCAGAACACGTCATCTGGTTGTAGTGGAGAAGCAGCCATCCTAAGGTGAACCTCGCCTGCAATTATTATGATAATGAGGTCCATTTCAGTACACTGGCTGCCTGTGGTACGTTTGAGAGAGCCATGAATAGAAGATGGTGAATGGAGACTGAAGGGGAAATGAATAAAATCTGGGGTTTGATCGCCTTGGGGAGCCTCCATGCATAAAGATGAAAGCACAAGGGCCAACGTTGTTCCAACGAATCAATCAGACAGTGGTTAGAGGGCGTGGCTGGCCTGGCAGTTCCCCAACTGTCACAGGAATATGTCCCACACACAGCTGTGTGTGAGTAAGCCCACTGATAATTATGGACAAATCACATGGCACATCACTGACACAGACATGCACAAACCAGAATCCACATAAAAAAAATCCCAGGCAAAAGGTATGAAATATGTACAGTTCTGTTGGCCTTACATGATCAGAACTCGGTTACACCATCAAAAGCAGATACATTTACTTCTCCTTTTTCTACTTAGTTAAGCAAAAGCACCACCTCATTTTAATCTGAGTTTAAACGTAACAACTTTGCTAAAAAAAATATATAAATATATATATAGTTTTAAAAATACAAGAGTTTATAAGAGTTTAGAGTTTATTACATACTTGCTGTATTAGACCTCACCAGGAACCATCCATGACTATTTTAGTTTAATTCAATTCAGTTTCAAGAGTTGCCTCAAGGTGCTTTATATTGTAAAGATGCCAAAATAACAGAGAGAAAAGCCCAACAATCAGATGACCCCCTATGAGCAAGCATTTGGCGACAGCGGGAAGGAAAAACTCCTTTTTAACAGGAAGAAACCTCCAGCAGAACCAGGCTCAGGGAGGGGCAATGATCTGCGGTAAACAGCTGAAGGTGAGGGGAGGGAGAGAGGACACACTGTGGTAGAGAGAGAGAGAGAGTTTAATAACTAATGATTGCATTTTTTAATGATTGTTCTTTCCAAAAGTGAGAGTTTCATGCCTCTAAACACAACAGCAACAAATTCCTCAGTTATGTATTGCTCTTAGTTATTTCGAACACACAGACAGAGGATTGGTCAGATTGCGTAGACATAGGCTATCCTGCCAGACACAAGCAGAGGGGTGGGGGTGCTTACCCAAACATCACATAAATCTAAAAACCCTAACATAAGTCCACAAATAAATTTACAAACTAAGATTCCCTGATTATATATAAAAAGTACAATTAGAATTCCCCAAAAAGAACAACAACTAATTATTTTACAAATTTTCCAATGACATGTCCTCTACTTTCAGTCCACTTTTTCGGAAACACAACAGATAAGTATTATTAGCAGAAAGAGGAAAACCAGAGTCAGAACTTTTGAGTAAATGTGTGCACCAATATTAGAAAATAACTATCTTCAATAAAAGTATCAAAGCAAGATTATGTTCCATCTTATTTAAACATTTTTATTAAAAATTTAAGCTAGCTAGCTAAACTAAACAACACATAGCCTTGTGACGATGAAGCAGCTCTAGCAGTGTGTGTGTGTGTGTGTGTGTGTGTGTGTGTGTGTGTGTGTGTGTGTGTGTGTGTGTGTTTTCTTTACCCTGGCTTACAATCAATCTATGGCTTGCTTTTGTAGCCACAGTCCTGAGCTGTTGTGTTGTGCTCTGTTTGTGCAGGTTGGAGCTGTAGCAGAGCGATAGTTGACTTGTGCTGGAGAAATCAAGGGGCTTGAAAAAGACACCCAAAAAGTCCCTGCAGCCCATGGTGTCCTAATGTGACCTTGACAACAAGTGCTGAGTTCCAAATCAAACATTTACTACAGCAGCTTGCACAAGTTTCCTTACTTCCCTGTGAACTGCACACGTAACACAGAACTGCTATTTTGCTGTGTTTCAGGTGAGAGCAGTATACAGGCACTATATACATTTATGTAAAGTTGATACTTCTACAGACTAAAGGAAGATATTCAGGTGAGACGTGATGAGGTACGTGGTGCGCTAGCCAACGATGTTAGTCCTGCATCTGACTTTGTAACTGTGTTGTTCCATCAGAAATATGATAAAACTGGTTACTGGTTTATTGTCTATCAGTTACCCTGTTTACTAAGGGCTAATTACACATAATCCCTTACAAAAGTAACACAGACCAGTCATAGTAGTGGAAGCCAACAGTAACACAGAACTACTATTTTGCACCTGGGCGAACATTGTCTTTCTTTAGTGTGTAACGCTAGCTCCACTGAAAACCAGGGAGCGCATGAAATGAGGCTGAACTGCAGATTCTTAAAGTCGCTTCTCAAATCCTTTGCTTCACTTCGAGGGCTCTGTCTCAAATCTGGAGCGATGCATATCTCCACTGTTGGAGACGCTGCCGCTGCTCACTATCAGCACCCTTCATCGAGCCCCGTGTGCCGCTGCTCATACTTAGCTCTGCCTGTATCTCCCCCTTCCCCATTCTCAAGGTCAGATCGACATCGAGGTGCCGAAAACCAGCCACGGCGTGCCCACGAATGCATGAATACGGCATGAAATTAGGGTTTAACGGAGAGCAACTTGGCTTCCTTGTTTATTTGAACACACGCAGCAGGCTGAATAATTGCGTAAAAGGCTTGCCAGTGTGTGCGGAGAGCATTTTAATTTGTTCTTGTTCGCCCTCTCAACAACAAGCTCTCTCTGAATGACAGAGCAATTTTTTGTTGATTAGGAAATCAATGACTTCCTCTCCAACATGGGAGGCAAATAATGGGAGTGCTGGTGTTGATGGGAGCCCATTTCACAAAACCAAGCACCCTAAATGGGGTGTGCACTGTCCAAGTTGGGAAAATGCCAAAAGAGCAGGAAGCGAGGGTTGGGGGGGGGTAGTATCTCAGACAGCCCGCCTGCTGATGCAAAGAGGCTCTGACTGGCCGCTGTTGGCTCCCTCTCTCTCTCTCGCTGTCTACTAATGCGTTTCCTGGCACTCGCACAGAACTGCGCACAAGCACGCCTGCTTTAGAAAAAAAAACATGCAGTCGCCCACAAGTATACAGCATCATCTCGCCATTTCAGTGTCTGTCTCTTTCTTATGCAAAACAGATGCAGTGTAGTAGGGCTCAGAGTCATAGAAACACCTGGAGGCATCTTTGTTCTCACTTGTGATAGTGGATGTGCTCGGATTTGTGTGTGTGTGTGTGTGTGTGTGCAGAACTGATGACCCTTCTCGGGATGGTGCTGACATCTAGTGGCAAATCTGTGAACTGAGGAGTAGATATGATTTGCTTGACATGGTTCATTCATTATGTAATGAGCCAAAGGGCGAATAAACACGTTTATTTATTCGACCTCGAAATTCATGAAAATCAAATTAAGCAGTCCAAAAGAAAAGAGGACATGATTGATGCAATATATATATTGGAAAATGTTTGTATTATTTGCTCTTCTATCTAACCATTGCTAAATAAAATAACCATTCACAACCTCGGGGAGGGATGTGTACATTTGTTAATGTTGTTTACGCCGCCGCATAAACTACAAGGTCTTCAGCACTGAGTCACCCACTCCTCTGCTAACTTAATCATCCATCCCCTGACCTTATTGTGTCCATCAGCTGAACATGCATATTTTAAAAATAATGGATTCACAAAGACAAATACGAACAATCAAATATTGTTCTTCTTCCACTTAGTCCGCAGTGCTGCTCCCTTTCTTTTAGATGACAAGCTCCATTGGTTTATTTAGCCCCCATAAGCTGTGCAAGCCCTCTGCCGACCTTATTTGGCCCAGTCTTTTTCTGGAATCCATCCTAATCCTGGCAAAGAGGAGCACTGAGCAGGACTCCACTGCAGGAAGGCCAGTGAGCATTGCCCCTGGCTTTGACAACACAGTAACCCAGGATTTTGCCACTCTTAAAATAACTTAATTTCACTCAGTCTTTTTTGCATTGTAAAATTTGTACCCATCTTCCTTTTTCTTTGCTCCCTCTTTAGTTATATCAGAAATCCCAACAGTTTGTAGCTAGAAAAAGAGAACAACGTTTTGTGAACATTAAGCACTAATGACCAGTGAGGGATAACGAGCAAGGTGTCCATACCTGTCTAACAGATTTACAGATTCTATTTGTGACAATACGGAAGAACTTACATCCATGTAATTCAAACCGATTCTCTTCATCAAGCAGCCGGGAGAGGGAACAGAAACAGCATTCTCTGTGTAACCTTGTGTGGCAGGTAAATGGAAATAGACACAGACTCGTTTAAGACCATCTTTCTGTATCTAATATCTGAGGTGACACATAGTGACGCTATATGAGATTGTTAGCTCAGGTGGAGGACTGCAGTGCAACAATGAATAAACAAAGTGCCACAATAGCTTTGCTCTCTTTTGTCAAATGTGCTGCATGGCATGCAGTAAACATCCTCTCGAGTGTGTCAATTTGTATTTGTGCACGCATATTATGCATGCAAATGTGTACTTGTGCGCGTGCATGTGTGGGTGCGTGTACATACACCAGACTTGGAACTGGCAGTCTGGTGACCCACTTTAAGTTGTTTTCATTTTATTCATTCACTCCTCACGAGGAGCTACAAGGCTCTCGTGCGTTCTCTCAATGTCTCTCTCTTTTTTGAAACTTATTCCTGTTCTCCTCCCAGTATTTACCTCACAATTCGTGGGGATCGGGCTTTTCAGGCACTGGCACCGAGGCTGTGGAACTCCCTGCCGTTGTCTTTACGCTGTCTAGACTCTACTGACTCCTTTAAAAAGCAGCTGAAGACATTGTTATACAAACAGGCTTTTAATTAATTTTAACTTGTATGTCTGATCTTATTGTGAAGCACTTTGTGATTTTTATCTGTGAAATGTGCTATATAAATAAATTTTACTTGAATTTACATGAATCGTTTTCAGCAGAGGGGAGCTCATCTGTGAGAACAACTCCTCCTCTCCAAAGAATAGAGCGAGGAGAGGACAAATTCTTTTGATTCCCGTATCTCCAGCGAGCAAATTACAAGTACTTCTCATAGCTCGGCGCTCATTGTCCACTTTTGAGTTATCCAGGTATGCTTTTACTGCACCTGTAGTGTGTTTAGAATCATGATCATCCTGAAAAATTTCATCCTTGTCAATCAGAAGCTTTCCAGATGGTATTGCATGCTGGCTCAAAATCTGATGGCATTTTTCTGTCCTCATAGTTCCATCAGTTTTGACAAGATCTCCAACACCACTGGCTGAAATGCAACACTAAACCATGACACACCCTCCTGTTTTGCACATGGCTGTAGATACTTGACACTGTATTTTTCTCCTGACCTCCTCTGTCTAAATTTGGAATGAGCACCCCATCAGACCCATTACCACTAATTTTCCTTTCTTTCCCCTTTAGCACACATTAAAATAATCATCTGAAAATGGTCAGGTATAAGGATGTGACTGAAAAAAGGTGAAAAAGAAGCCAATGTCCAAAGAAAAACTTTGAAAGACCTTTGGAAAGCCTGGACAGCTACTGCTTAACATCACTTTAAAAAATGACAAGCATTATTCTTTGACAGTCTTGCTGTATGGTAATGTTGTGCACTAAAATTTGCATGAAGCTGAAACAATGAAGAAACAATGTAACAAATAATTCTAAGAGTTCTTATTTTTATTTTAACAATGTATCAAAACTTGCCTGAGCATGACAGTGATGCTCAGCTGATTGCATGAGAGTTCTAAAAAAACACAGTTAACATATTACTTTCCTCGTGTACATTAATAATGAAACATTTGTCATTGTTATATCAACACAGTTGGTTTTCCATAAGGAGTCTTTGAACGGATAGGTCATGTTTTTTTAAGCAACAGAAGCCAGCAGCACTAAAAGGAACCTAAAACTTTCATTCAGGAGCCGGGTGGGCCGGGTGGGCAGAGGGATACATTCCGTATGTATAGACGTGTGGATGAATGATGGATGTATGATGGCTATGTCCATTCATCTTGTGCCCTAGAGTTTAAACATCACTTTTCCCTGGTTGATCTCCCCCTACAGTGACACTGAGGGGCCATGTTGTCATGTATCAGGGCATGCGTCGCCTTCCCCAGCCTCAGACACTACTGCTGCTCTGAGCGTCCACATCGCCAGGAGCTCTGCCACCTCCGTGTTGGCCTGCATCACCTTTTGTCATGACCCCAAATTAAACACAGCCAGGAACATGCGGAAGCGCCCTACTATTATTAGTCTGGCCTCATGATGTAGAAAATGCACGACTGGTTTGCTTTTTGTGTGACCTTAAGCTGAGGAATATATTCCATTAAATGTTGCTCTTCAAACAAAATAGAGAAAAAAATTGAATTATTTGTCATTTTCATTTTTAAATCCCACTGAAGAGATTTGTGCAGCCTCTTGTATTTCATTCAACGGCCAGGAATGTGGGATCAATCAATCATTAAAACTACTTGTGTGAAAAATGTATCGTGACCACTTCTGTCAGCGTAACCTAAAAACTGAATTCAAACATCCCCCGTCATTCACAAAGAAATGCTGCTTGTCATGCGTCTACAGCACTTCTTAGAAGCTCCCCGGAGGTTTTTCAGTTGAGTGGTGAAACAATGACCTCTCCATCAGTAATCCTGATACAGCATATCCAGGGTGTGCACACAGGATGGTGTAGGGCTCCTCAATGCCAAATGTCAGGCACATTAAATAAAGAGCGAGAGGGAGAAGCACCCAGATGATTGGGTTTATTAAAAGCTTTCTTGTCCCGTACCACAGCCCGATGATTGATCTCCTTTGACGTGTCCTTTTACCCTGTGTCACATTAATAAACTATGTCTCTGCTGAGGGACTGACAGACTGCCTCACAGGAGAGACACAGAGGAAGGGGAGGAAAGAAAGCTTACAAGCACCTGTGGGGATGTCCCGTATTGCTTTATGGCTGATCATCATGTCAGAAGGGTTGATTCAAGATATTTATCACATACAATATAACAGCAAACTCTATTATTTTGACATAATCCTACAATTCTTGGGCAAAGCATGTTTTTGAAACAAATGTAAAAAAGTGAAACATTTAGGCTTAAATGGGAACTAGGACGTGATTGCTTGAGGGTTTCCTTCCAGCTGCTTTACACAAGATAACGTCAGCTATTTTTCCTGCTTGTGCTTTTACACTACTTTGTAGAGTCAGTGCTTGCAAAAACAGAAACATGTAAGTGCAGCTTGGACTGTTGGTCCGAAGGGCTGCAATTTATCAGTGACTTGTCAGTCCATTCAGCAATTTTTATTAAAAGCACTTTAACTAGCATTTTATTTAACACCGCACTTTAGGCATAGAGTTGCACACCAATAACTATTTGCACAAAAGAAGTTTATTTATTGAATATTTATTGAGTAGTTTAATAATTAGCAGGTAGTCTTTTGTTCCAGGGCCTGCATAGCTGCTCCTCATTGAGACGTGTGGTGGTTGCCCTGGAGGGGTAAAGAATTGTTATGGGGAGCAAATAAGGTCTAGTGTTTAGTAAAACTTAGGCAAAGGTTTATGTGCGAAGTCTAGAGGTAAAAGTTTTGATGTAAAAAGTCCTCTGTGACCTCTCCAGGCTGTTTGGGCAAATGCTTTCCCGGGAGTCCGGACATCGTTTAAAGGTTCCAGGAAAGCCGATGGGTTAAGAGAGTGTGGGGAACATGTTCTTTTGGTGTTTTTATGATGGTGCTGAGGTGTAAGGTTAAAATATATCATAGTTTTCATTGTTATTAGAAAATGGTAAAATGTATATGTTTATCTATGAAAGTGTGGGTTGTCTATAGATGGTGGAATATTGGAATTTGGTAAACTCACATGTGAGTAAATAATGGTTTAGTCCTTTAACAGATGAGAGTATTTAAGGCTGCCATTTGTCCTTAGACAGTGTGTGCGCTGTGTTACTGTTGGAAGGCCTGACCTGCCCTTAATTGTCTGTGCAGTTATAGCATATGTGGACAAATAAGCACCTCTTGCCTCTGCTATACTCTGCCTCAGCCTTCATCTCCACCTAAATCCAGCCCAAAAGGTTGCTTTGTTACACTTTGCTTCAAAAACAAAAGATATTCTAAAAGGGGGGACATCAGGGCTGTGAAACTTTCAAGTATAGTAATGCCATGACAGATGTCAAGGACACGTGTGCTGCCATTTTCAACACTTAGCACGAAAAAAGCGTCATGAAGCAAGTATCGTTGACTGTAGGGTATAAAAGATGGAAATAGCCTCCGTGATTTCTGTTATATGTTTAAATACTTGCTAACTTGCGTTTTTGGAGCCAGAAAGGTGCAATTCACCAAAACTGGAGCACAGCAGAAAGCCTTGCAGAAAGCTCCCATCGACAGCCACATGTGCCGGCACCTGCCATTTAGAGCAGCCAAGCTGCTAATGAAGTTGTGAATTTTAGCAATGAATGAAATTAAATAAATTAAATGGATCAAACATGCAAGAAATGCTTGCTTTAAATCTAGGCACTTTAACGGGAGCATCTGTGGGGTTTGATTCGCAGCCAGGAACTGCAGTTTTTGACACGTCTGTGCCGGGTTCATTTTTCAGCCCTTCAGTTTGATGCTTGGCACGTACACTCAATACAGAATCTCCAAATGCTTTTTGCAGCAAGTTACAATCTGATCTGTCTGCACTTACTGGCTTGCCTGAGACTCCACTGATAGCCGTGAGTATTACTTACAACACCAACTGAAAAAAACATACAGATGGCTTATAAAGGCAGAGAGTATAGTTTTGTATTTTCACAACAATGTAAATATAACTCCCGCACACTGTCTCACTTACTGCATTAGGACTCTATAAATCTAGCATGCAGGAGGACCTTTTTCTATTCACTTTGTTACTACATGATCTAGAAAGCCTACTGTCATTTTTTTAAGAACATAAAATCAAGAAATAACCACCAAAAATAAAAGCATGAACAGCACATCTTGAAGAAACAGATTCTGAGTTGTCTGGTTCTTGTTTTAGGTGGTTAAAAGGGTAGAAAATTAGTCTGAATAATTTCAGTTCCAGAGACCAGAGGAGGCAGAAGCTGGGCTCTATTTCCTGTTACACATCAAAGAAGTGAAAACAATCCTGAGGGAATAGCGTCAAAAACAACAGAGAATTATTTCGGAGAAAGAGGAATTTTATAGTAGTGTAAAAATTCAGCATAAGTAAACAGATGCACTTCCTGATTAAATAGTTGGCTTGCCATGAGACTGTTATCAAACCAGTTCTGGAAAAAAATTATTTGTTTTTACAGAGAATATAACTGTTGTTCCAAATAAAACACTTCTTAAACACTCCTTAAAATAATTCAAACTTTTTAAGATTAAGGCAAAAGAAGTTTTAGAGAATGATTCTAACAAAATACTTGCAGAAGAAATCCCTGTGCTGTGTTTTAAAAACAAAGTTGTGTCATCAGCAAGTTGATCAATGAGAAATGTTAGTGATAGAAATGCCCTGTAAGTTGCTTGATTTTATATGTGAGCAGAGCAGCTGAGCAACAAGAAGCAAAAGATATGGTGAAATTGGACAGCCTTGTCCGATGCCTCGTTGCACATTAAATCTGGCTGATGACCCATGTTTAAGCTTAATAGAGCAGTTGGCATTGTTATATAACTACAAAAAAGGCAAGGCTTTTATGTGAATGATGTAAAAACTGATGTTCAACCGTGTCAAAGGCGTTAAAAAAAAATCTAAAAACAGAATATAGCCATTATCTGGAATTAGGTATGACTAATTCAACATATCCGAGATAAGCCTGATATTATTGGAAATATGTCTGTTAGGTAAAAAGCCAAATTGCTCTTCATCAGTTATTGACTCTAACACCGGTTTGATTCTCTGTGCAAAGACAAGGGCCACAATTTTGTAATTATTATTCAATAAGCAAATAGGACGCCAGCTGTCTATTAAAAGCAAATCTTTTTTAGGTTTGGGAATTAGAGTAATTAATCCTTGAGTCATACGCCACGGTAATGCATCAACTGATATACATTCATAACTGAGGATGAAATAATTTATAGAACTCAGATGACAAGCTATCTGTCCCATTTGTTATTTTTCAGCCTTCTTATAGATTCCAAAAGGTTGAATCTGTTCATCTGGACAAAGTGTTTTCAGTGGGAGAAACGTTTCATCACTCATCCAAGTGACTTCTTCAGTCTCAGCTGACTGCAGGCATTCCCCAACATTATAAACAGTACATTTGCACAATAACTGAAACCAGCCCACTGAATAAACAATGGGCTGTGAGGTCAGTTCCTTAATCATTAACATGCACATTGTCATGACCACTGATCAACAACCACTGATCAAATACCATTGATCAATGGCTAGGAGTACTATTCACAGATTTTTTTTGACAGATAGTGTCACATAAATCCTCACCTTCCTTCCAGTTTGGGAGTGTTTTGTAAAGAGTTTAAAAAGGTCAGAGCATCACTGCGTATAAAGTTTTTTTTTTTTTATAATAGGATGAACATGAATTAGTTATCATTTTCAGGTTATCAGTTACCACTTCTTCTATTCTTAAATGAGTAATTGTTTTCAATTTTGCATGATACTTTTCTAACTTAAAAGTATGAAGAATTCGGCTCTTCTTTCTCCAGCCATCGTTTCCTAGACCTTACAAATGCCCCTGCCTACTTTCCACCTATATACTTTGTCCAGAACGTTTCTTGTTTCTGGTGGTTGTCGTCTGTTCTATTCTGCGCATGTCTGCTCTGTCTTCGCGCATGTGCAGTTCATTGCTTAGGAAGAAACGGGAAGATGTCTCTGACGAGGTGAGCTTCACGACAAAGCCTTTTGTAGTTATAAATTGCAAAACTGTTAGGAAATAAGATATCGATTCAACCGATTGGTTTCTGGTGTGTAGACTACGATTAATGTATCACACTGATATGTGTGGTATGTACGCTGTCGTTTCTGTATCTGATTTAGTCGATGCCAACGGCTACGGCTAGCAAGTAAAAATGTCGCGAGTTCCACATTTAGCATAGCTAGCTTATCAGCACGCAGTTGTGGTCACGATATGATGTAGTTCGTTGTGTAGACGTAGTTTAGGCAGCCACGTGTTTAAGTTTGCTTCTTTAACGTTTTCTCTTAACTTACCTTGATCATTAGCTATTTGAACTGACACTTACACGGGTGTCTTAATTAACCTCGAAGCTACTTGTTGTCACTAGCGGCTAATGCTAGCCAGGGCTTAGAGCGCCTGTGTTACTGTTCATCACTTTGAGACTTACATGAGGATTCCTGTGTGTTCAGCTTTTTACCGGCGCCGACCCAGCTGTCCCAAGATCAGTTGGAGGCAGAGGAGAAGCTCCGGGCCCAGAAGTCTTACTCTACCGCCCTGGTTGCATCCCGTAGAGAGCCCCCTCCTTATGGACACAGAAAAGGCTGGATACCTCGCTCACTCGAGGTAAAACCTCTTGCTCGTATGGGATAAGGTTTCTTGTTTGGCTCGCTTATAGTTGGGTCCCTTTTTGTCTAACCTCTACGGGTTGAAGATGAAATCAACCCTGAGTTTTCACTGCAAAATATGTGTTTCTGCAG
The DNA here is from genome assembly GCF_900408965.1 of Simochromis diagramma. NCBI lineage: Eukaryota > Metazoa > Chordata > Actinopteri > Cichliformes > Cichlidae > Simochromis > Simochromis diagramma. The sequence goes on from NW_024387492.1 coordinate 2,751,057, forward strand.
GACTTTGGAGATGGAGGTGCTTTCCCAGAGATCCATGTGGCTCAGTTTCCTCTGGAGATGGGTAGAAAGAAGAAGACATCAAATGCCCTGGCAGTACAAGTGGATGCAGAAGGAAAGATTAAATATGATGCCATTGCCAGACAAGGACAGGGAAAGGATAAGGTATATGGGCATTTTATCCCTTCGACAGTTAGCAGGGATCCTCTCAATACAATCCAAGGATTTGTCTTTAAATCATAATATAAAAATCAGCAATTCTTTTAAGGCCTGAATAAAACCTCTGTCATGTACATCGCTTTCGCACGGCCAGAAAATGACTTTTAGGCTTTAGTTTATTTGCATCTCTGGCTCTGTTTTCATTTTAAAAAGCGGTATTCCTTTATTGGTTTCATTTTTCATGCTTATAGGTGATCTTCAGTAAATACACAGACCTGCTTCCAAAGGAAGTTCTCAATGAAGATGCTCCAGGACTACAGAAGCCAGATGAGGAGGCTATACAAGAGGTAAGAGCACATCGCCCTCAGAATTACTTTAGATTTGAGTGCTCACTTGTCATTTTTAGAACCATTTACCAAAGAAGTAAAAATTTTATATAAAGCCGTCACAAAGTGCTTTTCAGAGGTATCGATGATGTCAAAGAAAAAATGGACAACGTATATTTTTGTCCCAGTAAAGTTGCTGAGCGAGTGAAACAATTTGTCATAATTAGTTTTGACAACTTTGTATTTAGACTTTTTAAAATTAATTAGTAAGAAGTGTTGGACACCAGGATGACTGCTTATCTTTAAGATTCGTTTTAGTTGTCATTGTGAAATACAAGGTTGTCTAACAAAATTACTGATTCAAGTCTATTTAATCCTCCTGCAAACTAAACCATAAAGACCTAAATGAATGAATAAATAAGTAAAGAAAATAAAAAGACAGTTCAGGCTGTAGTGTTTTAGTGTACTTGAGATATTACTGATTCTCAGTAGACCAAAGCCTGCAATGTTCTTGGTGATTGTTAATCTCCTGATTTTGCACCATGCTCAACCTTCATCAGTTTATCTTGTTTCCAGTCAGGATGCTTTCTTACTACTAAATGTTTGAGAAGTACAGTTTCTCTTGTGTCATGTGACATGTGCTTTTCTTGAATCTGGAATGTAAACATGATCATCCTTTTGTAGCTCACAGAGAAGACCCGTACAGCCCTGGAGAAGCAGGTGTCTCAAAAAATCGCTGCTGCCATGCCTGTAAGAGCCGCAGACAAACAAGCTCCTGCACAGTACATCAGGTATGTATTAGTCAGAAGATTATCAACACTGCACACAGTCAGGGAGGAGGGTCGGAAAGTTGACTTCCAGTTTCTGTAGTGCTCTGTAGTACATGGACCTGAGGCCTTCTTTCAGTTCTACTCCTGTTCTTAGATTCTTTTAACGTGGGTACAACAGCTTTTGGGTATAGCTTGTTAACAGTAAGCTAATGATGTACACTAGCTAACATAACTACTCGAGTCTAGGAATCAATTCAGATCATCCCCCCCAAAATTACCTCTTTGTTAATAATGCAGCTCTCCTCTGGATTCACTTGAATTTTAGCCTACAAAACCAGAGTTTTGCACTTAGACTGTATTAGTTTAGTTAGTTAGTTATTGATTAATTTCTGATCATCCTAAAGGCTGCAATACAAGAACAGACGGTACTGGTGCAAGCAGAATTATGCAGAACCTTGAACACACTGATCAATTAGTCTGACTCGTGATTCTGAGAACATGCATAGATCTGTGTATTTTATGCAAGGCAACAACTTGACAAGAAGCTTTTTATTAGAAAAATGTGATGATCAGAGTTTAACTGATAAAATATATCACTGACTCATGACATGAAATGGAAGATTAACTTACAATTATCATTCACATTACCTGCACCACTTTGTCAGTTATGTTAATTGTTTATATAAATGGTCAAATGGTGTATCACTAACTGGGATAGCATTATGTTTTCTCCTTTCATACAGGATGCTGTTTAAAGGGCTATTAAATGAACTATTGAAGTATTTGGAGAATTCAGAAAGCTCTTATTGCTGCCACGCAACTACATGCTTGTATTTTTAGCTTTAACAGGATGTCAGTGTGGGTTAGGATAAAGTTTTGTCTGTCTGGCACTTTCCCCTCATCCTCTCCCTCTTTTCAAGGTACACCCCGTCCCAACAGGGAGTGGCATTTAATTCAGGGGCCAAACAGAGGGTGATCCGCATGGTGGAAATGCAGAAAGACCCCATGGAACCTCCACGTTTTAAGTAAGTAAACATTATCTCCATCATTAATTTATGTAATTTGAAATGTGTTCATTTAACCTTTAATATCTGTTTGGACACTTTAATACATAGTTATGATATCTAGATGTTTATTTTGTAGAATGTGTCCCTTTTGTGGGTGTGGTGTTTTGATCACCCTAGAAATTTAAAGTAAGGAGTAAATGAGGACTTCCAAGTAAAATGTGTTTAAAAGTCTTACAGGATTAATTTTTTTTAAACATCTAAAATATTTTGCATGTCAATCTTCGTGCTTCAGAATCAACAAGAAGATTCCTCGTGGACCGCCTTCTCCCCCTGCCCCTGTGATGCATTCTCCAAGCAGAAAGGTAGAGTTGGCTCAAACAGATGTCCGGCTTTTCAGTCATTTTAACGCTGCATCCTAAATCAAGTTGCTTGCACTATGTTTAATAGTTTCTCAGTTTTGTTACAGATGACAGTCAAGGAGCAGCAAGAGTGGAAGATTCCACCGTGCATCTCCAACTGGAAGAACGCTAAGGTAACATGACATCTGAAATAGTTATTGGGTCGGTTTTGTTTTTTGTACATGTGTGTGCCCACTTTTTTTTTCCTCACTATGCTTGGTTGCGCTCAGGGCTACACCATCCCACTCGACAAACGTCTGGCTGCTGATGGGAGGGGTCTTCAAACGGTTCACATCAATGAAAACTTTGCCAAGCTGGCTGAGGCCCTCTATATTGCTGATAGAAAGGTAACACATGATCGTCAAAGGGAATCTGAAAGGTTGTGCTTTAAAGTGATCGTTTGTTGGTTATATTTAAATGCTGATTATGTCTGCAGGCCAGAGAGGCCGTGGAGATGCGAGCTCAGGTAGAGAAGAAGATGGCTCAGAAGGAGAAGGAAAAGAAGGAGGAGAAGCTGAGGGAGCTGGCCCAAATGGCTCGAGATCGCAGGGCAGGGATCAAAAGTCACGGTGACAAAGGTGAGCCCTGAAGATAAGAGCCAGGAATATAAAGTTTATTTAATATTCATGGATGTTTCTGTGTGAGGCTTTTCTGAGCAAGTAGAGCGGACTCTGTTATCAGTGCTGTCACCACTTCCAAATCGGGAACATGACCGGCATAAATCGTGACAACATTTTTCAGTCTGCCAGTGTTGACAGGACCAGTAAGCTGTGAAATGATGTTCCTGCTTCCCCACTGATAATTCACGTATATTTTTGAGAGGAAAAATCAATGTTTCGTGTCTATTTTTTTCTTCTTCTTTTTTTTTACGCCTTGAATGACTGTTTAGCTACAGGACATTGACTGTGATTATAAAATAGAACTTTTGCTGTGGTAAATGCTTCATCCATCAGCTGTGATTTTGATTCAAATATTCTAAGGTTACTTATAAAACCTTCTCTTTCTGCCCCGCCCTGTTCCCCTGCTCTTTTCACCCCACACTTCTGTTGCACCATTTCACCTCATGTGTACCCCTTGCTTCTCTCTTCTTCTTTATTATTCGTTTTTTCTTTGCACCCTGTTCTCTCCCTCTTCCCATCCGTCCATCTCTCGCGGCAGGTGGCGAGGACAGCGAGGCCAGGGAGCGTGACGAGATCCGCCATGACAGAAGGAAAGAGAGGCAGCACGACAGGAACATTTCCAGAGCTGCTCCCGATAAGAGGTGCTGGACACGCACTTTAAACGCACCGCATGTGAACTCAACCACCCTTGCAGTCCGCACTGCTGAATCATTCATGGAGCTAGAGCTAATACTGAACAAACGCAGCAGGATCCAGCAGCACAGACTGTTTGTGCATGGGGGATGCGCCGCCAGTGTGCATTTGTGTGTTAAGTCATGTGTTCTGCACGTCAGGTTGTCAGTTGATGGAACTGTGGGTCCGTGGAGAAGGGAAGAAAGTGAAATTCAGAGGAGAGCTCATTACAGTCACAATTCCAGCTGTCAGAAAGCACAGACCTTGTTATCTTAAAATTACTTTTCACTTCACTTTGAGATGACTGTTTGCTGAAGGACAATCAAGATGTTAAAGTCACCAAGAACTAAATAAAAAAAAACTTCACATTTCAATATATATTTAAGCTTTAAGGCCAGGATACAGAGTTTAAGCATTCATGCAAGTTTCTCCCAGCATTTTTCCAATAAATTTTTATGTATTATATAACATGACATTGAAATGACACTTTTATTCTCTTTAAATTTTTGAAGCTGTAGCACTCACATTATTACAGCACTTCTAAAGAAAGTTAAAGTAAACTTTCTCTAAAGTTTTCCATGAGTCATTTCTTCTATCTTGTCTTTGATTTCTGCTGAACATCCCTTTGATTTCCTCTTTCCGCGTCCCAGGTCGAAGCTGCAGAGAGATCAGGACAGGGACGTCAGTGAGCTCATCGCTCTGGGCAAGCCCAACCCTCGTTCCTCCAGCGAGGCGCAATATGACCAGAGACTCTTCAATCAGAGCAAGGTTGGAATGATTCTCACGTTTTTGGTTCCACTCTTCCAGCGTTCACATCTTGGGTTTTTTGCTGTGAAGATAAATGTAGCTGAAAGTTTCAGTTCCAGATCAAACTGGATCTTAGTCTTTCTTTTTTCCCTCTTTCTTTTCAGGGTATGGACAGTGGCTTTGCTGGTGGTGAAGATGAGACGTACAACGTGTATGACCAGCCTTTCCGCAGTGGCAGAGATATGGCCTCCAACATCTACAGGCCCAGCAAGAATATAGACAAAGATGCTTACGCAGATGATTTGGACTCACTCATGCACAACAACAGGTATGAGGACTTTTCTTTTCTTTTCTTTTTTTTTCTTCAGACGGCGTTATTTGACCTGTTCACCTTTTTAACTGTTCTGGGAAGAAAATGATTACGAAAATGTTCCTTTAAGATAAACATAATGTGTTGACAACACATCCAAAATTTAGAGTGACCCAAGGAAGGACTGGACACAATAAATCAAGAACACCTTGGACTTACTTTAATATATTCATATTCTCATTATGAGGTCATTTCAGAGATATGTCTAATATGTCTAAAAGGGTAAAAAAGCTGAAGTGGTGGTATCTGTGTCAGCTTTATTTGGATGTCGTATTGTTCCAGCAAGTAATTAACAACATAACTCAGGAACACAGTGACAGATGTGTGATCATACTTCCTCACGTGAACCTTATTTCAGAGCTTTCTGCCATGGATACAATTTGGTATTCCAATACGCTCCGTCCGACAGGACGTGGGTTGCTCATTGTGCATCGTTTGGTGCTGACGGTTTGTTGCTAGCAGACATTCCAGGCTCCGGTTACCTAGATAACTTTGTCATATATATTTTTTTTATACCTGGTCATATGTCAGCTAGTGGTATCCTGCCTTCTCATTGGTAATTCCTTCAGTCGCTCGCATTGGGAGTTGATTTTTCCCGGAGCTGGTCAATTCACATCGCCAGCAGTTTTCTCACTTATAATAACTTGAAGTCGTCGCTGTTGTCTTGTTTGAATTTTGTGTTTGAAAATGTGTGGAATCTAAGCATAGTAACTGTTAATTAGGCTGCTACCAAGATGGCTAAGCCTGCGCCCTTTTGCCAAGGGAGTATCTGTTTTTTTTTTAAATGACAAAGACCTAAAAAATTTCAAGGTTATTCTAATTTTATTTTGAGGCACGAGACAAGCATTCACATGAATCCCAGCAGGAAGTCTCGTCCTTGAGGCAGCAGTGCTACACTCGGCTAGTCGAGCATAGCCTGTCCCATATGTTTAGTCACCAGGTTGTCATTGTGCTTCAGGAGTGTTTGGTTGGCCACAGGGTGCGAGACCATTGTGCAAAACAGAATGTTGAAAACAGTTTTTGACTGACTTACCAGAGACATTTGCTCCATGATATTTTCAGGGTCATTTTCTTCTCATTCAAAATGTTCTGCCCCTTGTCAGTGAGTCCGTTTAATAACCTGCAGATCAGGTAGGGATTGGTAATGAGTTATTTTCCTGTCCACTTTCAGGTTTGCCCCAGACAAAGAGTTCTCAGGCGCCGACCACGGGCAGAGGCGCGAAGGACCTGTTCAGTTTGAGGAGGATCCCTTCGGTCTGGATAAATTTTTGGAGCAAGCCAAGCAGCACGGCGGCTCTAAGAGGCCATCCACTAGCAACCGCTCCAAGGATGACTACCACGACAAGAAGCGCAGGAAGGAGTGAGAGCAGCTCGGTGC